>NC_050482.2:446657-1178741 GCF_012460135.2 Molothrus ater
GGAGTTTTTGGGAGAGTTTGAGGGATTTTGGGGGGTCTCAGGAGGTTCTGGGGGACGCTGTGGGTTTTGGGGGGTTCTGGGAGGTTCTGGGGGACGCTGTGGGTTTCGGGGGGTTCTGGGGAGGTTCTGGGGACGCTGTGGGTTTTGGGGGGTTTCGGGGGGTTCTGGGGGATGCTGTGGGTTTCGGGGGGTTTTGGGGGGTTCAGGGGAGGTTCTGGGGGACGCTGTGGGTTTTGGGAGGTTCTGGGGGACGCTGTGGGTTTCGGGGGGTTCAGGGAAGGTTCTGGGGGACGCTGTGGGTTTTGGGGGTTTCTGGGGGTTCTGGGGGACGCTGTGGGTTTCGGGGGGTTTCGGGGGGTTCAGGGAAGGTTCTGGGGAACGCTGTGGATTTAGGGGGGTTCAGGGGAGGTTCTGGGGCATGCTGTGGGTTTTGGGGGGTTTCGGGGGGTTCAGGGAAGGTTCTGGGGGACGCTGTGGGTTTCGGGGGGTTTCGGGGGTTCAGGGGAGGTTCTGGGGCACGCTGTGGGTTTCGGGGGGTTCAGGGGAGGTTCTGGGGGACGCTGTGGGTTTCGGGGGGTTCAGGGGAGGTTCTGGGGGACGCTGTGGGTTTCGGGGGGTTCAGGGGAGGTTCTGGGGCACGCTGTGGGTTTCGGGGGGTTTCGGGGGGTTCTGGGGGACGCTGTGGGTTTCGGGGGGTTCAGGGGAGGTTCTGGGGGACGCTGTGGGTTTCGGGGGGGTCAGGAAGGTTCAGGAGTGTCTGATGCCCCCTGTCCCAGGGCGGGGGGCTGCGCCTGGGGGGGCGGCTGCTGCGCGTGGACCCCGCCCTGAGCCAGGAGCAGGCCCGGGGGCTCCCGGCGGGGACAGCCCGGCCCCGAGGAGGCACCAGGAACCTGTACCTGGCCCGGGAGGGGGGTGAGTCAGGGGCCCACCGTGCCCCCCAGCCCCCCCGACCCCCCTTTCAACCTCCCCGTTCTCCTGGGGACCCCCAACCCCCCTTGCTCCCCAAATCCCCCACCCCCCATTCCCTCTGCACCCCCAGTGCTTCTCAAACCCTTCCCAAACCCCCCTGAGCCCCCTCTCTTCCCCACCACATTTCTCTGACCCCCCCAGAACACACTAATTCCCTGCCCCAAACATCTGCCCAGGCTCTCCCATTACCCCCTGACCCCACAAAATCCCAAAATTGTCCCATTTTCCCATTCCCAGCCACCCACCCAGGCTCCCCCATTCCCCCTGAGCCCCCCCAAACCCCTGTGACCCCAGTTCCCCTGACCCCATTTCCCACCCCAGCCATCTGCCTGGGTTCCCCCATTCCCCCTGAGCACCCCAAAGCCCCCCAAACCCTGAGCTCCCCCATTTCCCACCCCAGCCATCTGTCTGGGCTCCTCCATTCCCCCAAATGCCCTGTGACCCCGGTTCCCATCCCATTCCCATCCCAGCCATCCACCTGGGCTCCCCCATTCCCCCAGATCCCCTGTGACCCCAATTCCCGTCCCAGCCATCTGCCTGAGTTCCCCATTCCCCTGAGCCCCCCAAACCCCTGTGACCCCAATCCCCTGACCCTGTTTCCCATCCCATCCATCCGCCCAGGCTCCTCCCTTCCCCCTGAGCTCCCCCAGTTCCTACTCCATTTCCCACCCCAGTTCCCATCCCAGCCGCCCTCCCAAGCTCCCCCATTGCCCTGAGCTCCCCCATTCCCCATTCCCAGCCATCCGGCCGGGCTCGCGCGCTGCCGAGGGCGTCAGTGACTCGGACATGGCCAAGCGAGCGCGGGTGAGTGCGGCTCTGCGGCCTCGGGGGGCTTTGGGCGTCGTTGGGGGTGTTTGGGGGTGTCCCCCCTGGTGCCCAGCCCCTGACCCCCGTGTCCCCCCAGTTTGAGGAGCTGAAGCGGCGGCGGCTGCAGGACCCCAACGTGGCCGTGTCGCGGACGCGGCTGTGCCTGCACAACCTGCCCAAGGCGCTGGACTCGGCGCGGCTGCGCGCCCTGCTGCGAGCCACCCTGCGTGGCACCAATGGTGCTGCTCCCTGCATCAAGGAGGTGCTGGCCCCGATCACTCTGGGTCACTCTGGGTCACCCCGGGTCCCTCTGTGTCCCCCTGGGTCACCCTGGGCCCAAGGCGCTGGCCTCGGCGCGGCTGCGCGCCCTGCTGTGTGCCACCCTGCGTGGCACCAACGGCGCCGCTCCCTGCATCAAGGAGGTGCTGGCCCTGATCACTCTGGGTCACTCTGGGTCACCCTGGGTCCCTCTGTGTCCCCCTGGCTTCCCCTGGGTCACCCTGGCCCCAAGGCGCTGGCCTCGGCCCGACTGCGCACCCTGCTGTGTGCCACCCTGCACGGCACCAATGGCGCCGCTCCCTGCATCAAGGAGGTGCTGGCCCCGATCACTCTGGGTCACTCTGGGTCATTCTGTGTCACCCTGGGTTATCCTGCATCCCTCTGCATCAACCTTGGTCACCCCAGGTTACCCTGGGTTACCTCTGGGTCCCTCTGTGTGTCCCCATGTCCCCCTATATGTCCTTGTGTCCCCCTTGTGTCCTTCTGTGTCCCTTTGTGTCCTTGTGTCCCCCTTGTGTCCTTTCATGTCCCTCTGTGCTCCTCTGTCCCCATCGGTCCCTCTGTGTCCTTCTGGGTCCCCTTATGTCCCCCTGTGTGCCCCTGGGTCCCTCTGTGTCCCTCTGTGTCCCCCCTGTGTCCCCCTTTGTGCCTGCCTTGTGTCCCCCTTGTGTCCCCTTGTGTCCCCCTTGTGTACCTCTGTGTTCCTTTGTGCCCCTCTGGGGGTGCCCTGGGTGGGTTTTGGGGTGACCCAGGGGGTGGTTTTGGGGTGACCCCATCCCATCCCCAGTGCCAGGTGATGGCAGGAGCTGTGGGTGGGTTTTGGGGTGACAGAGGGTGAATTTTGGGGTGACCCCATGCTTTCCCCAGTGCCGGGTGATGCGGGAGCTGCGGGGCCAGGGCAAATCTTTGGGGTTTGCCTTCGTGGAGTTTGGGGAGCACGAGGAGGCCCTGGGGGCCCTGCGGCGCCTCAACAACAACCCCGAGCTCTTCGGGGCCCACAAGGTCAGTGGGGGCACCCCAAATCCAGGGGACCCCGTTTCCAGACCCCAGAGCTGCCCCTGGGATTTCCTGGGGTTCCCCTGGGTGGTTTTGGGATGCCCTGGGGGTTCTCCTGGGTAGTTGGGGGTTCCCCTGGGTGGTTTTGGGTGCCCCTTGGTTTTTGGGACATTCTGGGTTACCCTGTGATGTTTTTAGGGAGGTTTCTGGGTCCCCCCTTGTATTTCGGGGTGCCCTCGTTGTGCTGGGGTGTCATGGGGTTTCCGTGACATTGCTCAGGACCTCCCCATTGCTCAGGGGGTTCCATGGTGCCCCCTGCAAGTTTGGGGTGTTGGGGTGTCCCCCCCAGAGTTTTGGGAGCTTTAGAAGTGTCCTCTTGGTTTTGGGGTGTCCCCCTGGGTACTTGAGGGGATTTCAGGGTGCTCTGCAGTGTCTGGGGCGTTTTGGGATGCACCCCTGCTGTTTGGGGTACTTGGCAGGTGTCCCCCCCCAGTGTTTGGTGTATTTGTGGGTGTCCCCCCTGTTTCTGGGGCGTTTTGGGGTGCCCACCGTGGTGTTTGGGGTATTTCTGGGGTGCCCACCGTGGTGTTTGGGTATCTGGGGTATTTTTGGGGTGCCCACCGTGCCCCCCCAGCGCCCAATCGTGGAGTTTGCGCTCGAGGACCGGCGGAAGCTGCGGCTGCGGGAGCAGAGGATCCAGCGGGGGCTGGTAGGGACACCCTGACCCTGTGCCCCCTGACCCTGTGCCCCCTGACCCTGTGCCCCCTGACCCTGTGCCCCCTGACCCTGTGCCCCCTGTGCCCCCTGACCCTGTGCCCTGTGCCCCCTGACCCTGTGCCCCCTGTGCCCCCTGACCCTGTGCCCTGTGCCCCCTGACCCTGTGCCCCCTGACCCTGTGCCCCCTGTGCCCCCTGACCCTGTGCCCCCTGACCCTGTGCCCTCTGACCCTGTGCCCCCTGTGCCCCCTGACCCCTGTGCCCCCTGACCCTGTGCCCCCTGACCCTGTGCCCCCTGTGCCCCCTGACCCTGTGCCCCCTGACCCCTGTGCCCCCTGACCCTGTGCCCCCTGTGCCCCCTGACCCTGTGCCCCCTGACCCCTGTGCCCTCTGACCTTGTGCCCCCTGACCCTGTGCCCCCTGTGCCCCCTGACCCCTGTGCCCCCTGACCCTGTGCCCCCTGTGCCCCCTGACCCCTGTGCCCCCTGACCCTGTGCCCCCTGTGCCCCCTGACCTTGTGCCCCCTGACCCTGTGCCCCCTGTGCTCCCTGACCCTGTGCCCCCTGACCCTGTGCCCTCTGACCCTGTGCCCTCTGACCCTGTGCCCTCTGACCACTGTGCCCCCTGTGCCCCCTGACCCTGTGCCCCCTGTGCCCCCTGACCCTGTGCCCCCTGACCCTGTGCCCTCTGACCACTGTGCCCCCTGTGCCCCCTGACCACTGTGCCTCCCGGGGCTTTCAGTGCTGACCCCACACTGACCCCACACTGACCCCACACTGACGCCCTTTCCCCACAGCTCAAGGCCAAGGCCAAGGCAGCTGCAGGACCCACAGAGGGTCCCGAGGGAGCCCCGGACCCCCCCAAGTCACAGCCAGTGCCCCCCAAGTCACAGCCAGCGCCCCCCAAGGCGCAACCAGCGCCCCCCAAGGTGCAGCCAGCGCCCCCCGCAGGCTCAGGGGGCCCCCAGCCCCCCCCGGGGCCGCCCCCCGGGGCCCCCTGGGCCGGGTTCCGCACGCAGGGCCCGGGGCTCAGGGGGGCTCCCGGCGCCCCCCGCACCAAGGTGCTGGCCCTGCCCTCGCACCGCGGCCCCAAGATCAGGTGAGGGGGCCCTGTGCCCCGGCCTTGTGCTGCTTTGCTCCCTTTCACCCTCAGTGTTCTCCCCGCTTCCCTTTCCTTTTTCCCCGCTTTTTGTCCCCTTTGTCCACCCTTCCCTTTTCCTCTCCTTCCCCCCTTCCTCCTCTTTTCCTACCTCCCATTCTTTCATTTCTCCCCCTTTTTCTCCCCGCTCCTTTTCTCTCTCATTTCCCTTTCCTTTCCTTCTCCTTTCCCACCCTTTTTCCCCTTTTCTCCCCCGTTTTCCCTCCCTTCTCCATCCCTTTTCCCACCCCATTCCCTCCCTTTTCCCACTCTTTTCTCCCCTCTTTCCCCCAGACCTTTCTCCTTTCGCTCCCCATTTCCTTTCCCCCTCCCCGTGGGTCTCTGCCCCTCGGGACACCCTGGGGTCTCCCCCGCAGTTCCCCCTTTTCCCAATTCCCCTTTTTTTCCCCAGGAAACGGGACAAGGGGAAGAAGGCTCAGCCGCCCCCCAAGCCCCCCAAAGCCCCCAAGGCCTCTCGGCGGCGGGAGAAGCTCCGGGTGCCCCCTCCCCAGGTAGGCATTTGGGGTCTCCCGTGGGAATTGCCCCCCCAGCCCGGGGTTTTGGGGTCCCCCTGACCCCGCTGTGTCCCCCAGGGCCAGCGGCGGCGCCGGGGGGGCCCCGGGGGGGCCGAGGCGCGCTTCCAGGAGCTGGTGGAGAGGTACAAGAGGAAGATTTTGGGGAGCACCCCCGCCACGGCCCGGGGGGCAAAGTGGTTCGAGAGCTGAGGCTGCCCCAGCACCCCCCTGGCACCCCAAAACCCCCCTGGGGGTGCCGGGGGTCCCAAACCTTACAGGGGGGTCTTGGGGTGCTGCCCCCATGCACTCTGGGGGGGGCTGGGGTGGGACCCTGCCCTGGGTCCCTCCTGGCTCCCCCCAGGATTTGGGGGTGCTCCCCCCCCATGGCTCTGTGTCTTCCTGGGTTTTAATAAAAATGGGTTTTTTGAGGAAAATTTGGCTTCTCGGTGACCCCAAAACATCTCCCCGGGGCTGGGGGGCAGGGGGGGCTCTGGGCAGGGACCAGGAGGGGCCAGGCCAGCGCTGCAGGGGACACAGAGTGACACCACCAGTGACACCCATGTGTGTCCCTGTTCCCCCATCCCTGTCCCCTTTGTCCCCGCTGTTCCTCTCTCCCTGTGTCCCGTCCCTTTTCCCCTTTCCTGGGGGTCCCGGCCCCCCCCGTGTCCCCAGCCGGGCTGGAAGTGTCAGGGTCACACCAGGCCCGGGGTGGCAAAGCCACCAGCGAGTCATCAGCTGCCACTGAGTCACGGGGCCGTGTCCCCGTGTCACCCCTGCCCTGGGGGCCACGAGATCCCAGGGCCCCACTGTCCCTTGTCCCCCGGTGCCCCCGTGTCCCGGGGGGTCCCTTGTCCCCGTGTGGCCTCTGTCCCAAACGTCCCTTGTCCCCAAGGGTCCCATGTCCCTGGGATGTCCCTTGTCCCCAGGTGCCCCCATGACACTGCAGATCCCGTTTCTCAGGGGAGTCCCTTGTCCCCATGGGGGTGCTGTCCCCAGGGGTGTCCCTTGTCCCCAGGGGTCCCTTGTCCCAGAGGTCCCATGTCCCATGGGAGTCCCATGTCTCAGGGTTTGTCCCTTGTCCCTAGGGGTGTCCCTTGTCCCATGGGTGTCCCTTGTCCCATGGGTGTCCCTTGTCCCTGTGTGGCCGCTGTCCCCAGGGGTGTCCCATGTCCCAGGGGTCCCGTGTCCCCAGCGTTGTCCCTTGTCCCCAGAGTCATCAGAGACACGCCTGAGGCTGCTGGAAAAGGGGCTTTAAATTAAATAAATTAACAGTGACAGTAATAACAATAACAGTAGCAGTAATGTTGTAGAAAAAGGTGCTGGCAGCAGCTGGAGTCGCTCCGGTGCCCGCGGCCACTCGCGGTGTCCCCAGGGAGCTCCTGGTCCTGTCGGTGGGGTCCTGCTGAGGTCCCGGCCGTGTCCCCGCGGGCCGGGGGGCCCTGGGGGGCTCCCGAGGGTCCCTAACACGCGGGGACCCCCTCGAGGCGGGCGGCGACCCCGTCCAGGCAGCCGCGGAGCCGCGCCAGGGCCACCCCGGCCAGCGTGTGCGGGGCCTCGTTGGGCGGCGCGGGGGGCGCCGGGGGCGGCTCGCGGGGCGCGGGGCAGCCCAGCAGCGCGCCCAGCACGGCCAGCAGGCTGCGCAGGTTCTCCAGGTCGTTGGCCACCTGGGCCAGGCGCAGGTCGGCCCCGGGCAGCGCCGCCAGGAGCCGCTGGAACAGCTGGAGCCGCTGGGCGGCCCAGCCCAGCCCCGGGGGCGCCCCCCCGTCCGGGAGCGCCCCCTCCGGGACCCCCTCCAGGCCCGAGATGCGCAGGGTCAGCGGGAACAGCTGGGGGAACACACAGGGGGCGTCGGGGCTGGGGGGACCCCGGTTTGGGGCACCCCCAGCTATGGCTGTCCCTGCTTGGGGACCCCAACCCTCGGGGAACAGACCCCATCCCTGGGCGTGCAGACCCCAAATCTCCCCCAGACCCCATCCCTGGGCGTGCAGACCCCAAATCTCCCCCAGACCCCATCCCTGGGGGTGGCCGATTTGGGGTCAGACCCCCAGACCCACCTCGCCCCAGGCGCCCCTTCCTGGGGACCCCCCAAATCTGGGCACGGGGTCCCCCCCATGGCAGACCCCCCTGGAGACCCCACCCCACTTTGGGAAACAGGATCCCCCCCTAGTGAGGACCAGCCCCCCCAGTCTGGGACATGTGCCCCCCCCATTGTGGGTGTCCCCCCAGCCCCTCCCGGCTGTCACAGCCCCCCCCCCCCATTGTGGGGGTCCCCGGGGTCACCTGGAGCTGCTGCAGGCGCGTGCTGAGGGTCCGGGTCAGGGCCCGCGCGTCCGCCCGGACCCTCTCGAGCCGCACGGGGCGACCCCCGCCCACCGCCAGCGCCACCGCCAGGCACAGCAGCGCCCGCAGGGACGCACCGGGACCCCGCATCCCGCCGGCGGCCTCTGGGGAGCGGGGACACGGCTGTCACCCCAAACCCGCGCGGGTCAGCCCCGGGGCGCCGGGGGCAGCGCTGGTGTCCCCGGGGACGGGACAGCGCACCGGGACGGGCGGGAAGCGGCGCCGCTGGCGCACGGGGCGCTCGGCACGGTGGCACCGTGTCCCCTCCCGCACGTGCCGCTCGGGCCGTGTCCCTGACGCCTTCCCGGAGCCCTTTGGCACCTGTCACCAGCGCCACCGCGGCCCGGCCCTGACCACGCGGTGACAGCGACAGCGACAGCGCGGGCTCGGAGCGGGAGGGGACGGTCACGGTGCGCGCTGGGTCCCCGGGGCTGTGTCACCCCCCTGGGGGTACGGGACGGACACTGGGGGGACTTTGTCACCCACAGCTCCGGGATGGGGGGGACGCGGGGACGTGGGGGACACAGGGATTGGGGGGACACGGGAGGGAGGGACACAGGGATGCGGGAACGTGGGGGTGTGCTGGGACACGGGGACGGGGGAAACCGAGGGGACACGGGGACAGTGCCACTCACCGGAGCCTCGCACGCACTCGCTGAGCCTGGAAGGAGACGGTGCCGGTGATGGAGGGACACGGGGACCCCGCCAGTGCCACCAGCCCACCGGCCGGGCGGGGGCGGCCCGCGGTCCCCTGGGTCACCCCCGGTGTCCCCGCGGGGCCGGGGGACACGGCCGGTGGCACTGCCACCACCTCGGGGACAGCAGGGGCCGGGGGGGACAATGACGGGGACAAGGGGGTGCCCAGACCCCCCGGGAGCTTCGGTGCCAGCCAGGCCCGGGAGAGTGAACCCGCAGGTGCCCTGGGGACGGGGGGGACACTGGGGACCCCCGGGGGTGACACAGCAGAAGCCCCCCGGGTGAGGGGACCGGGGGGATAACCCAGGGTGGGGGTCCCAGGGAGGGGGCGGGGGATGCCCCTGAGCGGGGTGTCCCTTCCACGGGGTCGGGGTGTCCCTGAGCGGGGTCGGGGTGTCCCTGAGTACCTGGGGGTGTCCCTCTGTGGGGTTTGGGGTGTCCCTGAGTACCTGGGGGTGTCCCTCTGGGGGTTTGGGGTGTCCCTGAGCAGGGTGTCCCTCTGGGGGTTTGGGGTGTCCCTGAGCGGGGTCGGGGTGTCCCTCTGTGGGGTTTGGGGTGTCCCTGAGTACCTGGGGGTGTCCCTCTGGGGGTTTGGGGTGTCCCTGAGCAGGGTGTCCCTCTGTGGGGTTTGGGGTTCCCTCCGGGGGTTTGGGGTCGGGCTCACCTGGTGGCCCCGCGGGTCCCGTCGGTCGCGGCCGTGGCTCCATCGCGCCGCCCCCGTTTATAGCGGCGGGGCCGCTCCCCGAGCGCTGCCCGCCCCCCCCCCCCCCCCCGCGCTGCCCGGGCCGGGTCGGGCCGGGGGGGCCCGGACGCCTCCAGGGGGTCCCGCAGCAGGAGGAGCGCGGGGGGCCCGCGGCGAGCCGGGGACACCGGGATGGCTCGGGGGGGTCCCGGGGACGCGCGGGGGCTCCGGGGGGTCCCGGTTTCCCACTGCCCCCCCCGGTCCCGTCCCCCCCCGCGCATACGTGCCCAGGTGAGCGCAGCCCCGCGGTGACGCGTGCCCCGCGCGCCGTGACCGCGCACACGCGCCCGTGTCCCCCCGTGTCCCCCGTGTCCCTCATGGCCCCGCGCGCCTCGCTCGGTGTCCCCCCACCCCACGTACCCCCAGTCTCCCCACAGCGTCCCCACGTCCTTCATGTCCCCTCCTCGTGTCCCCCCTGTGTCCCCCCGTGTCCCCTTCGTGTCCCCGCTTGTCCCCATAACCCCCCTCTGTATCCACCCTTGTCCCCCCGTGTCCCCGCGCGTGGCACTCGCACATCGGGCACGGGATGGGGACAAACCAGGGACAGCACCGGTGTCCCCAAGGGTCCCAGGTGTCCCCCAGGTGTCCCCAGGAGCCCCCAGACCCAGGGGACACCGCCAGGGTGACACGGGGGGGGGGGGGGCCGCTCTGTCGGGGGCACGGGCCACCCCCTCCCTGTCACTGGGGGGAAGAGAGGGGTCCCGTCCCCACCTGTCCCTGTCACCCCCGGCCCGGGCTGTCCCCGGAGGGAGGGGCTGTCCCCGTGGGGGTCCCCGGGCGGGGCTGTCCCCGCGCTGGTGACGCCGCAGTTGGTGCCACCACGGCGGTGACACTCGGCAAACACCGCGGTGGCCCTTCCGGGAAGGGCGGCGGTGACACCGGTGACACCGGTGCCCGGCAGCCGCTGGCAGGGCCGCGGGGCTCTGGGGACACGCAGAGTGCCAGCACGGTGACCTGGCTGACGTCACGGCCTGTCCCCTCCCACCTGGCATCCCTCGTGTCCCGCTCCCGTCATCTCTGCCAGCACCTCGTGTGTCCCCAAACCTTGTCCCAGCGGCCCGTCCCCACTGTCCCGCATGTCCCCAGCCCTGTCCCCATCCCCTCCAGGGACCCGTCCCCGTCACCCCTGAGTGTCCCCAGGGGGTGGCTCGGCCACCGGGAGCCCTTGGGCCCCTCCCCCGTCACTGGGCAGCGATGGGGACCCAAACTGGGAGCACTGGGACCTGTTGTGCCCCCCCCCCCCCCCCCCGGCTTGGTGTCCCCCCGGCACCCCCAGTGTCACCTCCCCCCCGCCCTGGGGTGTCCCCAGTGTCACCCCCGCAGGTCCCCGGCCGTGCCAGGAGCTGCAGTGGCCTCGTGTCCCCATTCCTGCTGTCGCCCCCTCCCCAGCACTGCCCCCCGTGTCCCCGCTGTCCCCCAGCACTGCCCCCTGTCCCCTGTGTCCCTGCTGTCCCCCCCTCCCCAGCACTGCCCCCCGTGTCCCCGCTGTCCCCCAGCACTGCCCCCTGTCCCCTGTGTCCCTGCTGTCCCCCCCTCCCCAGCACTGCCCCCCGTGTCCCCGCTGTCCCCCAGCACTGTCCCCTGTCCCCTGTGTCCCTGCTGTCCCCCCCTCCCCAGCACTGCCCCCCGTGTCCCCGCTGTCCCCCAGCACTGCCCCCTGTCCCCGCTGTCCCCTCGCTGTCCCCCCACTCACCTGGGGTCCCCGCTGGCTCGGCCCCCCGCGGATGCTTTTTGGGGTAAGGGCTTCCTGGCTGGGGAGGGACAGCAAGCCCAGACCGCAAAAAGACCCGAGAGGGACAGGGACGGTGGCCCCCGGTGGCACCGCGGTGACAAGGGAGCAGGTGACAAGGAGGGACGGGGACGGGGACACGCGGAGCCCCCGGGACAGGGCCTGAGGTGGGACACGGCCAGCCCCGGGCTGTCCCCTGTGCTGGGGACACTGCCACCCACCCCTGTGTGCCACCCTGTGTGCCACACGTCACCTGCCGTGTGCCACCTGTCACGTGTGCGCTGCCATGGTCCTGGCACCCGTGAGAGGTGGCACAGAGGGACAGGGACATGTCACAGAGTGATGGGGACAGGGCACAACACCCTGACACCCTGGGGATGTGGCACAGAGGGATGGGGGTGACAGAGGGACAGGGATGGGGCATGGAGTGACAGGGACATGGCACTGAGTGATGGGGACGTGGCACAGCCCAGTGGGGACATGGGACAACATGGAGGAGATGTGGCTGTGACGGGGATGGCACAGAATGGCGGGGATGTGGCACAGAGGGACAGGGACATGGCACAGAGTGACATGGATGTGGCACAGAGTGAGGTGACATGGCACACAGTGACATGGATGTGGCACAGAGTGACACGGGTGTGGCACACACACCAGGGGACATGGCGCAGAGCGATGGTGACATTGCACAGAGTGAGGTGACACGCACAGAGCAATGCTGATGTGACACAGAGTGATGTGGACACAAAACAGACACTGGGGATGTGGCACAGAGTGACATTAACATGGCACAGAGTGACATTAACATGGCACAGAGCGATGGTGGCACGGGACAGAGCAGTGCCACCAACTCCTACCAGTACATCCAGGGTGTCCCCAGGCTCCTGTCCCTCAGCCACCAGAGCACCAGGGGGTGGCAGGCAGAGGAGCCAGTCCTTGGTGTCACCGGTGGAGCCGTGCTCGGTGTCACTGCAGGAGCCATTGCTCAGTGTCACCAGCGGGGCCGGTGCTCCGTGTCACCTCAGGGGCTGTTGCTCAGTGTCATCAATGGGTCCAGTGCTTGGTGTCCCCTCAGGGACCCTTGCTCAGTGTCACCGTGGCTGCCAGGTCTGTGTGTCCCCCAGCACTGCAGGGACGTGGCCCATGGCTGATCCTGTCCTTGGTGCCACTGGCTGGGTGGCAGCGCCCCAATTCCAGGTGTCCGAGCCGTGTCCCAGGGCTGGTGACAGGACAAGCTCGAAGCTCCATGGCCGGGCAGTGTCCCCATGGCCCTGTGGCCGCTCTGTGGCTCTGTGGATGGTCGCTGTCCCCATGGTTGGTCGCTGTCCCCGTGGTCACTCGGTGGCTCTGTGGATGGTCACTGTCCCCATGGTTGGTCACTGTCCCCATGGTTGGTCGCTGTCCCCATGGTCACTCGGTGGCTCTGTAGATGGTCACTGTCCCCATGATTGGTCACTGTCCCCGTGGTTGGTCGCTGTCCCCATGGTTGGTCGCTGTCCCTGTGGTCACTCGGTGGCTCTGTAGATGGTCACTGTCCCCATGATTGGTCACTGTCCCCATGGTTGGTCGCTGTCCCCATGGTTGGTCGCTGTCCCCGTGGTCACTCGGTGGCTCTGTGGATGGTCACTGTCCCCATGATTGTTCGCTGTCCCCGTGGTTGGTCACTGTCCCCGTGGTCACTCGGTGGCTCTGTGGCCAGTCCGTGGCGATGTCCCCAGCTTGGGGTCCCGGGTGTCCCCAAGGTCCTTTGTGGGGGTCCCCTGCTGGTGGCACTCCGGGATCCCCGGGGCAGCTCCAGGGCTGGTGCCACCTGAGGTGCCACCCCAGGGACAGCAGGAAGCGGCTCTGAGGCCACCACTGATGGCTCCTCACCGACGTCACCTGGGCTGGGCTGAGGTGCCACCATCACCTGCCAGCAGTGAACGTGTCCCTGCTCCAGCCCACGTCATCCCCAGCCCCTGATCCTGCTCCACCCCAGGTCCCTGTTCCCCTCCCATGTCCCCGTCCCCAACCCACACTCCCATCCCCATCGGTGTCCCTGTCCCCACCCCGTGTCCCCATCTCCATGGCACTGTCTCCACCCCATATTCCTGTCCCCATCCCCATCCATGTCCCTGTCCCCATCCCCATCTCATGTCCCCATCCCCATCCACGTCCCCATCCCCATCCATGTCCCTGTCCCCACCTCAGGTCCCCTCTCCCACCCCTGTCCCCACCCTGCAGCCCCACCACGCAGGTGACAGGGATGGTGACGCTCTCCTGGCTGCCACCCCCATCCCTGTGTCCCCCTGGGCCAGCTCCAGCCAGAGTGGGACAGCCTGGGGGGACGCGGCCAAGGCCACCAGGGCCCTGTCACCCCTCGATCCCGGGGGGACATCCCTGCCACCCCCTGGTGCCGAGGGAGCCCCGTTTGGAGGGATGAAGGGGACACAGGGGACATCCCTTGGTGGCTGTGCCGGCGGGACCTGGGGGTGGCTCCCCCTCACCCGGGGGTCCCCCAGAGCTCGGGAGGGGCCCAGAGGGGATGGGGGGGACGCAGAGGGTCCCTGAGCGGTGCCGGCCCCGTGGGTGACCGCAAGGGGACAGTGACGGTGACAATGGCCGTGAGTGGCACAGACCTTTCCAGATCCGCCAGGGCGGCTCTGGGGTCCCTGGGTGGGGAGGGCGGTGCCGCCCCCCGAGGGGGGCTCTGTGTGACCCCCCCCGGGGGCAGCTGGAGCCGAGGGACCCCCGGCGCCCCCCTGGGACAGAGGGGACATGCGGGGGGGCAGGGAGCGGCTCCAGGGGTGTCACGGGGGGGTCCCGGTGGGGTAGGGGGTGTGGGTGCAGGGCGGGCACCCCCGGGTCAGCACATGGGGAGGGGGGGGTCCTGGGGGGTGACACTGGGGGTCCTGGGCCGTGGGAGGGGGGGCACGGCCGGGGGGGCCGGGGCAGAGCGGGGGGGGGTCACGGGCTGGGGTGGGGGCAGGGGGGATCCCTTGGGTCGGGGGCTTTGGGGTCCAGGGGTCCCGGGGGGCTGCAGGGGGGGCTGGGGGGGTGCCGGGGGACTGCGGAGCGGGGTCCGGGAGCTCCCGGGGCGCCGGGACGGGGCTCGGGCCGCCGGGGGTCCCGGGGGGCTCTGGCGGCCCCCCCTCCCGCCTGTGCTGTGCTCGGACGGGCAGGGCGGGGGTCCCGGAGGGGGCGGGCGGGGGTCCCGGGGTTAGGGGGGGCGTCCCCGGGGTGGGGGCAGATCCGGGGTGGGGGGGGTCCCCTGGGCGGAGCGGGGGTGGGGCGGGGGGGGGCACAGGGGGATCCCGACCCCCCCCCGGCCCCTCGGTCCTACCTGGAGCTGCGGCCGCGCTGCGCTGGGCGCGGGCCCGGGGGGGGCCGGGGGTCCCGGCGTGCGGGGGGGCCCCGCGGCGGCCGCGCTCGCCCCGGCGGCGGCGATTGACCCGCATTGACGTCACTGCGTCATCAGGGTTCCCCTGGAAACACGCGGGGGCTAAAAATAGCCCGGGGGGGCGGGGGGCGGGGCGGGGGGCGGCCCCCCCTCCCCCGCGTCTGCCGCTATTCTGGGGACAAAGCGACAAATATAGAGCGGGAGGCCACTCCCGGCACGGGGACACCCCCGCGGGGGGGTGCGGGACACGGGGGGCGGACACCGGGACACCCCTGGGGCACGGGGGGACGGACACGGCGACAGCGACAGGGACGGACACGGGGACAAGGGAGGGACACGGGCGGGCAAGCACGGGGGGCACGGACACAGAAACAGCGACAAGAGGGGGCACCGCCACAGGGGAAGGCGACAACCGGGGATCAAGGGGACACCGGGAGGCAGGGCAAGGGGACACTGGGAACTGGGGACGCCGGAACATGGGGACATGCGGGTAGTGGGACACTGGCACGTCACGATATGGGGACACTGAGACCCTGGGACAAAGCGACACAGGGACATGGGGACACCGGGACAGGGGGACGTGCGGGTACTGGAACACCGGCACCTCAGGATATGGGGACACCGGGACACGGGGACACAGGGACATGGGGAAATGGGTGTACTGGGACACCGGGACACAGGGACATGGGGACACTGGGACACCGGGAAGTGGGGACACTGGGACATGCAGACACGGGGACACCGGGACATTATGGGGACATGGGGGTAACTGGGACGCTGGGAGAGGGGACACTGGGACCGGCGGACATGGGGACACTGGGAGAGGGGACAGGGTACAGGACGAGGGGACAGGAACAGGGACGGGCGGGGACAGGGATGGATGGGGCGGGACGGTCACAGCTGCAATGGGGCCGTAATGGGGTGGGGCCGTAATGGGGTGGGGCCGTACTGGGCTGGGCTGTACCCGCACTGGTCCGTACTGGGATGGGTTATACTGGGATGGGTTATACTGGGATGGGCTGTACCCGCACTGGTCCCTACTGGGATGGGTTATACTGGGATGGGTTATACTGGGATGGGCTGTACCCCCACTGGTCCGTACTGGGATGGGTTATACTCGGTTATAATGGGTTGGGTTATACTGGGATGGGCTGTACCCGCACTGGTCCATACTGGGATGGGTTATACTGGGTTATACTGGGATGGGCTGTACCCCCACTGGTCCGTACTGGGATGGGTTATACTGGGATGGGTTATACTGGGATGGGCTGTACCTGCACTGGTCCATACTGGGATGGGTTATACTGGGTTATACTGGGATGGGCTGTACCCGCACTGGTCTGTACTGGGATGGGTTATACTGGGATGGGTTATACTGGGTTATACTGGGATGGGCTGTACCCGCACTGGTCCCTACTGGGATGGGTTATACTGGGTTATACTGGGATGGGCTGTACCCGCACTGGTCCCTACTGGCCGCGCTGTTCTGTGTTTGCCGTTTCCGCCGCTCTCGCCAGGTGGCGCCATTTCCCTTCCCGTTCGGGCCGACGGAGCCCGCCCGGTACGGACCAGTACGGACCAGTATGGGCCCGGTACGGACCAGTAGGGACCAGTGCGGACCAGTATGGGCCCGGTACGGACCAGTAGGGACCAGTACGGACCAGTATGGGCCCGGTACGGACCAGTACAGAGCAGTACGGACTGGTAAGGACCAGTATGGGCCCGGAACGGACCAGTACGGACCAGTATGGGTCCCGTACGGACCAGTACAAGCCAGTACAGACCAGTTCGGACCACTACAGACCAGTAGAGCCCAGTAGCCTTCTCCACCATCCAGCAGCACCCCTGCACCTGCAGACCCCCAGATACACCCAGAGGCCTTGAGGGACCCCCAGAGATCTCCTGGCCCCCCCTTGCAGACGGAGTCAGAAACTCCCAGGGCCCCGTAAAGCCGCCCAGAGCCCCCCCAGACCCCCCAGACATGTCCAGAGACCGCCCACCCCGCCAGAGCCCCGGCTGGGGCAGGTGAGGGCGGCCGGGCTGGGGACAGGAGAGAATGTGGGACAAGGGACAGCCCCCCCTGCCCTCCCACTCCCGTTAATTACGATCGTTGCCCGGCGTTAATTATCGATCCACCCGCTCCATGTTAATTGGCTTTGGATTCAATTAGCGCTGCCCCCTCCAGCCCCTCCCACCCCGGAATCGATCCGCGGCGCGGGGACAGCGGGGACAGCGCGAGGGGGGCACCGGCGGGGTTGGGGTGACCCTGGGGTGGGGTGCGGGTGACAGGGGGAGCCCGGGGGGCTCTTCCGGGGGTGCTGCCGCCCCTCCGGTCAGGTTGGGGTTCAGGGGTCGCACTGGGGAGGGATCCAGGTTTGGGACCCAGAGCTGAGGTTCAGGGTCTGGAGCCACTCTGGGACCCCTAAATCTAGGGGCTGGGTGGGGGTCCAAGGTCAGGAGCTGGTTTGGGGTCCCAGGGTGGGGAGGGTCTACAATTGGGTCCCAGGTTTGGGGTCCAAAGGAGGGACCAGCAGATGGGACCCAGGGTGAGGTCCCAGAATGGGGTCCAGATTTGGGGGCCGCACTTGGCTCCGGGGGGGCTTGGCTGCTGTTCTTGGGGCTGTCCCCATCCCCCTCCATGCCCCCCAGAGCCAGGACAGGGCCGGGGGTCCCAGGGCTGCACCCCCAGAGACCCCCCCCAACCCCCAGTGCCCAGCCTTGGTCTGAAGGGGTGGGGGGGCTGTTCCCAGCACAGAGGAACCCCGAAACACCAGAAAACACCAGGACGCTTCACTACGTTTATTGGGCCTCTGCAGCGTTAAATACAGGCCAGGCTTTGGGGGGCCGGGGGGCTGAGGGTGCCCCTCCCCCCGGAGCACGCCCCCCTGGGCGCCCCCCCGGGGGCGGAGCCGGGCGGGGGGGCCCGGGGGGTCGGGGGCACCCCCAGGGCCCCCCCGGCCCCTCAGCGGCTGTAGCCGAACTCGTCGGCGTCGTCCGCGCGGAAGTCGCCGTAACGCCACAGGTTCAGCTGGGGGAACGGGGGGGACACGGCGGCGTCACGGGGGCTCCCCCGCAGCCGGGGGCCACCCCGGGGGTGCCGCCCCCAGCCCCCGCCCCAGGGTGTGCCCCACACCCCCTCCCCCCCCCATCTGGGGTCCCCCCACTCACCCGGGCGCTCTTGGCCGCCTCCTGCGCGTTCAGGTACTCGGTGACCTGGGGGGACAGCCCTGGGTGACCCCGCGGCCCTGGGGGGGCTGGGGACACCCCTGGGGTGGGACAGGGACCCCCCGTCCTTCTGTGGCTCCCTCTGCCCGCAGGGGATGGGGGTGGGGTGACCTCCCCAGCCTGGCCCCAAGGGGGACTCGGGGGTTTGAGGGTGGTGGGCAGCACCGGGAGGTGGGGGGACCCCCATAGTCCCAATGACCCCATAGTCCCAATGACCCCATAGTCCCAATGGGGCAGCAGCTGGGCTGGGATGGATCAGCACCAGCGGTGGTGGTGGGGGGACAGGGACCCCTCAGCATCCACCCAACATCCCCAGCACCCCCAGCATCCCCAGAACCCACCCCACAGCCCCCAACAGTCCCCCCACCCCTCAAGCACCCACCTCAGGCCTCCCAAAAACCCACCCAACATCCCAGCACCCACCAAGAGCCTCCAGCCCCTCCAAACACCCCGAGTACCCACCCAACACCCCCAGAACAACCCCCCAGCACCTCCAGCACCCACCCAACACCCAGAACAACCCCCCAGCACCTCCAGCACCCACCACTTTCTGGAACTGCCTCTCCTTGCGGGGCTCCACCATCACCAGCCCCTCCTTGACCAGCCCCAGCCCCACGTCGCTCTTGGAGTCAGCAAACTGCAGGGTGACGTGGGGACAGCCGGGCCCCAGGTGCTCCACGTTGAGCAGGCACTGCGTGTTCTGGATGTCCCTCACCACGCTGTCCACGGCGTCCGCCCGCGCCTCCTCCTGCGCCCGCACCCGTCACACACCCGCGGGGACACCCCGGCCACGGGGACACCCCGGCCATGGGGACACCCCGGCCATGGGGACACCCCGGCCATGGGGACACCCCGGCCCAGCAGGGACACCCCGGCCATGGGGACACCCCACCCAGCAGGGACACCCCACCCAGCAGGGACACTCTGGGCCACCAGGAACACCCCACAACCTTGGAACCCCCCCGTGGCTTCTGGGGACACCCCACATCCACAGAGACACACCATGGCCTTTGGGGATCCCCCAGACCCTCAGGGAGCCCCCATGTCTGTCAGGGACCCCCAAACCCTCAGTGATCCCCTGTGGCCTTCAGGGACCCCCCAGACCCCCAAGGATCCCCCCAACCCCCAGACCCCAGGGACCACTGGGTGTTTTGGGGACACCCACAACCCACCGTGGGCTTGGGGTATCCCTGGGATTGGGGTGTGGGGGGTGCTGGGGTCAGTGTCATCAGGGTTTTGGGGTTACCCTGGGATCACAGGTCAGGGTTGGGGTCGGGGCATACACTGGGGAGCTGGGGTTGGTGTTTGGGGTCAGGTGACACAGGCGGGTCCCAGGTTCAGTGTTCCCAACTGGAACCAGTTTGGGGGGGATGGTTTGGGGTCCAGATTGTGGTCACAGGGTTGGGGCCCATGGGCAGGACACAGGGTGGAGGTTTGAGGTCAGGGATCACAGTGGGGGCCCAGGTATGGGGTGACAGCAGGAGCCCCCCTGTACTCACATCCTGCGGCACCTGGATGAAGGCAAAGGTGTACTCGGTGGCCTGGGGCGGCAGCACCCGCGGGGAGAACGCCGGGGGCAGCGGGGCCAGGCGGCTGGGGGGCAGCGTCTCCTTCTGTGGGGACACCAGGGGGACACCAGGGGACATCAGAGAGGGGAGACAGCGAGAGGGGACACCAGGGACACCAAGGGGATGGATGGATGGATGGATGGATGGATGGATGGATGGATGGATGGATGATGGATGGATGGATGGATGGATGGATGGATGGATGGATGGATGGATGGATGGATGGTTGCTGGATGAAGGATGGATGGATGATGGATGGATGAGGGATGGGTGGATGGATGCTGGATGAAGGATGGATGGATCCACAGATGGATGGATGGATGGATGGATGACGGATGGATGGATGGATGGATGGACAGATGGATGGATGGATGGATGGATGGATGGATGGATGGATGGATGGATGGATGGATGGATGGATGAGGGATGGGTGGATGGATGGATGGATGGATGGATGGATGGATGGATGGATGGATGGATGGATGGATGAGGGATGGGTGGATGGATGCTGGATGAAGGATGGATGGATGATGGATGGATGAGGGATGGGTGGATGGATGCTGGATGAAGGATGGATGGATGGATGGATGAGGGATGGGTGGATGGATGCTGGATGAAGGATGGATGGATGATGGATGGATGGATGGATGGATGGATGGATGGATGGATGGATGGATTGATGGATGGATGGAGGGCAGTTTTCCCCCCCGTTTCCCCGGTGCCACTCACGTTGCCGTAGTCAATGTAGAAAATGTGCACTTTGCCACCCGACTCCACCTTCTCCACCCGGGCACGGTACCTGCAGAGCAGGAGGGATTTTGGGGATTTGGTTCTCACCCCACACCCCACTGCTGCCCTGGCCCAGCCCGTGGGCTCAGCCCGTCCCCTCCTCACCATTCCCCGTCGACGAACTTGGCGATGCAGAAGTCGCCGCGGCGCGGGACGAAGGAGCCCTCCACGGGTGGGTGGGCGCCCACCTCGGCGCGCATGTTCTCCATCAGCTTCTCCAGCTGGGCACCTGCAGGGCCCCGGATATCCAGGATAAACCCCCAGCCCCATCCCCAGCCTGACCCCAATCCCGCCCCTCAGTGTGGCCCCAAAGCCTGAACCCCAAGTCCCAACAATGGCTTCAACACCAGATCCCAAACCTGGACCTCAATCCCAGACCCTGCCCCAAGACCTTTGGACCCCAAACCTGGATTCCAATCATGAACCCCTATCCTGGTCCCAAAAATGGCCCTGGGGGGTGAAGGGGTGACCCCACATCACCCTGGACACACAGATTTGGGTGTTACCCACCAAAGCCACAGATCCACATCCCAGCCAACTTGCCCCACCACCGGTCTGGGGAGCACCTCTGGATGCTGGGGGGGCCCTGGTGTCCCCCCGTACCTGTCTCCACATCCTGCACATAGAAGTGGAGGTCGTCGGTGATCTCGGTGACAAACACGGGTTTGTAGTTGGCCGTGCGCTCCTTCTCCTCCAGCACCGGCACCACCTCCTCCACCGGCGTCTCCTCGTAGTGGGACCACACCTGGGGGGACACGGGGACCCCTGCCACACTCCAGGTGACAGCAATGGGAGGGCGGGGGGCTGGACCCGGCAGTGGAACATGGCCAGGCCTCAGCCTGGGGGGGGTCATGTCCCCGGGGTGGGACATCCCTGGGGTGGGACATTCCTGTGGTGGGACATCCCTGGGCTGAGACATCCCTCATCTGGGACATCCCTGGGCTGGGACATCCTGTGGTGGGACATCCCTGGGGTGGGACATTCCTGGGCTGGGACATCCCTCATCTTGGGACACCTCTTGGCATGCAATCATCCTCTCTCGGGGTGGGGACATCTATCTCTAGGAGTGGGGACATTCCTTTGGGTGGAACACCTCTTGGAATGGGAACATCCATCATGGTGGTGTGGGACATCACCTCTTGGTGTGTGGGCACCCAGTGGGTGGGAACATTAATTGGGGTTGTGACATTTCCTGCAGTGGGGCCATCAGCTCTTGGGGTGGGGAATCCCTTTGCACAGGGACATCCCTTGGCACGGGGACACCCCTCACAGTGGGAACATCTCTTGGCATGGAGACACCTCCTGGATTGAGGCCACCCCTTGACACGGGGACATCCTTTAGTGGGCACATCTCAGGGTGGGGACATCGGTGTGGTGGGGCCATCTTTTGGGATGGGGCCATGTCTCTGGGGTGGTGACACTGCTGGGGCGGGTCCCCTGGCCCCCCTCACCTTCTCCTTCCTCTGCTTGGCCGCGTCCTGGGCCGCCAGCAGGGCCTTGCAGTAGGGGCTGCGCTCGGCCGTGAAGTGGACGCGGGACAGCGCCTGCTCCACCAGCGCCACCGACAGGTTCACGCCCTCGATGTGCAGCCACCCAATGAAATTCCCGGCCTTGTCCATGCTCTCCACCTCCACCTCAACCTGTGGGATCCGGGGAATCTCATGAGCTGTGGGCTCCTGTCCCCATCCCAGCCTGCCCCAGCTGCCACCTACTCCCAGCACTCCGAGCTCGCCCAGGTGGGGCCCCCCCAATCACCTCCCTGCACCCAGCCTGGACCAGGGACCTGAGGTGGGGGACAAGGGACATGGGGGACCCACCCATGGGGTACACAAAGCCACCAGGTCCTGCCATATCCTTTATCCCATTCCACCCTGGGTATCCCAACCTGAGAATCACACCCCAGGAACCACACCCCAGGAACCACACCCTGGGTATCACACCCTGGGAATCACATCTCCCCCTGGGATGGGTGGGACTTGTGGCCAGTGTGGCCCTGGGGACAGCACATGGCACAGGACAATGCCAGGTGTGTGGCCGAGGCACTGGGGACAGCGAGGTTTGGGTCCAGGGTGACATGGGCCACACCACGATGGTTCAAACCCCAGCCATGGCCTTTGCCCTCTCAGTGGGGATTGGCTTTGCCAGTGCTGCCACATGGAGCCTGTCCCAGCCCTGAGCTCACCCATCCCACCACAACTGCTTCCGCTGCTTCCCAAAGCCTGGAGGTGTCCCCGTGTCCTCACACTGCGGTGGCTGTGGCACCTCACTGGACATGGCACTGAAACCGGCCATGGCACCTCACTGGACATGGCACCATGCTGGCCATGGCACCAAAACTGGCCATGGCACCCCACTGGACATTGCACGACACCAACCATGGCACCAAAACTGGCCATGGCACCAAAACTGGCCATGGCACCCCACTGGACATTGCACGACACCAACCATGGCACCAAAACTGGCCATGGCACCAAAACTGGCCATGGCACCCCACTGGACATTGCACGACACCAACCATGGCACCAAAACTGGCCATGGCACCAAAACTGGCCATGGCACCCCACTGGACATTGCACCACACCAACCATGGCACCAAAACTGGCCATGGCATCATATCAGACACAGCATTGCACTGGCCACGGCACCTCACTGGATATGGCACCACGCTGGCCATGGCACTGCACTGGACACAGCACCACATTGGACATGGTTCCACACTGGACACAGCACTGCACCGGACACAGCGCCACACTGTCCATGGCACCACACCGGACATGGCACTGAAAATGGCCATGGCACCAGCCCAGACATGGCACCTCACCAGACACAGCACTGTCCACAGCCACTGCACCGGACATGGCACCGCTCTGGACACGGCATCACACCAGACACGGCACCGCACTGTCCATGGCACCACACTGGACACGGCACTGCACCAGACATGGCACCAGGCTGTCCATGGCACCACACCAAACACGGCACCACACCAAACACGGCACTGCACCGGACGTGGCACTGCACTGGACACCAAACTGCACTTGCCAAGGCCGGTGTGTGGCAGGGACATGGCCCCAGGCCACTCGCTGTCCCCAGGGCTGCCAGTGCCAGGCTGGTCCCTGGGGTCAGCACGTTGTGCACGCCTCTGGCACCTCCCCAGTGCCTCAGGGTGACAACAGTGTCCCTGTCCCCCTTGTCACCAAGACGTCACTGGCCAGGGGATATGCAGGACATTGATGGACTCAGGGACAAGATGTGGCAACTGCAGTGGACAGGGAACAGGTGGGACCCACAGGAGGCCACCAGGTCCTGCAGCTTTTGGGGGGGACATCATCAGAACAGCTGCAGCCCCCTGGGGACGTGCCACCATCATGGGGACAGTGACTCCAGTGAGGAAGGACAGGAGGGTCCTGGGGTGCCCCCATGCACTGCCAGACAGGATGTCCCAGAGGGGCCACCAGCCCCACAGAGGTCCCCAACACCCAGTGGCGGCACTCAGGTGACAGCTCCAAGTGCCACCAGTGCCACCAAGTGCAGGGGGGCCATAGGGTGCTTACAGGGGCTGCAGGTGGTGTCGTGCCCCCCAGTCCCAGGGGGAGAGAGGGGACAAGGCACAGCTGGGGGTGCAGAGCCCAACCTGGGCCCCAAAGAGCAGCAGCGCCATCAGGTCTCAGGGTCCCTGTCCCCAGCCCCTGGCAGTCACCCCGTGTCCCCCCTCACCCCTGCAGGGCTGGAGCTCCCCATCAGTGTCACAGCTCAGGTCGGGTCTCAGCCCCAAGCGCCGGGGGTCTTGGGGGTCCCCTATCGGCGGGGGGGTCCCCCCCGGTCCTCGTCACCTCCAAGCCGCCGAGCCCCACGTTGCCCCCGTCCCTTCCGTCCCTCCCTCCGTCCATCCGTCCCTCTGTCCCTCCGTCCGTCCCTCCGGGCCCCGGGGAGGGGTCGCTCGGGGAGCGGCCCCCCCCCGCTCCACAAGCCCCGAGCGGGGCTGCGGGGAGGGGGAGGAGGAGGAGGCGGCGGGAGGGAGGGAGGAGGAAGAGGAGGAGGAAGCGGCGCATCCCGCATCTCCCCCTCCCCGCGCACAAAACCGCTCCGGGGCCGCCGCACCGGCCGAAGCGGGGCCGGCGGGGGCCCCTCCGGAGAGCGGCGGGTGGGTGGGTGGGTGGGGGTGCGGGGGGGCGCGGGGGGGTCTGTGCGGAGCCGGGATGCGTCAGCAGGAGCAGCGGGAGCGGCGGCAGCAGCAATCCATCCGCGCTCGCACTGAAGGACAAAAGGATGAGCCAGCCGCCTGCGCGGCTGCTTCCCGCACCGCCCGCACCGCCCCGCACCGCACCGCCCGCACCGCCCGCACCGCCCCGCGCGGCCCCCGCCACCGGAGGATGCCCGCCGGCACCGCGACCGCCACCGCTGTCACCGCCGCTGTCACCGCCACCATCGCCCCGCGCCGCCGCTGAACGCGACACCCACGCGGGGACGCGGGAACGACACGCGGGAGGGGACGGGACGGGACCCCCCCGCCCCGCCACCAGCGCAGCCGCCGCCGCTACCGGGAGGTGCCCCCGCCGGCATCTCCCCCCCCCCCACGCCGACGCCCTTTCCTCCCCCCCGCTCCCTCCCCGAACCGCGTTTTTCCCTCTCCCGGGGGGGGCTCCCCGCGATTTATTTATTTATTTCGGCCTATTTTTAATCTTTATTTTCCTGTTTTATTTTTAGGTTTCGTCCGGGTTGTTTGGGTTTTGGGCTTTTTTTTTTTTAATATTTTGAATTTTTATTTTTAGTTTTTCATCTGATTTTAGCCTTATTTTAACTTTTATCCTCATTTCCGTTCCTATCTTGATACGATTTTATTTTAGATTTTTATTCCGTTTTTACCTCCTTTTCCATTTCCCTTTCCTGGCCAATTTTTTTTTTTTTTTTCCCATTCCCATTTCCCTCCCCGTTTTTCATTTTTTTTTCCACTTTTTCTCTCCTCCGCTCCCTCCCCTTTTCCCAATTCTTCCTTTTCTCCCGGCTTCTTTTTTTTTTAATTATTTCCTTTTTCGCCACTTTCCCCGCGTTCCCCCCCCGCCGTTTCCCCGCGGCCTGGGGGGGGCGGCCATGCGGGCCCCGCCGAGCCCCCCGGGCCGGCCCCACGGGCGGAGGTGCGAGGCCGCGGGGTTGGCCGCGCTCGGGGGCTGCCGGGCCCCCGCTTAGCCGGGCCGGCCCCCCCCCATCCTGCACCGCAGCCTCCAGGAGCCATTTTGTCTTTTTTTTTTTTTTTTTTTTTTTTTTGGGAGCCGGCCCCCCCCCCCCCCCCCCCCCCTCGGTCCCGCGCCCCCCGCGCTCGCCTCGAGCCCCCCCGGACCCCCCGATCCCCCTTCCCCAGGTAGGTACTGGCGAGCGGGGCCGGGCGGGGGGGGGTTCCTTCTCCTCCTCTCCCCCCACCCCCCCCCCCAGCACCTACCGTTGATTTTTCCCCCCCCCCCCTTAAATTTTAATTTTTCCCTCCTCAAACCCCTCTCCCCTCGGAGCCTCCCCCCGACCCCGGCACCCCGACCCCCCCCTCCCCTCCGGCCGGCGGGGCCCCCCAGCTCGTGGGAGCCGGGAGAGGGGGGGGCCCCGAGCCCGTTCTCCTGTTCTCGCCGCCATCCCCAGACGATGGTGAATGATGAACGTGCCACACCATGAAGCTCTTGTGGCAGGTAACTGTGCACCACCTCCGCCGCCACCGCCGCCACCGCACCTGGCCGGGGCTCCTGGCCGCCTCCCTGACCCTGCACGCGTGGCTCCTGGCCACGGCCGCCGCCTCGCCGGGCCCCCAGAGCTGCCCCTCCGTGTGCTCCTGCAGTAACCAGTTCAGCAAGGTGGTGTGCACCCGCCGCGGCCTGGCCGAGGTGCCCCCCGGCATCCCCTCCAACACCCGCTATCTCAACCTCATGGAGAACAACATCCAGATGATCCAGGCGGACACGTTCCGCCACCTGCACCACCTGGAGGTGCTGCAGCTGGGCAGGAACGCCATCCGGCAGATTGAGGTGGGCGCCTTCAACGGCCTGGCCAGCCTCAACACCCTGGAGCTCTTCGACAACTGGCTGACGGTGATCCCCAGCGGGGCCTTCGAGTACCTGTCCAAGCTGCGGGAGCTGTGGCTGCGCAACAACCCCATCGAGAGCATCCCCAGCTACGCCTTCAACCGCGTGCCCTCCCTCATGCGCCTCGACCTGGGCGAGCTCAAGAAGCTCGAGTACATCTCCGAGGGCGCCTTCGAGGGCTTGTACAACCTCAAGTACCTCAACCTGGGGATGTGCAACATTAAGGACATGCCCAACCTGACGCCCTTGGTGGGCCTGGAGGAGCTGGAGATGTCGGGCAACAACTTCCCCGAGATCAAACCGGGCTCCTTCCACGGGCTCAAATCCCTCAAAAAGCTCTGGATTATGAACTCGCAGATCAACCTGATCGAGCGCAACGCCTTCGACGACCTGACGGCGCTGGTGGAGCTCAACCTGGCCCACAACAACCTGTCGTCCCTGCCCCACGACCTGTTCGCCCCGCTGCGCTACCTGGTGGAGCTGCACCTGCACCACAACCCCTGGGACTGCGACTGCGACATCCTCTGGCTGTCGTGGTGGCTGCGGGAGTACATCCCCACCAACTCCACCTGCTGCGGCCGCTGCCACGCCCCGCTGCACATGCGGGGCCGCTTCCTGGTGGAGGTGGACCAGACCTCCTTCCAGTGCTCGGCGCCCTTCATCATGGATGCGCCCGCGGACCTCAACATCTCGGAGGGGCGCGTGGCCGAGCTGCGCTGCCGGACGCCCTCCATGTCCTCGGTGCGGTGGCTGCTGCCCAACGGGACGGTGCTGAGCCACGCCTCGAGCCACCCGCGCCTCTCCGTGCTCAACGACGGCACCCTCAACTTCTCGCACGTGCTGCTGACCGACACCGGCCTCTACACCTGCATGGTGACCAACGTGGCCGGCAACTCCAACGCCTCGGCCTTCCTCAACGTCAGCACGGCCGAGCTCAACACCTCCAACTACAGCTTCTTCACCACCGTCACGGTGGAGACCACCGAGATCTCCCCCGAGGACGTGTCCCCCAAGTTCACCAAGCCCGTGCCCACCACCTCGACGGGCTACCAGCCGGCCTACACCACCACCACCACCGTGCTGGTGCAGACCACGCGCCCGCCCAAGCAGGTGGCCGTGCCCACGGCTGACGCCGGCGACAAGCTGCAGACCAGCCTGGACGAGGTGATGAAGACCACCAAGATCATCATCGGCTGCTTCGTGGCCGTGACGCTGCTGGCCGCCGCCATGCTCATCGTCTTCTACAAGCTCCGCAAGCGCCACCAGCAGCGCAGCACCGTCACCGCCGCCCGCACCGTGGAGATCATCCAGGTGGACGAGGACATCGCGCCGGCCACCGCGGCCACGCCCGCGGCCGCCCCGGCCGGTGGGGCAGGGGAGGGGGCCGTGGTGCTGCCCAACATCCACGAGCACCTCAACTACAACACCTACAAGGCCGGACACGGCGCCCACTGGACAGAGAACGCGCTGGGCAACTCCCTGCACCCCCCCGGGACCACCCTGGCCGACCCCTATTTAATCCAGACCCACCCCAAGGAGAAAGTTCAGGAAACCCAGATATGACTCTTTTTTGGGGGATTTTTCCTGCTTTTTTTTGGGTCGTCGTCCCCCCCCCCTCCAACCCCGGCCCCGAATTATTATAAACGCAATAGATGCACAAAAGCAGAACTCCAAAAAGAAGGAAACCCAGGAGAATTCCTCAATACTAAGGAAAACCAGGAGAATTCCTCAATAATAGACACAACTTTTGTACAGGGGGGGGGAGAGACTCTTTTTCGTGTACATGCTTCTATAGCCAACCTCGGGGCCGAGAAGAGCAGCAGATTCTATTAAAATTTAACGAAACCCACCCAAAACTCCTACAAAAAACCACTATTTTCTAACTCGCAGGTTCTATTTAAACACAAAAAGAAACAAACCAGGAGAAACAGAGGAGGAAAAAAATAATCGGTAATAAGAGGAAAAATCCCCGTGCTCGGGGACGAGCGGCGGTGCCGTGGCGCGGGGGGACACGGGGGACGCCGGAGCGGTGGCGGGAGCTGTCGGGGTGTTTCTGGGGGGGTTCGGGGTGTTTTTGGGGGTTATTTGGGGGAGGGGGTGAGGTCGGCCCCCCCACCCCGCGGCGCTGCCCTTGGCCGCGCGCCGGCGGCTCCGGCGTCACCGGAGCGGGATCTCGGCCCCGCGCCAAGACCTTCCCAATGCAATAAAGGAATGGATTTTGGGGGGTGGGGGGCTCGGGGGGGGCGGGGGGCGCAGCCTGAGGGCTGGGGATGGACGTCTGCAATGTATTCAAGCAAAAAATTCCTCAAAAACCCACGGGAAGGGGGGAAAACCCCGCAAGCGCCTGGGGGGGTGGTTTGGGGGGGGTATCTGGGGGAGGGGGAGAGCGGGTGCCCCCCCGCTTTGCTCTGCACCCCCTTTCCCACGGTGTTTGTCACCCCCCCGGGCCTCCCGGACCCCCCGGCACAGGGCTATGGCTCCTGGGGGGCTGGGGGGGCCCCCACGGGAGACCTGACCAATGATTGTAACCACCTTCACTAAAAATGGCATTTTTAGTCCTTTTATTTGATTGGGGGGGAGGTGTGGGAAACACCCCCCCCCGTCCCCGGGAGGGGGTGACAATGGGGACACCCCCCCCAAGGGCTGCTCATGGAACGGGGAGGGCTGGGAGAAATTAAGGGCTTGGGGAGGGGGGGGAGGTGACAATGGGGGGGCCACCAGCATCGGAGGTGGCGCCGGGGGGGGGTCCCGGTGGGGACCCCAAGTGCCTCGTGGGGGTCCTGAGGGGATGAGGGGGTTGGAGGGGTCGGGCAGCAGCGATGGGGGGGCCCCCCGGTTGCTCGGGCACTAGAATTACTTTAGTTTCTTGTTTTAGCTTTAAAATGTTCTTGGAGGGGGGGGGGGCAAAGCTGAGCTAAAATTTAGGGTTTGGGGTGTCCGGAGGGGCGGGGGAGGAAGGCGGGAAGGAGATGCAGAAGTTCCCTCTCGGGCTGTAAACGCTGGAAGGATCCGACTGTACCGCGAATCCAACAAAAAAAAAAACAAGTGTATTTTTGTATTTTAATAAATATTGTTCCAAATTTGTAACGCTGAGTGCCCGAGGGGTTAAACGGGGGCGCTCGGGGGGGCCGCGGGGGCCCCCCCTCCCCGCCAGCCTCAAAGGGGTTTTTTGTCCTCTCAGCAGGAAAAGCTTTGGAAAAATCGCAGAGCAGGAAAGGGAGATGGAGGGAGAGGATGGAGGAGGGGAGGGGGCGAGGACAACTGGAGGTGACAACAAGAACTGGGGGGAACATCGAGGTGACAAGAACTGAGGGGGGCTAAAATTAGGGGGTGACATTGGGGTGATGAGGATTGGGGGGCGGGACATGGAGGGTGACATGGGGGGACAGTTACAGGGTGACACTGGGGGGAGTGATGAGAATCGGGGGGTGACAGCAGCAGGGGGGCACTGGTGGGGGGGGACAGTGGGACCCTGATGTGGGGCTGGGGGCGTTGGGGGTGACACCCCAGGCTGGGGGTTCCCGGCTGGAACTGGGATTGGAGGGAGGGAGGAGGGATTGGGATCAATCAGGGGCACTTCCCTTGCCCAGGAGGGACAGGGGGACAGCAGGACCCCCCCTCTGAGGGGACAGTGGGATCACTGAGCCTGAGGGGACAGCAGTGTCTCCCATTCTGTGAATGGGGACACTTTGAGGGGACACCAGGAGCCTTGGCTGTCTGGGGACATTGGGACCTCCAGGCGGGTGACAGGACACTGGGAGCCCAGCCTGGACACTGGGTGCCACCCCCAGGACAAGGGGTGTGCTGGGCACTGGTGGTGGGGACAGGGACACAGGGACAAGGGACACAGTGCAGGGACACAGAGTGTCCCTGTGGCGGTGGGAACATAGGGACCTTGGATAGTACCAGTGTCCCCAAGGTGCCACCACCACGTCTGGGGGACTGAGCCCCTCCCGCAGTCACCACACAGCTGTCAGGGTTCAGTGTTGGGATTTGGAAGATTTTTAGGATTTTTGCTATTTTTGGCGGATCCGGGTCAGTTTGTCCCAAAATCGTATTCCTGCTTTTCCCTTAATTCCTGAATTTTCCCACCCAAGCCAATCTGGGAATGCCAACACGTCCTGTTCATCCTGGGGTATGAACCCCCCGTCCTCCCTGTGCTGGGGACAGACAGGATTGATCCCAAAAATCTTGGGAATGCTGCAGGGGGCTGGAGGGATTTGTGGATTTTATTAGCACTGATTTTAGCCCAAAATTAGAGCAACTAAGTTCATCATCATCATCATTATCCCATCCTAATCCTGATCTTGATTTTGATCCTGATCCTCAACCTCATCCCCATCCCATCCCATCCCATCCCATCCCATCCCATCCCATCCGCATCCCACCCCATCCTATCCCCAACCCCTCTGGTTCTGGACCCCCCCCATCCTGCCAGCTCCCACTTTCAGGAATTCCATCATATCCATCTTGCTAAGGACAACCCCTGTGGCACCCTGGAGCACCCCCAGGTCTTTCCCTGAATGATTCCTTCGGACCAGGGTGGGAATCAGGCCCTGAGATGTGGGGAAAGGCAAATACTGACAAATTAAATCCAGGGATTTTTAGGGAATGACAGGGAAGTCCCCATGGCAGCAGGATTTGGAGTTCTGCTCATGCCTCCTCCGGCATTGGTGGCTCTGGAGGGAGTGGGGTGAGGTGGGATGTGGGACAATGCAATGGGACACAGTGAATGCTCCAAGCACAGGGCTGGGATTGGCCCTGGGATTGGGATTTGTGCTGGGATCACTGCTGGGATTTGGATCAGTGTTGGGATTGACTGTGGGATCAGGGTTGGGATTGGTGCTGGGATTGGAGTTGGGATCAGTGCTGGGATCAGGCTGGGACTGGGATTGGGATCAGTGCTGGAATCAGGGTTGGGATTGGTGCTGGGATTGGAGTTGGGATCAGTGCTGGGATCAGGCTGGGATTAGGATTGGGATCAATGCTGGGATCAGGCTGGGATTAGGATTGGGATCAGTGCCGGGATTAGGCTGGGATCAGTGTTGGGATCAGCACTGGGATCAGGGCAGGACTGACCCCCTGGGAATCCACATCTCCAGCAGACAAAAGGCACTGGAACATGTGGGGGGGCCGGGGCAGTTTCCCACATTCCCGGAGAAATGCTCCTGCAGCTCCTGCAGGATCGGCACGGCCGCGGAGGAGCCGAGGGGCTCCCGGGGGTCCCCTGGGCCCTTCCTGGGCGCTGCGGGAGCCGCGATCCCGCCGGAGCATCCCAGCACCCCCTGCCCCCCACGCTGCGGGGCCGGTTCGTCAGCGGCGGCTCCGGGCCCGTGAGTCAGCAGCAGCCGGAGCCGCTGGATAAAAATATCCCACGGCTGTGGGGGTGGGCAGGGACTCGGCTGCCGGCGGGAACGCGGCCGGGGCCACCGTGGGAACCGCGGGGACCCGCACCGGGACCCGCAGCCGGAGCCGGGAATCGGCCTGGGCGGCATCCCGGCTTCCCACGGCCTCCCTGCCACGGCATTCCTGCCCTGCATCCCCAGCTCCTGCCCTGCATCCCGAGATCCTGCCCTGCATCCCCAGCTCCTGCCCTGCATCCCCAGCTCCTGCCCTGCATCCCCAGCTCTGCCCTGCATCCCCAGCTCTGCCCTGCATCCCGAGATCCTGCCCCGCATCCCGAGATCCTGCCCTGCATCCCCAACTCCTGCCCTGCATCCCCAGCTCTGCCCTGCATCCCCAGCTCCTGCCCTGCATCCCGAGATCCTGCCCCGCATCCCCAGCTCCTGCCCTGCATCCCGAGATCCTGCCCTGCATCCCGAGATCCTGCCCTGCATCCCCAGCTCCTGCCCTGCATCCCGAGATCCTGCCCTGCATCCCCAGCTCCTGCCCTGCATCCCGAGATCCTGCCCTGCATCCCCAGCTCCTGCCCTGCATCCCAAGTTCCTGCCCTGCATCCCGAGATCCTGCCCTGCATCCCCAGCTCCTGCCCTGCATCCCGAGATCCTGCCCTGCATCCCCAGCTCTGCCCTGCATCCCCAGCTCTGCCCTGCATCCCCAGCTCCTGCCCTGCATCCCGAGATCCTGCCCTGCATCCCCAGCTCTGCCCTGCATCCCCAGCTCCTGCCCTGCATCCCCAGCTCCACGTGGCCTCTCCACCGCCACGTTCCTGGGCAGCAGCCCATCTTCCCACGGCCTCCCCACGACATTCCCGGGAAGCGTCCCGGCTTCCACGTGTCCTCCCTGTCACAGCATTCCTGGGAAGCAGCTCCGGCTCCATCTGGCCTCCCTGCCACGCCATTCCCGGGCAGGTGCAGCGCCTGAGCCTCCGGAATGTGCCGAGGCAGCGGAGCGAAGCCCTTGGGATGCGGGTCAGCAATTCCCGGCAGCGCGAGATGCTGAGCAGGGAGGGGGACGACTGCAGTGTCCCCGTGTCCCTGTACTCCTGTGTCCCTGTTCCTCCATGTTCCTGTATCCCTGCACCCCCGTGTCCTCGTGTCCCTGTGTCCCTGTTTCTCCATGTTCCTGTATCCCTACAGCCCTGTGTCCCTGTGTCCTCATGTCCCCGTGTCCCTGTTTCTCCTCATTCCTGTATCCCTACACCCCTGTGTTTCCCTATCCTCAGGTCCCTGCATTCCCATGTGCCTGCATCCCTGTGCCCCTGTGTCCCTGCATTCCCACACCCCCGTTTTCCCGTGTTCCCATGTCCCTGTGTCCCAGCATTCCATGTCCTTATGGCCCTATGCCCCTGCATTCCCATGTCCCCACAGCTGGCACCACCGGCCTGCAGCTGCTGCCACATCTGGATACACACCCACATCTGGACCCACACCTGCATCTAGGTATACAGCCACAACTGCACCTGTGTCCACCACATCTGCACCCATGGCAACATCTGGATCCAGAGCCACAGCTGTCACCATGCCCACAGCTGCATCCATGTCAACATCTGCATCCCTGCCCACATCTGGATCCATGCCCAAAACTGCAGCTGTGTCCACATCTGCATCAACCGTGTCTGCAACCACAGCCACATCTGGATCCATAAATCCCATCTGGATCCATAATTCCCATCTCTATCCATGCCCACATCTGCACCAGTACCAACATCTGGATGGGAGCATCAGTCCCTGAATTTTGGCTCAGCAGGACTGACAGTCGGGGGGGAAGGATCCGGTATCCACCTCGGAATTGTGAATCACGGAAAAATTACCCAAAATGGGCCCCGAGCTCCGGAGCTGCAATCAGGGAAATCACAGGAGTTCCAGGGAATTTTAATATTTGGAGACATTAATGGGAACAGCTTCAAACAGGGGGATCCATCCGGAACCCAACCCCACATCCAACCTCACATCCATCCTGCACCTGCCCAGCGCACTCTCAGTATCCCCTGGGATCTCCTGGATCTCTCAGTATCGCCTGGGATTTGCTGGTGACACCTCGGATCTCTCAGAAGCACCCGGGATCTCTCCATATCCCACAGGACACTCCTGGTATCCCCAGGATCTCTGGGTGCAGCTGACAGCTGCTGCCCCCGGATCCCCCCGGACCCCCCCGGACCCCCCGCGCCCGGCTCCGGCCGTACCTCCCTCTGCAGCACGAGCTCCTTGGTGAAGAGCGTGGCCTCCTCGCTGAAGGGCTCCCCCTCCTGCGTCAGCCCCGGCACGTTCCGGGCACCCCGCGGGCACTCGATCCCTGCAGGGAAACCGGGAAGGGTCAGCGCTTGGGAATGGCAACCTGGGAAGGGCACCCCGGGAATGGTCAGGGCCTGGGAATGGCAACCCAGGGAAGGGCTGGGAGGGAAGGGGATACTGGAAACAAGGGAGATGTGAGCAGCTCCAGTAGGGTCCAGGGGTGGCATGGCTGTGGGACAGGCTGGGACAGTCTGGGATGGAGACAGAGGGACAAACAGGGATAGGGACACGGGGACGAACAGGAATAGGGACATGGGGATGTGTCCGCAGGGATGGGGACTCAGGGACAAACAGGAATAGGGACACAGGGACAAAAAGAGATGGGGATGCAGGGGCAAGCAGGGATGGGGACACAGTGATGTGTCCGCAGGGATGGGGACTCAGGGACAAACAGGGATGGGGACACAAGGAGACAGGGATGGGGACATGGGGACACATCCAGCCCCCCACCCAGATCCCTCTGTCACAGCCGCTCCCCTGCCCCCTTCTCCCGCTGCCCCCGGGATCCCCCTGCTCCAGCTCAGAGCACAGGGAAGTCCTGCATTATTAATGATCATTTACATAATTTGCATAATGAATGAAGTGCCGGGAATACAGCTCCAAGCTGGAGCCACGAGTGAGGAGGTGACACATCCCCAGGGCCATGTCAGTGTCACCAACACCCAGGGACACAAGGACACAGATCCTGCCCAGAGCCCATCCTGAGGGACAATATCCCTGTGCCACCAGATCCTTCCCCATCCTCATCCTCATCCCCATCCTCATTCCCAGCCCTGTTGTATCCCCATCCCATCCCATCCCAGTCCCCATTCCCAGGTCGTGCTGCCTCCAAAGGAAGCCATTTCCAGGGAATCCAGCAGGAGCTTCCCAGCCCTGTCCCTGCCCTTCACGGCACACACATCCTCTGTCCCCAGAAATGGGGAAGGAAAGGGGGATTTCTGGAAAAGGGGAATTCTGGGAAACACAGCAGAATGTAGGATGGGGAGCAGGAAATCCCGGGATCTTTGTTCATTATTTGGAACCATCAGGCTCCCCCAAGATCTGGGATCACCCCAGGATTCTCCTTCCAGCACTGGGTGGGCTCTGGCATGGCTCTGATCCCAACCCTGGCTCTGATCCTGACCCAGCACTGATCCCAAATTTTTCCAGCAAGGAGCGTCCACCAGTGCCGCATTGGGAATGGGAATGAGGGGCTGGAGCTGCCCGTCCTCCTCCATGGAAGGGGCCAGGGGGGCTCATGGGCCACAATGGAATTCTTTCCCTCAAAATAACAAGGGATGAGCTGAGGAAGCAGCAGAATCCTTAAACTCTGCCAGCTCCCAGCTCCTCGGGGCTGGGATCCCGCTCCAGATCCTCTCCGGCCTCTGACGCTTCCCAAGCCCACCTGAGGGAAGGTTCTGGAAGAGGGAAAGCTCTGAAGGCTGGGCTGGGCGCGCTCATCCCCCCAGGAACGCTGGCGGGAGTGGGGAGGGGACGCTTGGCACCCGGAAAAGTTCTCCAGCACTTTAAAAATAGCAGCTAATCCCGAATCCGCGGCTGTGCCGCGCTTCCCGGGAAGCCGTGACGGATTAATGAGGGATGCGGCTGGAAGTGCTGCAGCCACCACGCTCCCCTGGGCTTCCCAGAGAATTCCAGCACAATCCTGCCCAGCCAGGGCCAAGGCTGGGATGGAGGGGGCGGCTCTGGGGCTGCTCCCATCCCGGAATCAGCCCCGGAGGGATGGGGGCAAGAATTCCGCGGCATCCCGGAGTACCCTGCGGCATCCTGAGCATCCCAAGGTATCCCGCAGCGTCCCATGGACATTCCAGAGCATTCCTGGTGACCCACAGCAGCCCTGGGATATCCTGAAGCATCCCAGGGGCATTCCACAGCATCCCAGAGTATCCCACAGCATCCCTGCAGGATCCTGCACCAGGATTCCAGGAGAAATTCCTCCCTGGCCCTCAGTGGGAACAGACAGAACAGATCTTTCAGGGAGAATCCCTTGGAGCAAGGACCCTTCCAGCCTTGATTCCAGGGATTTGAGCACTTTGCCCCCTCGCTGTGCCAGAGCCACAGCCGGGATCGGGATCTGGGATGGCTCTGGGCCGGGATCAGCTGTGCCGGGGCCGAGCGCCAGGGATCGATCAATCTCCCACAGGATTTATGGATTTTGGGAGCAGGGGAGGTGAGCCGGAGGGAGGGCACACCCAGGAACTGCGGGAGTGGGACTGGAATGCCGAGGATCCACTCCGGATCCCGGCGGGAGCAGCACTGGCACAGCCCCACGTTGGGAATGCTCACAGGGAAAAACCCCGGATTGTCATCCCCGCCTCCCAATCCCGCAGCTCCCAGGGAAGATTTTGGACCCCTTGGAGCCACTTGGCCACTCCAACATCCCCAGAGGTGCCCCCTCATCCCTCGGGAATCCTCCCTATCCCAGCCCCCGCTCCGGGAAGGCGTCAGGCTCCGGAGTTTTGCCGGGAGAGAGGAATTTGGGATTAAACCGGCGCCTGTATTTGCACATATTTATAGTGCTCTGACGGATCTATTTTAGCTGGAAAGCCGGGATGAGCTCCCTCGGGAGCATCCCTGGAGTCACATTTTAAGGGACTTGGCATCTCTTTCTGGTGCTCATTTGCATTTGATATCCATAAAAAAGGCAGGCGTTGATAAAAGGCGGATATTTATCCTATTCCTGGCTTGGCAGAGGAGGGTTGGGAATGGCACCGGGGAGAAATCCAACAAAAAACAGGGAAAATAAAAGCCAGAGGGTCCCACCAGGATCATGGGATTCTATGGGATGGGATGGTCTTGGGGATGCATCCCTTCTAGAACAGAGCAGGGTGGAGCAGGATTCTCAATGGAGCAGGAATTCCCATGGAGCAGGAATCCCAATGGAGCAGGACCACAGAGCAGGAATCCCAATGGAGCAGGACCAGAGAGCAGGAATCCCAATGGAGCAGAAATTCCCATGGAGCAGGGATCTCCAAAGAGGAGAACCACGGAGCAGGGATGCCCATGGAGCAGGGACTCCCATGGAATAGGGACTCCCCTGTGGAGCAGGGATCGCAGCACCAGGAGACATCCCAGCATCACTGGGAGTAGGGATGGAGCCCCCACTTCCCAAAGGCCATCCCAGTGCCAGTGTCCATGAGGGACAGAGACAGGACACATTCCCAACTCTGGGAACAAAGGGATGGACAAAGAATCCCTGACTCCATCCTTGCTCCCCCTAGGATAAACACTTCCACCTTTCCCAGTGTTTGATCCTAGGATTGAATCCTTTAAATGCTGATGGAATTCCGCCTCATCCTCATCCCCATCCTCATCCCATTCCCATCTTCATCCCCACTCTCATTTTGATCCTCATCCTGTCACCACTCCCATTCCCATTCCCATTCCCATTCTCATCCCCATCCTACTCCTCATTCTCAATCCATCCTATCCCCATCCCCATCCTGGCATTCCCTCCCTTCTCCCCAGTTTGTGCTTCCCTACCTGCTCCCAAGTTTTTTGGGTGGGATCACCCTCCCCAGTCCCAACCTCCCCCACCCCTCCCAGCCTGGCCTGAGGGAGCTCCAGCGTTAATTGTGACCGCTCATCCCGGGATGTCCCAGTCCAGGGAATGTTCCCGTGCCAGCCCAGGGGATGTTTCAGTGCTGATGCCCAGAACCCAGAGGCGCCAATCCCAGAACCCCACAGTGCCGATCCTTGGATCCCAAGGTGCCAATCCCATGGTGCTGATCTCAGAACCCCACAGTGCTGATCCTGGAATCCCGCAGAGCCGATTGTGGGAACCCTGCAGTGACAATCCCGGGACCCTGTGGTGCTGATCCCAGGAACCCCATGGTGCCAATCCTGGAACCCCACAGCACTGATCCCAAAACCCTGCAGTGCTGATCCCGGGAACACCGAGGTGCCGATCCTAGGAACCCCATGATGCCAATCCCGGAACCCCACAGTGCTGATCCCAGAACCCCGCAGCGCCTCTCCTGGGATCCCATGGCACCAATCCCGAGATCCCACAGCACCAGTCCTGGGAACCCTGCAGTGCTGATCCCGGGAACCCCATTATGCCAATCCCAGGATCCCATGGTGCCGATCCCGGAACCCCACGGTGCCAATTCCAGGAACCCTGCAGTGCCGATGCTGTGGTGCCAATCCCAAATCCCTGCAGTGCCAATCCCGGGATCCGGCAGTGCTCCCGGCTCCGTACCTGCGAGCAGGAAGGTGATCAGGCAGGTTTCCTTGGGCAGGAAGAGCTTGAGGCGGGAGCCGCTGAACACGTACTCCACCACGGCCTCGGAGCGGCCGGCGCGCTGCAGGAAGGGCAGGAACTGCTTCGCCTTCTGCGTGTCCTGCGGGAAAACGGGAATTCAGGGACCCCGGAACCCCCACGTGCGGGGCCAGGAGCGGGGGCTGCTCCTGTCCCTGTGACAGCTGGGGTGTGACATCTGGGCACAGAGCTGAGCGCTTCCAGCTGGGAATGGGCTGTGCGCCCCAAGCACAGCCCAAATCCCAAATATATCCCAAAACACATCTCCAAATACATCCAAAAATCCCAAATACAGCCCAAATATATTCCAAAATGCATCCCAAATCCATCCCAAAATCCCAAAAATACTCCAAAACACATCCCAAATGCATCTCAAAACACATGTCAAAATACATCCAAAAATCCCAAACACATCCCAAAACAAATCCCTAATGCATCTCAAAACAAATCCCAAATACATCCCAAAATGCATCCCAAACATATCCCAAATCCATCCCCAAATCCCAAAAATACTCCAAAGCACATCCCAAGTACATCTCAGAACACATCTCAAAATACATCCAAAAATCCCAAATCAATCCCAAAATTATCCCAAAACACATCCCAAATACATCTCAGAACACATGTCAAAATACATCCAAAAATCCCAAATAGATCCCAAAATAAATGCTAAATATATCCCAAAACACATCCCAAATACATCCCAAATCCAGCCAAAATGCATCCAAAATTCATGCCTAAACCCATCCCCTAATCCATCCCAAATACCCCCCAAAGCCCATCCTTTCCCCCCGCACAGGGCAGCTGCCTGGATCAGCAGGACAGATCCAGCCCCATTTCCCCATTTCCCCATTTCCCCCATCCCTAACAGAGCATCCCATCACTCCCCTTTCCCAGGATCTGCCCCTCCCCATCCCAGCACTGAAGGGCTCCACAGAAATCCTCAAAAATATTAATTAATTGAGGAGAACGTAATGAGCTCTGCTGGGAGGTGTGGGGATCCCCAGATTCCCTCATCAGAGCGGGGCAATCCTGGATTCCCACTGGCATTTCTGGTTCCCAGGCTATGGGGCAACTCCCGGTTTATTTATCCAAGGAAAAAAGGGAAAAACCCCCCAAGGAACTCCCAAAACAACGGCACGTGTGGGTTTTATCCCGCTTGATGTCCTGAGGAATTCCCGCCCATCCCATGTGCCCGAGGGAATGGATCCTTACTCCAGAGATGTCGGCCACCCTGTGGATCGGCACCTCCTTCTTGCTGTGCAGCCCCTTCCCGTTCTTGATGGCCCTGGAGAGGAGAGGGAGTGCTGGGAATCAGCTCCTGCTGCAGCAGGATGGGAGCTGGAGCCTCCCCTGCGCCCGCCGGGACACCCGGGCTGTCCCAGCCATGGAACAAGGGGAATGCCACAGATGGAAGGCACTGAACGCAGGGAAAACCAGCGGGATGCTGGAGCTGCTGCCAGATCCAGGCCCAACGCTGGACTCGGACCCAGATCCTTGTCTCGGCACAAGGACGCAGGGCTGGGATGTTCCCCTGGGATGTTCCCTCGGGATGAGGCCACCAAGCTCTCTGTCCCCACCTGGAGCCTGGAGTGTTCCCTCGTGCCCCAGGGCCTGGCCTGGAGGGTTGGGAAAGGCTGGAGTGTGCCAGGATTCTGGCAGAGCCAATGGTCTGGGGTGTGATTCCAGGCTCTCTGAAGAGCTGGGAATGCTGAATGGATCCCCCGAACTGCTCCAGGCCCTGCACCACAACCTCATCCCAAATCTCAGGGTATCCCATTCCTGCTGCTCCTGGCATGGTCCCAGAGCTGCCGGCTCCTCTGCCTGGTGCCAGCACAATCCTGGATTTGGGATGTGCCAAAGCTCCCAATGGCATGGATGAGCCACCTCCACCACCTGATCCACTCCAGGATCAGGCAGGAACATCCAGCACCTCCACCTGGGGACATCCAGGCTGAGCCCAACCCTGGAGTGTGGCTCTGGCTCCAGGTGCCACATCCTGGCCCCATATCCAGTTCCAGGTGCCACATCCCAGCCTTGTATCCGGCTCCAGGTGCCACATCCCAGTCCCACATCTGGCTCCAGGTGCCACATCCCAGCCCTAACATCCAGCCCCAGGTGCCACATCCCAGCCCTACATCCAGCTCCAGGTACCACATCCCAGCCCTACATCCAGCCCCAGGTGCCACATCCCATGCCTGTATCCCGGTGCCCCCTTGGCAGCTCCGAGCTGCTGACTTCCTGCCAGGCTTCCCAAAAGGCACATTCCAGGCGCTGGGAAGGAGCCTGTGAGCAATCTGCCGGCCGCCCACCGCCCGGGCACGGCTGGGTGGGAGCGGGAGCAGCTCTCTCCGGATCGATCCGCCTTTTCCCAGCAGCCAGCCCTGCCCGGCGAGGCGCCGCAGCCCCCTCCAAGCTGCTCTTCCCGGCTCTCGGCATCGTGCCGGGATCTGCTGCCAAGGAGGAGCTGAGATCCCACCATCCCCGCCGGGCTCAGCCGCCACGGAGCCGCCTCCGGAGGGAGCGGGGCCGGGCAGGGAAGGGTGTCCATCGCCATTCCAGCGGGAGCCTGGGATGAGGGACAGGGACATGAGGACACCTGGGGGGCTCCTGGGGCTGGGAATGGAGTGGACATGGGGGGCACCGGGATATGGGATCCTCTGCATGGGGAGCTGGGCTGTGCACACCTGGATCTGGCGTACCCGAGACACAGCTGGGGACAGACAGGTGCCCAGGGGACACAGCTGCAACAGGACAGAGGGACATGGGCAGCTGTGTGCGGGAATCACCTCAAACCACAGGGACAGGGCAGGGGGACACGGGACAGGGGACACAGGACGTGACAGGGAGAGCACAGGGGACCCCTCAGAGCCCCCCAGCCCCGCGCTCACCGGGCCTCAGCTGCCAGCAGCTCATCGTAGTGCGCCGAGCGCTGGTCGTCGTCCTGCCGGTAGCGCAGCACCGTGGCCAGGCCCTTGCTGACCAGCGCCTCCGCGATGTTGCTGTGGGAATGGGATGGGATCGGGGTGGGAATGGGGCAGGGAGATCCCAGTCCCATCCCATCCCAGTCCCATCCCATCCCACCCCAGTCCCATCCCACCCCAATCCCATCCCATCCCAAGGGAAGGCCTTGGAGTGACACATCCCAGCTCTCTGGGCACAGAGGGGGACCCAAGCTGGGCTCATGCCACAGGGAGAAGCCTCCCAGGAGCACCCCAAAAATCTCACCCCAAAACTCCCCTCCCACCCCAGCCCAAACGCAGCAGGCTCAGCATTCCCAGCCCACAGGAGCCTCCTCCTGGACTTCCCAATCCCGTCACTATTCTCCAGGAGCAGGGGGTGGGCACTGGTTTGGAGGGGGGGGGGGCGCCACCCCCGGATTCCCCCCAAAAACTGAGGGGTGATGGCCCCCAGCCCACAGGAATTTCCTTGATTCCACCATCCCACTTTTTTTCTGGGAAATAATTTGGGCACCAATTTGGGGGGGTTGGGACAGGGAGACCCCCCCACCCCCATTTCCACGGGAAGGGGCTGGGAGCAGCCTCTCCCAGTGAACTGGGATTTCTGGGATCAGCAAGAGGGGCCTGTGCCAGGCAGGGGTGAAGCCATCACATTCCACTGCTTTAAGCAAATCCATGAATTCTCCTTCGCCAGCACTTCCCTAATTCTCCTCCAGTCACCGCCCCCCCACACTAATTCCCTCAGTATCCCCAAAAAAAGAGGATCTGTCCAGAGGATGGAGGGACTGATCCCTTCCCAAATCCCGGGTGTGCCCCTTCATGAGTGGGGGGAAGGGCAAATCCAGCACCGGGAGCCGAAATTAGGTCTCGGAGCAGGGGGAGGAATCAAAAAATTCGGGATTGGCAAGAGACAGAATCGCTGCAGCCGGAGCAGCTGCGGCAGCCTGGGAATGCTGAGCACTGGGAATGGGCATCCTGGGAACAGGCAGCTCGGGAATGGGCACCCCAGGAATGGGCACCCTGGGAATGGGGATCCTGGGAATGCTGGGGAAGGAGCAGGAGCTGGGGGAGGCCAGGGAAGGGCCAGGGAGGCTCCCAGCGCTCCCTGACATTCCCCATCCCAGACATCCCACTCCCCACCCCAGTCAAATCCTGCTCCTCATCCTGAACACATCTCACCCCATCCCAGCTGCATCCTGGAAATGGGTGTGGAAAAGTGTCCCCTCCCTGGGCCACTGGAGAGCCCGGAAGCTCTGGAGCATTCCCAGCACTCCCAGCCGTGAAATTTGGCTGCTTCCCAGTGCCAGAGCACTTCACTGGGCTGGATATCCCGGGAAAAGCCCAAATTCTTTCGGGGTTCAGAAGTTTTAAGGCTCAGAATTCCCACGGGGACTGATCCTGGTGCCCAGGGAAGGAGGGCAAGGGGGAGGGAGGCAGGGATAATGGCTCAGAGAAGGAATTCCAGCACATGAATTCCAGACCCTGCTCCAGCCTGGCTCCCTGGGAGGAACCCCCCCATTCCCACCTCCCAGCAAAGCTCTGAAATGGAGCTGGAGCTGGGGCCTGGAGGGAAGGAGCGTCCCCCAGTTAATCCCAGATCCCAAATTAAAGACTGGGAATATGATGGGAAAAATCTCCTTAGCCTGAAAAATGCCCATTAGGGAACTTCAAGCCAAAAATGTCAATTTTTAAGCTCCTCCCACGTTTCCTTTCCCAAAGGACGTTTTGGAAGGGTTTCATCCCACCTGAGGTGGTGCCCAGCATGGATCGGGATCAGGATCGGGATCAGGATCAGGATCAGGATCAGGGGTACCAAACCCATCCCACCCCCTAAACATCAAATCATCCCAAACTGCAGCATCCAGCCCCACTGCCCCCAGGGAAGGGATCTCCCACTCCTGCCAGGAATTGCACCTGGAATTACAGCACAGGGTGCTCCTGAAATATGGGGTTAGGGATTTCTAGCTTTTTTTTTTTATGGGGGATGATGTAGGATGCTGTGGGATGCTATGGAATTGTCCAGGATGCTGTGGAGAGCTGTGGGATGCTCTGGGATCCTAAGGGATGCTCGGGGATGCTGTGGAATGCACCAACATTTCTAGGGCAGGGATCAGGCCCAAAACTTGGAGGAGATGGAAGGGAGAAGTGGGATGGAGGGATCCTGGGATGCAGGGGGTGACACAAGGAGGGGTAGACAGGGCTGCAGGAGGGAAATGGGCAGGATGCAGCCAGGGATAGAGGCTGGGAGATGAGCAGGGATCCGGGCAGTGATCCAGCAGGGATCCAGGCTGGGAGATGAGCAGGGATCCAGCAGGAGAAGCTGGGTTTGTTCTCCAGCCCCCCCAATCCCAGTGCCTGGAGCTGGGATTGGGGCTGCAGCTCCTGCCCTGGCTCCCGCCCCGGCACCGCCGTGCCCAGAATCCCAAGCAGGCTCAGCCCAGCCCAGATGCCGGGCAGACACTCCAGGAGGACAAGCCAGGCTTTATTCCCTGCTCCATCCCAGCCTGGCAAAGGCCTCGGGACACAGACCCTGCTCTGTTCCACCCCCGGCATCCCGGGATGCAGCACTGGGAATGGCACAGGCACTGAGGAACATCCTGGGATACAGTACAGGGAATGGCACTGTGCAACATCCCAGGAATGGCCCAGGCACTGTGGAACATCCCGGGAATGCAGGGGCAGCTCTCCCAGCGCTGGGATTAGGGAGCAGGAGAAGGCAGCTCTCCCAGGTTTTGCAGGGAAGGGAAGGAAGGGAAGTGCAGCTCTCACAGCCCCTGGATCAGGGAGGGAAAGGCAGCGCTGCAGCGCTTTGGGCGCTTTCCAAAATAGCTGCTACCGGGAAAAAAAACTGGGAAAGCAACCAAGGGCCTATGACAAATCCTCCCTACGCAGCTCCCGGAGCCACTGCCAGCCAGAGGCTCGGCCTATCCACAGGGATGTGCCTGAGGCCTGGCCTATCCACAGGGATGTGCCAGAGGCTCGGCCTATCCACAGGGATGTGCCAGAGGCTCGGCCTATCCACAGGGATGTGCCAGAGGCCTGGCCTATCCACAGGGATGTGCCAGAGGCTCAGCCTATCCACAGGGATGTGCCAGAGGCTCGGCCTATCCACAGGGATGTGCCGGAGGCCTGGCCTATCCACAGGGATGTGCCAGAGGCCTGGCCTATCCACAGGGATGTGCCGGAGGCCTGGCCTATCCACAGGGATGTGCCAGAGGCTCGGCCTATCCACAGGAATGTGCCAGAGGCTCGGCCTATCCACAGGGATGTGCCAGAGGCTCGGCCTATCCACAGGGATGTGCCAGAGGCTCGGCCTATCCACAGGAATGTGCCAGAGGCTCGGCCTATCCACCTGGATGTGCCTGAGGCTCAGCCTATCCACAGGGATGTGCCAGAGGCCTGGCCTATCCACAGGGATGTTCCAGAGGCTCAGCCTATCCACAGGGATGTGCTGGAGGCTCGGCCTATCCACAGGGATGTGCCAGAGGCACTGGCACCCCGTGCCCTGAGGGGGAAAAATCACAAATTCTGGCTGAGGGGAAGCTGCTCTGGAACACTCCCCACTCCTGAACCTTCTCATGGAGAAGGGAAATCAGGGAGGGGTCCCTTGGGAAGGACAAACATCCCGGGATACACAGCAGGGATTAATCCTCCAAAGCCACTCCCGAGGCAGCCGGATGGGGGGAACCTGATCCCAATATCCTCCAAAACTGATGCAGCTGTGGGGGGGCAGGTGTGGGGGGTCCAGGCAGCAGCATCCCAATGTATCCCACAGAATCCAACGCTGGGATGCCGGGAATGGAGGCTGATCCCAGGCCAAGTGGGGAGCGAGCCACCCTCTGACCCCACAGAGCCCTGGCAGGGTGGGAATGCCAGGTGGGAATGCCAGGCGGGCAGGGCAGAGGCCGGGGAGGACTCACATTCCGCCGATGGAGACGGTGGCACAGGTGCGCTCCGAGAAGGCCGGCACGGTGTCGGTGGCGCTGCTGGCGGGGCGGATATAATCCACGGAAACGTTCACCTGGAAAAGGGAATGGCTCAGGGCTGGCACTGCCCGGCCCCTGGCCAGGGCCCAGATCAGACAGCCTGGCCCTCATCCTCATCCTCTCCATGCCCAAACCTCTGAGATCAGCCAGACAGGCTGTCATCCCCATCCCATCCTCATCCCCATCCTCTCTGTGCCCACATTCCCACTGCCAGTCTCCAGGCCCTCTCTCCATGCCCAGGGAATGGAGCCGTTTCCCAGCGGCTCTGGCACCACCAGAGCTCCCAGGCACAATAAACCGGGAGCTTCCAGGCAGGACAAGATCCCAGCTGGGATCCCAGCACCTGCCAGGTGTCCCCAGAGCTCCATGGGGATCCCAAGGTGCAGTGGCCCCGGCAGTTCCCGGTTTTTGGACATGACATTCCCGCCAGGACAGGAGGACGGGAGCGGTGCGGATGCCCCAGAACCAGGGTCTCCAGGAGGGATGGGAAAGGCTGGGGCAGGGCAGGGAGCATCCCGAGCCTGGAATCCCACAGTGCCCCCACAACTCTGACACAGCGGGGAGGGACTGGGACAATGCTGGCACCTGCTGGGATCCCAGACAGAAACTGGGAACACCTCGGGGGCAGATCCTGCTGGATGCATCACCTCCCACAGCACCAGGGTTGGGGTGAGCTGGGACATGCAGGGATCAGGGAATCCTGGAATGGGTTGGGTGAGAAGGGACCCCAGAGCCCCTGCAGTGCCAGCCCTGCCATGGCAGGGCCACCTCCCACTGTCCCAGGCTGCTCCAGCCCCAGTGTCCAGCCTGGCCTGGGGCACTGCCAGGGATGCAGGGGCAGCCCCAGCTGCTCTGGCAATCCCAGCCCAGCCAGGAATTCCTCATTGCCAAGATCCCATCCCTGGCTGCCCTCTGGCACTGGGAGCCATTCCCTGGGTGCTGTCCCTGCAGGCCTTGGCCCCAGTCCCTCTGCAGCTCTCCTGGAGCCTCTTTAGGCCCTGCAAGGTCCCCCCTGAACCTTCCCCCCCTCAGGGTGGACCCCCCAGCAGTTCCCAGCACCACATCCCACATCTGCAGGCACCATTTCCATGAAAATCCCACCCAGTCCCACCCCTCTGCTTCCCCAGGGAAGCTCCATCCTCGATGCTTTCCTGGTATCAGCTGGAACACCCCAAGGCTCTGGGATAGAGGAGGTGACACTGGGGTGACAGGGGGGCGATGTGGGGATCTTTGGGGACATCCCAGTGCTGCTGCCTCGGGGCTGGACCTGGCCCCTCTGGACTTTTCCCAGGCCCATCCCCGCTCCTTTTCCTGTTCCTGTTCCCGTTCCGCATGGCCGGAGCCGTGCTGAGCCAAAGGCAGCCAGACAGGCGAGGCAGGAGCATCCCTGAACCCCTCCAAAGCCTCGGCTCATCCCGAAAATCACTCATTAAACCAACATCAAAATGCAAAAAGGGCCAGAGCGTCTGGCAGGGCGCCGAAGCCGCGGCTTTTCCGTGCGGAGAGGGGGCTCCGGCAGGAAAGAGCCAATTAAGGGGAGCGGTTACAGCGATTCCTCGCAGCAAAGCTCCCGTCGGAACCACTGGAGGGGAAAAAGAGACGCCGATTACTCCGAGAGGCAGGTTGGGAATTCAGCTGCTCCAGGGCTTTTGAGATGTCTGGCTCAGGAGCGGCTGGCGTGGGAAACACCTGGCTGGGGATGCGGCACCGGGAACGGGGAGAGGCGGCGGCGGAGCAGCCGGGGGGAACGGGGGATCCCGGGGCTCGGGGAGGAGTCACGAGAGACTGGGATGGGATCATGGGATCATGGGATCATGGGATCATGGGATCATGGGATCATGGGATCATGGGATAATGGGATGGGATGGGATAATGGGATGGGATAATGGGATCATGGGATAATGGGATAATGGGATCATGGGATAATGGGATAATGGGATAATGGGATAATGGGATAATGGGATGGGATCCATAGGATGGGATGGGATCCACAGGATGGGATGGGATCTATAGGATGCATGGGATGGGATGGGATCCATGGGGTGGGATCCATAGGATCCATGGGATGGGATGGGATGGGATGGGATAATGGGATGGGATGGGATCATGGGATAATGGGATGGGATGGGATGGGATGGGATGGGATGGGATGGGATGGGATGGGATGGGATGGGGGCACCCCTCACAGGAAAGCCCTCTATTGTGTCCCACTGTGTCGCGCTGCATCAGATGTGCCCACGGGCAGGAAGGCTCCACAGAGGGATCTGGACAGGTGGGATCCATGGGATGAGGACAATGGGATGAGGTTCCACAAGGCCAAGTGGAGCCCTGGCACAGGGTGTGGCTGCCCCTGCAACCCTGGAAGTGCTCAAGGCCAGGCTGGACGGGGCTTGGAGCCACTCAGGATAGGGGAAGGTGTCCCTGCCATGCAGGGCTGGAACCGTTCCATGATCCCATGAAGTTCCATGTCCCCCTTTGGATCACACCAGCCCCATGGAACGCTCCAGACACAGAAAGCTGGGAAAGGCCCTGGGGGTGCCGCTCAGCTGGAGGGACACGGAGCTGCAGGGACAATGCCCGGGATCATCTGAGGGCAGGCTGGGCTCCATGTGACACCAGACGTGGCACTGGCACCCCACAGCCCTGGCACTGGGGACAGCAGGCAAAGCATTCCCGGGATCCAAGGGCGACGTGCCCGTGGAGGGGCCGGGAAGGGCTGGGGGTGCAGGGACCCCCGGCACCCCCGGGCTCCGCTCCCCCCGGAGCAGCCGGAGCCGCGCCTGGGCGGCTTTCCAAGGTCAGCTGCAGTCAGGGTGGATTAAATCACTCCAGCAGCTCCGCTCCCGGGAGCACATCCAGCCCAGAACAGCGGCACCGCGCGGGCTCCGAGCGGCCACCGCCGCCAATGTCACCCACAGGGACCCGGAACCCACGGGGACCCAGAACCCGTGGGGACCCGGAACCCACGGGGACCGTGCACCCACAGGGACCCGGAATCCACGGGGACCCAGAACCCATGGGGACCCGGAACCCACGGGCACCTGGAACCCACGGGAACCCTGCACTCATGGGGACCCAGAACCCATGGGGACCGTGCACCCACGGGCACCTGGAACCCACGGGAACCCTGCACCCATGGGGACCCGGAACCCATGGGGATCCTGCACCCCACAGGGACCCGGAACCCCACAGAGACCCTGCACCCCAGCATTCACTGCCTGGGCTCACCAGCACAGAGCTGGAGGTGCCAGGACATGGGGGAACAGGATGGAGTCCCCAGGAGGGGCCCCTGGCCTTGTCCCCAGCATCAGGGTCCCAGAGAGGTTGTTCCCAACACGCTGCTCCCAGGATGGGGTTCCTGCCTCACTGTCCCCAGGACCAGGGTCCCAACGAGGTTGTCCCCAGGGTGTGGCCCCTGCAACCCTGTCCCCAGCTGGTCCCAAGGTGGGGGAGGCAGCCCCGTGGTCCTGCCCCAGTTCCAGCCCCAGTCCGGGCTGGGGGGACACAATGGGACATTCCAGGCACATCCCGTGCTGCAGCCTCAGGACCCCAGGCAGTGGGGACAGGTCCCCATCCCAGGGGGGACATCCCGGGGGCTGCCGGAAGAGGGGGGAGGGGGGCTCATCCCGCCGGGAAGGGCCGGGAGCAGCCCCACCTTTGGGATGGGGAGGGCGGGGTGGGCTGGGGCCGTGCCGGTGCCATTCCCTGCTATTCCCTCATCCCACGGGGGCTCCGAGGGGCCGCGGGGACACGGGGGGGCCGGGGGGGGACAGATGGGGGGTGGGTGGCAGCCCAGACCTGCCGGGCTAAAAATACCCCGCCCGCCCGCGGATCTCCCGGCCCGGCGGCGTCACCCGCTCCCGGGAATATTTTTACTTCCCCGGCAGCTCGTGCCGGGTGGAAGGGCCGGGGGGGGCTGGGAAGGGGCTGCCGGGGGGCTCGGGGCGGCGGGTGCCCCCCGTGTCCCTCCCGTGCCGGAGGGAGGAGGTTCCCGGAGAGCTGGCGGGGGCCAGGGATTGGGAGCAGGAATGTGCATCGGGATGATCCCGGCGGGATGGGGGCTGCAGGAGGCACCGCGGGGCAGATCCAGGGAAGCGCCTTCCCTCTGGAGCAGCGGTTTCCCTCCCGAGGGCCGGCTCATGCCAGCCCCCCCAACCCACGCATCCTGCTGCGGGCAGCGGGATTTCCTGGGAATGGCGAGCGGGAGCCGGCTGCGCTTCCCTGACCCCCTCCACCTCTCCATCCTCCCATCATCCCTCCTGGAAAAGGCCGGGATGTGGAACAAGGATGCTCCACAGCAGCCCCGGGAGCCTCCAGCGCCTCCGGCACCGCCAGGAGCGGATCCAGCAGGACCCAGCTCCCTCCTCCCTCCCGCTCCAGCGGCTGCCGGAGGGGCCACGGAGACCCCCGGGGCAGGATTGACCTTGGAGCGGGATAACCACGGCAGTGCCGGGCTGGGAGGCGTCGCGGGGAGGGCGAAGGGTGCGGGGAGAGGAGAGGTGCCTGGATTTGGGATCGTTAAACGGCGATAATCCCGCTCGCCCCTGCCCCCTCCCGCGCCGGGGCCAGCCCAGCCCACTGCAGCAGCCGCGCATTTCAAGCGCAATCCGGGCGGGAAAGCTGCGCTCCCCGACAGCTCTCCCGGTTCGGCTCCCGGCAGCCAAATCCTCCCCGGCAGCCAAATCCTGCCCAGTTCCACACGTGGAAGCGGCGGGTGACGCAGCCGGCCCCGTGACGCTCCAGAGCTGGCAAAGCCGCCCCGGCTCCCGCACATTCCCGGGCTCCGCACATTCCCGGGAACAGCATCCGGATCCTGGCTCGGGCACGGCGCAGCTCCCCGAGGGATGGGTCCCCACTGCCCCCAGCCCCGGCTGCATCACCAACTGGGATCTTCCCAAAATCCCCCCGGGCATCGCTGCTGTGCCGAGCTCTCCCCGAGCTCCCAAGCTCTGCTGTGAGACGCAGGAAAAATTGCCCGGCATTCCAAAAATCCTCCAGTCTGCCAAAGCCCTCCCTCTCCCCGGGACTGGGATGGTGCTCCCAGGGAGAAGGCTTTTCCTGGTCAAACCCATCCCTGTTTTATCCCGGCTCTGGTCCCCAGCAGTGCTGGCACCGGGATTGCTGCTGGTGTAACCCCAAAAGGAGAATCCCTGGAAGCATCTGAGGGGACCAGACAGGTGAATGCCCTGGAAAACCATCGGGAAACCACTCAGGGCTCTGGAGATGGGCAGCATTCCCAGCTGGAATCAGCCTTCCCAAAAGGGATATGGTGGGAATGATGTGACACAGGGATGGGACACAGGGATGGGGCACAGGGATGGGACACAGGGATGTGACACAGGGATGGGACAGGATGGGACACAGGGATAGGACACAGGGATGGGACAGGATGGGACAGGATGGGACAGGATGTGACACAGGGATGGGACAGGGTGGGACACAGGGATGGGACACAGGGATTGGACACAGGGATGGGGCACAGGGATTGGACACAGGGATGGGACAGGATGGGACAGGATGTGACACTGGGATGTGACACAGGGATGGGACAGGATGGGACACAGGGATGGGGCACGGGTGGAACACAGGGACGGGGCACAGGGATGGGACAGGATGTGACACAGGGATGGGACACAGGGATGGGACAGGATGGGACACAGGGATGTGACACAGGGATGGGACACAGGGATGGGACAGGATGGGACACAGGGATGGGACACAGGGATGGGACACAGGGATGGGACAGGATGGGACACAGGGATGGGACACAGGGATGGGGCACAGGGAGGGGGTCCTGGGACACCCCAGGGAGTCCCTCCTTTCTTCCCCCCGGAGCATCTGGCAAGGACGGGGCGGCACCGCTTCCATGCCCAGGGAATTTCCATCCCGGAGCTCTCCCTTGCCGGCTCCGTCCATGCGAGCGATTAATCCCAGAGTTAATTAGGGAAGAGCCACGATCCATCTCCCGCGCCCGGCGCAATTATCCGGAGCCGCTCCGCGGCGCAGCGCGATCGATGGGCGGAGGAGCCGGCCCTTCCCGACACGCTCCATGAATTTATTCCACAAATCCATAGTGGCCTGGGCAGCCGGGCGCCGGCCCCAGTTCATCCCGCGCCGCCGGGCAAATTCCAGCGGCTGGGAAGGACACGGTGGAGCTGGGAGAGGCTCTGGCACAAGAGCCAAAATCCCCAAATCCAGCCCTTATGCGCCAGGAAAATCCCAGCCTGGAAAACTCCTGCTGCTCGGGAATGAGAGGGCAAGAGAGAAAATACATTGCCTTCCATCCCTTCCCAGGGAGCAGGGAATTCAGAGGTGGATTCCCACATCCCAGCTCCTCTCCCAACAAGAGCTGGAGGAAAAGGAGCCGTGGCAGCCACAACAGGGATGGATCCTTCCTCATCCCCCCTCGGCGCTTTCTCCAGAGGGAATTATTTTGGAAAGCAATGTCAGGGCTGATCCAGCACTCCAGCAGGATGGGATGGGATGGGATGGGATGGGATGGGATGGGATGGGATGGGATGGGATGGGATGGGATGGGATGGGATGGGATGTGTTCAGGAGGAGCATCCCAATGCACAGGGACACGATCCATAAGGATGGGCCCCGGAGTGATGGGGATGGATGGAGCTCCCGAGGCAGGCCAGGAACCAGGGCAGGCTGAGCTTCCTGAATTCCAGAACTCCTTGCCATCCCACAGCTCCTCGGAACAGCCAGGCACCCAGGCAAGCTGAGCTCTAATCCCAGAACACCCTGGAATCCCAGGGATCCCCAGGGTCACCCTCCAAAGGCACCCAGTGCCAGAGCCAGTTCCAATCCCTGATCCAACACAGCGCACAGCAACGGCGGATGGCAGAAACCTGGCACCAGTAATCCTGGAATGTCTCAAACTGGGACCACACTGAGGTGCCAGAACCCCATTCCAGACCCGGTGCTCCCATCACAAATCCCACCAACACTCCCACACTCTTTTCCAACTCCGGGAAGCACCAGATTTCCCATTAAAAAAATCTCCCAAGCTGCTCTTTTCCCCTTTCCCTATTTTTTCGGACTGCCTGGGCAGGCTCCGAGCTGGAAAGATCCAATTAGGCACCGGAGCAGCCCCGACGAGCAGCGACGGCCGCGCCACGAAGGGAATTGATTTTATTTGACTGTTTTATGAGCATTGGAAAATTGCATCCGGAGCGTTCGCTCTGCTGGTTAACACATTCCTCATTCCCGGAATTGCTCTGAACCAGCCTCGGAAAACAGCCAGGGAAACAAAGGGAGAAGCGAGGCGGAATTCCCGGGAAATGGGGAGTGCAATGCCTCGAGGGGCACTCCAGGCTTGGGGGCATCCTGGAATTTCCCAAGGAGCCACACAGCAGCACCGGCGTCAGACTCATCCCCTCCTTCACTCCCTCATCCTCATTGTCCCATCCCTTGTCCCCTCAGCCTCGTCCCTCCCACCGTACCTTCTTCCCGATGAGTTTCTTGCGCAGGAATTCCCGGGCCTCGAACATGTAGGGAATGTCGTAGAGGGGCCTCAGCTTCCTGTTCTTGTCCTGCCGAGAGAGGGGACTCAGGTCAGGGGATTCCTCAATCTGCCCCAGGGTCCCCCCAATTCCACATCCCAGTTCAGGCTCTGCTGAACCCCCAGGGGACCCTGGGATAACCCCAGCATCCCACAGGTGGAGGTGCCAGCAGCCTGGTGGTGCCAGGTTGGACATCTCTGAGTGACAACTCCAGGAGGGAAGGGGATGATGGAATTTGGGGTGGGGGTGACCAGGGAGACCCCCTGGGGTGTCCAGCCCCTGTCCAAGGGCATCTCCTGGAGTCACATCCCTGCAAAGGCTGAGCAAAAAGGGGAGACTCCCAAAGGAAATGAGGATTCGACACAACGCAATCCAACACAACCCAACACGACCCAAACATGACCTCAAGTGACCCAGTGTGACCCAACATGACCCAAAGTGACCCAAAGTGACCCAATACAACCCAGTGTAACTCAACATGACCCAACACGAAGCGACCCAAAGTGACCCAATGTGACTCAAAGTGACCCAACACAACCCAATGTAGCCCAACATGACCCAACAAAATCCATCCCAATCCAATCCAACCCAGACTCTGCTCTGCTCGCCACCACAGTGCCATGGGCACGGCCCCCTCACACCTCCCCGAGCTGAGGAGGAAATCATGGAAAAGAGGGAGATCAGGCCAAAGCAGCCAGAAATGGAGGAGTGCAGTTAGACAGAGCAGGAGAGGGCGGACACGGGCGGCGGCACTCGGCTCCTCCCTAATGAACGAGGCTTTGGCAGAGTTTATTGTCCTTGACGCTGCTCATTCCCAGACTGCTCCTTGGAGACGTTCCCTCCTCTGCCTGCATCGACCGGGGATGGGAACGGGATGGATCCAGCAAGGGAATCCCCAGGAACACACAGCCAGTGCTGGGGATGGGAATGGGATGGATCCAGAGAGGGGATCCCCGGGAACTTTGGCACCTCCTGCCCCCACAGCAGGTTCCAAAGCAGATCCCAAAGCAGATCCCAGGCGCTGTTCCAGCCCCTGGAGCTGCAGGAGCTCAGAACAAGCACAGAGGAGCTACTGTGGCACCACCAGCCTCCCTCTCTCTGCCCCTTCCCAGGGGAGCACAGCTCCCCTTTTCCAAACTTCCAGCCCCTGCCCATCAGCTCCTGGACCATTCCCGCTCCCCAGATCCTCAGTGACCCCGGACCCTTCCGTCAGTGCGATCTGATGGATCCAGGCCCTGAGATGCTCCCGCCCTCACCAAGGTCACGGCGGAGCTCCGACACCGAGCGCGGCTCCGCGCGACAAAGCCCTGTACAAACACTAATTAATCCTCACTAACGAACTCCAAATTTATGGCTTAGTTAAGTGTCTGTCTGGCACAGGCTGTTAAATCCCTAATCCCATCCCGCCGGAGCGCGGGAAGCGGGACGGCAAAGCCCTGGGTGGCCCTGACACCTCTCAGCAGGGCCGGGGGCTCAGGGGCCGGCAGGGAATTCCTGAGGGGGCTATGGGGTGGGATCTGAGCCCTCCCCAAACCTCCTTCGGGTCTGCAGCCACTGGGACCACCCCAAAAAGGGACCATCCCAAAAAGGGACCATCCCAAAAAGGGACAACCAGCACAGACTCCCCCAGCACCAGTGCCATTCCTAAGCCATACTGGGATCCACGGTGCCATCCTGCCAGTCCTGGATGTGCCATGGAGGAGGGATATGAACCATCCCCAAAGCTCCTTTGGAGCAGCTCACAAGTCTGCAGCCTTGTGAGACCACCCCAGAAAGGGGTCACCCCAAAAGGAGTCACCCCAAGAAGGGACCATTCCAAAAAAGAGTCACCCCAAGAAGGGATCACTTCAGAAAGGAGTCACCCCAAAAAGGGACCATCCCAAAAAGGAATTACCTCAAGAAGGGGTCAGCCCAAAAAGGGGTCATCCCAAAAAAGGAGTCATCCAAAAAGGGTCCATCCCAAAAAAAGGAGTCACCTCAAGAAGTGGTGACCCCAAAAAGGGGGTCACCAGCACAGGCACCCCGGTGCTGTGCCGGGACCCACGGCTGCACCATTCCAGCCCCGGAAGTGCTGGCACTGACCGAGCCCTCCCATCCTGCTGCTGCTGCTGCAAAATGCCAATTCCCTTTGGGAATCCTCCCCACACGGCCTGGCAGTGCCAGGAGCAGGATAATGGGAACGTTTAAGCGCCCAGCCCAAAGGCCCCGCTGCCACTCCCTGTCAGCCCCATTAAATGTGGCTCTGTTGTCCCACAGCAGTGACACTCCCAGCTCAGGGAAAGCAGCAGCTGACGGCTCTGGGAAGCTGTTCAAGACCTCGGACGCTCAGCGGAGCTTTTGCAAATAAACACGAAAAATCAATGGAACAGCGGGAAGTTAACGGAATTCCACAGCCGGCAAACTCCGGCAATTTCCAACACGGAGAAGGATTGTGTTGGGTCTAACCCATTTTCCGAGGCAGGAGCTGGATCCCAACAATGAATCAGTTCGCAAGCTGTGGCTGCTCCATCCCTGGAATGTTCACATCCAGGCTGGACAGGGCTTGGAACAGCCTGGGATAGCAGAAGTGTCCCTGCCTGTGGTGGGGCTAGATGGGCTCTGAGGTCCCTTCCAACCCAACCCAACTCATCCCAACCCATTCTGGGATCCCACGATTCCATGAAATGCCTGTCCCGCCTCTCCTCGGCTGCTGGAGAGAGTCATCAGCCACTGAGAAGTTAATTAAGCCCAGGGATCTGAGGCTCACTTAATTAAAGGTGAGCAGCGAGGACGTCGCTCCATTAGCGACGGAGTCGGAGCTGCATCTTCAGGGAGCTGCCAGAGGAGGGGGGCACCCCCTCCCTTCCCTCCTGGAACACGGAGATTTCAATCCCAAGTTTGATGGGAATGCTCTGGTTCATCCCAGGCTGCGGAAGCCGGGCAAGAAAGCGACTCTTTGCTTCCAGTGAGGGACTGAGCAGCTCCAGAGGGGGAGGAGAGACTCCTGAATTCCTTCCTCCCAAAACAACCCCCCACGGCCCAGAACACCCAACAGGTGACAGAATTCCAGCTCTCCTCTCCAATTAACAGCATTACACAGGGCAGGGCCTAACTAAGGTCTACTTCCAGGGAAGCAGCAGCTCATATCCACTGCCAGAATTCCTGAAGAGGACTGACCATGGAGTGCTGCCATTCCCAGCTGCCGGGGATCCCGCTCCCAGCCCCAGCCCCTTCCCAAGGCACAGGGTGGGGGTGATGATGGATGTAAGCACAGCTGGAGCAGCAGGAAATGCTCCAAGACCTGGGATGGCAACTCCAGCTCCACATTCCAGGACTCCCCAGGGACTCTGCAGCCCCTGAGGGATCCCAGGATGGGGGGAACCTGCTCCATTCCCTTTTTGGGAGAAGGATTCCACCCGGAGCAAGAGAAGCTCCTGAGAATCCATGGAATTGCAGGCTCCTGCTCCTGAAGCAGGGAAGGGGCCATGGCTCATCAGCAGTGTCACGGCACGCTTCACCCTCGGCTGAACCCGCCTGGGATGTGCCAGGTGGGGAATCCATCCCGGAGATCCATCCCAGAGGCCATGACAGGGAACAGGCAGCGTCTGGAACACGCATTCCACTGATCCAGGGGTGCTCAGAGCAGGGGGAATGGCCTGATCCTCCCGGGAGGAGCCAGGGCTCCCTGCTCCCCATGCAAAGATTTTGGGGTTTTTCCCCAGAATTCCAGGTGCCAACATCCAAGGGGGGGTCCCCAGCAGAGCCGAGGGGACCCAGAGCCTGGTGGCACCGTGGGATGGCAGGTGGGGAGAGCCCCCCCGTCCCTGCCAGCGCAATTAGGGAAGCTCATTATTTGTAAAGTAATTAGCAGAGCTAATCAACTCCCAGCGCCAGGGCGGAATGAGCGGGCGGAGAGCGGGAGCTGCCAGCTGGAAACGCCAGCGCTGGAGGGGGACCCGGGGACGCTGCAGCCCCCAGGGTGCCCAGGGAGGGGCCTCGGGCTGGGGCACTGGGCAACGATTCCATCCCACCGGGAGCAGGAGAGGCCCCAGGGATCCCGCGAGCTCCTGCTCCTGAAGCAGGGAAGGGGCCATGGCTCACCAGGGTGTCACGGCACGCTTCACCCTCGGCTGAGCCCGCCTGGGATGTGCCAGGTGGGGAATCCATCCCGGAGATCCATCCCGGGGCCGGCAGGGCGGCGACAGGAACAGCAGGAGCGCCGGGGAGCGGCTGCTCTGCATCACAGCCTGGGGAAAGCTCTGCTCCACCAGGCCCGGTGCCGCTCCCACAGCTCCTTCCCAGCGTCCCGGGAGCCCGGCAGGGCTGGCAATGACACCGGAGCTGCAAGGGACAGCGCTGGGGACGGCAGGGAAGTGCCGTGCGCGGGGACAGGGACGAGCAGCTCCCGGTGACATCCCGGTGACATTCGCAGGCAGCCCCAGGCAGGTGCTTGCTCAAGGAGCGACGCCTCAAGTGGGCACTTGGCCTCTCCAGCCTCTCCAGCCTCTCCAGCCTCTCCAGCCTCTCCAGCCTCTCCAGCCTCTCCAGCCTCTCCTGCTCCACTGCTCCCGCTCCCTCCCTGTCCCCACTTGCAGCCGGCGCCGCCGTCCCCGAGAGCCACTCGAGTACAGGAGCTGGGCGGTGCTGGAGCCTCTGACGGCACCGGGGGACAGAGGGCACAGCCAGGGGCTGGCAGGAGAAGGGCAGCACGGCTGGAGAACCGTGGGATAACTGAGGCTGGAAAAGCCTCAGAGCCCATCGAGTCCAACCATCCCCAGCACTGCCGAGGCCACCACTGATCCTGTCCCCAGGTGCCACATCCACACAGCCTTGAAATCCCTCCTGGAGTGGGGACTCCAGCCCTGTGCCAGGGCTGCACAGCCCTTTCCAGGAGGAGTTTCCCCAATATCCACCCTGAGGCTGCCCTGGCCCAGCCTGGGGCTGTTTCCTCTCTGGGGACTGTCCCAGGGCCGTGACTCCGGTGCCGACCATCCCCACTCCCAAACACAACCAGAGCCACCCCAATCCTCCCCCAGCAACTCCATGGCATCAACATTCCAGCTGGGAGACCCCAAAGAGGGGTACAGGGCTGCAAACAAGGGTACAGGACCCCAAATGGGGGGTATAGGATCCCAAATGGGGGGGAACATGACCCCATGGCCAGGACAAATTTGGGGTCAGGACAGTGACCCCGAGAGCCCGGAGCAGGACAGCCCCAGCTCCTGTGGGATTGCTGCTCCCATGCCGGTCTCTGCTCCCTGCCCGCTCCAGGACACGCTGTGCACGACCATCCTCATCATCCTGGGCAGGGATGAAGGGCCAGGGAGCCTGGGCTGCGCCGGGAGCTGGAGCAGGAACGCCGCAGGACAAATGGGAACGGCGGGGAACGATGGAAGCGACGGCACGGAAATAACCGGGGCTGCTTCAGCACAACGCAGAACTATAAATAATAAAGTTATAAATTATAGAATCTGGGAATCAGGGATTGAGCTGGGTGGGAAGGGACCTCACAGCCCCTTCAGTGCCACCCCTGACGGGGGCAGGGACACCTCCCACTGTCCCAGGGTGGAGAGGAGAAGGATCCAGGGAGAGCTCAGAGCCCCTGGCAGGGCCTGAAGGGGCTCCAGGAGAGCTGCAGAGGGACTGGGGCCAAGGCCTGCAGGGACAGCACCCAGGGAATGGCTCCCAGTGCCAGAGGGCAGCCAGGGATGGGATCTTGGCAATGAGGAATTCCTGGCTGGGCTGGGATTGCCAGAGCAGCTGGGGCTGCCCCTGCATCCCTGGCAGTGCCCCAGGCCAGGCTGGACACTGGGGCTGGAGCAGCCTGGGACAGTGGGAGGTGTCCCTGCCATGGCAGGGCTGGCACTGCAGGGGCTCTGGGGTCCCTGCCCACCCAACCCATTCCATGGTTTTGATTCCAACATTCCTGACTGAGGAAGAACTGGGGAAGAATCCATTATTTTGGGCTGGGGTGCTGACAGGAGCTCCCCAAGGGGCTTTAACCCCACTGGCAGCTCCGTGCCAGCCCCAGCCCAGCCCCAAACCCCTCTGTGGGGGCAGCAGGGTGGGCAGGGCCCTTTCCATGGAATTACTGGGGAACATCCGAGCACGGCACTGCCCGCTCCCGGGGGATTCATCATCCAGCAGCACTTGGCTCCGTGCCCCTCTCCGGGGCTGATGAGGAAATTGAGACATCCCAAAATATCTGCTCCTTCCACAGATCACTCGTGCTTTTCCCTTCCTCATTTCCCCACTGCAGCGTTGGAATTTGGAGTTAAACCAGCCCGACTTCCCCGGGAGCTCCGGAAGAGCTGCTCCCTCCCAAGGAGGCTGAGATCCCTGGAAGAGCTGTGCCAGCAGCATCATCCCTGCTCCAGGCATCCAGGATCTCCCAGATAAACAGGAAACATGGCTCTGCTGCCACAGGGGTCTTGTCCCAACCACTGGAATTCATCCCCCTCAGCCTGTGTCTGCCTCAGGAATGAACTGCCCACAAAAAGGCGGAAATCACAGGAGCTGGATTTATGCTGAATACCCTTTGGCTGCTGGAATGCAGATCCTCAGCAGCAGCACCTGGAATTGGGGCACAGCATTCCAGGCATCCCAAACCGGGCCCTTGGAATTGGGGGAGGCATCCTGGACACCCCAAACTGGGCACCTGGAACTGGGCACTGCATCCCAGACTGGGTACCTGGAATTGGGGTGCTGCATTCCAGACACCCCAAACTGGGCATCTGGAATTGAGGGGTGCATCCTGGAGACCCCAAAGTGGGCACTTGGAACAGAGCACTGCATCCCAGACACCCCATCCTGGGCACCTGGAATTGGGCTGCTGCATTCCAAGCATCTCAGACTGGGTACCTGGAACTGGGGGATGCATCCCAACCCCTGCCACGGCGGGAGATGCTGGTTCCAGGCTGCCCTCAGCGCAGAATCCGGCTGGAGCAGCCTCGGGATGTGGCTTTGCAGGCACCGAGGGGATGTGGCTCTGAGGGCCACGCGGATTTGGGACTCCAGCGGCGTTTTGGCTGCTCTGCTCCCACAGAGAGGGGAAACGGGGTCAGCGTTCCTGGAACAGGAATGATCCCCACCCAGGGTCTGGCTGTGGGACACTGGGACACCGGGAGATGCCTCTGCTTCCTAAAACCGTCACCGAGGGGACGGGAACGGGGACAGGGACGAGGACAGAGGCAGCAGCTGCTGCCAGGCACGGCCATTTCAGGGCTCCGGGAAGAGCCTCCACACTGTCCCCGTTGTTATCCCGTATTTCAGAGGACAACTGCAGAGCCTGAGGGATGCACAGCGGGGCTGTCCCTTCCAGCCCTCCCTGCCCTGGATTTGGGGTCGCGTGGGAGGGGACTGGACTCACTCCCGGCCCCTTTTGTCCCCGCTCCCCGCGGGTTTCACTGCCGTGGATCCTCCCACACGGCCCCGTGGGCACCGGGACCCTGAGCAGGGTCAGGGCAGCACTGGGGAGTGCTGGAATGCAGGAGCAGCTCAGAGCCCAGCTCAGAGCCCAGCTCAGAGCCCAGCTCAGAGCCCAGCCCAGAGCCGGAGCTGCACCGAGCGCTCCAAGCCCACCCGCACGTGATGGAGGGAAGGAGGAAAAGCAGCTGGAGAAAAGTAGGACAGCAGGGCCGGGAGCGAGGGAAGAGCTTGGAAGGATGGAGCTGCCTCCCCTCTGCGGGGCTGGGACAGAGGACACCCCGAGCTGTCACTGTCAGCATCATTGTCACTGTCACTGTCACCCCTGCCCTGCTCACAGGACACTCTGAGACCCCCTCACCAACCCCAGGGGGCTGCGCTGTGCCAGCGGGTCCGGGGAAAAGGCAGCATGGATCTGTCAGCCACAGCACAGGCAGGATCCCTGGCACAGACAGCATGGATCCATCAGCCATGGCACAGACAGGATGGATCCATTATCCATGCACAGGCAGGATCCCTGGCACAGACAGGATGGATCCATCAGCCAAGGCACAGGAAGCATGGATCCATTATCCATGGCACAGACAGGATGGATCCATCAGCCAAGGCACAGGCAGGATCCCTGGCACAGACAGCATGGATCCATCAGCCAAGGCACAGACAGGATGGATCCATCAGTCACATCACAGGCAGGATCCCTGGCACAGACAGCATGGATCCATTATCCCTGGCACAGACAGCATGGATCCATCAGCCATGGCACAGGAAGCATGGATCTGTCAGCCACAGCACAGGCAGGATCCCTGGCACAGACAGCATGGATCCATCAGCCAAGGCACAGACAGCATGGATCTGTCAGCCACAGCACAGGCAGGATCCCTGGCACAGACAGCATGGATCCATCAGCCATGGCACAGGAAGCATGGATCCATTATCCATGGCACAGACAGGATGGATCCATCAGCCAAGGCACAGGCAGGATCCCTGGCACAGGCAGGATAGATCGATCAGCCACAGCACAGACAGGATGGATCCATCAGCCATGGCACAGGCAGGATGGATCCATTATCCATGGCACAGACAGGATGGATCCATTATCCATGCACAGGCAGGATGGATCCATCAGCCACAGCACAGACAGGATCCCTGGCACAGGCAGGATGGATCCATTATCCACAGCACAGGCAGGATGGATCCATTATCCCTGGCACAGACAGCATGGATCCATCAGCCACAGCACAGCCAGGATGGATCCATCAGCCACGGCACAGACAGCATGGATCCATCAGTCACAGCACAGGCAGGATGGATCCATCAGCCATGGCACAGACAGGATGGATCCATTATCCATGCACAGGCAGGATGGATCCATCAGTCACATCACAGGCAGGATCCCTGGCACAGGCAGGATGGATCCATTATCCATGGCACAGACAGGATGGATCCATCAACCACGGCACAGGCAGGATCCCTGGCACAGGCAGGATGGATCCATTATCCCTGGCACAGACAGCATGGATCCATCAGCCACAGCACAGGCAGGATGGATCCATTATCCATGCACAGGCAGGATGGATCCATTATCCATGCACAGACAGGATGGATCCATCAGTCACAGCACAGGCAGGATCCCTGGCACAGGCAGGATGGATCCATTATCCACAGCACAGGCAGGATGGATCCATCAGCCATGGCACAGACAGCATGGATCCATCAGCCACAGCACAGGCAGGATGGATCCATTATCCCTGGCACAGACAGCATGGATCCATCAGCCACAGCACAGGCAGGATGGATCCATTATCCCTGGCACAGACAGGATGGATCCATCAGTCACAGCACAGACAGGATCCCTGGCACAGGCAGGATGGATCCATCAGTCACAGCACAGGCAGGATCCCTGGCACAGACAGGATGGATCCATTATCCCTGGCACAGACAGCATGGATCCATTATCCACAGCACAGGCAGGATGGATCCATTATCCCTGGCACAGACAGCATGGATCCATTATCCACAGCACAGGCAGGATGGATCCATCAGCCATGGCACAGGCAGGATGGATCCATCAGCCACGGCACAGGCAGGATCCACAGACCAGCCCCAGGCCCTGGCACAGCCCAGCTCACCTCCAGCACACCCACAGTGACACTGGGGCCGTGCCAGGCCACGCCACCCCTGTGCCAGCAGGGGCCCAGCCCTTCCTCAGCACCAAGCCCTGCAGATCCAGGACAGCTCCTCCATGGAAAGCCCTTTCCAAGGGTGCCCACGGCTTTTCTACTTGCACTGGGAATTTTGGGAGGTTCTGAGGTGCTGCCAGTGTCACCAAGGATGGCCGGTGCCACCAGAGTCCAGGAACTCGAGCTGGGGGAAGGGGCTGGGGGAGGCTGCAGCTGCCCCCCAGTGAGGGATGTTCCCAATCCATTCCCCCTCCATCCCATCCATCCGTCACATCTCCAAATGTCTGGCACTGAATGCAGCCGGTGCTAACGGAGGGGGAATATTCATGAATCCCGATTCCGGGAGCGGTGCCGGCAGAGGTGCAGGAATGAGGGTGTTCCCACTGCTCCCACGGCTCCAACCCCCCAGTGCTGGGGAGGCTCCCAGCTCCCACTGCTGAGCACAGAGGGATGGGTGCCCTGGGATAAACACGGAGCCCTGGCCCCGCTGGGACCCCTGTGACCACCCTGAGCCGGGAATTGGGGGTGGGATGTGAGCCTGAGCCAGGCCTTGGGGCTGGAGCTTCCCTGTCCTGTCCTGTGCGGATGGAGCTGCTCCTGTCCCCTCCCTGCCCCACTGGGTGATGGCACCGCGTGGCCCAGCTCTGTCCCCAGGGTCCCCTCGGCCACCCCCGCGGGTGACCGGGCAGGATCCGGGGCGATGCTGGAGCCGTGCCTGCTTCCCACCCGGAGCAGAGGCTCCGGAGCAGGGAGATGGGAAGGGAGCCAGTGCAGAGGCTCATCCCACGCTAAAATCAGGGATCGATTCCCGAGGCACAAGGGCCGGAGCATTAATTGCAGAGCTCAGCTCTGTGCCAGGACCGAGGCGCTGCTCCAATTCAGTGCAATTTCCCATGCGCTGAGGAATTCCAGCAGCTCCCGAGGAGCTCAGAAGGTCAAAGCTCCTCTCTCCCAGCAGCGTTTTCACGCTCATCCAGCCGAGCGACAAACAGCCGGGGCTGGGCACGGACCAAACCTCTGGAGCGGCTCCCGGAGCGCGCGAGGCTGGAGCAGCATCCCCGGGAATGCGAGCTGGCAGGTGCCTGGATCTCCCTCCAAGCATCGGTGTCACAACACCAGGCAGGAATTACAACAGAGGAATTGCAGCACTTAGCGGGAAGCGGCTGGGGAAGGATCTCGGCGCAGCCCGCTCGCTCTCCGGGGATTATTCCTGCCACGCGGCAGATCCCGGTTTCGGCGGCGGCAGATGGGCTGAGCGCGGCCTGCTCGGAGCAGCGCGGCCCCGGGGCCTCCCGGAGCTGCTGCCTCATGCAAAAGCTGCTCCGTAATTGCTGGCAAGCTCCTGCCCAGCTCCCCGGCCGGCTGCGGGGCTGGCCGGCTGCTCCAGCACCAGCCCGGCTCCTGCTGCCGCTGCTCCCGTTTCGCTGCCGAGCTGCTGCTCTCTGAGCCATGAGCAATTTCCTGGGATGCCAGCAGCTGTAATCCATACAGGAACCCAACTGTGCCAGCTCGCAAATGAATCCAACCCGGAGCAGGCCTTGTACCTGGCGCTGGCAGCTCCCCCGGGAGCCGCCTCCGCAAATTTGGACATTTGCTCGTGGCCGGGCAGGGAAAAGGCTCCCGAGGCAAAGCGGAGCTCTCCCCCGGATCCCCCCCAGCCGGAATTTAACACCCTGCGCTGCCAGGAGCCGCCGTGCCACGATCCAGAGGCGCGGGTTAAACACCGAAGGGCTGCCTTTCCAGGCAGGAATGACTTTGGGAGCGGCAGGAGGCTCGGCAGCCGCAGATGCAAGCAAATCAGTTTTTACCGGCGCAGCACTTGCTGCCCGGAGGGCACATTCCAGGTTCCCAGAACATGCTGACTGCACTCGTCTCCTCCCTGGAAGCGACTGCAGCTCCCATTAATTATTGATCCGGGAACTCCGGTGCCCCCGCGCCTCCTCTCCCCGGCTCTGCCAATATTTAGAATCCATTAAAGTCGCGTGCGGAGCACTCGGAGCCGCGGCGGCTCCGCACCGGCCGCGCCGGCAAATCAGTTCGGTTACACAACCCTGGATGAGCTGCCATGATCCCTGTAGCTGTAATTTAGCGGGAGCGGGCCCGGATGAGTTCATGGCTTTGTTCCTCGTTAATCTTTCATGCTCGTTGAGTGCGGAGCAATTTGTGTAGTACAAACCCTGCGCCACAAATTGCGGCCGCGACCTGCTCCGCGTGCATCCCGCCTGGCATTCCCAGCGGGGCCGCGGCCCTGGATTCAACCCCGCATCCCGGGAACAGCTCCCGGGACTGTCCTCACAGCACCCACAGGGACAGGGATTCATCCCCAGGAACAGCTCCCGGGACTGTCCTCACAGCACCCACAGGGACAGGGATTCAACCTCAGGAACAGCTCCCGGGACTGTCCTCACAGCACCCACAGGGACAGGGATTCATCCACAGGAACAGCTCCCAGGACTGTCCTCACAGCACCCACAGGAACAGGGATTCATCCACAGGAACAGCTCCCGGGACTGTCCTCACAGCACCCACAGGGACAGGGATTCAACCTCAGGAACAGCTCCCGGGACTGTCCTCACAGCACCCACAGGGACAGGGATTCATCCACAGGAACAGCTCCCAGGACTGTCCTCACAGCACCCACAGGAACAGGGATTCATCCCTGGGAAGGGCTCCCAGGACTGTCCTCACAGCACCCACAGGGACAGGGATTCATCCCTGGGAAGGGTTCCCAGGACTGTCCTCACAGCACCCACAGGGACAGGGATTCATCCCTGGGAAGGGCTCCCAGGACTGTCCTCACAGCACCCACAGGGACAGGGATTCATCCCCGGGAACAGCTCCCGGGACTGTCCTCACAGCACCCACAGGGACAGGGATTCATCCCTGGGAAGGGCTCCCGGGACTGTCCTCACAGCACCCACAGGGACAGGGATTCATCCCTGGGAAGGGCTCCCAGGACTGTCCTCACAGCACCCACAGGGACAGGGATTCATCCCTGGGACGGGCTCCCAGGACTGTCCTCACAGCACCCACAGGGACAAGGACAACAAGGCGGGGACACGGGGGGAGCTCAGCTGAGCTGGAGATTCCCGGTTCCTCCAGGCTCGTTACCAGAAGGATCACGGAATGCTGTGGGTGGGAAGGGGTCTTAGGGACAATCCAGTGCCACCCTGCCATGGCAGGGACACCTCCCACTGTCCCAGGCTGCTCCAGCCCCAGTGTCCAGCCTGGCCCTGGGCACTGCCAGGGATTCAGGGGCACCCACAGCCTCTCAGGCCCAGGGATTTGTGCCGGCGCCTCCATCCCTGCAGAAGGTTTGGCAGAGCCCACCCAGCCATTCCCGCCTGGAAATCGCTCCCTGTGCCAGCCCCTCCTCCCAGCCCTCGCCTGGCAGGGCTGTGGCATCGCCCGCGCTCCCGAGGGTGCCAGCGCAGCCTCTGCAGGGCCCAGGAACGTTCCCAGCTCCCGGCAAGGCGCTGCCAAGCCGTGCAGCCGCCCTCTTCCCAAAATCCAGCTGGCTGCTCCCTGGAAAAGCTCCCGGCGGACACCTGCAGACCATCTGTCGAGCGGCACCCACCGAGCGGGACCGGCCCCAGGCTCTCCATGGGTATCCAGGGTGGCTCAGAGCCGGGAGCAGCAGCTCTTTTCCAGGGATGGAGCAGCTGGGATTGCTAAAAATGGGTGGGATGGGATCTTTCCCAGCTCCTTTCCCAGTCCTCCCGCAGGGTTATGAATCCAACTGGAACAGCCTCAAAAGCCGAGCTCCAGGGGCTGGGCCGGGCTGCCCTTGGCCCCAAGGTCATTCCCTGCCCTTCCCGCCTCCAGCAGGACTGGCAGAGCTCCAGGCAGGTCGCAGGTACAGAGCTCTTCCAATCCCACAGAAATATGCCAGGAACCAGCGAGGCACAGGGAAAGGAGGAAGCACCAGCCTGGATGGGTGTGGGTAAAACGCTCCCTGAAATCTGCTGGAATGTGGCAGGATGAGCAGCCACATCCACCACCCCTCCCAAGGGAACGAGGGACACGAGCAGCCACGACATTCCTGACACACAAAAATCCTGAATCCAGGAGCCAAACCCTGGCACCTCCGAGAGCAACTGGAACCCCGGAGCCCCAGAGCCCTGGAGTCACTGGGATCTGCAGGACCCAGAGTGTCCAGAGAGCCGGACACAGCCACGGGAATCCCACCAGGCACCATCTCCAGGAGCACCCTGGAATGTCCCACATTCCAGCTGGGATGCTGATCCCTGGTGGTCCCACCGGAGCGGGGCCTGGATGATCCAGCAGCTCCCTGCCTTTGGAATCACAGCAGAAAGCCAAGGAACCTGCATGCAGCTCCTCTGAGAGCTGCAAAAAAAAAAATCCAATCCCAAATCCATCTGTTCTCCCTCTTTCTGAAGCCATTTCCAGCTTTCCTGTGCTGCCAGCTTTTCCCTGCTGGGGTGGTGGCAGCTCTGGGAAGCTCCCATTGCTCCAGAGCAGGCAGAGCACCAGGATCCCCCATCCCAAATCCTGGCCAGAGGGGCCTGGGGTCCCTGCCCAGCACTGGTCTGGGGCAGAGGGACAGGAATGAGCTGCCATTCAGGGGAAACACGGAAAACCAGAGAGCCTCAGCTTTGCATCCCTGGAAAAGACACCTGGAAGTGTCCCAGGGCCATCCCGACAATCCCTGGAGAAATCCCACACCTGCAGTGCCAGCCTGACCTCGGCTGCGCAGGTGGGACCAGGGAGTCCCAGCAGGAGCAGCTGGGAAAGGAGCTGGGATATCTCTGCTCCCAGCCCCACTCCCAGGGCTCCCAAAAGCTCCCAAACCCCGGAGCAGCCTCCAGGTCCCTGCTCTGGCCGGGGGCACTGCCCCAGTTCCAGCTCCCCGGCTCCCAGCCCACCCCCAGCAGCCTGCCTGTTCCCTGCTCCTCCCGTTCAATCAGGATCCATGTGCTCGGCGCCCCCTCCTCCAGAGAATTCCCAATTAAGAGATCAATTTAGATAAATTGGGGATTGGAGCAGATTTGTGCTGCAACTGCCGCAATCCAGAAAATTCCGCCGGAGCGGCTGACGGGGCCTGGAGTGTGGCTGTCCAAGGGAACGAGCCGGTGATTGGAAAAGGGAATGGAAATATCCCAAACTCTGGGAACCGTGGTGGCACCGACACCCAGGGAAGCTCTGAGGCAGAACCACCACAGCTGGATCCAGCAGGTCTGAGCCCTCCTTGCTCTTCCCAGGAATTGGCTCTTCCTCCATCCCATGGAACTGCCAGACACGGCTCAGCTCCGCCTCTGGATGGATCCAAGGCCAGCAAACTGCTCCAGGGAACAGGATGGATCCATCTCCAAAATGGATGGATCCCAAACCCCACCACAGGGTTCAGGGCTGAGCGCTGGCTGCACCTCGGGAACGGCTTCCCTGAATCCACGGGCACCTGGAGCATCCCAGGGACGGGAGCAGCCACGTTCACAGCCCCAGATGGGGGCTGCATCCCAGGGAGATTCCAGCCTTCCCAGGGAGAGGTTCCAGCCATCCCAGTCAGAGTTTCTAGCCCTTCCAGTGAGATTTTCCAGCCATCCCAGTGAGTTTCCAGCCATTCCAGTAAGGGTTTCCAGCCTTTCCAATGAGTCTTTCCAGCCATTCCAGTGAGTTTCCAGCTATCTTGATGAAGACTCCACCCATCCAGGTGAGGTTTTCCAGCTGTTCCCCCACCTCATAGCACCAGTACAGCACCTGGAGCAGCAGGAGATCCATCTCCATCCCGATCCAAGACGTTCCAGGACAGAGCCGAGCGCTCTGGGCCGTCGCTCCCGGGATTCATCCAGCACTGGGAGATGAAAGGCTGGAGATGAAAGGCTGCAGGATCCCATCACACTCCGTTTTCCGTCTGTCACTTCCCATCTCCTCCACCCGGAGCCGTGGGAGCAGCAATTAGCGCTCGGCAGGCCGGCATGGGATTCCCGGCGGAGCTGCGATATCCCAGGGCTCCTGCTCCGGCAGGGAGGAGAGGCTGGGAAGAGCCCTCAAAGGGGCACTGGGGGGAAAAGCCTTCCAGGGGAGCCTGGAATCAGGCCTGAATTGTGTTTTATGCATTTTATATTTTATATTAAATAAAGGTATGTATGCTCCTAGAATTTATATGGATCCCAGGATTGCTGAGGCTGGGAAAGCCCTGCAAGGTCACTGAGTCCAAACTGTGCCCAGTCCTCACCTTGCCCCTAGCCCAGCGCCCTGAGTGCCACATCCAGGAATTCCTTGGACACCTCCAGGGATGGGGACTCCAAATTTGCCCTTCCAAGGCCTGACCTCCCTTTCCATGGGGAAATTCCTGCTGATTCCACCCTAAGGCTCCCCTGGCCCAGCCTGAGGCCGTTCCCTCTCCTCCAGTCCCTGTTCCCTTGGAGCAGAACCCAAGCCCCTCCGCAGGTGGATTTTCAATAAATGCTCAGATGCTATAAATATTCCCGTGGATGTTCTGTAAATCCTGACACATTCCATGGAGAGATGTCCATGCTGATATTTGATCCATAAACAGATGTGTCCACACTCCCTGAGCTCCAGATCCACCTCTGGAATGGCAGCCGGGATGGGGGTCCCCACCCTGAGCCCCAGCAAGGGTGGGTTTGATCCCTTGTGGAATTCTTGGATGTTTTTTCCATAATTTTAACTGCTGGTGTGGAAGGGAGAAGCAAACCCATCATTAATTGCACTGCCAGGTAATTAATGACAGCACCAGGGATGGAAACATGACGGAGCCACGGAAGGATGAAACCCAGGGAGAAATAATTGGATTTAACGGGAGCATCCCAGGCCAGAGGGACCTCGGGGAGACCCTGGTGGGGCAGAACTGGGACCAGTACAGGACACAAAACCTCCCAGTCTGGATGCCCCGGGCAGGGCTGACACAAACAGGAGCCAGGACCAGCCCGAGGAGGAGGAGGAGGAGGAGGAAGCAGAGGAGGCAGAAGGAAGCAGCTCTTCCTCTAAGGACTGGAAATTCCACCTTTCTGGGGGCGGTCTGGCAGCACAACTCCACCCCCGCAGCCCCTGGATGTGCCCTAAAGGGGCAGCTGATTCCAAATGCGGATCCCAGTCCATGGGAACAGACATTGAGCAGCCACAGGGCTGCGATCTGGGGACCTCAGGGTGCTGGGATGTGACACTGAGGGGCTGGGAGGTGACCCTGGCGTGCTGGGAGGTGACATTAAGGGGCCGGGATGTGACATTGGGGTGCTGGGATGTGACACTGGGGTGCCGGGATGTGACACTGAGGTGCTGGGATGTGACACTGGGGTGGTGGGATGTGACATTGGGGTGCCAGGATGTGACCCTGGGGTGCTGGGAGGTGACATTGGGGTGCTGGGAGGTGACATTGGGGTGCCAGGATGTGACCCTGGGGTGCTGGGATGTGACATTGGGGTGCTGTGATGTGACAATGAGGTGCTGGGATGTGACCCTGGGGTGCTGGGATGTGACATTGGGGTGCTGGGATGTGACACTGGGGTGCTGTGATGTGACACTGGGGTGCTGTGATGTGACACTGAGGGGCCGGGATGTGACCCTGGGGTGCTGTGATGTGACCCTGGGGTGCTGGGATGTGACCCTGGGGTGCTGGGATGTGACACTGAGGTGCCAGGATGTGACCCTGGGGTGCTGTGATGTGACCCTGGGGTGCTGGGAGGTGACACTGAGGTGCCAGGATGTGACCCTGGGGTGCTGGGATGTGACCCTGGGGTGCTGGGAGGCACAGGGACAGCCCAGCCTCGGGGGCACAGACCCCACGCTGCAGGGCCCCCGGGAGCCCCAGGCTTCGGGAGGAGCGGAGCGCCGCGCGGTTCCGGGGCCGATCCCGGAGGATTTCCAGCGGATCCGCCCGGCGGGCGGGCAGGCGGGCGGGCGGGCGCTGCCTTTCCGCAGTCTCCTTGGAGACTGTGGCTGCTCCGAGGGGATCCCGCTGCTCCCGCTGCTCCCCGGCTCGCGGCAGCTCCCGGCCCCGCCGTGCCCGTGCCAGAGGAGCAGCAGGAAGAGGCGATCTGGGAAGGCATCCATAGTTCGGTGTGGCCAGAGCAAGGCGGCGTGCGGGGAGGCAGGAATTTCCAAATTCCCGTTCCCACAGCAACGCGGGGTCACCTCGGGAGCCGTCGCCCACCGGCACGGCCGGGCCGGCCCGTGGTGCTCCAGGATGGAAAACAGCCTGGAAAAGGTGGGTTTGGAGGAATCTTGGCTTGGCCCCCCTCGTGTGCACAGGCAGGAGCCTTCCCAGGAGCCTTCCCAGCATCTCCAGAGGCGCTGGGGGAGGAGGAGGAGGAGGAGGAGGAGGGATGTGCCAGGAACAAGGCAGGCGCTCCGAGGGTCTCGGGAGCTCCGTGATGCCACAGCTCCAAGTGCATCAGCCATGGAGGGAACGCAGTAACAGAGGGAACAGCACCAGCATGGGGATAAAAATCCCTGCCCTGAGGAGCCCCTGCTGGACTGGGATCACCAAGAGACAGCAGGAAATGCCCATCTCTGCACCCCCACCACTGCCCCAGAAAGGGACACAGGGATCGGAGCCACATCCTGGCTCCTGGAGCAGCTCCAGAGCCCCGAGTGGGATGGAGACTCTGTGAAGAGGGATCAACCCCTCATTCCAGTTTCTGGAACAGCTCCAAAGCTGTAAGCAGGGTCAAGGAGCCTCTGTGTATCACAGGAATCAATCCCTCATCTCAGCTCCTGCAGCAGCTCTGGAGCAGTGAGGGGATGAGGGAGACTCTGTGACGCAGGGACTGATCCCTTACCCCCGTTTCCAGCACAGCACTGAGCTCTGGGCACAGTCAGGGACACTCTGTGTGTGACACAGGGGCTGATCCCTCATCCTGCACAGCCCCAAGCACAGTCAGGGACATTCTGTGTGTGACACAGGGGCTGATCCCTCATCCTGCACAGCCCCAAGCACAGTCAAGGACATTCTGTGTGTGACACAGGGGCTGATCCCTCATCCTGCACAGCCCCAAGCACAGTCAGGGACACTCTGTGTGTGACACAGGGGCTGATCCCTCATCCTGCACAGCCCCAAGCACAGTCAGGGACACTCTGTGTGTGACACAGGGGCTGATCCCTCACCCAGCACAGCCCCAAGCACAGTCAGGGACACTCTGTGTGTGACACAGGGGCTGATCCCTCACCCAGCACAGCCCCAGAGCTCTGAGCAGGGCCAAGGGCTCTCAGCGTGTGCTGCACACACACCAGGGCCATGTCCTGTTTCCCAGCCCAGCTCTGAGCGGGGTCAAGGGCGCTCCCCGTGCCCAACCCCAGCTCATCCCAGCGCTTTCATGTCCCTGCCGCGCGCTCGGATCCGGCTCCAGCGGCGCCGGCCTGAGAGAGCTCAAACGCAGAGAGCAGGGACCAAGCTGTGCAGGAACAATGTGACTTTTCCAGCCCTTCCCAACGTTCCAGAGCCTGCCAGGAACCCATCGATCCTGAGCCGCTGGTCACGAGCCGGCCCTGGCGTCCCTCGGAGCCCAGGACACAGCAGCTGCTCCTCTGGGGTGGGGAGCTCCCAGAGCCCAGCCAGCCCCACGGCCCAGGGGAAGGAAAACCGAGGATTCACCCCCTCAGGAGCAGCTGTGCAGCCTCCTGTGCCTGCCCCACAGATGGGGACACAAGGGCATGAGGCCACAGGCACAGGTATCCCTAAGGAACATCCCACACCCTGGCCCGGAGTGCCCACGGATCAGAGGGGAAACTGAGGCAGGAGAAGAGGGACGGATCTGTCTCCCTGCAGCCACCAGTGCACGCTCCAGCCCTTCCCAGGCCTCCTGCATCCCATGGGATGGGCTCCCGCAGGAAGGGAAAGGGGGCATGGGCATCCCAGAGGGAGCAGGAGCCCCATGGGAGGGGGGATCCACACAGACCCGACCCTGCCACCTGCCCGGCCCCTTCCCACCCTGCTCCCATCCCCTCCCTGTCCCCAGTGTCCCCAGGCGCTGTCCCCTCCCCGAGCGCTGTCCCCGCGGTGTCACCTGGGCGCTGTCCCCCTCGAGCCGTGGTGGCCGGATGCTGGACAGGTGAATGGTTTTGTGGTCCCCGGAGTTGAGCTTCACCACGATGGCGTCGGCGTTGAGCACCTGCATCACCTGGGGACAGAGACAGAGCTGAGCATGGGCACACCGAGGGCCAGGTGCCACCGTGACACCGGCCCTGCCACCCTGACTGCCATCCCCAGCACAGCGAGCAACCCCAGCCCCAGCCTGGCTGTCACCAGGGGAATGTGGCTCCTGGCACGGTGACACGTGGCACACCAGGGCACTGCCAGCCATGTGTGTCCTGTGCCAGGGCTCAGCCCCCTGGGTTCCATTCCAGAGGCAATTCCAGAGGGGCAGGAGCAGCAGCTGGACACTGGACAAGGGATGATGCTCAGGGAGGAGAGAGCCAGGACAGCCCGTGGTGGGAGCAAACTAATCAGGATCACAAAGTCAGGGAATCCTGGAATGGGTTTGGGTGGGCAGGGACCCCAGAGCCCCTGCAGTGCCAGCCCTGCCATGGCAGGGACACCTCCCACTGTCCCAGGCTGCTCCAGCCCCAGTGTCCAGCCTGGCCTGGGGCACTGCCAGGGATGCAGGGGCAGCCCCAGCTGCTCTGGCAATGCCAGCCCAGCCAGGAATTCCTCATTGCCAAGATCCCATCCCTGGCTGCCCTCTGGCACTGGGAGCCATTCCCTGGGTGCTGTCCCTGCAGGCCTTGGCCCCAGTCCCTCTGCAGCTCTCCTGGAGCCCCTGCAGGCCCTGCCAGGGGCTCTGAGCTCTCCCTGGATCCTTTCTCTCTCCAGGCTGGGCACCCCCAGCTCTCCCAGCCTGGCTCCAGGCAGAGGGGGCAGGAGGATCCCAGTGGGGCTCAGGACACAGGGGTTTAACAGTCCCAGTTCTCCAGCCCAGCTCAGTAGAGTGCTGGATATTCCCAGTGGCAGGACAGGAACCTTCCCCTGCCTGCTCCCAGCACAGCCCAGTCCCCCCCAGTCCAAAAGGCTCCCACGGCTGCTTATCCAGCAGGATCCTGATCCCACACATGCCTGGAGCCACGGGGGGAGGCAGGAGCTGAGCCCACTCCAGCCCTCTTTACCCTGCAATCACACCCACCCCTCCCAGCGTGCTGGGCCAGAGGGAGAGCAGGATTTAAGGAATTCTGATCCGAGCAGACACCACAGGGCACAGCAAAGCCCCCGGGAACGTCCCGGCCTCTCCCGGCTCGCAGCTCCTGGATGTTTCTTCGGCAGGAGCAGCCCAAAGCCATGTGCCTGCCAAGTGGAGTAATCCAATCTCACGCTCCAGGGCATCCAGGGGCGAGGAGGGAGCGGCCTCTCTCCTTCCTGCCGCCCAAGACTTGGGAAAAGCGGGATGCGAAGCGGAGCTGCCGCAGCCAGGGCCGCTGCGGGTCAGCTCCGGGGGCAGATCCCGCGCTCCATTACACATCCAGCACATGCTTCCCCGGGAGCCGCGGGAGCCGCGGGAGCCGCGGTCACATCTCATTTGTTCCCTGGCAGCAGGAGGCAGCAGCCGGCCAGCGGCTCCCGGCGGCGCGGCCCCGATCCGTGCGGGAGCGGCAGCGGGGACGGGCCCGGCCCCTCCGGCCCCCAGCGCCCCTCCCCGGCAGCAGCGACTCCCCAGAGCCCGCACAGGGGTGGTGAGCCGGCTGAGAGGGGATGCAGGACACGGGATGCAGATAGCAGCACATGGATGCAGCAGGACACGGGATGCAGGACACGGGATGCAGCAGGACATGGATGTGGCAGAACATGGATGTAGCAGGACACAGGATAAATCAGAATACAGGATGAAGCAGGACGTGGGATGAAGCAGGGTGTAGGACATGGGATGCAGCAGGACATGGGACTCAGCACGACACAGGATGTAACAGCACATGCAAGCAGCAGGGTACAGGATGAAGCAGGACATGGGATGCAGCAGGACATGGGATGAAGCAGAATATGGGATGCAGCAGGACATGGGACGAAGCAGAATACAGGATGTAGGACACGGGATGCAGGAGCACATGGATGTAGCAGGACACAGGATGCAGCAGGACACGGGATGCAGCAGGATACAGGATGCAGCACCACATGTATGTAGCAAGACACAGGATGAAGCAGGATACAGGATGAAGCAGGACATGGATGCAGCAGGACATGGGTGTAGCAGAATATGGGATGCAGCAGGATACAGGATGAAGCAGAACACAGGATGTAGGACATGGGATTCAGCAGGACACAGGATGCAGAAGCACATGTATGTAGCAAGACACGGGATGAAGCAGGGCATGGGATGCAGCAGGACATGGATGAAGCAGAATATGGGATGCAGCAGGATACAGGATGAAGCAGAACACAGGATGTAGGACATGGGATGCAGCAGGACATGGGATGCAGGACGTGGGATATAGCAAGACACAGGATGCAGCAGGATACAAGATGAAGCAGGATACAGGATGTAGCAGGATATGGGATGTAGGACATGGGATGCAGCAGGACATGGGATGTAGCAGGGCATAAGATGCAGCTGGACACAGATGTAGGATACAGGAGGCAGCAGGACACGGATGGAGCAGATGATGGGATAGAGCAGGACTTGCAGCAGGACACAGATGTAGGACACAGGATGCAGCAGGACACGGCGCCTGGAGCAGGGACATCGTGTCTCCCAGGCAGGACAGAGCTGGGTGGCAGCAGGAGCCAAGAGGGACCTCCAAGGTCCCTGCAGGGCCCTGACCCAGTTACAAAGGGTCCCTGCAGGATATGGGATGCAGCAGGATAAGGGATGCTGGAGGACAAGGGACACAGCAGGACACAGGACACAGGGCCAGGGCTCCCACGGGATGCCAGTCCCAGGCAGGACAGAGCAGGGTGGCACAAGGGGCACGCCCAGGTGCCCACCCTCCCTGGGCAGCCACTCGCTGCTCTGCTGGAGCTGCAGGGAGGGCAGGGGGTGACACGGTGACAGAACGGTGACGGAACGGTGACAGAACGGGCGGCTCAGCACCGCCCCGGGGCCGGGGCTTTTGTCTCCCCCCACGATGCCAGCCCGCTGCAGCCACTTCCCTTATCCAATATTTATTGTGGCTTCTCCTGCCTGCGAGAGGCCCTTTGATAACGGGATTGGAAGGATTATTTTTTTAAAGCTCTGCAGCTGTTTCTTGCAGAGCCAGCACGCTCCGGCTGCTGCTTCCCACGTCCCCCGGGCTGGGAGCAGGGAGGGCAGCTCTGGAATGTCCCTGTGGCACCGGCCAGCCCGGTCACCCCCGTCCCATCACCGCTCCAGGGCACGGGGCTCGCAGCCCTCCCTTGTCCACATTTATCAGGGAAGATGTTTTTCCTCACTGCAAGAGCTGGCCCAGCAAAGCCTCCAGTTTTCCACCCCGGGCTCTGCTTGTCCCCAGTAGTGGGGGCACACAGGGAGGGAGAATTGGGATCAGAACAGGACACAAAACCTCCCAGTCTGGGTGCCCTGGGCAGGGATGGCACAGACCCAGAGCCAGGACCAGCCCGGAGCCAGGACCAGCCCGAGGAGGACGAGGAGGAGGAAGCAGCAAAGGGAAGCAGCTCTTCCTCTGAGAATTGGGAATTCTACCCTTCCCGGCAGTCTGGCAGCAGGACCCTACCCCAAAAACATAGGGGACGTGCCCTAAAGGTGCAGCTGATTCCAAATGCTGATCCCAATCCATAGGAACAGCAGGGACAGACACAGAGCAGCCACAGGGCTGAGATCCGGGGACCTTGGGGTGCCGGGAGGTGACCCTGGGGTGCCGGGATGTGACCCTAGGGGTGCCGGGATGTGACCTCAGGGTGCTGGGATTCCACTTTTAGGGATGGTTTCCCTGGGAGCTGGGGACAAGGACCCCCATGCCTGGGGACCACGGGGACATGTCCCCACTCCCAAAGCTCCTGACTGCTGTGCTCCTGGGACAGCATCCACTCTTGGGATGCACAGGGAGCATCCCCAAAGCTGAGGGTGACCTCCTGCACCCCAACAAGGACGGTGGCACTTGGGGAGCCAGAGCCCAGCACCAGGAGTGGCTCGAGTGTCCCCCCACCCGAAAATGTCCTTTAGAGGGGTTTTGCAGGGTCTGGCACTCAGCTCAGCTCAGCTCAGGAGCAGCTCCCAGGCTCGGCTCTGGCACATCCCCCCGAGCTCTGGGATGATTTGGCCGTGACCAGAGCTCCCAGCAAAGGGACTGACAGCCAGGATCAGAGGAGCCGGGCCGGGCTCAGGAGCGTGGCAGGGCGGGAGCAGGGGCGGGACACGGCCCGGGGCTGCTGGAGCCCCCCAGCCCGCGCTGCCGCAGCCCCCCCTGCAGAGGATGGCTCCCAGCCCAGCCCAGCGCAGGCACGGCTCCGCAGCGTGTCCCAAATCCCGCTGCTCCCAGACCAGCTGACGTAGGGATTTCGGGAGAGAGCCTCCAGCCCCTTTGACATTTCCCTTCCTCTGCTTTCTCCTCGCCCCTCACCAGCACCAGCCCCACAAGAGAGGCTGAGCCTCCCCTGCTCCCCCAGCCCAGCCCAGCCCAGCCCAGCGCCGGCAGCCGCAGCCAAAATTAGCCGGAGCCGATTTGCCGCGGTTGATCAACGGTGCAAAGGCAGGTTGGGATCTTCCTCCTCCTCCTCCTCCTCCTCCTCCCCCTCCCCTCGCAGCCCCTTCCAGCAGCTCCTGCGTCAGCTCTGCCGCTGCGAACGAGCCCCGCTGTGCCGAGCACGGAGGCGGCTGCGGCGCCATCCCTGCCCGCCCGCTCCGTGCCCGAACCCGGCACCGGCACCGGCACGGCCGAGCCCCGGGGAGCGGGACACGGGCCCAGCTGCGGGCACCTGCCCTCCTTCTCCCTGCCGCCTGCGATTCCGGGCGAGGGCAAAAAGAAAAAAAAGCCCCCAAAGTGACACCGAAATGCGGGGGCGCTGCGGCTGCCAAAGGCCAAATTCCAGAGCCCCGTGCGAAGAGCAGGAGCGACCCAACAGGCGGGGAAATTCCAGTCTCCTCCCCGAAAAGCAGGACACGGTGTTTGCTGCCTTTGGGGGCTCCCAGGGACCCCGCAGAGCCGGGGAATTGGGAGCATCCTGCAAACTCTGCCCCCCAACCCACGGGGATCCCACTCCACAGCGCCGGGGGTCGGTGCCCACCATTCCCAGGGGAAAGCTGGATCCCCACCGCTCCTGGGGATGGGGGCGAGATGCTGCTGATCCCAAAGCCACCCCGGACATCCCCCTCCAGAGCCTGGGGGGGCCCCCCTGCTGCTATCCCACAGAATCACGGCGTGTTGGAAGCGCCGGGAGCATCCAGCCGCCCCCTCCAGCAGCTGAGCGGAGCGTGACTGACGGCCCTGGCACAGCTCCTGGCACAGCTCCTGGCACAGCTCCTGGCACAGCTCCTGGCACAGCCGCTGCCAGCGGCGCTTCCCAGCGTTCCAGCGCCGGCACGCGGCCCTGCCGTGCCCACGGGACACCTGCCCAGGTGCCATTTGTCACCGCCACGGGGAGGGGAGGGGACAGCCACGTCCTCATCCCGAGGGATGGGCTCTCAATTCCGGCCTCCCGGAGCCCCTCCGAGCTCGGTGTCCCTGCCCTGCTCCCACAGGGAATGCCCAGCACACCCTCCCTGGTTTGGGCAGGTTCTGGGGAGCTCTGCTCCTGTCCCAGCCACACTTGAGCCCCGGAGCAAGCACAGGAGCCATTCCCAACCTCATCCCAGAGGACACAAGCCAGCACTGCCACAGGGATCAGCTCTGAGCAGCTACAGGAGCTCCTGGCTGTCCTGGCAGCTCCAGAGCTTTTCCATCTCTGCTCCATTCAACCCCCAGCATCCAAGAGACCCCCAGGGTCTGCCAAAGGCTTGATCCCATTCCTGCATTCCCCAGGATCTGCCAGGCTTGATCCCATTCCTGCATTCCCTGCCAGGATCTGCCAGGCTTGATCCCATTCCTGCTTTTCCCCAAGATCTGCCAGGTTTGATCCCATTCCTGCTTTTCCAAGGATCTGCCAGGTTTGATCCCATTCCTGCTTTTCCAAGGATCTGCCAGGTTTGATCCCATTCCTGCTTTTCCCCAGGATCTGCCAGGCTTGATCCCATTCCTGCTTTTCCCCAAGATCTGCCAGGCTTGATCCCATTCCTGCTTTTCCAAGGAGGTGCCAGGTTTGATCCCATTCCTGCATCCCCCCAGGATCTGCCAGGTTTGATCCCATTCCTGCTTTTCCCCAGGATCTGCCAGGCTTGATCCCATTCCTGTATCCCCCCAGGAGCACCCAGGCGAGGCCAGGTTGCTGGGACATGATCCCGATCCCAGCAGGACCGGAGCAGCTGGAAGGATCCGACCCTGCGCAGGGACCAGGCCGACTTTCCAAGAAATGTGGCTGCTGCCCATTCCCAGGGAAATTCCAGCGGCTCGGGAGCCGCGGCCGCTGCCTGGGCGAGGCGGCAGCTCCATCTAGTGGGGCCGATGCCACGGATCCTGCCCGGCCCTGCCCAGATCCCGCATCCCACCGGGACCGGCCCGCGCTGCTTCACCTCCCTCCGGCACCGGCTGTGCCCCTGGATCTGTGCTGGGATAGGGATTGCCGGGCACCCATGGGCAGGGATTGCTGGGCACCCATGGGCAGGGATTGCCAGGGCACCCATGGGCAGGGATTGCTGGGCATCCATGGGCAGGGATTGCCGGGCACCCATGGGCAGGGATTGCTGGGCATCCATGGGCAGGGATTGCCAGGGCACCCATGGGCAGGGATTGCTGGGCACCCATGGGCAGTGATTGCCGGGCACCCATGGGCAGGGATTGCCAGGGCACCCATAGGCAGGGATTGCCGGGCATCCATGGGCAGGGATTGCTGGGCACCCATGGGCAGTGATTGCCGGGCACCCATGGGCAGGGATTGCTGGGCACCCATGGGCAGGGATTGCCGGGCATCCATGGGCAGGGATTGCCGGGCATCCATGGGCAGGGATTGCTGGGCACCCATGGGCAGGGATTGCCGGGCATCCATGGGCAGGGATTGCCAGGCACCCATGGGCAGGGATTGCTGGGCACCCATGGGCAGGGATTGCCGGGCATCCAGGGGCAGGGATTGCCAGGGCACCCATAGGCAGGGATTGCCGGGCATCCAGGGGCAGGGATTGCCGGGCACCCATAGGCAGGGATTGCCGGGCATCCAGGGGCAGGGATTGCTGGGCATGCATGGGCAGGGATTGCCAGGGCACCCATGGGCAGGGATTGCTGGGCACCCATGGGCAGGGAACACACCACACCCCCCAGGAGAGGGGCTCAGCAGCATCTCCAGCCTTTGGGAGAAGTGGGAACCAATACATGGGGCAGCCATTCCCCTGGGAGGATCAGGAATTGATCCATGGGGCAGCCATTCCCCCAGAGGATCAGGAATTGATCCATGGGGCAGCCATTCCCCCAGAGGATCAGGAATTGATCCATGGGGCAGCCATTCCCCTGGGAGGATCAGGAATTGATCCATGGGGCAGCCATTCCCCCGCAGGATCAGGAATTGATCCATGGGGCAGCCATTCCCCTGGGAACACTGGGAATTGATCCATGGGGCAGCCAATCCCTGGGAGGATCAGGAATTGATCCATGGGGCAGCCATTCCCCCAGAGGATCAGGAATCAGTTGAGATGCAATCCCATCCCCGTGGCCCCGCCTGACCAGAGTGAGGTGCCAGGACGCCCCCAGTCCGTGCCCACAAACCAAAGCCCCTCTCTCTCTCTCTCAGGGCTCCCTCCCTTCTCCTGGCACCTCTTCCCACTGCAGCCCTGCTGGGGATCCCAGAGCACCCTGGGATCCACGGCCGTGATCCAGCCCAGGGAAATCCCTCTGGGGTTTGTGCAAACCCATGGAGAGGCCAGGCTGGGAGCTGGGCACCCCGTGCTGTGCCCCTGGTCCCCAAATGTCCCTTCCCAGCCCCGCTCACCTTGGCCACAAACTGTTTGTCCTTCTGATCCAGGTTTGCCGTGGGGGCCACGTAATCCCTCCAGATCCTCAGCTTGCGCTCCTTGGCAAACCTGGCGGGGTGGGGACAGTGGGACATCAGGGCTGGGACACCTGGACGTGCCAAGGGTGGCACTCCCAGCAAAGCACCCGGGAGAGATGGAGGGGAGATCACATCAATCCCACCCCAGATCAGCCACATGGGGCTGGAGTCACTCTGGGCACCCCATGGAGGCAGCTGGGTGCAGTGGAACAATGGGATCAGCTGGGATCAGCTGGGATCAGTGGGACCAGCAGGAGCACTGGGATCAGCTGGGAGCAGTGAGAACAGTGGGATCAGCTGGGATCAGCTGGGATCAGCTGTGTGCAGTGCTAACAGTGGGAGCAGATGGGATCAGCAGGACCAGTGGGATCAGCAGGGAGCAATGGGATCAGCTCGGAGCACCGGGATGAGCTGGGGGCACTGATAACAGTGGGATCAGCAGGAGCACTGGGAGTAGTGGGATCGGAGGGATCAGCTGGGAGCACAGGGATCAGCTGGGAGCAGCAGGAGAAGAGGGAACCGAGGGAGCAGAGGGATCAGCAGGATCCCCATCCCACCTCTCGGCCGCGCGCAGTTTGTCGGCACCGCGGGTGTAGACGGCGATGGACCAATCCACACAGCGGGCAAAGCCCTCCTTCAGCAGCAGCTCCGTGATGTTCCCGTTCTGCAGAGAGCAGGAGAGGGCTCGGGGTCAGCAGGAACCCCCCTGGCCCTGGCCCTGCTCTGGGGGACCTGCACAGCCCCTTCAATGTCCCCTGAGCTCCCAGTGCTACTGGAGACCTCACCACTGACACCCCCGGGCTCTGCCCTCCTCACATGGACCAGGATATCCCAAACCCACCCACAAATCCCAGCACCACCCACAGGCTCTGCCATCCTCACACGGACCAGGATATCCCAAACCCACCCACAAATCCCAGTGCCACCCACAGGCTCTGCCCTCCTCACACGGACCAGGATATCCCAAACCCACTGGGAAACAGCCCATGAATCCCAGCGCCACCCACAGGTTCTGCCCTCCTCACACAGACCAGGATATCCCAAACCCACCCACAAATCCCAGTGACACCCCCGGGCTCTGCCCTCCTCACACGGACCAGGATATCCCAAACCCACCCAAGTCCCGGTTCCCCCACTGGGAGCAGCCTGTGACCCCAGAGTGTCCCCAGCCCCCGGAGCCAGCCCGTGCCAGCTCTCACCGGGTGCAGGATGGTGCCCAGGATGTTCTGGTTGTGGCAGCTCTCCAGGACAATCTGCACATCCCTCTGGAGCAGCCGTGACTCCGTGAAGAATTTGGCTTCGGCCGCGAACGGCTCCGGGACCTCGGAGTCAGCCTCGCGCTTGAAGGTGGGACACTGCAGGACACGGGGACAGTCAGGGCATGGGATGGACCCAAAACCTCAGGCTGCCTCCATTCCCTGGCTCCAGGGGTGTTTTGGGGACTGAAATTGGGGAATTTGTGTCAGGACAGAGCCCTATGGCTGCCCTGGGAAACAGGGACCGACTCCAGCTCAGGGGAGCCCTAAGCAGGGACCTGGAGCTGCTGCAGGGCTGGAGCCCCTCAGTTCCCAGGGATCCAGGCTGGGAGAGCTGGGAATGCCCAGCCTGGAGAGAAGAAGGATCCAGGGAGAGCTCAGAGCCCCTGGCAGGGCCTGAAGGGGCTCCAGGAGAGCTGCAGAGGGGCTGGGGCCAAGGCCTGCAGGGACAGCACCCAGGGAATGGCTCCCAGTGCCAGAGGGCAGCCAGGGATGGGATCTTGGCAATGAGGAATTCCTGGCTGGGCTGGGATTGCCAGAGCAGCTGGGGCTGCCCCTGCATCCCTGGCAGTGCCCCAGGCCAGGCTGGACACTGGGGCTGGAGCAGCCTGGGACAGGGGGAGGTGTCCCTGCCCATGGCAGGGCTGGCACTGCAGGGGCTCTGGGGTCCCTTCCCACACAAACAAGTCTGTGGTTCTTTGAACTTGGACAACAGCAGGAATTTCTCCATGGGAAGGGTGATCAGACATTGGAAGGGGCTGCCCAAGGAGTTCAAGGGATTCCTGGAGGTGGCACTCAGGGCTCTGGGCTGCGGACAGGGTGGGCATTGGGCACAGCTGGGACGGATGGGCTGGGAGGGCTTTTCCAGCCTCAGGGATCCCTGGATCCCGTGAACTCCCAGCACAATCCTGACCAGGGTGTCTGACAGCCCCACCCAAGCCACACCCGTCCCCACCCCACGGTGACACCTCGGGCTGCTCCCAGCCTGGTACCGCAGGTGCAGCAGGTGACAAGGATGTCCCTCCACCCCTCCCTGCTGCAGCCTGGGACCCAGAGAGCTGCAGGTGCCAAGGAGGTCGGACAGGGAAAGAAATAGGCAGAGGGAATGTGGCAGTGGGAATTGGGCAGCGAGAACTGAGCAAGGGGAATTGGACAGAGGGAATGGGACAGAGGGAATGGGGCAGAGGAAACTGGGCAGTGGGAATGGGGCAGTGGGAATGGGGCAGAGGGAATGGGGTAGAGGGAATGGGGTAGAGGGAATGGGGTAGAGGGAATGGGGCAGAGGGAACGGGGCAGTGGGAACGGGGCAGTGGGAATGGGGCAGAGGGAATGGGGCAGAGGGAATGGGGCAGAGGGAATGGGGCAGAGGGAATGGGGCAGAGGGAACTGGGCAGAGGGAACGGGGCAGAGGAAAGGGGCTCACCTTGATTCCCGAGAGCATGACGGTGACCAGGTAGAAGTCGGGCAGGAGCAGGGCCCTCACCACGCTGCCGTCCCGCACGTGCTCGATGATGGCTGCAGAGTGACACCGGAGCTCAGCCCACTGGGCTGGGGACACGGGACATGGGGACAGGGGGACACAAGGACACCCTTACCATTGACGGGTTTCTGGTGCAGGGAGTCCACGAAGTGCCGGGGGTTCTCCAGGGTGTACTTGAGGTCGCGCACGGTGTGCGAGCCCGTGCCCTCGCTCCACATGCCCTTCTTGGCGCTGCGGGCCTGCTCCTCCAGCTCGGCCAGCCGGCTCTGCTCGGGGCTAAGGGCACGCCGCACTCAGCCCCGCAGCCTCCGGGGCGCTCCGGGGCCATCCCCGCCCGACCCAACGCAGCTCCTCCCACCGCCCATCCCAGTGGGAATGCAGCGGGAAGCGCCTCTCCTGCCATGGATGGGGAGGAGAGCCCGGGAACCCCTCCAGAGGCTGCTCTGGGCACCACGGGGGAGAGGCAGCAGCGTTCCCGGCTCCCAGCAGGGCAGAGCAAGTCTGGGAGAGCAGGGAAGGCACATTCCATGGGATTCCATGGGATTCCAGGGATCAGCCCGGCCCTGCACGCACAGGCGGCCACTGAGGGGCCACCAAAGTGCCCACAACCCCCTCCCAGCCCTGGCACCAGTCCTGCCAAACAAACTCAGGGATATTGAACAGAGCAGCTGGGGCTGCCCCTGCATCCCTGGCAGTGCCCAGGGCCAGGCTGGACACTGGGGCTGGAGCAGCCTGGGACACTGGGAGGTGGCCCTGCCATGGTGGCACTGGAGGGGCTCTGGGGTCCCTTCCCACCCGACCCATTCCAGGACTCCGTGACCCCACAAAGGAGGCTGACCCTGCCCTGGAAGTGTCCTGCACCTCTGGAATGGATCCTGTCCCCACAGCTGCAGCCCTCTCCAACGCCCCAGGATGTGAGGGAGCCCAGGAAAAGCCTTGGCTCTGCTGGCACAGGGATCACCCAGCCAGATCCAGCACCAGCCGTGTCCCAGCACCTCCTCTCCACTGGGAATGAAGGGGACTCAACCCCACCCCAGGAGTGACTTTGGAGGCTCCCAGAGAGTCTCTGCTCCACAGCCCAGGTGTCTCTGCATCCCAGGAAAGGAGGCAGCCCCTGCCAGCCCCTGCACAGCCCCAAAGCCCAGGGGACACCCCAGAGGTGCCGGTGGGATGTGGGCACCTCGGGAGCCAAGGAGCAGGGCTTGGCCCCTGCAGCTGAGGGATCCAGGGGCTCCGTGCCTGAGCACCAGCCTGGGATCAGGATCAGGATGGGGGTGGGATCAGGATCAGGATCGGGATTGGGATCAGGCTGGGATGGGATCAGGATCAGGATCAGGATCAGGATCAGGATCAGGATCAGGATCGAGATCAGGATCAGGATGGGATCAGGATCAGGATCGGGATCAGGATGGGATCAGGATTGGGATCGGGATCAGGATCAGAATGGATCAGGATCAGGATCGGGATCAGGATCGGGATCAGGATCAGGATCAGGATCGGGATGGGATCAGCACGCACTTGTTGGCTCGGATGCCCTCCCGCCGGGACGCCAGTCCTTCGGCCACCAGGGACTCAGCAATGTTCTCACCACTGGTGTCTGAGAGAGGAGAGGAGCAGAGGTGAGAGGAGACAGAGGGACACGGGAATGGGGCAGCATTCCCAGAATCCCAGGTAAGCAGTGCTGCAACAACCCCAGAGCTCCCCTGGCAACACAGCCTGGGCTCCCTGAGCCCCTTTCCATGGGCAAATTCCTGCTGCTGTCCAACCTCACCTGCCCTGGCCCAGCCTGAGGCCGTTCCCTCTGCTCCTGTCCCTGTTCCCGGCTGTGCCCTCCTGGCAGGGACTTGTGCAGAGCCACCAGGGCCCCCTGAGCCTCCTTTGCTCCAGGCTCAGCCCCTGCCCAGCTCCCTCAGCCCTCCTGGGGCTCCAGCCCCTTCCCAGCTCCATTCCCTGGACACTCCAGCCCCTCCAGGGCTCTCCAGAGCTGCCCCAGGATTCCAGGGGGTCCCTGGGCAGGCCCAGCACAGGGCACAGTCCCTGCCCTGGGGCCGTGCCCACGCTGGGGCTGCCACAGCCCAGGGCCCATCGGCCCCCCCTGCCCCCCCGGGCTCGGGCCCAGCCGCTGGCACAGCACCCCCAGGGCCCTTCCCAGCTCTGCAGCGCCCCAGGGGCTGGGGCTGACCCCAGGGCAGCACCTGGCACCCGGCCTGGCTGTGCCTCCCCTGCTGTCCCCAGCCCCCTGCAAGCTCCCTGCTCTCCATCCTCCCCAGGCAGGAGCTGCTGCAGGGAATCTGTCACAGCATTCCCACATTAATGGTGTTTAAACCCTGACAAACTTCATCAGGAAACATTTTCTGCCTCATTTCTCCCGCCCGCGCCGCTCCAGGCGGGGCTGGAGCAGGGATGGGGATGGCTCCAGAGAGGCCCCAACATCCCAACCCTTCCCGGGCTCACTCCCTGCCCACGGGCCCCAGGATGGCCCTGGCTGCAGGGCGGCTCAGGGGAGAGCAGAGCAGCAGCTCCCCAAACCCAAGCTCCAAATCAAACATTGGATTCCATGGTCTTGGATCTCGGGGGTCCTTCCCAGCCAAAATGTCTGTGATTCCAATCCCTCCCTCTGCAGGATGGGATCCCCATCCCAAAGGGCCTCCCTGGCACAGTGGGAGCTCAGGAGTGCATCATGGCATGTCCTGAGTGGGAAGGGACCCCCAGGGATCACCAATCCAGAGCCAGGACGTCCCAAAATCCCACCCTGCGCCGGAGGGCATTGTCCAAACGCTCCTGGAGCACAGAGGTAACTCTGACACCCCGGGATCTGTGGGACCTGGCAGCCCTGAGGGTCCCACTGCCCTCTGGGGCAGCCTGGGCCCCATGGGGACACGGGAGGAGTTCCCTGGGATGTGCCAGGGTGCAGCAGATGGCCTGGGATGGGCTGGGGACAGGGCTCCAAGCAGGCACTGCCCACCTGGGCACATCCAGCTGAGCCCAGGAGCCCCCACGGAGGGAGCTCCAGCCTTCCTGGGCGGGCAGGGGCACTGCTGCAACTCGGGGAGGAGCGGCCATGCCGGGCTCTGCAGCCCTGCACCCGCAGACCCCGGAGCCACGGGGAGCTCTGCCCATCCAGGGCTGCCTGCCTGCTCCCTCTGCAGAGCCCACTGCCCCATCCTGAGCTCCCTGCTCCCTCTGCAGAGCCCACTGCCCCATCCAGGGCTGCCTCCCTGCTCCCTCTGCAGAGCCCACTGCCCCATCCAGGGCTCCCTGCTCCCTCTGCAGAGCCCACTGCCCCATCCTGAGCTCCCTGCTCCCTCTGCAGAGCCCACTGCCCCATCCTGAGCTCCCTGCTCCCTCTGCAGAGCCCACTGCCCCATCCTGAGCTCCCTGCTCCCTCTGCAGAGCCCACTGCCCCATCCAGGGCTGCCTCCCTGCTCCCTCTGCAGAGCCCACTGCCCCATCCTGAGCTCCCTGCTCCCTCTGCAGAGCCCACTGCCCCATCCAGGGCTGCCTGCTCCCTCTGCAGAGCCCACTGCCCCATCCAGGGCTGCCTGCTCCCTCTGCAGAGCCCACTGCCCCATCCAGGGCTCCCTGCTCCCTCTGCAGAGCCCACTGCCCCATCCAGGGCTGCCTCCCTGCTCCCTCTGCAGAGCCCACTGCCCCATCCAGGGCTGCCTGCTCCCTCTGCAGAGCCCACTGCCCCATCCTGAGCTCCCTGCTCCCTCTGCAGAGCCCACTGCCCCATCCTGAGCTCCCTGCTCCCTCTGCAGAGCCCACTGCCCCATCCTGAGCTCCCTGCTCCCTCTGCAGAGCCCACTGCCCCATCCTGAGCTCCCTGCTCCCTCTGCAGAGCCCACTGCCCCATCCTGAGCTCCCTGCTCCCTCTGCAGAGCCCACTGCCCCATCCAGGGCTGCCTCCCTGCTCCCTCTGCAGAGCCCACTGCCCCATCCAGGGCTGCCTGCTCCCTCTGCAGAGCCCACTGCCCCATCCTGAGCTCCCTGCTCCCTCCAGGCAGAGCCCACTGCCCCATCCTGCCGGCCTTGGGATCTGCCTGGGACCAGCGAGCCCAGCTGGATGAGCCCATCCCTGCTCCTGCTCTGGGAAAGGCTCTGAGTGCCATGGGAGTGCCTGGAAAGGCTCTGAGTGCCACAGGAATGCCTGGAAAGCTCTGAGTGCCATGGAAAGGCTCTGAGTGCCTGGAAAGGCTCTGAGTGCCATGGAAAGGCTCTGAGTGCCATGGAAAGGCTCTGAGTGCCATGGAAAGGCTCTGAGTGCCACAGGGAGCCCACCTGCAGTACCGACTCCCCCTTTCCAGCCCATTCCCACATGGAAAACAGCCGAGTCCGCAGGGATGTGGGGCTGAGGGCACCCAACCCCCCCAGTCCCCACTGGGGCTCCCCAGGGACCTCCCCCAAAATCCAGCAGCCCCTTCCCAGTGCCTGGTCCTTCCCTCCTTCCCACGGGACTGCAGTGCCTGGGAGCTGTGTCCAAGCCCCAGGTATCCCACTGGTATCCCAAATATCCCACAGCAGGGCTGTCCCAGCTGCACACAGAGCTTCCCCTTGCCCCAGCAACAGGGAGGCTCTGGAGGATGAGCTGGGAGCCCAGATCTCACCCCTGGCACCCCCAGGGCACGGGAATTCTGGGCAGGGACAAAGCTGGCGCCTCCAAAGGGCCACGGCTGAGGGGACACAGGGAGGGAGAGCCCCAAAACCCACCCGGAATGCTTGAGGTGAATTCCTTTTGGGATCTCAGCCACAGACAGGCAAGAGATTTGTAACAACAGAAAGGATGGGGAAGGGAAAGCTGTGGGAATTCACCCAGAGCTGCTCCTTGTGTCCATGAGCTCCAGCTCAGCTGGGATAAGCACTGGGCATTTCCCCTCTCCCAAAATTGGGAATCCATGGAGAAGTGGGAATGCATCCAGCTGCTGCCACAGCGTACCCCAACACCTCCACTCCCCACTGCATCCCCCAAAAGGGGGTTTCCAGCTGGATTTGTGCTTAGGGCATTCCAGGCTGAGCCCAGGAATGCTCCTGGAGCAGGGAGAGCAGGGCTGGAGCTTGGAAACCTGGGGGCTGGACACCCCTCACTGCCCTCCCAGAGCTGGGGGCCATGGAAAATCATGGAAAAGTGATGGGAAAGCAGGCAGGCATCCTCCTGCTGATGGCACAGCCCAACACAGCCCAAACATCCCCTTGTGCTCCCCCCCAGAGCCACCTTTTCCCAGGAAAAACATCCTGGAACCACTTTTCTCAGGTAAAGCACCCTGGAACCACTTTTTCCCAGGTAATCCATCCTGACCCACCTTTATCCAGGTAAAATGCCCTGCAACCACCTTTTCCCAGGTAACCCATCCTGACCCACCTTTTCTCAGGTAAAACACCCTGGAACCACCTTTTCCCAAGGCAACCCATCCATCCTAACCTACCCATCCTGACCCACCATCCTCCCCTTCCCCAGGTCCCCATCCATCCTCCCCTTCCCCAGGTCCCCATCCATGCTCCCCATCCCCAGGTCCCCATCCATGCTCACCTTTCCCCAGGTCCCCATCCATGCTCCCCGTCCCCAGGTCCCCATCCATGCTCCCCTTCCCCAGGTCCCCATCCATGCTCCCCATCCCCAGGTCCCCATCCATCCTCCCCTTCCCCAGGTCCCCATCCATGCTCCCCATCCCCAGGTCCCCATCCATGCTCACCTTTCCCCAGGTCCCCATCCATGCTCCCCTTCCCCAGGTCCCCATCCATCCTCCCCTTCCCCAGGTCCCCATCATCCTCCCCTTCCCCAGGTCCCCATCCATGCTCCCCTTCCCCAGGTCCCCATCATCCTCCCCTTCCCCAGGTCCCCATCCATGCTCCCCTTCCCCAGGTCCCCATCATCCTCCCCTTCCCCAGGTCCCCATCCATGCTCCCCTTCCCCAGGTCCCCATCATCCTCCCCTTCCCCAGGTCCCCATCCATCCTCCCCTTCCCCAGGTGCCCATCCATGCTCCCCGTCCCCAGGTCCCCATCCATGCTCCCCTTCCCCAGGTGCCCGTCCCTGCTCACCTTTCCCCAGGTGCCCATCCATGCTCACCTTTCCCCAGGTCCCCGTCCATGCTCCCCGTCCCCAGGTCCCCATCCATGCTCACCTTTCCCCAGGTCCCCATCCATGCTCCCCATCCCCAGGTCCCCATCCATGCTCCCCGTCCCCAGGTGCCCGTCCCTGCTCACCTTTCCCCAGGTAGACCATGCCGTACTCCCGACCCTGCGGGGTCTTGTACTCCACGGTGAAGCACACCTCCTTCCCGATCAGCTTCTTCCGCAGGAACTCGCGGGCCGGGAAGCCCCAGGGCTGCCGGGAGGGAGGCGCTGTGAGCTGGGGGGATCCCGGGCGGGGCAGGGGCAGCGGCCCCCAGTGCCCCGGGAGCCCCCTTCTCCCCCAGAACTCTGCTGAGAACCGACTCCTGGGGAGGAACACCCACAAAGGGGTCCCCAAAAAGCTCCGGGGGCAGCCCCGGCTCCCATGGAGGCCCTGAGGGCTCCCACGGAGGCTCCGGGTCGGGAAGGGAGCGGGGTTTGCAGCTCTCGCAGCCCCGCCGGGGTTTTGGGGCACGGCAGGCTCGGGAGCGCGTTCCCGTTCCCGGAGCGCGTTCCCGTTGCGCGCTCCCGCTCCGGCACCGGCGGGTGGGCGGGAGCGCGGCCGGAGGTGGGAACATGACGCGCTCATAAACAATTAGCGGGGCTGACAGGCGTCACTTTGGCAGAGAGTGACATTTAGAGGCTGTTGGGAAGACAAAACTCCCCAGGGAGAGCAATTATCTGCCAGCGCTGCTCCCGCCGCCCCCGGCCCGCGGGAGGGGGGCCGGGCCCCGCCGGCACCGGCACCGGCACCGGGCGGCTGCGGGACCGCCCGGGAGCCCCAGAGCATCCCCGGGTCCCTGAACAGCCACAGCATGTGCCCCAGAACAGCCACAGCATGTGCCCCAAAACAGCCACAGCATGTGCCCCTGAACAGCCACAGCATGTGCCCCAAAACAGCCACCCCTGTGCCCCAGAACAGCCACAGCATGTGCCCCAAAACAGCCACAGCATGTGCCCCTGAACAGCCACCCCTGTGCCCCTGAACAGCCACAGCATGTGCCCCAAAACAGCCACCCCATGTGCCCCTGAACAGCCATCCCATGTGCCCCAGAACAGCCACCCCTGTGCCCCTGAACAGCCACAGCATGTGCCCCAAAACAGCCACCCCTGTGCCCCTGAACAGCCACCCCTGTGCCCCAGAACAGCCACCCCTGTGCCCCAAAACAGCCACCCCTGTGCCCCTGAACAGCCACAGCATGTGCCCCAGAACAGCCATCCCATGTGCCCCAGAGCAGCCACAGCATGTGCCCCAGAACAGCCACAGCATGTGCCCCTGAACAGCCACAGCATGTGCCCCAAAACAGCCACCCATGTGCCCCAAAACAGCCACCCCTGTGCCCCTGAACAGCCACAGCATGTGCCCCAGAACAGCCACCCCTGTGCCCCTGAACAGCCACAGCATGTGCCCCTGAACAGCCACAGCATGTGCCCCAAAACAGCCACCCCTGTGCCCCAAAACAGCCACCCATGTGCCCCAAAACAGCCACAGCATGTGCCCCAGAACAGCCATCCCATGTGCCCCAGAGCAGCCACAGCATATGCCCCAGAACAGCCACAGCATGTGCCCCAAAACAGCCACAGCATGTGCCCCAAAACAGCCACCCCTGTGCCCCTGAACAGCCACAGCATGTGCCCCTGAACAGCCACAGCATGTGCCCCAAAACAGACACCCCTGTGCCCCAAAACAGCCACAGCATGTGCCCCTGAACAGCCACAGCATGTGCCCCAAAACAGCCACAGCATGTGCCCCTGAACAGCCACAGCATGTGCCCCTGAACAGCCACAGCATGTGCCCCTGAACAGCCACCCCATGTGCCCCAAAACAGACACCCATGTGCCCCTGAACAGCCACAGCATGTGCCCCTGAACAGCCACAGCATGTGCCCCAAAACAGCCACAGCATGTGCCCCAAAACAGCCACAGCATGTGCCCCTGAACAGCCACCCCATGTGCCCCAAAACAGCCACAGCATGTGCCCCAGAACAGCCACCCCTGTGCCCCAAAACAGCCACCGCATGTGCCCCAAAACAGCCACCCCTGTGCCCCAAAACAGCCACAGCATGTGCCCCTGAACAGCCACCCCTGTGCCCCTGAACAGCCACCCCTGTGCCCCAAAACAGACACCCCGTGTGCTCCAAACCATCCCCCGAGACCCAAACCAGCTACCCCTGTGCTCCAAAGCATCCCCCGAGTCCCAAACTACCCCCCATGCCCCAAAACAGGCACAGCATGTGCCCAAAACCATCCCCCATGTGCCCTAAACCAGCCACAGCATGTGCCCAAAACCATCCCCCATGTGCCCTAAACCAGCCACAGCATGTGCCCCAAACCATCCCCATGAGCCCCAAACCACCTCTGTATGTGCCAAACCATGCCCCGGGTGCCCCAAACCATCCCCCAAACCATCCCCTGTGTTGCCCCAAACTATTCCTTGAGCCCCAAATCGCCCCCTATGCCCCAACACAGCCACCCCATGTGCCCCAAACCACCCCTTCACGTGTGCCAAACTCTCCCATATGCCCCAAACCATCCCCCGAGTCCCAAACCACCTCATGTGTCCTAAAACAGCCACCCCATGTGACCCAAAACTGCCAACCCACGTGTCCCAAACCATCCCTGAGTCCCAAACCACCCGCCATGTGCTCCCAAAGAGCCGCCCTGGGTGCCCCAAACCACCCCCTCATGTGACTGAAACTCTCCCATATGCCCCAAACCACTCCTGAGTCCCAAACCACCTCCTGTGTCCCAAAATGGCCAACCCATGTGCCCCAAACCACCCCTTCATGTGTCCCAAACTCTCCCATGTGCCCCAAACCACCTCACGTGTCCCAAAACAGCCACCCCATGTGCCCCAAACTACCCCCCGAGTTCCCCAAAATTGCCATCCCCTGGATCCCAAACCATCCCCCTGTGCCCCAAACCACCCCCTCATGTGACTGAAACTGTCCCATACACCCCAAACCATTCCTCGTGCCCCAAAACAGCCACCCCGTGTGCCCCAAACCATCCCCTGAGCCCCAAAACCCTTCCATGCCCCAAACCAGCCACCCCGTGTGCCCCAAACCACCCCCCAAGTCCCAAACCACCCCTTCATGAGTGCCAAGCACCCCCCAGTGCCCCCCACAACACCGTGCCAAGAGCAGAGGGGCAAGGAAGGAGAAGATCCCCCCGAGTCCCTCTGTGTGTCCCTGCCAGGCCGCCCCATTCCCCTCCCTGTCCCCTGTGTCCCTCACCTCGTCAGGGGTGTCCCTGCTGTCGGGCTGGCTGGCGTTGGCGCGCCGGGCCAGGCTCCCTGCCCCATTCCCATCCCTGCCCCATTCCCATCCCTGTGTCCCCTGTGTCCCCTGTGTCCCTCACCTCGTCGGGGGTGTCCCTGCTGTCAGGCTGGCTGGCGTTGGCACACTGGGCCAGGCTCCCTGCCCCATTCCCATCCCTGTGTCCCCTGTGTCCCCTGTGTCCCCTGTGTCCCTCACCTCGTCAGGGGTGTCCCTGCTGTCGGGCTGGCTGGCGTTGGCACACCAGGCCAGGCTCCCTGCCCCATTCCCATCCCTGCCCCATTCCCATCCCTGTGTCCCTCACCTCGTCGGGGGTGTCCCTGCTGTCAGGCTGGCTGGCGTTGGCACACCAGGCCAGGCTCCCTGCCCCATTCCCATCCCTGCCCCATTCCCATCCCTGTGTCCCCTGTGTCCCTCACCTCGTCGGGGGTGTCCCTGCTGTCAGGCTGGCTGGCGTTGGCGCGCCGGGCCAGGCTCCATCCCTGCCCCATTCCCATCCCTGTGTCCCCTGTGTTCCCTGTGTCCCCTGTGTCCCTCACCTCGTCGGGGGTGTCCCTGCTGTCAGGCTGGCTGGCGTTGGCGCGCCGGGCCAGGCTCCCCGCGCGGATGTTGCTGAGGTTGATCTGACGCTCCGGGGGCGGCCCCCCGCGGGGCTGGCCCCGCACGATGATGGCACAGCCCGACAGCACCTGCGGGGACAGCGGGGACACCGGGGTCAGCAGGGACAGCAGGGGACACTGAGGTCAGCAGGGTCAGCAGAGGACAGCAGGGCTCAGAGGGGACAGCGGCACCAGCGGGGGACATCGAGGGTCTGAGGGGAGAGCGGGGACAGCGAGGGGACAGCGAGGGGACAGCGGGGCTCAGAGGGGACAGCTGGGACAGCGGGCAGCCCCGGGCACGGCAGGGGCAGCCCAGGAGCAGGGACGGGAAGGTGACACTGCACAGAAAGGTGACGCTGCACGGACACGCACAATTCCAGGGACAGAATTCCAGGGACAGAATTCCAGGGACAGAATTCCAGGGACAGAATTCCAGGGATGTGCCCTGCCCTGGCAGGGCTCGGGAACTCGGCACCACTGAGTGCCACGGGCCTGGAGAGCCAGGAGCTGCCCCAGCTGGAGATGGGACAGAATCCATGTCCTGGGCTCATCCCCAGCAGGACAGGGGGATCCTGTGCCCCCTGAGGTGAGACCCACCTGCAGAGCTGCCCAGCCCTGGGGACACAGCAGCAGCACCTGGAGCTGCTGGAGAGAGCCCAGAGAGACCCCAGAGCTGCTGCAGGGCTGGAGCCCCTCAGTTCCCAGGGAGCCAGGCTGGGAGAGCTGGGGGTGCTCCCCTGGAGAGGAGAAGGATCCAGGGAGAGCTCAGAGCCCCTGGCAGGGCCTGCAGGGGCTCCAGGAGAGCTGCAGAGGGACTGGGGCCAAGGGATGGAGGGACAGCACCCAGGGAATGGCTCCCAGTGCCAGAGGGCAGCCAGGGATGGGATCTTGGCAATGAGGAATTCCTGGCTGGGCTGGAATTGCCAGAGCAGCTGGGGCTGCCCCTGCATCCCTGGCAGTGCCCCAGGCCAGGCTGGACACTGGGGCTGGAGCAGCCTGGGACAGTGGGAGGTGTCCCTGCCATGGCAGGGCTGGCACTGCAGGGGCTCTGGGGTCCCTCAGCACACCCAGACACGGGGTCACCTCCATGCACACAGAACACCAAGGAGAATTTGGAAAATCAGGATTTTACACCGGGTGGATGAGCCCAGCTGGGCCATGTCCCACCACAGCTCTGGCTCCGAGAGCTCCAGGCTGGGCACTGCCAGCCAATCCCCTTTGCCAGGGTTCCTCACACCCCCAGCCACATTCCCCAGGTCCTGCAGCAGGGCTGGGCTCTGGGCCAGCAGCCAGAGTGTGCTGGGATCTCCCTGTTCCCGGGATCTCCCTGTCCCCAAGGATTCCCTTGCTCCCAACAGGATCTCCCTGTCCCCTCTCCCAGCTCTCTGATCCAGACTCAGGTCAGTTCCAGTGCCTGCCCTGGCTCCCCACCGCCCAAAATCCCCACGGATGCTCGCAGGGATCCCAAACCCCTCCAGCAATGAGCCATCACCAGAGCCAGCCCAGCCCCACGCCCAGGACTCTGAGCCCCTCAGGATGAGCCCCCAGAGCCCACCCTGAGGCCCTGCAGCCCCTGGAGCCACGGCAGGGCCCGGAACACTGCGGGAGCCACGGGAGCTGCGGCCCAGCCAAGGCTCAGTGCTCTGTGCTTAAGGCTTAGAGGTTCCATGGCTGTAATTAACCTTAGTCTTTAATTTATAGGGCACGGGGAGGCCAGGGGGTGCTGGAGCTGCTCTGTTCAATGCCCAGCACGAGCCCTGGACCCCGGGGTGGGGTCCTTGGCGGAGCTGCTCCGTGTCCCAGGGTCGGTGCAGTGCTCTGGGGGACATTCCATCCCAGCCCCTGATCCCTGTGGCCCTGTCCCTGCCCATGGAGCGGCCACACGCCCGGGTGGCTGTCGGGATCCCCCAGCAGATGGGGAACTGCTCCAGGGATGGCAATGGGATCAGGACACTGTCCCAGCAGCCAGGTGTCACTGTCCCACCCTGCCAGCAAGAGTCACCCCACGGCCCATCTGTCCCACTGAGGGCTCCATCAGAGAAATTTGGGCTTAAACCAGGCTTAATCCAGCCTGGAAACAGCACAGGCACACGGGGTGCACAGACCCAGCTCATGCTGCCAAGGTGGCTCCAGAGCACCGAAATCACACGGGCACATCCAGAATCCAGAGCTGCCCCTGTGGGGCACAAAGGGTTAAAAATCCTGACAGGAGTGGGAGGAAAATTCCTGCTCCTCATCCCCATCCTGCTGCCAAACTCCTGCTCTCAAACCCCGTAGCCTCACTGTGGTTCCAGTGAGCTGCACTGTGATTGCAACAGGAAGGTGCAAAAAACCTCAAAAACCTCAAAGCTGTGACGGAGCCACAGCAGAGCGCGTGGCTGGCACCACAGAGAGCCAGGGACGCCCCTCTCCCGGGGGCATTTTGGGCTGGCTGGCCTGGAAGGGAGCACAGAGCCCACCCCGGGCTGCGGGGCACAGGCACAGCTGCCTCCCAGCCAGCAGAGCCCAAAATCCTGCCCAGAATCCTGCTGTGGATGGATCGGGCAGGGACAAGCAGCCACGGGAGGGTTTCCTGAGCATCCCAAAATCTGCAGGGTGGGCAGGAGCCAGGGCAGGGTGGCAGCAGCAGATCCCCCTGTCACCAGTGACACACGGCAGAGTGGTGCCAGAGCAGACCTGCAGTGTCCCCAGACCCCCGGTGTCCCCAGACCCCTGGTGTCTGACCACAGACCCCCATGTATCACCCCCAGATCCAGCGTCCACCCCCAGATCCCCGGTGCCCATCCCAAACCTCTGGGATCCATCCCTAGATCCCTGTCATGCATCCCCAGCCTTCCAGGGTCCATCCGCCGGTGTCCCCAGCCCTGTCCCCAGCCCAGCCACCGGCTCGGGGCTGCAGTGACAGCCGGGAGCGGGTCTCACTCCGGAGGCAGCAGGGGGTGAAGGGGTCAGTGGAGACCCCCGGATCCACCCGGACTCGGGCACGGCAACCTGGGGGGTTCAGGGGCACGGCGGGGAACGGGCTGGGGTGGGCCAGGACCAGGAGGGGACACGGGACGGGGACACGGGACAGGACCAGGAGGGGACACAGGACGGGGACACGGGACAGGGCCAGGAGGGGACACGGGACGGGGACACGGGACAGGACCAGGAGGGGACACAGGACGGGGACACGGGACAGGGCCAGGAGGGGACACGGGACGGGGACACGGGACGGGGCCAGGAGGGGACACGGCATGGGGACACGGCATGGGGACACGGCATGGGGACACGGGACGGGGACACGGCGCCCGGGACTGAACGCGACCTTCGCTCCCGCGGCCCCGCTGCCGGCACACGTGGGGCCCTGGCGCGGGGGACCGGGCCCCTTCCCGGGGAGCCCGGAGCGGCCAGCGGACCCCATCCCCGCGCTGTCCCGTGGGGACCCGACCGGGGCTCGGGGATCCCGCCCCGCCCCGCCCCGGGGATGCCCCGGGAGGGGCCGCGAGCGGAGCACGTGCGGCACCCCCGGGACGGCCCCGCCGCCGGCGGCACGGCGAAGCCGCTGCTCCGCGACTCCTCGGGGCACCGGGGGCTCCGGGACCGGCAGCGGAGCGGGACCACCGGCTCCGGTCCCGGCAGCCAAAACTGTTCCTGCCCATCGCAGCAGCTGGGACGGCACCGGGAGCGCGCAGTGCCCGGTCCCGGGGCAGCGTGGGGGACCGGGCTGCAGGGGGATCCCGGGGTGCAGCGAGAGGTGCCGGGCAGCGGGCGGTAACGGATCAGCAACTGCCGCCATAGGGGGCCCGGGAGCACCGGACGGGCTGCACCGGGCACGGGGAGCCGGGCACCGCGCGGGGAGCGGACAGGCTCCCGGTTACCGGCAAGGGAGGCGGGCGGCGGAGCGGGACCCCGGGCCCCGGAGGAGCCTGCGGGAGATGGAGGTCCCCGGTCGGTCAGCGGCGAGGCGCGGGGTCGGTGCGGGGAGCGGCGGGCACAGCCCTTACCATCTTGACGATGCCGCGCTGGACGACGGGCGGCGGCGCGGAGCCGCCCTGGCCGGGGTTGGCCGCGGAGGCCATGGCGGGGCCGGGCGGGCGGAGAGGCCGGGTCGGGCCGGGCCGGGCACGGGCAGCAGGAGCGCGGCGGGGCCCGGGGCGAGCGCGGAAGGGACCGCGGGGCGGGGCCTGAGACGAGGAGGGGGGCGCGGCCTCCTCGCGGCTCCGCCCCCCCCGCGCGGCCGGCGGCCAACGGGCGGCCGCTCCCGCCGCGGGCACCGCCCCGCCCCGCCGCGCCTCGGCCAATGGCGGCGCGCTGCCGGTGACGTCGCGCCCCTCGCGGCCCCGCCCCAGCCCGGCGCGCGGGAGGGGGCGGGACTTCCGGGGCGCGCGGCGCCAGGGACACGTCGGCAAAGGCCGCCCGCGCGCACACGTGGCCTCGCGCCGCGACGGGGGCGGGGCCAAGGCGGGATACGCCCCTTTCCGTTACCCAGGGGCGGGGCTTGGTGGGGGCACGCCTCTTTTCGTCAGTGGCGCGCGCCTAACCCCGGGGCCGGACCGAGGTGGGTCTGGGGTCACGGGGGTCGCCCTTGCGGCGACCCCCGTGACCCCAGACCCACCTCGGTCCGGCCTCGGGGTTGGGAGAGACCCCAGACCCAGCCCAGTCCGGCCCCGAGGTCGGGGGGGACCCCAGACCCAGCTCGGTCCCGCCCCGGGGTTGGGGGGGACACCCGCGGTCCGGACACAGCCCGGGATGTCCTCCCTCGGGGGACACTGGCACTGCCCGCCCCTCCGGGGGTCCCTCCCGTCCGTGGGTGACCCCGATACCCCCAGCCCCGAGCGGGGGAAACCCTCCCGCCGTGTCCCGTGGCACCGGCTGGGGTGCCCCGGACCAGCCCCCGCCTCTCGGGAGCCGCTCCCGGTGTCACCTCTGCCGGCCCCGAGCGGAGCCGTGTCGCTCGTGGGTGGCAGGGGACATTGGAGTGGCCACGGAGGGAATCCAGGGAACGGGAACGGAGCGGCCCCGGCGCCGCACACCGGGATGGGAGGGGGCCCCGTGTCACCTGGGGGGGCGATCGGGGCGCACCTGGGAGGATCGGAACGCACGCGGTGGGGGCTGAGAAGGGATTGGAGCGCACCTGGGGGCGATCAGAACCCACAGGAATCCGCCCCGCCGGCGTCTCTCGCTGGGCACGGCACGTTTTCCCACCGTATGATATTTTTTCCCCGTGTTCCCGATGTTTTCCCGTGCCTGCTCACTCCGGGGTTTGTCCCCCCGCTCAGGTCCCGGTGGGTGCAGCCCCCGCCCCTTTCCCGAGGGTCCCGGCGGTCCCGCTCCCGGATTTTGCTGCGCCGGCTGTGCCAGAGCCTCCCAGTCCATGAGGAATCCTCTTCCCACCCTCTCCCTACCTACCACAACATTTCACCGCTTCTGATCTCCCTGCTCCAGCCCTTTTGATGATAATTTATTAATTTATTGGTTTTCTCCCCGTTTTTAATACTTAGCCCCTTTTTCAGGGCAGGAAATCTCTGCCCAAAAACCTGGAAAAGCAGCTCCATTATCCTGATCCGTGGAATTTCTAGGCCTGCCATATCACTGTCCCATCTTGCACCTGCATTCCACCAGAGATGATGGGGAGGACACCTACAAGCCTCCAAATTGCCTCTTTTTAGCCCGAATCCTGTAATAATCATCATTTTGATGGAAAAGAAAGTGAAATTGTAGGTGGGAACGTGGGGATAAACTCCATTTTCTTGGTCGGCTGAGTCATCTGGGCTTTTAACTTCCACCCGTGCTTTCTGCAGGGGAAAACAATGGGATTTTCCAGGCATCCTGGTGCTCAGTGAGGAGCAGGGTGACCTTCTGCAGGGAGAAAGCCCAGAATGGTGCAAAACAGCCTTGGACGTGCAGACAGGAGCGACAGAGGGAGGGAAATCAGGGAATTCTGGAATGGGTTGGGTGGGAAGGGACCCCAGAGCCCCTGCAGTGCCAGCCCTGCCATGGCAGGGACACCTCCCACTGTCCCAGGCTGCTCCAGCCCCAGTGTCCAGCCTGGCCCTGGGCACTGCCAGGGGATGGGAATGCTGAGTGGATCCCCTGGGAGCTGGAATTCATCCCTCTGCCCTCCCAGCCCTCTGGAGCTGGCTCTGAGCTGGGATGAGGAGAGGGAACACAGGAACTGGGTGTGGAGCACCAGAACGGCCAGGTCTCCTGTGGGCAGGGATGGGAATTCCCAAATCCGGTTATCCCAAATCTGGTTATCCCAGCACCCATCCCTGTGTGCAGCCTGGGGGAGCCCTGGGGGAGCCCTGGGACTAGGGGTGCCCTGGCACCTGGTTCCTCTGAGCCACTGGCAGGTGTTCCCTGTGGGATGGGGGCCCTGCTCCCACCAGTGCCACTCAGGGAATGCAGGCACTGAGTCCCAGACAGAACCCCAGCTATGAGCTGCGGTGCTTTGGCAGCTTTGCCTCGCTGTGGAAATCTCCTGGGATAATGGAATTGCCTGTTCTGCTCCCTCTGTGTCTGCTCCACTCCCTCTGTGTCCCTGTTCCCATTCCTGTTTCCTCCCTTGTCCCTGTTCCATTCCCTCCCTGTTCCTGCGTTCCATCCCCTCCATGTCCGTGTTCCATCCCCTCCATGTCCCTGTTCCACCTGCTCCGTTTCCCTGGTCCTGTGTCCCTCCATGTCCCTGTTCCACCTGCTCCGTTTCCATGGTCCTGTGTCCCTCCATGTCCCTGTTCCGTCCCCTCTGTGTCGGTGTTCCATCCCCTCTATGTGCCTGTTCCACCTTCTCCATTTCCCTGGTCCCATGTCCTTCCACATCCCTGTTCCACCTTCTCCCTGTCCCTGTTCCCATGTCCATCCCTGTCCCTGTTCCCATGTCCATCCCTGTCCCACTCTGTGTCCCTCTCTGTCCCTGTCTCCCTCCATGTCCCTGTTCCCATATCCCTCCCTGTTCCTGTTCCCTTTTCCCTCCCTGTTCCTGTTCCCTTTTCCCTCCCTGTTCCTGTTCCCTTTTCCCTTCCTGTCCCTGTTCCCATGTCCATCCCTGTCCCTGTTCCCATGTCCATCCCTGTCCCTGTTCCCATGTCCATCCCTGTCCCTGTTCCCTTTTCCCTCCCTGTTCCTGTTCCCTTTTCCCTCCCTGTTCCTGTTCCCTTTTCCCTTCCTGTCCCTGTTCCCATGTCCCTCCCTGTCCCTGTTCCCATGTCCCTCCCTGTCCCTGTTCCCTTTTCCCTCCCTGTCCCTGTTCCCATGTCCATCCCTGTCCCTGTTCCCATGTCCCTCCCTGTCCCTGTTCCCTTTTCCCTCCCTGTTCCTGTTCCCTTTTCCCTCCCTGTTCCTGTTCCCTTTTCCCTTCCTGTCCCTGTTCCCATGTCTCTCCCTGTCCCTGTTCCCTTTTCCCTCCCTGTCCCTGTTCCCTTTTCCCTCCCTGTCCCTGTTCCCTTTTCCCTCCCTGTTCCTGTTCCCTTTTCCCTTCCTGTCCCTGTTCCCATGTCCATCCCTGTTCCTGTTCTCTTTTCCCTTCCTGTCCCTGTTCCCATGTCCCTCCACGTCCCTGTTCCCATGTCCATCCCTGTCCCTGTTCCCATGTCCCTGTTCCCATGTCCATCCCTGTCCCTGTTCCCATGTCCCTGTTCCCATGTCCCTCCATGTCCCTGTTCCCGTGTCCCTCCATGTCCCTGTTCCCATGTCCATCCCTGTCCCACTCTGTGTCCCTCTCTGTCCCTGTCTCCCTTCATGTCCTTGTTCCTATGTCCCTCCATGTCCCTGTTCCCATGTCCCTTCATGTCCTTGTCCCCATGTCCCTCCCTGTCCCTGTTCCCTTTTCCCTCCCTGTCCCTGTTCCCTTTTCCCTCCCTGTCCCTGTTCCCTTTTCCCTCCCTGTTCCTGTTCCCTTTTCCCTTCCTGTCCCTGTTCCCATGTCCATCCCTGTGCCACTCTGTGTCCCTCCCTGTCCCCGTGTCCGTCCCTGTCCCTGTGGCCCCTGTCCCATTCCCGGGGTGGTGCTCCTGTCACTCTGGCGGAGCAGGTCCCCTCCTTCCTCCCAGCTCGTCCCCCACTGTCCCTGCAGGGTCCCTCTCGCTTGTGTCCCTCCCCAGCTCCAGACCCCAGTGCCCGGCGCACCCCGATCCTGCTGCCAGCCTGGAATGGGGACAAGGATCCGCTGTCCCCGGGCGGGGAGGGCTCAGCGCCCCCTCCCTGGCGGGACACCAGAGGGCAGAGACGCTCTGGGCACGGCCGCTGGGATCAGGGACGGGCCAGAGCAGAGGGCAGCGAGCCCCGAGCCCCGAGCGGGGCAGCTCTGCCCCGAGCCACGGCCCGGCAGGCACGGGGCTCTCCCGGTCCCTCCCTCTGGAACAGCCCAGAGACACCGGGATGGGATGGAAACAGGGAGGAAGGTGGGGAATGGGATTGGGAATGGAGATGGAGATGGTCTGGGAGGGGAGGAGGAGATGGGGTGGAGATAAAGGCAGAGATGGAGATGAAGTAGAGATGAAAGCAGAGAGAAAAAAATGATACAAAGATGGAGATGGAGACAAAACACAGATGGAGATGGAGACTAAGACACGAATGCGGAGGCAGAAATGAAGATGCAAATGAAAATGGAGCCGGGTATAAAGGTGGAGGTGATGGATCTGCTCGGTTGGATCCCTGTGCCCTGCAAACTCCCTGCTTTGAGAGCCGTGGGGACAGCCCTCCCTGCTGAGCCGATGCCCTGAGCGCCTTTCCTGGGACACGCCCTCCTTTGGGGAGCTCTGTGCTCCCCTCCACAGCCCCCGGTGTCCCCAACACGCCCCTGATCCTGCCTGGGGACAGTGGGGACCGGGTTCTTCCTTTCCCCTTTCCCCTTTCCTTTCCTCCCCTCTCCAGCTGGAGCGGCCAGGTGCTGGCAGCAGGGGACACTCGGGTCCCCACCAGCCCCGCTGTGTGCTGGCATTCGCGGCCACCAGCGCAGAGCCACCGTGTGCCAGCTGCCGCCCGGCGTCCCCCGCCTTTCCGAGGGAAGCGTCCCCTCGCTATCCCTGGGGCTGCTCAGCACCCTCAGAATCCCTGCGAAGGCTCTTTCCGGGGAGCAGGGCGAGGTCACAGAAGCACAAAGGCCACGGTGGGTCCTGGATCTTCCCTCCACCTCTCCAGAGCTCTGTCCCCACCTCTCCGTGTCCCCAAATCTGTTCCCACCGCTCCAATTCTGCCTTTGCACCTCTCCAAGCTCCCTGATTACACCTCCACTCCTCTCCACCTCTCCTTTTCTCCCCTCTCCATCATTCCACGTCTTTACACCTTCACCTCTCCACCTTTCCATGTCTCCATAATTCTGCCTCCATGTCTCCACCTCTCCATTTCTCCATCTCTCCATTTTAGCATTTCTCCACTTGTGCCTTTTCACCTCTCTGGGTCCAGGTCTCCGTGTCTCCCCCTCTCCACATGGTCACCTCTCCATGTCCCAACATCTGTCCCCCCTCTCCTCCTCTCCTCCTCTCCATTTCACCACCTCTCCATCTGTGTCTCCACCTCTCCCGTCTCCACCTCTCCATCCCACCCTCTCTCCATCTCTGCTCTGCACGTGTCCATCTCTCTCCCCACCTCCCCACACCTTCCCCTCCCCACATGTCCCCCGTCCCGTCTCTGCCCCTCTCCCCGCTCTCTCCCCGCCGTTCCCCGGCCCGGTTTCCGGTGCCCGAGGCCGCAGCCGCGGTCGCGCCCGAGCCGCGCCAGGGACGCACCGCCCGGTGCCCGCCGCCGCCGCCTCCCCCCGGGCCCGCGGGGCTCCCCCGGCTCCCCGGGCGGCTCCGGGGGCTCCTCCCGCAGCCGGGGCAGCGCGGGGCCGGCCCGGGAGCGGCGCGGAGCCGGCCGGGGCCGTGCGCACCGGAGCCCGGCGCGCCCGGTCCCAGCGCGCACGGCCCCGGGGGCGGCCCCGCCGCTCCGGGACCGGCCCGGAGCCCCTCGCGCCGCCCCCCGCCCGGGCCCGGGGGCACGGGGACAGGGCCGGGCCCGGCGCCCCCGCCGCGCCGCCGAGCCCCGCGCCCCGCTCCCCGCGGCCGCGTTACGCACGGGGCTGGCCCGGCCCGGGGGCTCCTCCGGGGCTCCCCCGCGGCCGGGGCGGAGCCGGGGGGGTCCCGGGCGGCCGACGCGGGGCGGGGGGACCCGGCCCCGGGTGCCGGCGCTCCCCGCGCCGCCGAGAGCCCGAGCCCGGCCCCGGGGTGCGGGACAGCCGGGGCGCCCCGGGGGCGGCGGGGGGGCTCCCCGGGGGCCGGGGCCGGGCCCGGGCCCCGCAGGGCCGTGGTTAATGTGTAATTCGGAGCATATGGTATTTTCCAAAGGCGGGCAGCAGTGCGGAGCCCGGGGGCCGGGGCCGGGGTGCAAATAACGCTGGGATGACTCGCGGGGCCGGGCGCGGAGGGCCACGGTGATGGGCTCCTCGCTGGCTAATATTTGCTCTTCAAATATTTTACTTGAAAGGTTTACAACGTTGGTTTTTTTTTTAATCTTCCAAGAAGGGGCCATCTGTGCCGGTGCTCGCCTGGAGCACACCGGGGAGTCCCCGCCGGGGCCCAGCCGCCACCCCGGGGGCCGCCTTCTATTTGTTCAGCACCCAAAATAAATTAGATCGATGTAATAAAAGCGAAGGTGGATTTATGATTGAATCCCATATGTCCCTGTTTGCTTTGCGGGAGAGACGCGGGAGCGAAGCCCCTCGGGGGGCTCCGCCGGGGGATCCCCGGGGATGCTCCGGGGCGCGGGGACGCGGCGGGGCCGTGCTGTCCGCCGGCCGCAGGTGCTGAAACACCGGCGCTCACCCGGCACCGACTCCGAGCCCGGCCCGGGGGGCTCCGAGCGCCCCCGAGTCCCGACGGAGCCCCCCGGGCCGGGCGTGGGCTGGGCGCGGTCACGTCGGGCCGCCCCTTCCTCCCCGTCCTCCTCTCCCTCCCGCGGTGACATCACGGCCCCGCTGCCGGCACTGAGCGCCCGCCCGGCCCCCGGCACGCTCCGGTCCAGCTCCCTCGAGGCTCCGCAGGTACCTCCTCGCGCCGCTCCGGGCATCCCCGCTCCGCCGAGCGTCCTTCCCTGCGTGTGAAGGCTGCAGGGATTGCTGCAGGGATTGGTGGCGATTATGCTTTAACCTGGAGGAGCTCCGGGGTCCCCGGGAGGTGCCGGCTCTGGCCCGGCCTCGCTGCTCCCCGCTGGCTCCTTGTCCCTGCGCCGCACAGGGACCGAGCTCACCCCGGCCCCGGGGCCCCTCGGCACCATCCAAGGGGCACCGAGGGCTCGCAGCTCGGCTTTCCCAGCGCTCCCAGCCTCCCCACAGGCTTTCCCCGGGGGAGAGCAATCCCTGTGTCACCTGCGGGCACAGCGCGGGCCAAGGCAGGGAGCGCTGGGGGCTGCGCGGCCCCGAGGGGCCTCGTGTCCCGTTCCTCCCTCCCTCCCTTCCGGAGCAGCCTCCGCGCATCGCCCCGGGCCGATCCATCCCTCTCCGAGCAGCGCCAGGCAGGACGCGCCTCGGCTTTGCCACTCACCTGAGGGAAACCCGCGGGCTTGCCCCTGGTGTTGGATTTATTTGGCTTTTCCTGAATTTCCGAGGGTCGGTGTGGCCAAACTCCCTCAGGCTGTGCAGGGAAGAGGCACGGTGAGGTTTGGGGACTGTGGGGGTGCCGGGGGCGTTTTGAAATGCTCCAGGTGAAACCCCAGGTGGACTGGGGCCTCTGGCAAGGCCGTGGAGGCAGCAGCAGCTGCCAGGCTCGGTGGCACCTCTGTGGCTCCACTGCTGCTCAGGCAGGAGCGGCACCAGCGCTGGTGTTCCTCTGGGAATCCTGCTGGGAAATCCTATGGAGCCAGGCTGGGGCTGCTGGGGGTGTCCAGCATGGAGACAGAAAGGCTCCAGGGAGAGCTCAGAGCCCCTGGCAGGGCCTGCAGGGACAGCACCCAGGGAATGGCTCCCAGTGCCAGAGGGCAGCCAGGGATGGGATCTTGGCAATGAGCAATTCCTGGCTGGGAGGGTGCCGGGCATGGGGGATCCCTCCATTCCCTGTTGATCCTGGCACTCAGCTGAGGTGGCTGTGGGGACCCCCTGTGCCCCGTGGGGTGTCCGGGGGAGCTCTGCAGGCGCTGGGACGTGGCTCAGCCATGGCGGCTCCGTTCCGTGCCGGTGGCTGCTCGGTGCAGGCAGCACCAGCAGCATTCCCGGTGTCTCCCGAGCCTCTCCAGAGCCCTGTGAGCTCTTTTCCGGCTCTTTATCCGCTGTGCCAGGAGCACAAGGACTTCCCAAGTTGCCCTCAACTGTTTCCATCCTCTGCTCCAAGATTCCTGCCCCTGTTCGTCCTCCTGGCCTCAGGGTCGTGGCTGAGCCCTGGACAGCGGCGCTGATTTTTCCGGCCCCGCAGCATCCCCCGTGTCCCGCGGGGAATTCCCAGGCACCCACAGCCTCCTGAAGCCTCTCCACGATGCAGCACCGAGGTGAGGAGCGCGGCGTTCCCGGCGGGACTCGGGGATGTGCGGTGCCGCCATTCCCTGCTCCGGCACAACCGCACCCGCCCAGCCGCCCATTCACCCGCGGCTCCGCAGGGCCCTCCCGGCCCCGGGGACATCCAGGCCCCCAGCCTGTCACCCCCTGCCCTTCCCAAATTCTCCCTGTGCTCTTCCAGGGGGTGTTTTCCTGCTTCCTGGGGCCGGCGCCCCCATTCCCTGCCTACCCCCAGCACCGCGCCCCCCGTCCCTCCGGACCCCTCAGCTCCCCCTGCCCAGCCCCTCCGGACCCCTCAGCTCCCCCTGCCCAGCCCCTCCGGACCCCTCAGCTCCCCCTGCCCAGCCCCTCCGGACCCCTCAGCTCCCCCTGCCCAGCCCCTCCGGACCCCTCAGCTCCCCCTGCCCAGCCCCTCCGGACCCCTCACCGGCAGGGCAGGAGCGGCAGCCCCGCTCCCCCCAGCCCTGTCCCCTTCCCCAGGGCCCAGCGGGGTGAACCAGCTCGGGGGGCTCTTCCTGAACGGCCGCCCGCTCCCCACGTGCAAGAGGCAGAGAATCATCGCGCTGGCGGCGAGCGGCGCCCGCAGCTCCGACATCTCCCGCAGCCTCAAGGTGCGCCCGGCCCGGGGCTGTGGGGGTCTCCTGCCCCTCCCAAATCCTCCCTGCGCTCAAGTTCTGTCCGCAGGTGTCCAACGGCTGCGTCAGCAAAATCCTGGGCCGCTACTACCGGACGGGGGCCGTGGGGCCCAAGGCGGTGGGGGGCAGCAAGCCCCGCATGGCCACCCCCGCCGTGGTGGCCAGGATCGCGCGGCTGAAGCTGGAGCAGCCCGGGCTCTTCGCCTGGGAGATCCGCCGGCAGCTGCACGCCGAGGGAATCTGTGCCGGCAGCGGCATCCTCAGCGTGAGTGCTGCCGAGAGCCCCGGGGCTGCGGGAATTCCCGGGAACGGGCGGGGCAGGGGGTCCGGCCCCACGGCCGGGGGCGGGAGGTGGGAATGGTGCGCGGGGAAGGGCCCGGGACAGTGGGAATGGTGCACAGGGAAGGCTCAGGACAGTGGGAATGGTGCGCGGGGAAGGCTCAGGACAGTGGGAATGGTGCGCGGGGAAGGGCCCGGGACAGTGGGAATGGTGCACAGGGAAGGGCCCGGGACAGTGGGAATGGTGTGCGGGGAAGGCTCAGGACAGCGGGAATGATGGACAAGGGAAGGGCTCGGGACAGTGGGAATGGTGCACAGGGAAGGGCCCGGGACAGTGGGAATGGTGTGCGGGGAAGGCTCAGGACAGTGGGAATGGTGCACAGGGAAGGGCCCGGGACAGTGGGAATGGTGCACAGGGAAGGCTCAGGACAGTGGGAATGGTGCACAGGGAAGGGCCCGGGACAGTGGGAATGGTGCACAGGGAAGGGCCCGGGACAGTGGGAATGGTGCACAGGGAAGGCTCAGGACAGTGGGAATGGTGCACAGGGAAGGGCCTGGGACAGTGGGAATGGTGCACAGGGAAGGGCTCAGGACAGTGGGAATGGTGCACAGGGAAGGGCCCAGGACAGTGGGAATGGTGCACAGGGAAGGGCCCAGGACAGTGGGAATGGTGCACAGGGAAGGCTCAGGACGGTGGGAATGGTGCACAGGGAAGGGCTCGGGACAGTGGGAATGGTGCACAGGGAAGGGCTCGGGACAGTGGGAATGGTGCACAGGGAAGGCTCAGGACAGTGGGAATGGTGCACAGGGAAGGCTCAGGACGGTGGGAATGGTGCACAGGGAAGGCTCAGGACAGTGGGAATGGTGCACAGGGAAGGCTCAGGACAGTGGGAATGGTGCACAGGGAAGGGCTCGGGACAGTGGGAATGGTGCACAGGGAAGGGCCTGGGACAGTGGGAATGGTGCACAGGGAAGGGCTCGGGACAGTGGGAATGGTGCACAGGGAAGGCTCAGGACAGTGGGAATGGTGCACAGGGAAGGGCCTGGGACAGTGGGAATGGTGCACAGGGAAGGCTCAGGACAGTGGGAATGATGGACAAGGGAAGGGCTCAGGACAGTGGGAATGGTGCACAGGGAAGGCTCAGGACAGTGGGAATGGTGCACAGGGAAGGCTCAGGACAGTGGGAATGGTGCACAGGGAAGGCTCAGGACAGTGGGGTGGATGCCCCGGGAAGGGCTCGGAGTGATGGGAAGGGTTCGGGCCCATGGGAAGGACTCGGGAACGGGAAGGATCCACAGGGAAGGGCTCGGTGCTTGGTGAGAAGCAGAGCTGCAGCGGGTGGGGAGGGGAAGGCCGATCGCTCCTTCCCAGCGGAAGCAGAGCCCCGACCGCCACCCCCGGGCCTGCCGCCTCCTCGGGCCGCGGGACACGGCGGTGGCTCCGTGACAAGTGTCCCTGCTGGGCAGGGCGAGCTGTGCTTCCCAAGGGCAGACCCGCCCTGCCGATCCCCCGCCGTGCCAATGGCCTCCCGTTAGATTCTGTCGGTCCCCGGGATTCCGGGGTCACAAACCGGGAGCAGACGGGCTCGGCCCCGGGCCGGAGAATCCCTGGCTCCGGAGAGCATCCCAGAGACAGCTCCACCTCCATTCCCGTCCCCCCGCAGCCCCGGGGGTCCCGGCACATCCCCTCTCCCCTGCCCAGGTCTCCTCCATCAACCGCGTGCTCAGGACCCTGCCCAGCGACCTCCGGCTGGCGGCCGAGCCCCGGGACCCGCGGCCACGGGGTGAGCCTTGCCCCAAAGCTCGGACCCCTCCCGACCCTTCCCGGCCCCTCCGGGGAGCCCCCGGCCCCGGGTCCGCCCCCAGCCTCTGCCCCTCTGTCCCCGCAGTGTCCCCGCAGCGCCCCGCGGCCCCGGCGAGCCCGGAGCCGCCGCCGGGCCCCGTGCACAGGAGCGGGGGCAGGAACCGCACCGTGTTCTCCAGGCAGCAGGCGGAGGCTCTGGAGGAAGGTGCGCTCCCCGAGCGGCACGGAGCGGGGCTGTTCCGGGGGGGAAATGCGGCTCTCGGGACGAACTCGTGCTCCTGTGGGCGGCCCGGCCATCGCTGCGGGGCCCCAAACCAGCCCAGAGCACCCCAAACCGCCCCAGAGCATCCCAAACCACCACAGAACGCCCCCGAGCATCCCAAACCATCCCATACCCCACCAGACTACCCCAGAGCACCCCAAAGCACCCCAGAGCATCCCAAACCACCACAGAGCGCCCCCGAGCATCCCAAACCATCCCATACCCCACCAGACTAGCCCAGAGCACCCCAAAGCACCCCAGCCACGTCCTGGCATTTCCCGCCCGGGTGCCAGGGGTGGCTGCCCCGACCCGAGCCCGCTCAGCGCGATGCCCTTGCAGCGTTCCGGAGGGGACAGTACCCGGACACCGCCACCCGCCAGAGCCTGGCCGCGGCCACCCAGCTGCCCGACACCACCATCAGGGTAAGAGGGACCCGCCTCGCTCCGAACGGGACCGCGGCCACGTCCCGGTGGCCGGAGCAGCCCGGAGGGGCCGCCGGGACCGGGGCCGCCAGCTCCGGGGGACAGGGAGTCCCCCTGCCTTCGGGGACATCTCCGAACCGTGTCACCGCTGCTGGCGACAGGGCTGGGGACGGGCTCCGGATGGCGGGAGTGACTCCCCAGGGCTGCGTTTGTCCTGGCTCGGGGGTCTCCTCATGGCACACCTGGCACACGCCATGGCACACCTGGGACATTTCATAGCACACTCCCTGGCACACCTGGCACATTTCATGGCACACTCCCTGGCACGCCTGGCACACTCCCTGGCACACCTGACACACTTGGCACATTTCATGGCACACTCCCTGGCACACCTGACACACTTGGCACATTTCATGGCACACTCCCTGGCACGCCTGGCACACTCCTTGGCACACTCCCTGGCACACCTGGCACATTTCATGGCACACTCCCTGGCACGCCTGGCACACACCCCTCCCACGTTCCTCCCAGCAGCTCCAGACCCACATCCCTGTGCCCCTGCCGAGCCTCCCTGGGTGCACGGCAGCCCCTTCCCGTCCAGCCCCAGCTCCCTGCCGGCCTCTGGGTGAGCAGGCAGTGCCAGCAGCGAGCCCCCCGTGCCAGGGCAGCGCTGCCCGTCCCCGCAGCACGGCAGAGCACACACGAGAGCAGCCCCGAGGGTCCCTGCGCCGGGGACACGCCCGGAGCCCGCGGTGCGCTCCCGGCCCGTCCGGTGGGGAAGGCGCAGGATCAAAGCCTTCCTCTGCCCAGGACCGTGCCCATTCCCGGGATGGAACCCCTTGTTCCTGTCCATGTTTGGGATCAACACCCTTCTGATGCCCAGAACCAAACCCTTTGCTCAAACCCATGCGCATGCCTGGGATCAGGGCACGGGCATTCCTTTGCCCACGCCCGTGCCCATGTCGGAGATCGAGCTCCTTTCCGTGCCCGTGTCCCTCCCGTGTCCCTGCTCACTCCCGGGCAGTGACGAGCCCGTGTCCCGGGGCTCAGAGCTGTGCCGAGGGGCCCTGGGGCGGCCGGGGGCCGCAGCCTCAGCTCCCGCCCTCTCCCCAGGTCTGGTTCTCGAACCGCCGAGCCAAGTGGCGACGGGAGAGCAAGAGGCAGCTGGAGGCTGGCGGCGCAGGTGACAGCCCGGGGACCGAGGGGACGGGACGTGGGACCCAGGGGCGCCCCTGGGTGGGAGCGCGGCTGACATTTGGCGCTGGGACCCCGGGGGCTGCTTCCCAGAGCCCCGCTGGGAGCTGGGGAAAGGACACGGCCGCTCCCCGTGCGCCCCGGGGAGCCGAGCCAGGGCATCGGCCGAGCCGGGACATTGTCCGAGCCAGGGCATCGTCCGAGCCAGGGCATCGTCCGAGCCGGGACATTGTCCGAGCCAGGGCATTGTCCGAGCCAGGGCATTGTCCGAGCCAGGGCATCGTCCGAGCCGGGACATTGTCCGAGCCAGGGCATCGTCCGAGCCGGGACATTGTCCGAGCCAGGGCATTGTCCCCGCCCGTGCCCACGCAGGCTCCTGGTGCGACTGGATCCCGCCCGCTGTCGGTGCCGCCGCCGCCGCAGCCGCCGCACGGGTAGGACACGGCCGCTCCCGGGGTGCTGGGGACACCCCAACAAGCTCGGGCACCCTCTGGAGCCCGTCGGGAGCCCCGTCTGGAGCGTCCCGGCCCGCTGCCGGCGCCCCCGGGGTGACCCGGTCCCGGAGCAGCCCTGTGACATTGGCGCTGTCTGGTCCGCACGCAGCCCCTCCCGGACCCCCCCGCGGGCTCGGCGCAGCCCCCGCACGGCCTCGCCCCCCACCCGCGCCCCCCGGCCCCGCTGCACCTCTGCGCCTCCGGGCCCTGCGCCTGGGACGACGCTTGCTGCGGTACGAGGGGCCGGCCTCGGCCGCCCCGGCTTCTGGGGGTCCCCTGGGTGTCCCCTGCCAGGGCGCAGCGCGCCGGCGGCGATGCCTGAGCCCCGTGTCCATCCCGCAGGTCTGGCTCCCGGCGGCAGCCCCGCTCCAGCGCCCTGGCAGCCCCTGGAGAGCCCCCCCTTCGCCCTGCTGCCCCCCGGGCTCCCCCCGCTGCCGGCCTGGGGCCTGGAGCCCCGCTGAGCCCCCGCTGCCCCCCGAGCCCCCCACGGCCCGCGGTGTCCCGGCAGGATGGGGGGCTCCGGCACCCCCCAAGCCGCGGATTGAGGACATCCGTGCAGGGCGGGCTCCGGTGGCAGCCGGGCCAGCATGGCCGGGCCAGCCTGCGGCGGGTCCCAAACCACCTCCAGACGCGGGTGGATCGCGGAATTCAGGATCCGTGATTCGATCCGGGAGGGTCACCACGCTCCAGCGCCCCCCCCAGAGCCAGGACAGCTCTTTGGAGCCGCGATCCCGCTGGAGCAGAGGGAATGTCCCGGGTCCGGGGATCCCAACTGGGACCGAGGGCACCGCGGGGGTGGGACCGGGGGTCCCGGCAGGAGCTGGTGACAGAGGGGACAGCCCTGGGTGGCCGCGGCAGCTCGGGGTGGCACCTCCCGCAGCTCCGCGTCCCTCAGGCTCGGGGCTGCTGCCGTTCCCGTTATTAAACCGCTTTTCCCACCCGGCCCCGAATGCTCCGCGTCTCCTCCCGAACCGGGCCAGCCCCGTTCGTTCTCCCTCCCGGCTCCCGGCGCTGCCCGCGGGCTGAAAGGCGCAGAGACCGCGGTGCTGGGGAGCACGAACAGCGTTATTTCAACACGAACGGGGCTGCGGCACGGGGGGCGGCACGGGAGGGGCGGGGGGACGGAGCGGCCCCGGGGCTGCGGCTGCCTCGGGCCCCGCGGCGGCGACCGAGCCCGAACGGAGCGGGCCGGGGCCGCGTTCTGCAGCCAGAACCGCGTCCGCTCCGGCTGCGCTCAGCCCAGCTGGTTCCTCAGGAACTGCAGGAAATCCCTCAGCAGGTTGCAGAACTGCACCAGGCTCTGGTACGGCACCGAGATCAGCAGGAGCCTGTCCGGTTCCGGTTCCGGTTCTGGTTCCGGTGTTGGCGCCGGCTCCTCGGGCACCGGGGGGATGGCTGGCTCTGGTGTCGGCCCTGGCACCAGCTCTGGCTCCGGCTCGGGCACCAACTCTGGCTCCTCCTCTGGCTCTGGTGTCGACTCTGGCACTAGCGATGGCTCTGGCACCGGCACTGTCGTCGGTTCTGTCGTCGGCTCTGGCGTTGGTTCTGTCGTCGGCTCTGGCGTTGGTTCTGTCGTCGGCTCTGGCGTTGGTTCTGTCGTCGGCTCTGGTGTTGGCTCTGGTGTTGGCTCTGGCACTTGCACTGGTGCCGGGTCTGTTACCAGCTCTGGGGTTGGCTGTGGCACTGGCTCGGGCTCTGTTACCAGCTCTGGCTCTGGGGTTGGCTGTGGCACTGGCTCGGGCTCTGTTACCAGCTCTGGCACTGGTGTTGGGTCTGTGACCAGCTCTGGCCCCGGCACCACCAGCTCTGGCGTCGGCTCTGGCACTGGTGTTGGCTCTGTTTGTGCCTCTTCTTCTGGCCCTGGCGTCGGGGTCTCCTCAGAAGCCATGGTGAGCTCTGGCTTAGGAGTCGGGGCACAATTCGGCTCTGGTGCTGTACCACTTATGTCCGCCGGGCTCAGGCTTGTCTGGATTAGGATCCAGTTGTAGAAGTGCTGAGTGGAGGTGTAGATCCCGGGGTGCCTGGCTCTGTCACAGCCTCTTCCCCAGCTGTTCAATCCCACCAGCCAGAAATAGTCAGCTCTGTTGTCCTTGCAGACGAGGGGACCGCCGCTGTCCCCCTGTGCCAGGAGAGAAGGTTCAGGGACTGTGGGGGGCTGCTGCCAGTCCCAGGGCTGGTTCCTCTCTCCCAATCCCGGGGCTGGCTCCTCTCTCCCAATCCCAGGACTGGCTCCTCTCTCCCAATCCCGGGGCTGGCTCCTCTCTCCCAATCCCAGGACTGGCTCCTCTCTCCCAATCCCGGGGCTGGTTCCTCTCTCCCAATCCCAGGGCTGGCTCCTCTATCCCGATCCCAGGGCTGGCTCCTCTCTCCCAATCCCGGGGCTGGTTCCTCTCTCCCAGTCCCGGGGCTGGCTCCTGTCCCCCAATCCCGGGGCTGGCTCCTCTCTCCCGATCCCGGGGCTGGCTCCTCTCTCCCAATCCCAGGGCTGGCTCCTCTCTCCCGATCCCGGGGCTGGCTCCTCTCTCCCGATCCCGGGGCTGGCTCCTGTCCCCCAATCCCGGGGCTGGCTCCTCTATCCCGATCCCGGGGCTGGCTCCTCTATCCTGATTCCGGGGCTGGCTCCTCTATCCCGATCCCGGGGCTGGCTCCTCTATCCCGATCCCGGGGCTGGCTCCTCTATCCCGATCCCGGGGCTGGCTCCTCTATCCCGATCCCAGGGCTGGCTCCTCTATCCTGATTCCGGGGCTGGCTCCTTTTTCCCAATCCCGGGGCTGGCTCCTTTCTCCCAGTCCCGGCCAGGTCCGCATTCCCAGCGCATTTCCAGCACAGGTCGGGGACTCTCCCATCTCTGCACATGGGTCCCAGATGTGCAGAGGACAGGTGTTTCAGGGTCATATCTGCAATTTGGGTCTGCTGGGGCCACTGGATGGGCTTTGTGGGCAGGAACAGGCCTTGGGGACAAGGGGACATGGGACAGGGACCTGCAGGTGGGGAGGGGAGGGGTGGACAGGGGACAGGCTGGGCTGCATGTGGGGGCTCCTACCTGGCAGGTGTCGATGCCGCCCTGTGGGTACCCAGCACACAGGTTGTCAGCATGAACAGCCCCCGCGTACCACCGGCTGCTGTTGCAGAGCTCCGTGTCCATGAGGTGGACCTTGGACTCCTGCAGCACCATGCCTGTTCCCTGAGCTGTGGGCACAGAGGGGAATGAGCCCCAGCAGCTCGAACCCATCCCCTCCCCTGCCTAGGGTGAACCCCCTTCCCGGGCCTGGCTCTGCCCCTTCCCCACGGCTGACATTGTCCAGCTGTGTCCCTGCCCCTTCCCCACGGAGCGACATTGTCCAGCTGTGTCCCTGCCTCTTCCCCACGGGTGACATTGTCCAGCTGTGTCCCTGCCCCTTCCCCACAGAGCGACATTGTCCAGCTGTGTCCCTGCCCCTTCCCCACGGAGCGACATTGTCCAGCTGTGTCCCTGCTGTTGGCCTGGGGAAGGGGCCAGACCCATCTCCCCCGAGGTTTCCCAGGGCCAGCAGGAATTGTTTGGGTGAGCAGGGACCTTACAGCTCATCCCGTTCCACGCCCTGTCTTGGCGGGGACTCCTTCCCCCAGCCCGGGCTGCTCCGAGCCCGGCCCTGCCGGCGCTGTGCGGCCAGACCCTGTCTGTGCCCAGCCCGTGTCCCTGTCTGTGCCCAGCCCGTGTCCCTGTGTGTGCCCAGCCCCTGTCCCTGTGTGTGCCCAGCCCGTGTCCCTGTCTGTGCCCAGCCCATGTCCCTGTCTGTACCCAGCCCCTGTCCCTGTCTGTGCCCAGCCCGTGTCCCTGTGTGTGCCCAGCACGTGTCCCTGTCTGTGCCCAGCCCGTGTCCCTGTGTGTGCCCAGCCCCTGTCCCTGTCTGTGCCCAGCCCATGTCCCTGTGTGTGCCCAGCCCGTGTCCCTGTGTGTGCCCAGCCCCTGTCCCTGTCTGTGCCCAGCCCGTGTCCCTGTCTGTGCCCAGCCCGTGTCCCTGTCTGTGCCCAGCCCCTGTCCCTGTCTGTGCCCAGCCCCTGTCCCTGTGTGTGCCCAGCCCGTGTCCCTGTGTGTGCCCAGCCCCTGTCCCTGTCTGTGCCCAGCCCCTGTCCCTGTCTGTGCCCAGCCCGTGTCCCTGTGTGTGCCCAGCCCCTGTCCCTGTGTGTGCCCAGCCCCTGTCCCTGTCTGTGCCCAGCCCCTGTCCCCTGGGTGCCCAGCCCTTGTCCCCAGGGTGTCCAGCTCGCCCTCAGAGCACACATCCTGTTGGGAACTCACCTCTGGCAAAGTTCCAGCCGGCGATGTAGCAGGATTTCAGCTCCGAGACCCTAAGCGAGGCATCAGGCACACAGCCCAGGTGGATGTAGTCACTGCACTCCACGGGCTGGTCCAGCTCCACCAGGGCGATGTCGTTCCTGGCCGTGGCAGCCACGTAGTGCTGGTGCACCAGGAGCCTCTGGATGCGTCTCACCACAGCCTCGGGGCCTGGCTGTCTCAGATCTGTGGCCCCAATCACCACATCCCACATGGAGATGCCCCTGGGGAGCAGATGGACAGAGGGGTGACAGGGAGTAGAGCCACGGGCTGCAGCAGGCCCAGCATTTCCCGGCCTTCTGCTTCCCCAGGTGGGCAGGGAAGTGGCCCGTGGTGCTGTGAGCTGGGCGCCTGCCCGTGCTCTGGGGACATCTCTGTCCCTGCTGTCTCTTACCTGGCCCTGGCGAAGCAGTGTGCGACCGTGAGCACCCACTGGGAGCTGAGGAGGACACCCGTGCACATGTGCCACGTGCCATTCTCCCAGGTGGCCTGGATGCTGACAATGCCAGGCCAGGCCCCTGGCTGGACACTGGTGCCACCCACACCGGACGTGCCAGCAGAGCTGTGGTCGGAATCCAAGGGCCAGAGCCCGCAGGTGCCTCTGGAAGCACAAAGCCATCACTGCCCTGCTCGGGGACAGCAGGGACAGGGACCCCCAGGGGCTCCTCTGTGCCCAGGCTGTGCCAGGGAAGCCCCGAGGGTCCCCAAGCCCCCCGGGGCCACTGACCTGCAGGTGTCCCAGGTGCCCCCCACGGGCCCGGCCAGGGCCAGCAGGATCAGCAGCCCCAGCAAAGCCATCGGTGCCAGCACTGCAGGTGGCAGAGCCAGAGCTGAGCTGTCACCTCTGGTGGCACCCAGGGCCCTGGCGGTGCCCGCAGTGCCACCAGGCCGGGGTGATGTCACAGAGGGGCCAGTTCCATGTGCAGGGCACGGTGGGGAGGGGCAGCTTGGGATCACAGAGATGTGGAATGGTCTGGGGGCAGCGCCCCGGGGCATCAACACAGGGCGAGACTGGTCTGACCCTGCTGGCACCAGGCTGGGCATGAGCAGCTGGAGCAGCCCTGGGAGAGGATTTGGGGGTGCTGGGGGTGAGAACTGGACCTGACCCAGCCCAGAGCCCCCCAGCCCTGGGGAACAGGGGAGGGGGATCCTGCCCCTGTGCCCCCTCAGGTGAGACCCACCTGCAGAGCTGCCCCAGCCCTGGGGACACAGCAGCAGCACCTGGAGCTGCTGGAGAGAGCCCAGAGGAGGCCCCGGAGCTGCTGCAGGGCTGGAGCCCCTCAGTTCCCAGGGAGCCAGGCTGGGAGAGCTGGGGGTGCTCACCTGGAGAGAAGAAGGATCCAGGGAGAGCTCAGAGCCCCTGGCAGGGCCTGCAGGGGCTCCAGGAGAGCTGCAGAGGGACTGGGGCCAAGGCCTGCAGGGACAGCACCCAGGGAATGGCTCCCAGTGCCAGAGGGCAGCCAGGGATGGGATCTTGGCAATGAGGAATTCCTGGCTGGGCTGGGATTGCCAGAGCAGCTGGGGCTGCCCCTGCATCCCTGGCAGTGCCCCAGGCCAGGCTGGACACTGGGGCTGGAGCAGCCTGGGACAGTGGGAGGTGTCCCTGCCCAAGGAAGAACTCGATACCCAGTAGAAGAAAGAATGCTAATTAATGAAAGAGATTTTTATGTAATTTAGAACCAGTGAACATTTGTTTCTTTGTCAGCTCAGAATGTACACACGGGTGACAAAGTTTTGTGGTGTCAGTGGAGGCTGGAGCTTTGCTGGCCGCAGCCCCTGGCCAAGGACAGGGCAGGGCCGGACTCAGGGACGCTGAACCAGCACGGTTCGAGTTTTATTCATCCCGGCGGCTCCGGGGCATTCCGGCCACGCCATGAGCAGCCCCGGGCCCCTCCCGCAGGGGACAGCGGGGACAGGGCCCGGCTGAGGTGGCACTCGGACACACCGAGGTCGCTCCAGCTCCTCCCCGTCGTTATCCGGAGGGTTCGGAGCACCGGGATGCTCCTCCAGGCCCTCCCCAGCGGGGACACCCCCTTGGAGAAGGGTGCAGGGGCTGGGGGGACAGCGACCAACGTGGGGACAGCACGGGACGGGGCGCGACGCTGCTCGTCCCGCTCAGCTGTGCGCGGCGGTGACACTGCTCGGTGTCACCGCCCTGCCCCGCCCGCCACGACCCCACTGCAGGCTGGCACTGAGACACCCTCGGGGCGACACGGGGGACACGGAGGGGACACGAGGGACACGGAGGACAAGGAGGGGACACGGTGGACTTGGGGGAACACGGGGAGTACATGGGGGGAGACGAGGACACATGAGGCACAGGATGGGACACGGGAAGAACACAAGGGGACAACAGGGGGGACACGGGGAGACATGGGGGGACACGAGGGGACACGAGGGGACACGGAGGGGACACGGAGGACACGGAAGGATACGGAGGGACATGGAGGGGACACGGGGGACTTGGGGGAACGCGGGGAGGACATGGGGAGACACGAGGACACATGAGGCGCGGGACGGCACACGGGAAGAACACAAGGGGACACGGAGGGACACGGGGAACTCCAGGGGACACACGGAGGGACAGGGGACCACCCTGCTGTCACTGCCCCATCCTCAGACCACGCCCACACAGATGACCACGCCCATTGAGGGACACCACAGTTCCTTTGCGCTCAGGCCACGCCCCTCGCCATAAGACCACGCCCCCAACGCATCGGGGCCGCGCCCACACCGCGCTCCGTGCCGCGCGCATAGGCCACGCCCCTTATGGTGGAAGCCACGCCCACATCTGAGTGCACGCGCGCACGGCCCCGCCCCGCGGGGTAGCCACGCCCACAGATCGCTTTATTTGGTGTGTGGCTCCGCCCCGCCTGTAACCGTTCCCTTTGCCCCAGCGGCTTCCGGCGGAAGTGGCGGCGCGGCGGAACCGGCCGGAGGTGCGGGGGGGACCGGGGGTTCTGGGGGGTGAGGGTGGCGGGGCCGGGGATTGCGGGGCGGCCGGAGGGGTCAGGGTGGGAGTCGGGATGGTCCCGAGGCGCTGACGGTGCTGGGCCCGGGTGGTGTCCGGGTGGTCCTGAGGGGTCAGGGTGGTCCTGAGGCGTCCTGAGGGGTCAGGGTGGTCCTGAGGAGGCGACAGTGGAGGGCCCAGGGAGGTCCGGGAGGTGTCTGGGCGGTTAGAGTGGTGTCCGGGGGGTCAGTATGGGGGTCCCGGGAGGGGAGTTCAGAGGTGTCCTTGGGGGTCAGGGTTCTTTCCCGGCGGGGTCAGGATGGAGGGCTCGAGGGGGTCAGGATGGGAGCTCTGGGCAGGTCAGGATGTGGTTCCTGGGTGGTTCAGGTTGGTGGTCCTGGGCAGGGCATGGTCAGGGTGGTGTTTGTGATCTTTGCTGCCCGTTTGGTGCGCCCAGGAGGATGCTCCTGCCCATCCCAAAGCTGCCCTTTCTCCTTGCCCTGCTCCCCCCCAGGTTCCCCCGCCATGGAGAAGTTCGGGATGAACTTCGGGGGCGGCCCCAGCAGGAAGGAGCTGCTGGAGACCATCGAGACGCAGAAGCAGCAGCTCCTGCGCTTCCAGGCGCGCCTCAAGGACGTCGTCCACGCCTACAAGAGCCTGCTGAAGGAGAAGGAGGCGCTAGAAGCCAGCCTGAAAGCGCTCTCCGTGTCCCACGACGGGGAGCTGGCCGTGCCCCCGCCCGCAGCCGGGGACTCCCCGGACGACCGGAGCTCGGAGCACAGCGAGGACAGTGCGGGGACGGCCGCCAGCGCGGACACCGCGGCCAGCCCGCCCAGGGGGGACGAGGAGGACAAACCCGCGGCCGCCCCCACCCCGAGAGCCGAGGAGCCGAGCGGCGCCGAGGGCGGGGAGCTGTGTGCCGGCGAGCCCGAGCGGCGGCTGCAGCAGCTGAAGGCGCAGCTGGCCACGCTGACGGGCGCGCTGGCCACGGTGACGCAGGAGAAGTCGCGCATGGAGGCCTCGTACCAGGCGGAGCGGCGGCAGATGAAGCAGGAGCTGGAGGAGGCGGCGGGGCGGGCGCGGGCAGAGGCGGAGCGGCTGCAGGAGCTGCAGGAGCAGCTGGCCCAGACCCGCGGCCGCCTCCTGGAGCAGCAGCGCGAGCGGGAGCGCGAGCAGGGCGACCACGGGCTGATGCTGCGCGAGCTGCAGGAGCTGCTGCGCGCCGAGCGCGACGCGCGCTGTGCCGCCGAGCGGGAGCTGCAGCAGGCCCGGGAGGCGCTGGCTGGCACTGCCAGCACCGCGGAGCGAGCCCAGGGCCACGAGCAGCAGGCGCGGCAGCTGAGCCAGGAGCTGGAGGAGCTGCGCAGGGAGCTGCAGGGCGTGCGCGAGGAGAACAGCAGGGCCGACCCACGGATCCAGGAGCTGCAGGAGGAGATGGCCGGCCTCAAGAACCACTTCCAGCTGCAGCTGGTGCAGGAGATGAAGAAGGTGATTGCTGGCTGGGAATGAGGCTGGCGTCCAGGGTTTCGGGCAGAGTTTGGGGCCAGAGCAGCCAAATTCCCTCTCCCGGTCTCTCAGAGTCCAAAGAATCCTGGCTTGGATTGATGGGATGACAAACTGGGGAACAGCTTTCTGTGGGATGTATCCAGAGAGTGGGGCTGGAGTCAGACAAATTCCTTTTCCCAGTCCCTCAGATTCCAGGAGGTTTGAAATAAATGGCACAGGGTGCCCAGAGCAGCTGGGGCTGCCCCTGCATCCCTGGCAGTGCCCAAGGCCAGGCTGGACACTGGGGCTGGGAGCAGCCTGGGACAGTGGGAGGTGTCCCTGCCATGGCAGGGCTGGCACTGCAGGGGCTCTGGGGTCCCTTCCCGCCTAACCCATTCCAGGATTCCAAACACACTAAAAAGCCAGAACAGGGAGGTGTCTCAGGCAGGGCTGCCAGGGTGGGGAGGGCCCCTTGTTGGTTTGGAGCAGGGCAGGGTCCCTGTGTGACCCCAGGTGTGTCCCTGTGTGTCCCCGTGCTGCCCTAACCCCACTGTGTCCCTACACAGACAGCCCAGGCTGAGGAGCAGCTCCGGCAGCGCTCGCAGCGGGAGGAGCAGCGCGTGGCCGAGCTGGAGGCCCAGGTGTCCCAGGTGTCCGAGCTGCTGGGCACCTACGAGAAGGCCAAGCAGAGGGACCAGGGCACCATCCAGAGGCTCAAGGACCGCATCGTGCAGCTGGACCTGGAGAACAAGACCTTGGCCATCGCGGCCTCCAGCCGCTCCCTGGGCGAGGTGGCCGTGGAGGAGGCCACCCTGGACGTGAGCGTGCTCAAGGAGAAGATGGAGAAGCTGCGGAAGCTCCTGCAGGCAGCGGCTGGGAAGGGCCCGGAGGCGGAGGAGCCGCAGGAACCGGAGCCGGCCCCGGGCGGCGGGGACGGGAATGGGGACAAGGCCCCAGGCGGGCATTGCCAGCAGGAGCTGAGGCAGCTCAAGGAGGAGTTTGAGCGCTACAAGGTGAGGGCGCAGCAGGTGCTCAAGAGCAAGGCCAGCAAGGACGTGGGCCTGGCCAAGGAGCTGGAGGAGGCGCGGGAGCAGCTGGCGGAGCTCCAGGACAAGAACGTGCTGCTGCAGCTGGCCGCGGACGACACGGAGAAGCGGCACCGGCAGGAGCTGGAGGCCAGGAAGCAGGAGCTGTCGCAGCTGCAGCAGCTGCACCGGCAGGAGCTGGAGCGGTGCCAGCTGCAGTTCCGGGAGCGGGCGCTGCGCCTGGAGGAGGAGATGCACAAGCAGCGGGACCGGGCGCTGGCCGTGCTGGCCGAGAAGGACCGGGAGCTGGAGCAGCTCCGCGCCCTCACGCTGCCCCACGGCCCCAAGGGCTGCCGGGACGGCGGCCCCGGCCCGGGGGACGCTCCCAGCCAGGATTCCTCGGAGATCCTGCCGCAGGAGCTGCAGCTGTGCTCCGGCTCCGAGCCTACCTTCTTCCTGTACGCGGAGCAGCTGGCGCGCAAGGAGGTGGAGATCGCGGCGCTGCGCAAGCACCGGCACCGGCTGGAGGTGCAGCTGCACCAGCTGCAGGGCAGGGCCCTGGCCGAGGAGGACCGGCACCGCGAGGAGGTGGCGGCGCTGCGGGACGAGATCCAGAAGAACTGCCGGGATAAGAGCAGGGAAGGAGCCAACCTGGAGTACCTGAAGAACGTGGTGTACCGGTTCCTGACGCTGCCGGACGCGCGGGGCCGGCAGCAGACGCTCACGGCCATCCTGGCCATCCTGCACTTCAGCCCCGAGGAGAAGCTGAGCATCGCCAAGAGCTCGGCCCACGGCTCCTGGTGGCCCCACGGGAAGAGATGAGGGCTGGGTTTTATTCCCTCTTCCGTAAGAGCTCCTTCCCGAGGACTGACCAAACCTCGTCCCACACACGCCCGCATCTCTCCGGGATTTGGGCTCCAGTTGGGGTTTTTAGCACTAACTTGCCAGGATTTGGGCTCCAGTTGGGGTTTTTAGCACTAATTTGCAGTGAGGTTGTGCCAACTTTTCCAGCCCCAAAACCTCCGTGGTGGGAATTTGCTTCGAGTTGAGACTTGATTTGGAAACCATGGAATTGAAGATGCTGAGGTTTTTTAAAGGTGGTTTAAAAGCAATCCCTACCTGTCAGACATGGCACCGAGTGGAATTCACTTGGATCTTCAAGCTCCAGTCAGGCTGGTGACTCAGGAGATGAAAGGGAAGGTGGGAAGCACTTTAGGTGGAGCTAAAATAGCACCAGGCCATGGAAAGCTCAGGAAGATGGGGCTCAGTGCAGGCAATCTTGGGCATTTCCCCCTAAGGCTCTTTTCCAGAGCCTAATTTAACCTGTGGATGCAGCTCCAGGCTCATCCAGGGGCTCAGGCTCTCCTTCCTTCCCAGGGATCCTCTCTGGGCAATCAGGGATTCTAGGAAGGAGAAAGGATCTCCCTGTGGATGATTCCCATCCTGAGGGTGTTGTTTTCCTGCCCCACGTTTGGAATTAAATCCTGGCTGCTAAAGCTAGGCCCAGAGACAGGGATAGGTCTGGATTAACACCCCCGGGGGTCCTGGAGCCCTGTCAAGAGCAGGTTTGGGAGCAGCTCCTGGTGCTGCACTGCCCAGAGAGCCTTGGGAAGGATCAGCCACTCCTGGCACTGCCAGGGACAAGGACAGGGGCGTGGAATTTCCCTCCTTTCCTTCTTGGCTGTCCTGGCCCTGTCAGCAGCCAAACTCCCTGGATTCCACTCTGGCCAGTGCAGCCCTTGGTGCCAATTTCTCCTCAAAAAAATCCTCAGGGAAACGTGCCCTGGGCAGAGCCTGTCCCTGCTGGGAGGGGGCCACAGCTGGGGGATGTTCCCTCCATCCAGGGATGTTCCCATGGGAACAGCAGGATCCAGGTGCTGCCCTGATGGGAGAGTTTGTCCCAGGAATATTTTAAACGCTCCTCAAGGATGAAAATGCTGGTTCAGACAGGGGAGAGCCCAGCCCCTGCTCCCAGTCTGGAAGTGTTGAATCAAGGAGTGCCTCTGGAATGGCAGGGATGGCTCCAACTCTTTCCCTGGAGCCATTCCCAGGACTCCAGAGGGAGGTGGAGCCTCCTCCTGCTGTGGCTTCGCTGCTCAGGCTGGGGGATGGATCCCTGTTCTCCCTCTGCTCCTGCAGGATGGAGTGACCTGGAATGGACCCCAGGGCTGGTGGGGACCCAGCAGGGCAGAGGAATGGGGTGGGACCCAGCTGGGAGCACAGCTTGGAGCAGGGAATGAGTGTGGGATCCAGCAGGGAGAGAGGGAATGAGTGTGGGATCCAGCTGGGAGAGCAGGGAATGAGTGTGGGATCCAGCTGGGAGAGAGGGAATGAGTGTGGGATCCAGCAGGGAGAGCAGGGAATGAGTGTGGGATCCAGCTGGGAGAGCAGGGAATGAGTGTGGGATCCAGCAGGGAGAGCAGGGAATGAGTGTGGGATCCAGCAGGGAGAGCAGGGAATGAGTGTGGGATCCAGCTGGGAGAGAGGGAATGAGTGTGGGATCCAGCTGGGAGAGCAGGGAATGAGTGTGGGATCCAGCTGGGAGAGAGGGAATGAGTGTGGGATCCAGCTGGGAGAGAGGGAATGAGTGTGGGATCCAGCAGGGAGAGCAGGGAATGAGTGTGGGATCCAGCAGGGAGAGCAGGGAATGAGTGTGGGATCCAGCAGGGAATGAGTGTGGGATCCAGCAGGGAGAGCAGGGAATGAGTGTGGGATCCAGCAGGGAATGAGTGTGGGATCCAGCTGGGAGAGAGGGAATGAGTGTGGGATCCAGCAGGGAGAGAGGGAATGAGTGTGGGATCCAGCAGGGAGAGAGGGAATGAGTGTGGGATCCAGCAGGGAGAGCAGGGACAGGCAGGATCCATCTGGAGGATGCAGATCCCTCCCCGTGCCCTCTGTCTGTCCCTGGCAGAGGGAGATGAGGAAGCTGCTGCAGGGGAGCATCTCCAGGAGTGCCCAGCTCTGTGTCACTGTCACCCTCCTGCACCTCCCGTGCCATTCCTTCCTCTGCTCCCCTCCAGCCCCTCTCCCTCCTGCTCCCTCCTTCCCTCAGATCCTCCCTCCCTCTTCTCTCTCTCCCTTCAGCCAATATCCCTGAAATAAAGGTAAAATTCCTCTTTGAGGGGACTCTGGTGGCTCCTGGGGACGGGATGGGCATTGCTTGGGGACTTTTGGTGGATGTTGGAACAACCTTGGGTTAAAATTATCACAAAATTGTTAAATCCCGTGATTTCCTGAGGTTCCTGGGAATGGTTCATTCCTGCACCTGCAGTTGGGGTGTGGTAGCTGAGGGGATGCAGAGGAGTCTGGCACTGAGAATCCTGGAATGGGTTGGGTGGGAAGGGACCCCAGAGCCCCTGCAGTGCCACCCTGCCATGGCAGGGACACCTCCCACTGTCCCAGGCTGCTCCAGCCCCAGTGTCCAGCCTGGCCTGGGGCACTGCCAGGGATGCAGGGGCAGCCCCAGCTGCTCTGGCAATCCCAGCCCAGCCAGGAATTGCTCATTGCCAAGATCCCATCCCTGGCTGCCCTCTGGCACTGGGAGCCATTCCCTGGGTGCTGTCCCTGCAGGCCTTGGCCCCAGTCCCTCTGCAGCTCTCCTGGAGCCCCTGCAGGCCCTGCCAGGGGCTCTGAGCTCTCCCTGGATCCTTGTCCTCTCCAGGCTGGGCATTCCCAGCTCTCCCAGCCTGGTTCCCTGGGAACTGAGGGGCTCGGGCCCTGCAGCAGCTCCGGGGTCTCTCTGGGCTCTCTCCATCAGCACAATGAGCTCCCTGCTGCTCTCCCGACGCTGCTCCCTCGTTCCCGGTGTGCCCGGGGGCATCCTAGCGCTCATTTGGGCTCTCCCGTGCCTGGGGCTGATCCCTCCCCGCTCCCGGGGCTGGCACGGCGCCGCTGCTCCTCTGGGAAGCTTCTGCCTCCCCGGCCGGGCAGGTTCCTCCGGCTGCACCGCGGCCGTGTCCCACAGCTGGGCGTGGAGCGAGCCCGGGCAGCGGCGGGAGCCGCTTCAGCTCCCATCCCATCCATCCCGGGCTGCGGCCATGGCCAGAGCGCAGGAACAGCCCCCGGCTCTCTCGGATATCCAGGTAAAGGCGTGCGGGGCGCTCCGGGAGAGGCTGAGCTGAGCGCTGCGTTCCCATTCCAACAAACCCTGCCCGAGGGAGCGCCCCCCGCACGGGACTTGGGCCGGCGCTTTGGGGACCGCCGGCGAGGCAGGGCGACAGCCGGGCAGGGCGACAGCCGGGCAGGGCTTTCGCTGGGGCCGCAGGGCTCTTCCCTGGCTCCTGCCCCGCTCTCCCGGCGCTCTCCCGGGCCCGGGGTCTGCCCGGCTCCGCGGCCGCTCCGGTTCCAGAGGCGCCGTCGGGAGCCGCCCCCAGCGCGGCCGCGGGCGGGACGCGGCTTCTCGGCGCTCCCCAGCCGCAGGTGAGGGAAACTTGGGAGGGGATCCCAGCGAGAAAACTCGGGAGGAAGAAGCAGGGAAACCCCGCCACGTGCAGCCGCCGCCGAAGGGCTGCTGTGGAACCGGCCCTGCCCCTCCGCTGCCCCCGAAACGCCTTTGCTGCGGTTCCTGGGCACGGCTTCGGCCAGGGATGGCCGAGGGACGGAGTCCGGCCGTGCCCAGGGTCCCGCATCGCACCCCCCGTAGTGGCTCGGGGTGGCCCCGCTCCCGGCCGGCCGAGCTCCCTCCGTGCCTCCCGCAGGTCCTGGTGCTGACGGGCATCACCCTCCCGGCCGCGCTGCTCAGGTGGGTCCTGTCCCTGTCCCTGTCCCTCGCCCTGGGCTGCACCTGCCGGTGGCAGCGGCTCGGCCGGGACATTCATCACTCGCCCCGTCCCCTGCAGCCTCCTGGGCAGCGGATCCGTCCTCGCTGTCACCTCCTGGCAGGGGCGCTGCTGCCACATCCAGGTGAGTGCCACCAGCTTGTGGCGGTGTCACTGCTGGCACAGGCAGGTGAGTGCCACCAGCTTGTGGCGGTGTCACTGCTGCCACATCCAGGTGGGTGCCACCAGCTTGTGGCGGTGTCACTGCTGCCATATCCAGGTGGGTGCCACCAGCTTGTGGCGGTGTCACTGCTGCCACATCCAGGTGGGTGCCACCGGCTCCCAGGGACACAGGGCTGGGTCTGGGAAGGTCCGCGGGAGCTCCCGGGGAGCGCGGCCGCTGCCGGCAGAGCTAACGCGGTGCCCTGTCCCCAGCTGCGCCCCCTGTTCCTCCTGGCCCTGGCAGATTTCCTGGGTGCCACCGCGCTGCTGGGCACAGGAACCATCCCGCTGCTGCCGGCCCCGCTCTCCGTGCCCGCCTACGCCGCCTGTCCCTACGGGCGGATGCTGACCACGGTAAGGGGACACTGCTGGGGACAGCTGAGGCTGCGGTGCCCTGGGGACACTGTCCTGGCGTCCCCTCCTCGGGGTGGGCACCGGGACAGGTCTGCCGGGGCCGGGGTGTGGAGCCCGAGGAGGGAAAGGACGGGGGCAATGTCGAGGGGCAGAGGGAGGGTGGAAGGTGCCCTGGCAGCGCTGGACACAGCAGGATCCGCGCTCCCTTTCCCTCTCCTCTCTCTCCCAGACCTCCTACGCCGTCTCGTTCCTCATGGTCCTTGTTTACGCGTACGAGTCGCACCGCACCGTCCTCGGGGGGCGAGCCCGGCCCCCGGCAGCGCTGCAGGTCCGTGCCTGGCCCGGGCGCAGCCGGGAATCGCCCTAGCCACACACGGCGCTGTGTCAGGGCAAGGGAGCGGCGGGGCGGTCCAGGGCAGTCCTTTCCCCGGGAGTTCGGGGTTCCCCCGGTCCTGGCGGGGCGGGGCGGGGCGGACCCTCGGCTGCGGCCGCCCCTCAGCCCCGGCTCACGGCGGTTCCCCCGCAGGAGCGGAGCCGCTGCCTGGAGAGCGCCTGGCGGGGAATTCCCTACGTGCTGGCCTGGTAGGTGCCCGCTGCCAGCCCCGCCGGGGCGCGCCGGCCGTGCCGGGCTGGCCCGGGGCCCGCTCTCACCCGCGCCGTGGCCCTTGCCCAGGCTGGTGCCCGCGCTCACGCTCCTGGTGCAGCTGCTCGCCCGCGGCGCCTCCGCCGCCGACATCGCGCCCGTGGTGCCCTGGGCCGGCTCCAACGACACCTTCAGCCTTTACTGCTCCAGGTACGGCCCCTCCGCCTCCGCCCTGCCCGGGGCAGCCCCCGCGACGCCGGGCGAGGCTTTGGGAGCTCCAGCACCGCTCTGTCCCTGCAGCTGCCTCCTCCTGATCCACCCCAACCGGGACATCTGCTCCCAGGTGGGCGCTGCCCCTCCCTCGCTGCCCCCCACCCACTGACCCTCCCTGCGGGGCCGGGGGGCTCCGGGGGGCTTCGGACCCCGCTCATTCCCCGTTGCCTCCCAGTCCGGCGGGGGCAAGAACGCGGGGCTGGAGGAGAAAATCATCTTCCTGCTGTACCTGCTGCTGGTGCTCGGCTGCTGCTCGGTGAGGCCCCGGCCCTGGGGGAGGCACGGGGGGTCCCCAGGCCCCGCTGACCCCCGCCCTTCCCCAGCTCCTGTACCGGCGGGTGCGGCTCCGCTGCCGGGGGAACGCGGCGCTGCCGCTGCTCAGCCTGGACCGGGACGGCGGCTTCGGGGGCAGGAGCGGCCGCAGCGTCAGCAAAGCCTTGCTGTACTTCCAGCTGGTTTTCCTGCTCTGCTGGACGCCAGGCAAGGCCGGGGGGTGTCCCACAGCCCCGAGCCCTGCAGGGTCACACTGGGGGTGTTTCACAGCCCTGAGCCCTGCCAGGTCACACTGGGGGTGTCCCACAGCCCCGAGCCCTGCAGGGTCACACTGGGGGTGTTTCACAGCCCTGAGCCCTGCAGGGTCACACTGAGGGTGTCCCCAGCTCCTCCAGCCCTGCAGGGTCACACTGGGGGTGTTTCACAGCCCTGAGCCCTGCAGGGTCACACTGAGGGTGTCCCCAGCCCTGCAGGGTCACACTGAGGGTGTCCCCAGCCCTGCAGGGTCACACTGAGGGTGTCCCCAGCTCCTCCAGCCCTGCAGGGTCACACTGAGGGTGTCCCCAGCCCTGCAGGGTCACACTGGGGGTGTCCCACAGCCCCGAGCCCTGCAGGGTCACACTGGGGGTGTTTCACAGCCCTGCAGGGTCACACTGAGGGTGTCCCCAGCCCTGCAGGGTCACACTGGGGGTGTTTCACAGCCCTGCAGGGTCACACTGAGGGTGTCCCCAGCCCTGCAGGGTCACACTGGGGGTGTTTCACAGCCCTGCAGGGTCACACTGAGGGTGTCCCCAGCTCCCCCAGCCCTGCAGGGTCACACTGAGGGTGTCCCCAGCCCTGCAGGGTCACACTGGGGGTGTCCCCAGCCCTGCCAGGTCACACTGGGGGTGTCCCACAGCCCCCAGCCCTGCAGGGTCACACTGGGGGTGTCCCCAGCCCTGCAGGGTCACACTGAGGGTGTCCCCAGCCCTGCAGGGTCACACTAGGGGTGTCCCCAGCCCTGCAGGGTCACACTGAGGGTGTCCCCAGCCCTGCAGGGTCACACTGGGGGTGTCCCCAGCTCCCCCAGCCCTGCAGGGTCACACTGGGGGTGTCCCCAGCTCCCCCAGCCCTGCCGGGTCACAGTGAGGGTGTCCCACCAAGGAATGTCCTTCTGTGTCCCGCCTGCAGCCTTCCTCCTCACCATCCTCTCCTTCACCAGCATCAGCCCTGCCTCACTCTTTGTGCTCTACGTGTCCACAGTGAGTAAAGCTCCTTTTCCATGGCTCCCAGGCTGGACATTTGTCCCCATCCCACGTGGGAGCTGTGACAGCCCTTGGGGACACCCCGGGCAGGGGGAGGACACGGCCCTGGGCCCATCTTCCCACTGGATTTTGGGCTGGGATTTCCCCCTTTGGCTTTTCCTGGGGGCTGGACGTGCTGTAATTGGCCACACCAAGAGGAAGCCCCCCCGTGTCCTGTGCCACCCTGCCTGGGCTGTGCCTGCAGGGACCGGGAGCCCTGACCCTCTGTCCCTGTGTCCCCAGGCCCTGAGCGTGTCCCTGCAGGGCTTCCTGCACAGCCTGGTCTATGGCTGGATGAGGGAGAACTTCCGACGGGAGGTGCTGGCCCGGAGCCTCTCCCTGCAGAGCCCCGGGGGACTCAAGGCTTTCTACGACGACTCCTTGGGGGCTGCTCCCTGAGCTCGTCCCATTCCCTGGGGGCTGCTCCCTGAGCTCATCCCATTCCCTGGGGGCTGCTCCCCGAGCTCATCCCACTCCCTGGGGGCTGCTCCCACCTCATCCCATTCCCTGGGGGCTGCTCCCTGAGCTCATCCCATTCCCTGGGGGCTGCTCCCACCTCATCCCATTCCCTGGGGGCTGCTCCCACCTCATCCCACTCCCTGGGGGCTGCTCCCTGAGCTCCTCCCATTCCCTGGGGGCTGCTCCCCGAGCTCATCCCATTCCCTGGGGGCTGCTCCCACCTCATCCCATTCCCTGGGGGCTGCTCCCACCTCATCCCATTCCCTAGGGGCTGCTCCCCGAGCTCATCCCATTCCCTGGGGGCTGCTCCCACCTCATCCCATTCCCTGGGGGCTGCTCCCCGAGCTCATCCCATTCCCTGGGGGCTGCTCCCCGAGCTCATCCCATTCCCTGGGGGCTGCTCCCCGAGCTCATCCCATTCCCTGGGGGCTGCTCCCACCTCATCCCATTCCCTGGGGGCTGCTCCCACCTCATCCCATTCCCTGGGGGCTGCTTCCTGAGCTCATCCCACTCCCTGGGGGCTGCTCCCTGAGCTCATCCCATTCCCTGGGGGCTGCTCCCCGAGCTCATCCCATTCCCTGGGGGCGGCTCCCTGAGCCCCCACCTCATCCTATTCCCTGTGGGCAGCCCAAAGCCCCGGCAGGATTTGCACATTCCCAGCAGCTCAGGTCAGGACTCTGGGGCACTGGGCTTGTAGGAGATGGGGTCTGGCCTCCTTGGGAGGAAGGCAAGGCTAAGAATACATCCCTGAGGGAGAATTCCTGAAGGAGGAAGTTGGGGCTGTTGAAGAACAGCTACAAGAGATGGGGGAGTGCCCATCCCTGGAGGGATTTCAAGGCCTGTGGATGTGGCACCTGGGGACACGGTCAGTGGTGGCCTTGGTGGGAATGGTTGGACTCGATGGGCTCCAAGGTTTTCCCAGCCCAAATGCCTCTGTGATTCTGTGATTCCATGTCTTGGGAAGGGCAGAGGGACGCACAGCCACCCACAGGCGCTGTGACCCCTCCAGAAAACCGGGATGGCCACGAGTGACCAAGAGCAGGGACAGCCCTTCCCAACTCAATAAACCTCCCCAGCCTCCAAACCAAGACCCAGTTTGGCTCCAGCGTTTCTTTTAAACCACGATTTTCTGCTTTACAGGAGGGTTTGGGGCCTGCACGGACACACCTGGGATATGTAAGGCTTTACACTATCCCAAAGGATATTGCTCAGAACTCCTTACTCCAGCAGGGCAGGGGCACTGAGACACCCAGCAGCCTCCTGCAGCTCTGCCTGGCTCCAGAGGGGAAATTCAGGAAGAGTTCAGCCCCCTCTGAACCTCCCCAGCCCTGAGAATGGGCAGGGACAGCACAGCTTCCACTGGGAGCACTGGGAGCTGCCCCAGCTCAGGGCAGGAACAACCCAACAACCCCACCACGTGCAGAGGTGCTGGGTTCGACCCTCCAGGCTGCCACATCCCTCCCAAACCCCTTTTTGTAGGATAAAATTCCGTCCCTGGATGGAGCCCCTAGTGGCGCAATGCAGTTTTGGAGTACCAATGCCCTGGCCCCAGCAAATCCATTCCCGAGGCAGGAAGGGGATCCCGGGCACAGGGGCTGCTCTGGAGGCAGGGGCAGAGCAGCAGGGCCCATTCCAGCTCGGCACAGGCTGTGAAATCAGCTTCTCCAGGTTTTATTGGGAAGGGGCTGGCAGGAGCTCTCCCAGTGCCTGGGGCAGAGCCCCAGCCCCGCTGTGTCCCTGGAGCTCAGGCTGGGTTCTCAAGCAGAATAAATAGGATTTGGGGCCAGCTCCTGCCAGCAGCCATTCCCAGGCACTCCGGGGAGCTCTGATCCCTGCGGATGCTCCTGCCCCTCCTCTGGCTCTGCCCTGGAGAAACAGAGCAGCAACTGTCCATGTCCAGCAACTCCTTCTCCTGCTCCCCCGGCCGCCCAGGGGCAGGGACAGTTCTGTCACCTCCTCCCCGTCCCCAGGAGCTGCCCTGAGCGCAGCCCCTGCAGGGCCGCTCCTGCTGCTGCTGCCGGGCGGGACGGGGCCGCGGGCACGCCGAGGATCCAAGCACGGGTAAGGATGGGGTGTCCGGGCGGGCCCTCCCGCCCTGCCGGTGCCGCCCAGGGGCCGATTCCGCGGGGACAGCCCCAGCCCAGCTCCGGGAGCGGCGCCCGGCCCCGCCCCGCGCTCCGAGGGCGATCCCGGCCGGCCCGGGCAGGAGCTGCCCCAGCGGCTGGAGCGGGCTGGGACAGGCTGGGAAGGGTCTCCAGGAGCCCCCCGGCTCAGGGGTGGTGCAGCACAGTCTGGAGGTCCTCGGGCAGCGAGCCGATGATGGTGTCGATGTAGAGACCCACCCTCTGCAGGGTCTCCTCCTTCACGGGCAGGTGCTGGCAGCGAGCCCTCACCTGCGGGGAAATGGGAATGAACGCATTCCAGGGGCCTTTCCCCTCCGCCCGGGCTCTGCCTGCTGCAGCTCAGGTTAAAAACGGGCAGGAAACGCCACCTGAACCTCGGGAGGGGAAGGACTTCCCTGGATTGTCCTAATTCTGAGGGTTTCACATAAACACCGAACTTCCCTGGATCCTCCCAGCTCTGAGGATTTCACACAAACACTGAACTTCCTGAGCTTCCCAGCCCTCCAGGGAGGGAGAGCAAGGTTTTCCACAGCACAGGTGGGATCTGTGTCCCGGATTTCTCCCCACCCAGAGAGAGGAAGGAGTGCAGGGGGAGGGAGGCAGGGACTCACCAGCTTCTCCCGCAGCTTCAGCACCAGGTCCACGATCTCCACCTCGGACTTGTCCTTCATCCAGGCCACGATGTCCTAAGGAGAGAGTGGCTTCCCTCAGGGACACTTCCCAAGGGATTCCCCTAAGGAAAGCCTGGAGGTGAGCAGGGGCTTTCTCATCCTCATTCTTGAAACAGTGACAGAGCCCCTGCAGTGCCAGCCCTGCCATGGCAGGGACACCTCCCACTGTCCCAGGCTGCTCCAGCCCCAGTGTCCAGCCTGGCCTGGGGCACTGCCAGGGATGCAGGGGCAGCCCCAGCTGCTCTGGCAATTCCAGCCCAGCCAGGAATTCCTCATTGCCAAGATCCCATCCCTGGCTGCCCTCTGGCACTGGGAGCCATTCCCTGGGTGCTGTCCCTGCAGGCCTTGGCCCCAGCCCCTCTGCAGCTCTCCTGGAGCCCCTTCAGGCCCTGCCAGGGGCTCTGAGCTCTCCCTGGATCCTTCTCCTCTCTGAGTAAACCCAGCCCTGTCCCTGCCACCCACTGCTTTACAGACACAGCCCTGTCCCTGTCCCAGCCCTGTCCCTGCCACCCACCGCCTCACAGACACAGCCCTGTCCCAGCCCTGTCCTTGTCCCTGTCACCCACTGCTTTACAGACACAGCCCTGTCCTTGTCCCTGTCCCTGTCACCCACCGCCTCACAGATGGCCTCCAGGTGCAGGGCCTCGAGCTTCTGGGTCATCTCGCGGTGCCGCTGCCGGAACCAACCGTCGAAGTTGGGGGACTTGAAGAATCGCCTGTGGAGAGGTTGGGAATTGTGATTTGTGGGGTGCTGGAGCTGGCAGGGACCCACAGGGCAATTCCATCCAACAACCCCACCTGTGCCCCACAGCTCCCCGAGGTGACCCTGGGCTGGCTCAGGGACACACCAGGACATGGGCACAGATTGCCAGAGCAGCTGGGGCTGCCCCTGCATCCCTGGCAGTGCCCAGGGCCAGGCTGGACACTGGGGCTGGGCACACACTGGGACAGTGGGAGGTGTCCCTGCCATGGCAGGGCTGGCACTGCAGGGGCTCTGGCTCATACTGGATTTGCCCTGGATTTGCTCTCACTGACCATCCTGAGCTAATCCATAGATGAGTTCTGCTGAGTCCCACAGCTCCCACGGGGTCCCAGTGCTGATGCAGGGTTTGCTGCCCGTTGGGACAGGCCCAGCTGGGGCTGGGATCAGGATTCTCACCTGTAGAGCCCCAGCCAGTCCCCCTTGAGCACACAGGTGAGCTGGGGGCCAGCGTGCTCCAGGCTCTTCATGAAATCCTCCTGGCAGAACGGGCGGATCTGGGGGGGATTCTGCACAGGGAAATTCACATTAGTCCATGGAAATCCGTATCAGAGATTCCCAAAGGAAACCAGGAAAACAAGGGCTGCACTTCTAGTGGGAAAGGTACCCAAGGCACTGAGGATAAAAACACCCCGAAGTCAATCCTCATGTGAGATTCCCAGTAATTCAGCTCCTGGCAAAACTGGGAATATCTGTCCCAAAAATTCTTCCAACTTTTCAATGAATTTTTCAAGGAGTAAACCCCCTCTTCCTTCAACAGGGGAGGTTCCCAGGAGTGTGCCCAGCACCCTTAACCACTCCCAATCCCAAAGGGAAGGAGGACTGGGAAGTGCATCCTACCTTCCACGGAGTGATGGCTCTCTGCAGAGGCATCAGGCTGGCCATGTAATGCTCCTAAAACAAGAAAAGATAAAAATAAAAATAATAACTTACAGTTGAGGGGTCTCTTGTGGTGCCCCTGGCAGTGCCCAGGGCCAGGTGGACACTGGGGTTTGGAGCACCTGGGGACAATGGGAGGTGTCCCTGCCATGGCAGGGGGATGGGGATGAGTTTAAAGGCCCTTCCCACCCAGCCCCTCCAGGGTTCCCTGCTCCGGGGTCTGCCACAGGCACCGCGCCCTGTCCCCCCAGGTGTCCCTGCACTCACCAGAGGGATGATGAAGCTCTGGGTGAGCTCCAGGAGGTGCCTCCTCAGCAGAGCGCTCTGCACCTCCGAGGGGCGCTTCCGCTGGATGCCCTGCGGGACACAGGGGGTCACCCACGGCACAGCGGGGTCACACGGGGTCACACGGGGTCACACAGGGTCACACGGGGTCACCCACGGCACAGCTGGGTCACACGGGGTCACACGGGGTCACACGGGGTCACCCACGGCACAGCCGGGTCACACGGGGTCACACGGGGTCACCCACGGCACAGCTGGGTCACACGGGGTCACACGGGGTCACACGGGGTCACCCACGGCACAGCTGGGTCACACGGGTTCACCCAATGTCACCCACGGCACAGCCGGGTCACACGGGGTCACACGGGGTCACACAGGGTCACCCACGGCACAGCTGGGTCACATGGGTTCACCCAGTGTCACAGCCAGGTCACCCAGATGTCCCCTCACTGTCACACACAACCTGCAGCTCTGCAACCACAGGACCCTGAAGTGCTGCCCAGACTCCAGATCCCCAAATCCAGATCCCCAGATCCAAATCCCCAAATCCAGATCCCCAAACTCCAGATCCCCAAATCCAGGTCCTCAAATCCAGATCCCAAACTCCAGATCCCATAGCACAGATTCCATCCTCTACTCAAACACATTAAAATTTCAAGTTCCACTACACAAAACCTGGGGTTTTTTTCAGGATTTTTTGATATCAATTCTTCTCACTCAGTTTATTGTTAGCACCAGGATTTAATCCTCCCTATCAAGTGGAAAATCCAAAACCTGGCATGATGAATGGTCCCATTACAGACTAAATCATCCCAAAGTGTAAGTTCTGCTCCTTTGGAGAGCTCTGTCTGCTCAAAGCGAGCTCTTGGCTCAGTTTCCCACCAGGACAGAGTGGGAGGTGCTTACCTTCAGCAGCCTTTTGATCAGGGTTTTGTCTTTGTGAAGGAATGTTTTATAGGAAGTGTAGATTCCTGGATGGCAAAAGCACGGGATCAGGAAAGATCAGGAGTCCCAAACGGCCACAGCTCCCTGCTGCCCAATCCCCAGGGGAAGGGTCAGTCCTGAGGGATTCCCGAGGCCTGCACCCACCTGGTTTGGTGTCCAGGGTCTTCAGCTTGGCCAGTTTCTTCACCTTCACCTGCTTGGGCAGGTCTCCTGTGACACACAGCAGGGACAATTCAGGCTCCGTCCTTCCTGCTGTGACGGCACCTGGGACACCCAGCCCTGCCCTTGCCCACCCTCAGAGCAGTCCCAGCTCCCTTCCCTGCTGGAATTCTGGGATGAGGATGTGCTAAAAACCAGCTCCTCCTGCCCAGGCCTTCCTTGGCTTCCCAGTCTACAAAGGTGCTCGATAAAGGAGAGGGGGTTTCTCTCTCTCTCCACCTCTCTCAATTTCCTGCCCAGGAGGGGCTTTTCCTCTCCTGGAAGCTCCAGGACAGCAATTCCTGCTCCCCACACCCTGCCCCAGCTCCGTGCTCATCCTGCACATGGCCACAGCCAGAGGTGAGCTCCTGTGGCTGCTGGGCTCTCCCAGGAGAGTAAATCATCACTGCCAGGGCTGCTCCCTGCAGCCTCCAGCTGCTCTGCCAGCCCCACAGAGCCCTGGGCCAGCTCTCCTTCCATCCTGAGCTTCCCCCTTCACCCCCAGCTCACTCGGCACCCTGAGCTCCCCTGACAGACACCCTGAGCTCCCCCTTCATCCTGAGCACCCCTGGTGTAGGTGCAGTTTGTGGTGATGGGGAGTGGGGCTGCCCCAGCCCATCCCCATGGCACACCTGGGAGAAGCAGGTGAGCAGCACTGACAGCACTGACAGCCATGGAGTGCCCAGGTGAGCAGCACTGACAGCACTGACAGCCATGGGGTGCCCAGGTGAGCAGCACTGACAGCCATGGGGTGCCCAGGTGAGCAGCACTGACAGCACTGACAGCCATGGGGTGCCCAGGTGAGCAGCACTGACAGCCATGGGGTGCCCAGGTGTGCTGAGCAACCACCCAGGGAGCAGAGGGCACACAGGTGCACTGCATGAACAGGAGGGCATAAAAGGGTGGGCTAAGAACAGCAAGGGCAGACACTTGCAGCCTCCTGAAGTGGTGTGGTGTTGCTCTGGATGGGCAGATGCCTGAAGCTTCCTGAATGGTAAGGTGTTACTGTGTATGGGGGAATGCTTAAAGCTTTCTGAAATTGGGGGATGATGCTCTGTGTATCGTGGCTGTCTTGACTGTGACACCCTGGCAGCCACCCTGGCCCCCTGAGCTTCCCTGGTGGGCGCCCTCAGCTCACCTGACAGTCACCCTGAGCTCTCCCTTCACCCTGAGCTCCCCTGGCAGGCCCCCTGAGCTCTCCCTTCACCCTGAGCTCCCCTGGCAGTCACCCTGAGCTCCCCTGGCAGTCACCCTGAGCTCTCCCTTCACCCTGAGCTCTCCCTTCACCCTGAGCTCACCTGACATGCGGGGCTCGCCCACCCGCAGGATGTGCGGCCAGTGCTGCAGGGTCTTGATGAAGAAGGGGTTGGTGACACCCACGACGATGTTGGGCCTGGAAGGAGGGGACAGGCTGAGCGCTGGTGGCCCTGGCAGTCCCTGAGGGGAGGCGGCAGGGCAGGGGCACTCACGGGGCCTGGGTGCGCGTGGTGTATTCCTTGAACTCGCTGTCGTGGATGGTGAAGTAGGGCCGGAAGTCGCAGCAGTAACGCAGGGGGGCCAGGCAGCTGCAGGGACAGGCACAGACCCATGCAGGGTCACCCCGGGCATGGCAGGGTCACCCCGGGCATGGCAGGGTCACCCTGGACACAGCAGGGTCACCCCGGGCTGGCAGGGTCACCTCGGGCATGGCAGGGTCACCCTGGACACAGCAGGGTCACCTCGGGCATGGCAGGGTCACCCTGGGCATGGCAGGGTCACCCCGGCCCAGCACAGGGCACAGTCCCTGCCCTGGGGCCGTGCCCACGCTGGGGCTGCCACAGCCCAGGGTCCCTCGGCCCCCCCTGCCCCCTGGGCTCGGGCCCAGCCGCTGGCACAGCACCCCCAGGGCCCTTCCCAGCTCTGCAGCGCCCCAGGGGCTGGGGCTGACCCCAGGGCAGCACCTGGCACCCGGCCTGGCTGAACCTCTCTGGGGAAGCTGCAGGTTTTTGGGGTTTTGTGCTAAGGCAGAGCTCTGAGCTGGGGAGAGAACATTCCTCAGAGCTGGACTTATCAGGGGAGATTCCTTTGTACTCCTCTCTATCCTTGCTGGAAAATGAGCGTGGAATATTTGCAGTTTGTCTTGCAAAGCTTCAGTTTGCTAGCAAACTAAACCCAACCCAGGTGAGCAGCACAGAGTGCATGTGGGAGGGAAAAGCTGCCAGAATTTGCTGTCACAGCTCCCAGTCCCTCCCACCCTGTGGGTGCTACCTGGTGAGGGCCAGGACCATCTCTGAGGACATGGTTGGGGATGGTGCCATCACCACCATGGGCTCCCCCAGCAGCATCAGCTCCCAGAGCATCTGGATGTGGATCAGCACTGGCTGGAAGCACCTGGGACAATGGGAACAATGATAGGGTCAGTCAGGATGGACAGACACAGCTGTGGCCTGCAAGCCCCCCCTGGTGTGCTCCTGTCTGGGAATTTGAGATCTAGGATGGACTTCCAGCATTCCACAGGGAAATTCAGGTGTTTTCACCTGGGCTGTCACTCAGTTGTTTCATACAAGTTTAAAGGAAATGCTCTAACTAAAGTCAGGCAATCTGTGATCAGAAAATCATGGAATGGTTTGGGTGGGAAGGGACCTCAAAGCCCATCCGGTGCCACCCCTGCCACTCTGGAGCCTCCTCTGGGCTCTCTCCAGCAGCTCCAGGTGCTGCTGCTGTGTCCCCAGGGCTGGGGGTCTCACCTGAGGGGGCACAGGGGCAGGATCCCCCTCCCCTGCTGCCCACGCTGGGGCTCAGCCCAGGGCTGGGGGGCTCTGGGCTGGGTCAGGTCCAGCTCTCACCCCCAGCCCCTCCCCTGCCCCCGGTGCTGTGCAGGGCACAACCCTCAGCTCAAACCCTGCCCAGAATCCCAAAGGAGTCCCTGGAATGCAGCAGCGTTTGATTCTGCACCATCCCTGCAATTTATGGGATGCTCCCAGCAGGGAGAGGGTGGCAGGTGGAGGGGAGAGGGTTGGGAGGAGCCTCTCACCTGAACAGATCCAGCTCATGAACACTGGGGAGAACCAGGGGGGCTGGTAACAGATTCTGGATGAGGAAGGGAGAAAAGGCTGTTAGTAGCTGTTAGTGAACTGTGAGGAGATGGGAGCAGCCTGCCTGGAATTCCACCAGCCAGCCACAGGGAACAAGGCTCACACCCTGAGGTGGGCAGCACTCAATCCCAAACTAACTCTTGTGCCTACAAACTAAGGAAGATTCCCTTTTTTTTCCAGATGGGAAAGGCTGTCCATGCTTGCTCCTTCGTTTTCCAGGGTTTCCTCTGGTGGGAGAGCGTTTGAGACACAGCAGAGCCAGCGGGGTTAGAGATGTGGCACCAAACCAGTGTTAGTCACAGCAGAGAAAGGGAGAGGGAAGGAATCCAAACCAGAGCTGAACCAAAACACTGAAGCAAATTCAGAACAACTCCAGGATGAAGGCAGGAGACCCAGTAGGGCCTGACTTCCCAGGAAAAGCAAGGGGAGCAGTGAGTAAAGCACCCAGACTGGGTGCAGAGAGCCCTGTATGACCCCAGGCAGGAGAGCCTGGCGTGGAGCTGCTGAGACCACAGTGATCCCGGGCCAAAGGATTCCCAAGAGGATTCAGGATCCAGCTCCTCCCTCTGTGCCAGCCCCTCTCACCTCCTGGTTGCACTGCTTCACTGGGCTGGAGCCTGGCTTGTCCACCCGGGATGGGATCCTCACCTGCAGGACAAGGAGAGCAGGGATCGCACTGGGGTGGGATTGGCGGGGCAGAAACTTCCCAGCCACCATTTCCAGCGGGAAAGGCTGTGGGGAATGTGGGCTGGGCAGGGATTTCACATGCAGGACCGTGGAACAGGTCCAGGTACCTGGATGACAACTCCCATCACGGGCAGGTTCAGGGTCTGGCCAGGCACTGGGGGTGGCCACTGGTCGATCTCGTTGCACACTGAGGGACACAGGGAAGGGAAGAGTTTCACCTGAGAGAGAATCCAGCTCATCCTGGCATTCTGAAAGGGAATTGTTCCCTTTCCCAGCTCCCCCTGGCTTGTGGCAGACCCAGAGCTGATAGATCAGGATGAAATGACCCAGGCAGGGAAGGCCGGATGGAGGCACAGCAGATTCCTGCCTTTGGGAATACACTGCGTTCCTTGGGAACACCCTGCATCCAAACTGACAGCCCCACCCCCTCCCTCCCCACAATCCCTGCTTTACACCTGCTTATCCGCTTGGACAAGCAGGAGGAAGTTCTTCCCTGCTGGAATGTGCTCCAGAATGAAGCCATTCGGAGCATTCCAGCTGTTTTCCAGGAACCTCCCAATGCAGCCCCTCTATCCCAGGCTGGAATTCCTGCCCCCAGCTCACCTGCCTCCAGGCAGGGCTCCAGCTTGTCGAAGTATTCCGGAGCAATCAGCTGCAGCAGGCACTGGAACAGGTTCACGTAGGGAAGGCGGGACACGAGCACCAGGGACTGGGAACGGCACATTTGGGATCAGGACCCCCATGACCCCAGCACTGCACATTTCTGTACTGCTTAGAGAGGGGTGAACTTTAAAAACCCAGCACTAAACCCGTGGAGCAGCTCCCAAGCAGCACTTTGGTGGAGTTCTTGCTGCCACCTGCTCGTGAGCCAGGATTTGGGAGAGCAAAGGGATGGGAGCATGGCCTGGCAAAGGAGCAGCTGGAGAGGGAATAAAAGTCAATTGCTGGTGGGTTCAAAGCTCCCAAAAACCATTTCAGGTGGAGAAGCACAAAAGAGTGACTCCTGAAATGGGAATTGGGCAGATAAAGTCAAGGAATGCTGGGGAAGGACAAAGGAGCTTGGAATAACAAATTGTGTCCAGGAAGGCCCTTTTTGTTCCAATTGGGGTTTTCTTGTGAAATAAATCCCTGGTTTTTACAGCTGTCCCAACCCAGCCTCACTGGAGGTTTCATTGTTACACTGACTCTCCTCTTCCTCAAGCCATTAATGAGTGCATTAATTAGGAATGCAGGAGTCATTTAAACCCCTCCTGTCCAGCCCCAAACTTGGCCATTTGAATTCAAACCTCATCCAAGTCTGATAATTCCTTCCCTGAGCAATCCCACTGTTCCAGTGGAAAACTCACTGGTTTAGTGGGGATGGAAAAACTGATTTCTGCATTAGCAGGAGTCTGAAAGGAACTCCTGGAGGTGGAGGGCACAAAGCTCAGGACATTGCTGGGACTGAGATGTCCCCATGGACCAGCACAGGACAAGGGGGAACGGCCTCAGGCTGGGCCAGGGGAGGGTCTGGGTGGAATCAGCAGGAATTTCCCCATGGAAAGGGGCTCAGGCCTTGGCAGGGGCTGCCCAGGGAGCTTTGCAGTGCCCGTCCCTGGAGGTGTCCCAGGAATTCCTGGAGGTGGCACTCAGGGCTCTGGGCTGGGGACAAGGTGGGCATTGGGCACAGCTGGGACTGGATGGGCTGGGAGGGCTTGTCCAGCCCCAGGGACCCTGGGGTTCCAGACTCGGCACTGACCTTCTGGAAGTAGCCCCTCCTCATGGAGCTGTCCTTGACCTGCCGGAAGTACACGTACCCAAAATAGTGAGCAGCCTCTCGCTGCAGGGACAGAGGGACAGGGACAGACAGAGAGTGACAGAGGGACAGAGAGAGACAGGGAGGAACAGGAAAAGAACAGAGAGACAGTTAAGGACAGCCCAGCCCCACTGCCACCAACCCCTCCTGAGCCACCCCCCTGCTCTGACACCTCCCAGCCCTCCAAGAGAGCTTCCCATGGGGACACAGGGAGAGACACAACTGGAGCCAGGCTGGGAGGGCTGGGGGTGCTCACATGGAGAGGAAGATTCCAGGGAGAGCTCAGAGCCCCTGGCAGGACCTAAAAGGGGCTCCAGGAGAGCCGCAGAGGGACTGGGGACAAGGCCTGCAGGGACAGCACCCAGGGAATGGCTCCCAGTGCCAGAAGGCAGGGATGTGATCTTGGCAATGAGCAATTCCTGGCCCTGGAACAGAATTCCTAGAGGAAAATCTGTGGCTGACCCTGGATCCCTGGCAGCGTCCAAGGCCAGACTGGACATTGGGGCTGGAAGCAGCCTGGGGACAGTGGAAGGTGTCCCTGCTTCAGTTCCCTCTCCCAAAACAACTGAGGTATCCCAAATTCAGTTCCCTCTCCCAGTGGACCTGGGGTCTCCCTAATTCTGGTCCACCTCCCAAAATATCTGGGGGGTCCCCCTGACTCAGTTCAGTTCCCTCTCCCCAATTCAATTCATTCTTTGATCTCCCTGACCTAATTCCCTCTCCCAGCACAACTTCCTCTCCCAGCAGTTCCCTGACCCCTGATCCAGTCCCACCTTTGATCCCATTCCCTGTGCCAGCAGTCCCTGTCCCCTGATCCCATTCCCTGTGCCAGCAGTCCCTGTCCCCTGATCCCATTCCCTGTCCCAGCAGTTCCCTGTCCCCTGATCCCATTCCCTGTGCCAGCAGTCCCTGTCCCCTGATCCCATTCCCTGTCCCAGCAGTTCCCTGTCCCCTGATCCCATTCCCTGTCCCAGCAGTTCCCTGTCCCCTGATCCCATTCCCTGTCCCAGCAGTTCTCTGTCCCCTGATCCCATTCCCTGTCCCAGCAGTTCCCTGTCCCCTGATCCCATTCCTTGCCCCAGCAGTCCCTGTCCCCTGATCCCATTCCCTGTCCCAGCAGTTCCCTGTCCCCTGATCCCATTCCTTGCCCCAGCAGTCCCTGTCCCCTGATCCCATTCCTTGCCCCAGCAGTCCCTGTCCCCTGATCCCATTCCCTGTCCCCTGATCCCATTCCCTGTGCCAGCAGTCCCTGTCCCCTGATCCCATTCCCTGTCCCCTGATCCCATTCCCTGTCCCAGCAGTTCCCTGCCCTGCTCTCCCTCCCCGTGAGCACAGAAGGAAATCCCTGTGCTGAGCCGTTCTTGTCTCACAGTTCCCACAGCCAGGAAAAGGAGGATTTCCCCAGGGCCCCCAAGTCCATGGCATCCTTGGCTTTCCCCGGCGGGTGTGAGGCCAGGACCCACCTGCAGCGTCACCGGGGCCTCGCGGTTGTACCTGCCCTCATCCTGGAACGGGCAGCTCCGGGAGCCCCCGGCCTGGCGCAGCCGGAAGCTGAACTGGGTGTCCCCGAGGCCACCTGGGGCAGAGACAGCACACAGGGACAGTGACAGGGAATGGCACAACGGGAGGGGCTGTGGGGAAATCCAGCAGGGAACGGGGAGGGACGGGGGAGAAACCAAAGCAGAGAAATCCAAAAGGGAGGGGAAAGGGGAAAAGTGGAATGGGAAAGAAAAAGGAAATGGAGCTATAGGAAAAAGCTTTTCCCTGGCAGGGTGGGCAGGCCCTGGCAGCTGGGGCTGCCCCTGCATCCCTGGCAGTGCCCCAGGCCAGGCTGGACACTGGGGCTGGAGCACCTGGGACAGTGGGAGGTGTCCCTCATGGTAGGGCTGGCACTGCAGGGGCTCTGGGGTCCCTGCCCACCCAGCCCATTCCAGGATTCCATGGAAATGCAGAAACCCTTACTGGGGTTATTATTCCATGGAAATGCAGAAACTCTTACTGGGGTTATTATTCCATGGAAATGCAGAAATCTTTAAAGCCCCAGGGCCTGGCAGGATGAGCGGATTTATTTCTCTTTGTCCCTTTGTGAAGCATAAACTCAGGTTTGGGAACATTTCTGCTGGAAGTGTCCCCTCCCCAGCTCCTGCTCCCAAACACAGGAATGTGACAGCTGCCACCCCTCCTGGCCACACCGGGAATTCCCTGGGAGCACAGGTTCCCACCCAGCAGAGCACGGGGGCTCTGGCCCAGCCCCAGGGTGCTCCCTGCAGTCCTCTCGGCCCTGCTCCACCCCAGGGACTGTCCTTCCAGCAGGGACACTTGTGTCACCCCGGGATCACCCACCTGAGTAGGAGTCTGGGAAGGACAGGTAGCAGATGCTCGTTTTCTGCAAAAAAACCAACACCCAGTGAGAGCCCTGCGAGCTGCCGGCAGAGGAGGGAGGAGGGGAAGGAAGGGTGGTTACCTCCTTCTCGGTGAGCCTGAAGTCGTGGGGATACACCAGCTGTGGAGAGAGCAGAGCCTGTCAGCCCCTGTGCCCACAGCTGCACACACAACAACGCCTCCCTGATCCCAACAGAGCCCGCAGGAGAGCACCTGGGATGATTTAAACTCTGAACCTGTCACTGAACCCGGCTTTATTTGCATTTCTGGACAGACCCAAAGGCTCCTGGCTTAGATTTATTGCTGAGAGCTGATGGCTGAGTGAATGAACAGCCCCAAATCATCTGGGAGTATTCCAGATGTGCAAACATCTGTTCTGTCAGGAGCAGGGCAGGACACACAGGAGGGACAGGGTGGAGAGGGAGCTGGGAAAGAGCAGGGGGGTGTGGGGGGATGCACTGCAGGGGGAACCAGGAGAGCTCAACAGCCATGGCTGAGACAAACCCCAAGGGAGGAATTCCATCAGTGCTGGAACTGATAACCTTGGAGGGCTTCTCCAGCCTGACTCTGTGCTCCTCATAACCCACAGAGACCACAGAGTCAGGGAATCCTGGAATGGGTTGGGTGGGCAGGGACCCCAGAGCCCCTGCAGTGCCAGCCCTGCCATGGCAGGGACACCTCCCACTGTCCCAGGCTGCTCCAGCCCCAGTGTCCAGCCTGGCCTGGGGCACTGCCAGGGATGCAGGGGCAGCCCCAGCTGCTCTGGCAATGCCAGCCCAGCCAGGAATTCCTCATTGCCAAGATCCCATCCCTGGCTGCCCTCTGGCACTGGGAGCCATTCCCTGGGTGCTGTCCCTGCAGGCCTTGGCCCCAGTCCCTCTGCAGCTCTCCCGGAGCCCCTTCAGGCCCTGCCAGGGGCTCTGAGCTCTCCCTGGATCCTTCTCCTCTCCAGGGGAGCACCCCCAGCTCTCCCAGGCTGGATCCCTGGGAACTGAGGGGCTCCAGCCCTGCAGCAGCTCTGGGGTCTCTCTGGGCTCTCTCCAGCAGCTCCAGGTGCTGCTGCTGTGTCCCCAGGGCTGGGGCAGCTCTGCAGGTGGGTGGCACAGGGTGGGTCCCGAGGAGAAGGATCCCACAGAGCCCCTCTGAAGTGCAGGAATTGCAGCGGAGCAGAAGGAGCCGGCCCGGGCCGGGCTGAGCTGGATCTCCCGTGTCAGCCTCGGGAGCTGTGCTCCAGAGTCAGCTGCAGCTGCAGCCAGGAGCTCCCCCAGTGCCTGACTCTCCTCTCCAGGCTAGAAATAGCCCGGGTGGCCCCGTGCCAGGGGCTGGAAGTTCACCCAGCTCTGACAATTCCCGCGGATCCCTTGGCGAGGGCGGCGCTCTGGCCGTGCCAGCCCAATTCCCAATTACCAGCGCTGCTGATGAGCCCTGCTGGGAGAGAAAAGCCACCAAAACCCCGAGGCAAAATGATCCCCGAGCATTGGGACCTCAGCGTGGACAGGGAGGGCTGGGATGCTGCAGTGGGAGGGGATTGGGATTGTCCCAGGGCATCCATCACCTCCCTGCTCCCCTTGTTCTGTGCCAGGACCCCCAACACCTCCCCGTGGCTGGGACTAATGAGCCCCTACCCAAAGATTTATCTGTTAATTCCCAGGGAATCATGGCCAGGCCAGGGAGCCCTGGACAGCTGATCCTGGTCCATCAGGAGCCTGTGAATCCCAGCAATTGTGCTTTCCTCAACATTTGCTGCCTAATTCAGAGCAGGAGTTGGGACAAGGCTTCAGCTTCTCCTGCTGGATTTTGGGGGGGCTTTCTGCCAGAGAACGGTTGGAAAATCAGGCTTTAACCTCCAGGGCTGGAATTTATGATCTCAGAGGTCTTTTCCAACCTTAATCCCTCATCTCAGCTTCCCCTTCACTTAAACTCTGCTGTTTCTCTCTTTGGGGCGCAGGGAAATCATCAAAAATCCAAAAGTTCAAAATCTCAAATTCAAGCCAAAAGGAATCTGAGTCACTATAACTTTTCAAAAGCCAAAAAAAGGCAAATGAAAAGGAAATTAGGATGTGTAGAAGTCCCTGGATGTCTCCAGAGCAGCCCAAAAGGGCTTCAATCCCATCCTAAAGTGTTTATTTGGTTATTTGAAGGTGGGGGGGCCAGAAACAGGAATTCCATTTAATTCCTGCCTTGATTTGGGCTCTGCTTTCCAACACCTTCTCCACTGTCCATGGAAGCAGAGTGGGAATTGCTGAATTCCAGGATCTTTGGGCCCTCCCTTAGAGACTTCTGGATTTCTGAATCTCCCATTGCTGAATTTCAGAGACCCTCCAGGTTTGTACCCACAGAAACCCCCTGGGTTTGTATGGCCAGACCCCCTAAATTGGTACCCCCAGAGCCCCCCAAGCCCCCACAGCTTCTCCTCTTCCTGGCTTCCCTTCCCATGTCTCATCCCTGCCCCTTCCCCTTCCCTCTGGAACAGAATTCCACAATGCTTTTCCAAAGGAAGGGGGACAGGGGGGCTGTGTCATCCCCACTGACATGTTCCCAGTTTTCCTAAGTCATTTGTGCCACATAAGGAACATTTTCCCACTGAAACTTATGCAGGCAAATGGAGGAAAAGAAGGAAAATTCCTTTCTAGGGATGAACAAACTACATTCCTGCATCCCTCATCCACAAAGGCAGACAGGTGAGAACCCACCTTTCCACATCAAAACACAACTACAAAGTGTTGAATTCGCCATGTTAATTATTATCCCAGTATTCCTCCCTTTCTTGGGGTATTTCAGGCCGGGTTTTGCAGGAAAAAGGATCAAACAGGTGAAACTCGGGTCTGGAGGAGATTTTTTTATTCACTTTGAGGCTTCAGGGAAAGAAACAATCAAGTGTTCAAGGCAAGGGAGCAGCAACAAGGTGGAGTTGGTTCCTCCTGCTTCCCATTCCCTTTGGAAGCTCCAGCATTTAAAACTGGGAAGGCTGAATTCTCTGAAAACAAGATCAATCTCCCTAAAAAGGGCAGAGCAAGGAGTGACTCCCACAACCACACAAGAAATAAGAAGGAATTTGAGGTGATGCCTCAGGTTCAGACAAATCCACACTTCCCTGCTTTCCTCAGAGAGCAGCCCCTGAGGAGCCCAGCTCCCCCCAGACCCTCCTGCAGGACGAGCACTGGGCATTCCAGGGAATTGGGAACAGCCCTGTCCAGCCTTTCCCACCCCAATCCCACCCCCTCTGGCCCCACGAGGGGCTCAGCCCTGCTCCAACCCAGCCAGGGAACTTCCCCTCCCTGGGAATCCTGCACGGACACCTCCCTGCCCTGGCTGCTGGGAATGTGTGTCTTTGGAATCCTGGAATGGGTTGGGTGGGGAGGGACCCCAGAGCCCCTGCAGTGCCAGCCCTGCCATGGCAGGGACACCTCCCCCTGTCCCAGGCTGCTCCAGCCCCAGTGTCCAGCCTGGCCTGGGGCACTGCCAGGGATGCAGGGGCAGCCCCAGCTGCTCTGGCAATTCCAGCCCAGCCAGGAATTCCTCATTGCCAAGATCCCATCCCTGGCTGCCCTCTGGCACTGGGAGCCATTCCCTGGGTGCTGTCCCTGCAGGCCTTGGCCCCAGTCCCTCTGCAGCTCTCCCGGAGCCCCTTCAGGCCCTGCCAGGGGCTCTGAGCTCTCCCTGGATCCTTCCCTTCCCTCCCAGCCGGGCTCCATGGGACGTGTCACCCTGGGCAGGTTTTATTCCATAAAGGTCTCTTGGATGCTGCCCTGGCCCCTCCCTGCCCTGTGCACCCCCCACCCCACAAAGATCCCCCTCACCCCAAATCTCTGCTCGGGCCCCCCTCCCCTCCCTGTTCGCTGCCCCCAGCCCAACCCTGGTCCCCCTGTCCACACCCCCAACCGTGATACCGCTTTTCCCTGTCCATTCCTAATCCCGCTCTTCCCTGTCCATTCCTAATCCCGCTCTTCCCTGTCCATTCCTAATCCCGCTTTTCCCTGTCCATTCCTAATCCCGCTCTTCCCTGTCCATTCCTAATCCCGCTTCTCCCTCTCCGTTCCTTATCCCGCTTTTTCCTCTCCGTTCTTTATCCCGCTTCTCCCTCTCCGTTCCTAATCCCCTCCGTTCCCGTCCTTAATTCCCCTTCCACTCCGCCATCCCCGATTCCCTCTCTCCCCATCCCTGCTCGCTCCACACCCCCAGTCCCTGACTCCCCTTGTCACCTCCCTATTCTCGATTCCCTCTCCCCATTCCCGACCCTCAGCCCCATCCTTGATTCCCCCTTCCCTCTCCCCATTCCCGCTCCCCTCCTCTCCATCCCGGCTCCCCTCACAGCCTGAGGCGCTGTGCCCGTGCCCGTGGCGCACCTCCATGGCCTGTCCCAGCTCCAGATCGAAGGTCACCACACACACGCAGTCGATCCATGCGGCGAAGCGGCCCCAGGGCAGCGGGGAGGCGGCGGCGGCGCGGCGGGGCCGCGGCCCGGCCCGGCTCAGCGCGTCCATGGCGGCGCCGCCCGCGCGCGGCCCGCCCCGCGCCGCGCCCCCTGCCGGCGGGGAGGACCCCGCGCCAACGCGCCCCCGCCCGGCCGCGCCGCGCCCCCTGGCGGCCAGGAGGTCCCGAGCACCATCGAGACGGGAGCGGGCGCGCAGAGCGGCGCGGGCGGGGCTGTGCGGGTGTCATGGCGGCGGCGTGAGGGCTCCGCGGGGCTTGGGTCTATTGAACCCGCGGCCGCTTCACCGCTCAGCGCCCGGTCCCCGCCTGTGCCGGCCGGGGCCTGTCGGACCCCCGTGTGTGCCGGCCGGAGCCTCCCCCGGCCCCCGCCTGTGCCCGGTCTGAACCCCCGTTCGCAGCCCGTCCCGCGGGGCCGGTTTTAGGAGCGTTCCAAACACCGTTTTAGAAAAGGCGCTGTTTATTCCCTGCCGGGCGTGAGGAGGAGATTTCCACAAAGCAAGCTCAGGAAGGGGTAAAAAATGGCATCTCTTTTACAGGAGAAGTTGCACAGACCCGCCCCGGTGTAACTCACACTCTCCACCTGCCTAGCGCACAATTCGTTGTGTGACCTCACCTGACCCAGCTGAGAGTTGACTTTCGCTTGAGAGAGAGTTCTTTTATTGAGCGACTCCTGTTGTAGAAGTTACCTGACGCCTCAGTTACGTTTACAAAGGTGAGAAAATGAATTAGATCCCTTTAGAAGCAGTTTTCCCCGGGAATGAGGATTCACCGGGGAGCCCCGGGGCCGGGAGCTGTCCCGGGGCTGTTGGCAGAGCCGGGCACGGACGGGGCTGTTCCAGGGCAGAGGGCAAAGGCTGGCCCGGGATTGTTAGTTACCGTGATTTTTGTGGGATTCCAGGCACGTGAATGCAGTGCACGAGCTGCTTCCTGCTCAGGGACATCTGGGAAATGGGAAATATCGGGGATAAATCACAGATCTGTGGCAGGTTTGCTGAGGAGCTGAGGAGCACCCAGGCACTTTGGGGGGTTATTTATTGCCAGGGTCAGGCCCGGAGCAGAAGAGTAGGAGCAGTGTAAAGAGAAAATGTGAAAAGGAACCATTTCACCCTGGCAGTGCCCAAGGCCAGGTTGGACAGGGCTTGGAGCACCCTGGGACAGTGTCCCTGCCCACGGGACTGGGTGGGCTTTGAGGTCCCTTCCAGCTAAACCATTCCATGATTCCAGAGTGCCCGGAGGTGTCCAAGTGACCCTGAGTGTCCCCCCAGGCTCCCCGGGTGTGTGGTGACACACCAGCTCCTGGCAGGAGCTGTTTTCCACAGGAATCCCATGGCCAGGCTGCCGAGCTCCCACAGCAGCATCGCTCCCGTCGGTTTGGTTATTTGATTTTTGGCACTTCTTTGGTCCCCCCGTGCAGTTCGTTCAGTTTCAGCTCTTTAATGTCCTTGCCCCACCTGCCCCACCCCTGTCGAGCTCCCCTGGTCAGGGAGCAGAGGAGCTGCACTTAAACACTGCCCTGTCCCATGAACTGCTAATTAATGCTGATTATGATTTATTACAGGCTTGTAATAAAGCCTGCAACACTGCATTTACACTTGCCACACTTGGAGCTGATTCTTGCCACACAAGGGAGAGGAGGAAAAGACAGGGAAAATATGAATTAAAAATATTGGACATTTTTTCCTCAGTAACTCTTTGTCCCGCAGTAAAAATTAGTTTTAATCTTGTCCCAGGGGGTCTCCCATGGCTGATTTCACTGCAGCCACACGAACATTCCCACCTGGCCAAGCAGAAGAAAATTAACTGTGAATAAAAAGGGCAATAAAAGTGCTTAGAACATCTGAGAAGTATAAAAGTGAGGGCTGGAGGGTTTCCATTAGAATGGGAGCAGAGCCCTGTCCCTGGGCATGGAACTGTCAGGGGCAGTAGGTCACACCCAGCATCCCCATTCCTTCACAGAGAATTTCCCAGAGTCACGAGGCAGGACAGACAAATGTTGGAATCACAGAATCAGGGAATCCTGGCATGGCTGGGTGGGAAGGGACCCCAGAGCCCCTGCAGTGCCAGCCCTGCCATGGCAGGGACACCTCCCACTGTCCCAGGCTGCTCCAGCCCCAGTGTCCAGCCTGGCCTGGGGCACTGCAGGGATGCAGGGGCAGCCCCAGCTGCTCTGGCAATCCCAGCCCAGCCAGGAATTCCTCATTGCCAAGATCCCATCCCTGGCTGCCCTCTGGCACTGGGAGCCATTCCCTGGGTGCTGTCCCTGCAGGCCTTGGCCCCAGTCCCTCCGCAGCTCTCCTGGAGCCCCTGCAGGCCCTGCCAGGGGCTCTGAGCTCTCCCTGGAGCATTTCCCACTCCAGGTGAACATTCCCAGCTCTCCCAGCCGGGCTCCACAGGAGGTTTCCTTGACCTGAGGACCTGCCCCAGAGCAGTTTTGGTTTCCTGTTGTTGAAACCCCCGAGACCTCAGGCCTCCTTTGCCTGGCTCCTCCCGGTACCTCCCGGCGGGAGCCCTGCGGGGCTCGGGCTCTGCCCAGCCCAGGGGAGGCTGCAGAGCGGGATTTTCCCGGAGGGCTGAGCTTGGTGCTCTCAGGAGAGGCTGTGAGGGTCCGATGGCAGGAGCCGGCTGATCCCAGAGCCCGGCCTGAGCTGGGGAGCTCCGGCTGCTGCTGGACCATATTTGGGAAGGTCGGTGGTGCAGCTCTGCAAGCGCAGCGCTGGTGCCGAGCGCGGAGCTGCCGGGGCAGCGCTGGGGCCGCTGCTCATCTCCCCGGCAACCCGGCAAACACAACATTGCCCAACCCTGCCGGCTATAATTAACCGTGCGCCCCGGCCCCGCAGGAGCCGCTGCCCTGGCCGCCCGCGCTCCCGCACTGCCGGGCGGGATAATGTTCCCCAGAGCAGCGAGGAACATTCCCTGCAGCCCCGGGAACGTGCGGGGTGCCGCAGGCCAAGGAATGCGAGCTGCTCCTCGGGCTGTTTGCGCTCGGGCACTCGGAGCTGTGGGATTCGAACCAGGCCTGGTCACTCGGCCCAAAAGGCAGCCAGAGAGAAACGCCGGGGTTTGGAAATGCTCCCAGAGCAGCGCTGGGTGCTCGGCAGAGTCTGTGGCTGCGGGAGGAGGGAGGAGAGCTCGTCCCCTCCTCCCTGCAGGGCCGCTCAGATTAATGTCAAACTGGCGCTGGGAGATCCTGTTCTGATGCCTGCTGGAGGCACCAGATCACGCCTCAATCCTGAGCCAAGAATAGATCCCAGAATTCTTCATCATCCACAGCCTATTCTGGGCCTGCAGCCTCCCACCCAGCGTGTGCCCGCTCCCGCTGGGAATCCTGCTCAGGCTCAGCTCCGCTCCCTGCTCCAGAGCTGGGAGCTCTGCAGCCAGAGCGCTCCTTGTGCCGAGGGGCTGCCCTCACACAGAGCACCTGCAGGGAATCCTGCCATGGTTTGGATTGAGGGGGTCCCTAATGCCACCCAGTGCCACCCTGCCAGGGACAGGGACACCTTCCGTGAGCCCAGGCTGCTCCCAGCCCCAGTGTCCAGCCTGGCGCTGCCACAGCTGGGCTCAGCCCCTTGTGTCGGTGCTGAGGACGTTCCAGCTGTTGTTCCCAGTGGGATCCGGTGCCCTGTGTCACAACCAGGGCACAGAACCGTGGCCTGGGGTGTCTGTCCCTGTCCCTGCTGGGAGAGGGGAGCTGGCAGCTCCTGGCCCTGCTGCTGCCAAGCCCAGAGTTCAGCTGTATCTTAGTGTGTTCCAGAGGGCTGGAGCAGAGACGAAGGGAAGCTGTTCAAGGGTTGGAACTCTAGAAATCAGCTGGAGGAGTCAGGCTGTACAACCCCAGCCCTCCTGGGGGTGGGAATGGGCTCTGGGGGCAGCTGGAAGGTTTGGGAATTTGCTTGGATGGTTTCGTCCTGTCCCCAGAAGCCACAGTAAGCCACAAAAAATGCTTTATAAGCCCATTTCCCTCCAACAGAACGAAACAGGGAAGTGAAACTCCTGAGGTTGTGCTATTTTTTCCCACATTAATGGCCACCAACGTGCTAATTACCACACTGGCTGCTGTATAAATTCTAGGAGTCCTTCCCTTGCTGCCCTTACACTGGAAAAGTGTCCATAAATGAGGAATTTTACCCACTCGGTCATGGGGGACACTTCTAGTGGCATTTCTATGGCACAGTCCCATGGCCAAACCCCAGCATGTGGCAGGGGGTGACACAGGATGAGCCTTAAGCTCCCTCCAGCCCTGACCATTCCAGGATCCCGTGATTCCGTGCCCCCTGGGAGCAGGGCAGTACAAAACCGTCCCTCTTTTCCCGTGGCAAAGGCCACGTTTTCCCTGTAAACTTTAACCACGTGCAGGAATCTGTGCAGGGTCAAGGCCTCGGCGAGAGCAGCACGGAGCAGCTTAGTGGTAAATCTCATGGCAGGAATTCACTTTGGAATGAACGATTGGATGGCTTCCTGCTGGTTCCTGGAGGATGCTGGCACTTGGAAAGCAGTTTATCCACGAGACAAAGACAAATCCGGGCACGGCGACAGCGGATCCAGGAGCCCAGGCAGCCAGCATGACTCAGAGATCCCTGCTCCAGCCCTGGCTCCCTGCTCCCTCCGTCTCCCTTTTCCCTTCCCTTCTCCGTGCTCACCCCACATCCCTGGACACGGTGGACGCTGTCCCCACCCCAGTTCCCCGACCCCCATCTCGGGGGTCCCCCCCTTGCAGTAATGCTGGGGCCACCTGAAGGCCAGGGAGGGGCTCCCGCTGTCCCCGTGTCCCCCCAGCCGCGGGGTCCTGTCCTCGTGCTCCCCCCGAGGCCGTGACCACCCCCGGGGGCCGCAGCTCGCCCACCCCGGCGTCCCGAGGGCTGTCGCTGTCCCCTCGCCCCTGTCCCCGGGGCGGGGGCCGCCCCACCGTTCCCCTGTCCCCGCCCTCGCCCCACCATCCCCGACCCCCTGTCCCCGTGTCCCCGTGGCCATCCCAGTGTCCCCGTGTCTCGGTCCCTGTCACATCCCCGTCCCACCATCTCCCTGTCCCCAGTCCCCGCCCCGTGTCTCCATCTCCGCCCCCGAGTCTCCGTCCCCTTATCCTCATTCCCGTCCCTGTCTTCCCTGTCCCCGTTCCTGTCCCCCATCCCATCCCATCCCATCCCATCCCATCCCATCCCATCCCATCCCATCCCATCCCATCCCATCCCATCCCATCCCATCCCATCCCATCCCATTCCATCCCATCCCATCCCCATTCCCGTCCGCGTGTCCCCATCCTCGTCCCCCTGTCCTCGTCCCCATTCCGCCCCACCATCCCCATCCCCATTCCCGTCCCACTGTCCCCCGTCCCGTCCCCCCGTCCCGTCCCGAGTCGTGATCCCCGTCCCACAGTCCTCATCCCCGTCCCGCGGTGTCCGTGTCCCCATGTGCCCATCCCCATGCCCATCCCTGCCCCCGTCCCCGTGTCCTTGTGTCCGTGTCGCCATCCCCGTGTCCCCATTCCCGTGTGCCCATCTCCATGCGTTCATTCCCGTCCCCCTGTCCCCGTCCCCATCCCTGTCCCCGTGTCCCCGCGGTCCCGCCCCAGCCGCGCCCACTTCCGATAGCACCGCCCTCAAACGACCACGCCCAATACAGACCACGCCCCCTCGCCATCGGCCCCGCCCCTCTCCCCCGCCCTGAGGGATCCGCGGCGCCGCCGCCATTTTGGAGCCGCCGCCGCCGCCGCTCCGCCGCCGCTGCCCGCGCAGCCCCGGCCGGCCCAGCCCGCGGGCCCGGCCCGCAGCCCGGCCCGGCAGCGCCCGAGGGCAGCCCGGCACCCGCAGGTGAGACCCGGCTGTCACCGCCGCCCTCGCGGGTCCAGGGTCGGGGCTGGGCCCGGCGCCGCGGACTGGGCCCCGCCGCCCCCCCGGCTCCGCTCCGCTCTCCCGGAGCCGCCCCCCGAGCTCTGGGGGTTCGGTTCCGTTTGGGGGGTTAAAAATCTCTCCCGCCGAGCCGCTGTCCGGGGCTGGGCCGTGGTCCCGCCGCCTCGTTCCGTGCGGATCTGGGTTAAATCCGCCTGCTCTGCGCGTGACAGTTTCCTTTTGCCGTGTTTTGGTGCGTGCGGGGCGGGCTGGCGGGGCTGGGGGCTGGGGCTGCGGCCTCCAGGTGGTCCTGGAGCTCACCTGGCCGGCCGGGAGTGGCCGGAGCTGTCGGGAGTGGTGGCGGTGGCAAGGTCAGGGGTCAGGTCACCCTTCCTGCGACTCAGATCCCTCTCCTATGGCTCAGCGCGCACTCCCGAGGGTCTGGCCACCTTCCGGGGGTCCCGTGCCCGAGGGGCACCTCACCCCCCTGGGGGTCTGGTCCCTTTCCCGAGAGTCAGGTCCCCCTCTCGAGGTTCTTGTCCCCCTCCTGGGGGTCAGGTCAGTCCCGGAGGTCAGGTCCCTTCCGGGGGTCAGATCTCCCTTCTGAGGGTCCCCCTACCTGGGGTGTGGTTCCCCTCCTATGGGTCAAGTCACTCCCGGCTGTCTGGTCCCCTCTGGCGGGTCAGATCCCCCTTCCCAGGGCTCTGCTCCCCTTCCCAAGGGTCTGCCGCTCTTCCCAAGGGTCTGCTCCCCTTTGAGGGGGTCTGGTCGCCTTCCTGGGGTTCTGGTCCTGTTCCCGGGGGTCAGGTCCCTCCCGGGGGTGAGAGGAGAGGGATCAGTGGTCAGGGTCCCTCTCCTGAGGGTCTGGTCCATTCCCGGGGTCAGGTCCCTCCCGGGGGTCACGGGAGGGGGATCAGCCTCCCACGGGTGTCACCCTCCTGGGGACCTGCCCACCTCAGGGTGCGGAGTTTGGCCGTAAATGTCACTGTGCTGGTTTTATTAACGACCAGAAGCCGGGGTAGGAGTGGAGGCCCCGCTGGAATCACCACAAGATTGATCTGACAGGAAAGCGGCTCCTGGCAGAGGCTGGGAGGGCCCTGCTGAATTTGAGGGCCTTGTTTTGCACCAGCTAAAAAAAAAACCAAACTAGGAAGTGAAAAAGAGAAACTGAGAGAACTTGGAGGGGCCTAAGAGGTTTTTCCTCTCTTGATCCCCCGCTTAAAAATCAATGTTTTAAAAACTTAAAGGTTGTTTTCATTGTTTATTTTGTGTCTCAGAAAGGAGAAGGTGGTGATTCCAGCCCTGCCCAGCCCCACAGGTTTGAACCAAGGTCTTAGGAGCAGATTTGGGTTATAAAGCTCTGTTTAAAGCCTGATGAGAGAAGAAGCATTTATGTTTTCTCTTATTACTCTGACACTTAAAAGCGAACATGCTGCCAAAATACTTCAGTGGTAAAAAAAACCCTTGGTGGATGGTAGTATAGGGATTTCCATGGCAACCAATGGTGATCTCATGGGAAGCAAAGTTAAATTTTGGGCTGTCAGTGGGAGCACATCATGGCCTGGGCTGGCCTGGGTGACATTTGCTCGGCAGAAGGTGCTGAGGGCTGGGTAGGAACAAACCGGTCTGAAACCAAGGCTTGTTCTCTGTGCGTACACTGACATTCCTGGTGCTTTCTGTACTTCCTTTGGATTAACGCTGAAATCCACGGATGTGGGACGAGGTCCTGGCTGGCACTGGGGACAGATTGGTGCTGCAGCAGCAGGTGCCTGTCGGGCAGGTGGTGCAGGAGAGGTTCCTGCAGAACCTCACGCTGGGGGAAGGTTTGTTGTGGGATGCAGGAGCTGTGGATCATCTCCTGCTCAGCCTGGTGTTCCAGGAGCTCTGCGTGTGCTGTGGGAGGGACAGGGTGGATTTCTGACTTCACAAATTGGAAACTGTCAAAAATAATAACGACGAGGCAGCACTGTGTGAGAGCTGCTGCTCGGGGGTTTGTTACCAGGAGAAAAGTGCTCTGTGGGCTTACAGGATTTTTGGGAAGCTCCAGGCCACTGTTGGCAGAGCTTCCCTGGGGAACAGGGGGCTGGGGAGCCCAGCTGTGTTCCAGAGTGGGATCCCCCGGTCCTGATCACAGTTTCCTGGTTGGATTGGGAGACAGCTGGAGGGAATCCCATCCCTGCTGTTCCCCACAGTAAGATCCTGAGCAGGAAGGGGGTGTTGGTTTGTTAATGCTTCCTCTCCTCTTTGGTAGGGAGATATTCCAGTGTTTTCCTGTGGTGCTTTTCCATGCTCTGTACAGAGAATGCTTCATTTGAGTTTTCTGCTGGCAAAGGGGACCCAAAACTTTTCTTCCCTGAGCCCAGCAGTGGTATAGAGGAATTCCAGCATCACAGAACCATGGAATCTCCTGAGTGGGAAGGGCCCACAGGGCTCACAGATGCAGCTGCTGGCCCTGCACAGACACCCCAACAATCCCAGCCTGTGCATCCCTGGCAGCGCTGCCCAAACGCTCCTGGAGCTCTGGGGCTGTGCCCGTTCCCTGGGGAGCCTGGGCAGTGCCCAGCACCCTTGGAACAGAGCCTTTCCTGCTGTCCATGCTATCCCTCCCCTGGCACAGCTCCAGCCCTTCCCTGGGTCCTGTCCCTGCTCAGCAGAGTCTGGGGGGAGCTCGGGGCTGGGAACAGAGGGATGAGCTCTCCTGCTCTCCTTGCTGACAGCCGGGGGTGCAGGTGGAGCAGCCCGGGGTTCTGTGCTCGGGATCACGGCCGTGGATGTCATCCAGCAGGATGGTTTAACAGAGTCAGAGTGCCTGAAGGGCAGGAGCTGCAGCTCAGCTGTAAAAATGGGCAAACTGGAATGCCAGGAAATAGGAGAGTCTCTTGTTGGAGGAAATCTTGGGTTTGGAACAGGAGTAGAACAAGAATAACTGGGAAATTTGGGTGCAAATGGTGCGGGAGAAACGGGTGAGGTCGGTGAGCTGAGAGCAAAGGAGGAGCTGGGTGCTTCACTCACAGGATCAAGGAATATCCCGAGTTGGAGGGGACCCACAGGGATCATCCAGTCCAGCTCCTGGCCCTGCCCAGGAGCCCCCAAATCCCACCCTGTGCATCCCTGGGAGTGTTGTCCAAGTGCTCCTGGAGTCCGGCAGCCCCAGGGCCATGCCCATTCCCTGGGGAGCCTGTGCCAGGTTGTCAGAACTTCAGAGAACTTTACAGGGAGGAGGGTTTGTGGGAGGTCTTGTTTTGCTGGATGCAGAATTCCTGGAGAACTAATTGAGGAGTTAATAGAGTGAGTTAATGAGTGACGGCAGTGCTCAGGCCGGGCTGTCACTGAGCTCGGCCGGGAGCAGCAGTCCCTCACTCCTGGCCCTCTGTGTAGGGAACACGGCCCTGCTCCCAGTTACATTTATGGACTGCGGTGGTTTTACCTCCTTTTCATGGAAAATCCACAGATGTCGGGGTTTATTAAGGCTCAGGGAAGGAATGTGGCCTCTGTGTGACCAGGAGTAGCAACAAAGGCTCTTAAGTGTCTCCTTTGATTCAATATTATTGGAAGCAGGAGTGTGTTGTCTTTCCTGGCTGCTGCTCTGTTTCTCTACTTGAGCTTTTCTTTTTCCCTCTCTGTCCCTGTTCCTCCCACCATCCTCCCCTCACTCCTGATGGACTTCCCTGCTCCTTGTTTTGATCCTACCCAGCTGCCAGCACTGCAATAACCAATATTGACATTATTATCACTGCCTGGACTATTTTTACCTGCACCTTAACTCTGGTTTGGAAGGAAACTTGGGCAAATAAATATCAGTTATCTCAGGAAATGAAGCTTTTGCAGCCAAGCTTGAAAATACCAGACAAAAAAGGCTCAGATTTAGGTGGAATTTGAGTGCCACACATATTGCTGTTAGATGAGGTGTGGAAGTGGGAAGTTCCATCTTTGTGTTTCTTAGTGCCTGTTAGTCCCAGATGGAGCAGGGGCACCTCGAGAGTGACAGTAATAAACGTCTGCAGGGCCTGAAGCCTGACCAGAATTGTCATTTTTGTCAGGGGCGCCTTTAAACCAAACCCCACGTGGCACGGAGCCGTGACCGGGGGCTGTCACCACAGCGAGGGTGAGGTGCTGTCAGGAGGAAGTGCAGCTCCTCAGCCTGAGCTGGCAGCTCTGCAGCTGCTGGGCTGGGATTGCTCCTCCTTGTCCTTCTCAGTCTCTCTTTGCTGTGTCCACCTGTTACCTGAAAGCCGGGAGCACTCTGGGGGTGGCTGTCCCTGGTGTCACGGTACCCACACACCCCATTCCTTCCCCTGGAGCCAGCCCGGGGTGCCTGAGGACACCGGGATCATCTGGGCAGGAGGGGGAGCTGCAAGGCGTGAAGAGAAAACCTTCTGGTGAAATGGCAAAGGGCAGGGAGTCACTGGGGGCAGGCAGAGCTCAGAGCTCTTCCTTGGCCGGGGCAGAGTGAAAAGCTTCTCTGGCACAGCTTTCCACAGAATCTGCTGAGCTGGAAGGGAGCACAGGGATCACAGCTCCAGCTCCTGGCCCTGCACAGACACCCCAGCAATCCCAGGGAGGGGATTGCATCCCTGGGAGGGGAGCTCTGGCAGCCCCGGGGCCGTGCCCAGCACCCTCTGGGGCAGAGCCTTTCCTGCTTTCCAGCCTGACCCTCCCTGGCACATTCCTTGGGTCCTGTCCCTGCTCTCAGGGAGCAGAGATCAGAGCTGCCCCTTGGGATGAGGCTGCAGCCCCTGGGGACGTCTGAGCTCAGTCTCCTCCAGCTGGACATTCCAGGTGCCCTCAGCTGCTCCTTGTGTGGCCCCTCCAGACCCTTCCCCATCCCCATGTCCCTCCTTTGGATGCTCCCCAGGAGCTTTAGTTGTTTTGTATATTGAGGTGCCCAATCCCAGGAGTGGAGGTAAGGCCTCCCCAGTGCAGAGCAGGACAATCCCCTCCCTTGCTGCTGTCCCTGGTGCCCCCCGAGACAGGGATGTCCCTCCTGGCACCAGGGCACTGCTGACTCAGGTCCCCCTTGTCATCCACCAGGACCAGGTCCCTTTCCAGAGCTGCTCTCCAGTCTCCCCATCCCAGTCTGTGGGTGCATCCAGGGCTGCCCTGGTCCAGCTGCAGAATCCAGCACCTGCCTGTGTTAAACCTCACGCTGCTGGTGGTTGCCAGCCCTCGGATTTGTCCGGTCTCTGCAGGGCCTCTCTGCCTTAGGGGAGGCAGCAGCTCCTCCCAGTTTGGTACCATCTGCACGCTTCCCTGGTGTCCCCTCAGGCTGCATCCAGGTCACCTGAGAAGGTGCTGAAGGTAGCTGGAGCCAGGTGGAACTTTGGCTTTGCAGGGAAACTTCCCAGACATCTGGACTGCTCAGCTCAGGGTTTGTGTGGGCCTGGCAGTGCCCCTGCTGGTGCCTGTGCTGGGAACCTGGGGCTGCAGTGGGATTTCAGTCCTGCAGTTTGCTGCTGCTCAGAGCTCTGTGGCCCGGAGTGACACTGATGACTCCGGAGTCACTTTGATTCTGATTTCCCTGGGCAGCTTTCGGAACAGTGGCAGCAGAGCAGAGCCTGGCACTGGGAGAGGCACGGACCTGCAGGAGTGGGGATGGTCTGACTGCTGCAGCCACAGGAAGGAAGAAGGAAATAGAACACAAGAAGCTGCTTCAGTTTCAGTTTTGTGCTCGATTCCTTGTGAGGGCTGACTTGTGTCACACCTCAGAGAGCACACCGCTGGCTCTGCTGTGACATTTGGGGTTTTCTTCCGTGTGGCAGTTTCTTCTTTCCTTCCGTTCCCGTAGCCCTGCACAGCCTGCAGCTCGTTGCAGCTCCTTGCTCGGCTGTGCAGCGGGCTGGGATGAGAAGGTTGTGTTTCCTTCGCTGTTTATTTGTGTTCTCTTCCCTCGGCAGATCCCCCGGGACGCCGTTTAATTGAATTCTTTTATGTTAAGATGGATTTCTTTTCTTTGAGAAGGATAATTGAGCCTGTGAGCTCACAGGTTGCAAACTGTCCCCGTGTCCCCGAGGCAGAGGACGAAGGGCAGGGTTGCCCCGTGCCAGGAGCGGGCAGAAGGCCAGGCTGCCCTGTGCTGGCAGCGCGTCCGTGCGGGATGGCAGCGGCACGGCCGCGGGCACGGGGCCAGCGCCGGGAGCTCCGCAGCTGGAGCGCACGGCAGCGCTGGCACCGGGGGCAGCACGGGCACCTGGGAGCCAGGGAGGAGCACAGGGGCAGGGCCGTCCTGGGATTTAACCAGGGCGTGGTTGGATGGCGCTGGCAGCATCGTGGTGCAACGTGTTCCTGGTGTGGCTGTGCCTGTGCCGGGCTCACAGGGAGCAGGACTCAGACACCTCCCCTTCCTGGGAACTTCTGCTGCTGCCTCTGAGAGCCTGCAGCTCCCGATAGCAGAGGGACCTGGAGCTGCTGGAGTGAACCCAGAGAGGCCATGGAGGTGCTGGAGCCCCTCTGCCCTGCAGCCAGGCCAGGAGAGCTGGGAATGTTCACCTGGACAAGAGGAGGATCCAGGGAGAGCTCAGAGCCCCTGGCAGGGCCTGCAGGGGCTCCAGGAGAGCTGCAGAGGGACTGGGGCCAAGGCCTGCAGGGACAGCACCCAGGGAATGGCTCCCAGTGCCAGAGGGCAGCCAGGGATGGGATCTTGGCAATGAGCAATTCCTGGCTGGGCTGGGATTGCCAGAGCAGCTGGGGCTGCCCCTGCATCCCTGGCAGTGCCCCAGGCCAGGCTGGACACTGGGGCTGGAGCACCTGGGACAGTGGGAGGTGTCCCTGCCATGGCAGGGCTGGCACTGCAGGGGCTCTGGGGTCCCTCCCCACCCAAACCCATCTCATGACTCTGCACTTGTGTTTCACTGAACTTGAGTCCCACTGCTGGAAGTTCTGCCAGGCAGTTGGAATATGGGCTGAAATGTGATGGGCTTGCAGCAGTGGGGCTCCACTGGTGTTGACAGCCATGATTCTGGGTTAGGTTAAGTCAAGCTCAGCCCAGGGAATGGAATATCCAGGTTATCCTGAGAGCCCTCAGCCCTGAGCCACGACACCCCACTCCTGCTGAGCAGGTGCTCAGTCTGCACCATTTAGCAAATTGGAAAACACCAAAGGATGTTTTTTCAGCTTAGCTCTGCAGCTTGTTTCCTTTTTATTTTTAAGTTGGAAGATTGTTTTTCTTTGTGCTCAGTTGTTATTTACTTCTTCTGCATTCTCCTAGTCCTTGTTCCCTGCCATGGTTGGAATGAGGTGTTCTGTAAAGTCCCAACCCAAACCATTCTATGATTCCCTGATTTACTGTATCATTATTTAATCTTGTACTGTCCATGGTATATCCTAATTTTTCTTCCGTGACTTTCTAAGTATTTCCCCTTCCCCAACAGTGTGTTTCATACTTTGCCTTGGCTTTCCAGGGGCTGGAACCTCTCCCTAGGTTCACACCTCTGTGATGTAAATCCTTCTTTCTGAGGTTCAGTGGCTCAGGGTTCCTTTTTTAGTCAGTGGAGGAGCCAGGTGCTCATTCCCTGTCTGTGCAGGGGTCTGAAATAGCTGAGCTGTGCTGGAGAAGCGCTCGTTCCTCTCCTGCCCAGGGGATCTGTGTGACTGACTGGCTTCAGTCATCCTCAGCATGAGGAGCTGCACCTCGGGGGAGACCCAGCCTGGGCAGGGCACAGGCACAGGCACAGGGACAGGGACAGGGACAGGGACCTCCTCACCTGGGTCAGGCAGCCGGAGGACATTGGGCTGGGCGCTCCCCGGCAGCTTTTCCAACCTGAACGGTTCTGTGACTGTGAGATGCTGATGTTCAGCCATGTCCACACCCTGGGCTCTGCCCGGGGAGGCCTCTCCCTCTCCCACAGCAGGTGGATGAGTCTGCTGCTGGAAGCGGGCAGGGATTCAGAACCATGGAGATCTCTCTAGGGCCAAAGCACTGAAGCAAATCCAAGTTGTTGTTGTGCCCATGCCCAGCACAGCTGGTTTTCAGTTCTGGGAGGGGTGTGGGGCACAGCTCTGCTGCTCCTGGCATCAGGAGGACGTGGAGCTCCTGGAGCAGGTCCAGAGGAGCCCAGCACGTCCATACAGAGACAGCCTGGGAGAGTTGGGAATGTTCAGCCTGGGGAAGGGAAGGTCATGTGGAGACCACACAACACCTTCCAGGCCCTGAAGGGATCCAAGAGAGCCAGAGAGGGACCCTGAATCAGCCCTGGAGTGCCAGGACACAGGCAATGGATTCCCACTGCCAGAGGACAGGGATGCATTGGTTTAGATCGGATATTAGGAAAAAATTCCTGCCTGGGAGGGTGGGCAGGCCCTGGCACAGGGTGCCCAGAGCAGCTGGGGCTGCCCCTGCATCCCTGGCAGTGCCCAAGGCCAGGCTGGACACTGGGGACAGTGGGAGGTGTCCCTGCCATGGTGGCTCTGCAGGGGCTCTGAGGCCCTTCAGGCAGGGGGACAGGGGACAGGGTTTCCCCACCTTCTTCAGTGCCTGGCATGGGGAGGACCCAAAGCTCAGGAGAAGTTTATCAATATTTTACTGAGTTTTTTCTTTCTGCTTTAGAGAAAATTTGTTTAATTGTGGCTGGTCCTAGGCTGCTGTGTGTGACTGAGGGCTCTGGAATCTCAAGGATGAGGCAGCACAGGAGTTTCCAAAAGCTGTAAGGGGCTTTAGGGTGCCAGATGCCGGTGGGGGGTTTGGGATGGGGTGCCAGCAGTGACTGCACACCCGATTTCATGGCTGTTACACTGTAACTTCCTCTTGCAAAAGAGGCAATTTCAGGCCTTCTGTTTTTCCTTCCCTTCTGTCACCTTTGTTCTGACACATGAAATAACTGGTGCAGGGCAGTGATGTTAGTGTGGGGATCCAGTGTGTCCATGGCCTCCCTGCTCCTGCTTTGCCCTCCATTTCCAGCAGCAGCTCTCCTGGGGAATGCTGTGTCTTGCAGGAAAACAAATGGCCACTTCATTTTGGACAGGTGAATTTTGGGCATCAGCAGGAATTTCCCCATGGAAAGGGGGCTCAGGCCTTCAAAGGGGCTGCCCAGGGAGCTTTGCAGTGCCCATCCCTGGAGGTGTCCCAGGAATTCCTGGAGGTGGCACTCAGGGCTCTGGGCTGGGGACAGGGTGGGCATTGGGCACAGCTGGGACTGGATGGGCTGGGAGGGCTTGTCCAGCCCCAGGGATCCTGGGGTTCTTGGAGCTTCTTTGTGCTGCTTCCTCAAATACCTGGAAGCAAATGCTGAAATAAAGCAGTGCAGTTCCCAAGAACAAAACTGTTGAGTTATTTTTAGTTTTAGAAGAGGAAAGCAAGGAGAAGTATTGAGTGTGTGCTTGGGATTTGGATCTGTGCTGGAGTTTTCCGAGGAGCAGTGGAGTGACGCGGGGTCACCTGGTGGGCACGGGAGACTTTGGCCATGTGGGGAAAATCCTGTTGTGTAATCCCAGTTTGTTTGGAGCTGTGGACAGTGCCCTGGTCAGGAATGTGTTACTTGGGGAACAGCAGGTGGGATCACAGCAGCCAACCAGCAGGGCCAGTGCTGGGGGAAGCAGGAGGATCTCCAGGGCCCTGCTGAAAGGATCAAGGATCTCCAGGGCCCTGCTGGTTTAGATTTTGATGCTTCAGGGGCCATTCCTGCTGAGGAAATTGCTGCAATTCCTGTGGGTTGGCCCGTTCAGAGTCCTGGGGGGAATCACGGGATCCCAGGATGGCTGGGGCCTTAAAGCCCCTGCCAAGGGCAGGGACACCTTCACTATCCCAGGGGACTCCAGGTGCCACCCAAACCATTCCAAGAGAACTATTGATGATCACTTGTGCAAGGTGGATGTTCAGTTATTTTCCCAATGTTGATCCAATCTCTAGGATTCTTTAATAAGCTTGGGAAAACAAGTGTCATCCTTTTCAGTCTTTTGAAATGCTCACCCCACAGATTCCATGGGTTTTATGAGTGGTTTTGGTTATGACTGAGGGAATTCAGTCACAGTGTGAGTGACTCCTTGGATTAGTGCTCCAAGCCCAAGCTGGATGGACATTTCAGCTGGAATGCTGTCCCCTTCCTGCTGCTCCATCCTTCCTCGCTGCCCTGCCCTCCCTCCCTGCTCAGACATTCCTACAGCAGTGTTGGAAGCCAGTTTGGGGGTATGACCCAGCTGGTTATTTTTTTGCTGCTAATACTGTATGGCAGAGGAAACCCATTTTTTCCCAGCAGTGCAGGTTTAGTACCCAGCAAGCCGTGGCCTCCGATCAGGAGTGTGTCCTGCTGGTTTGGGATTCCCAGAGCAGCTTGAGCTTTGATGTTTCTTTGTCCAGGTAAAACTCTGAAGGGTGGCTCTGAGAGTTCCCAGGGATTGTTTTCCTTTCAGGGTGTTTTATGATGGATGAAGCCTGCCTCATAAATAGAGGTGAAGTGGTGCCATGGAGGGAGAACAGCCTGGTGGTGCCTTGTTCTGGGAAAGGTGTTTTACCCAATTCTGAGGAATTGGGTGAAGAGGGAGGAATTTCCCCATGGAAAGGGGGTTCAGGCCTTGGCAGGGGCTGCCCAGGGAGCTTTGGAGTGCCCATCCCCGGAGGTGCCCAAGGAATTCCTGGAGGTGGCACTCAGGGCTGGGGGACAAGGTGGGCATTGGGCACAGCTGGGACTTGATGCTCTTTTCAACCTCAGCTCCTTCTGAAGAGTCTTTATTTATTTTAACTGCAAAACTTCTTAAACTTTGCATGGACTGTGTCTGTAATGCCCTGAAAGCTTGAGGCAATGAAAATGCATTTATTTAATGTCCTGTTTGAGGGCTCTGCTTTGCTGGGGCCTCGGTTCTGGGTCCATTGAGTGGAGGAGCACTGGAATATTCTGGTAGGAGCTGCAGTGTGTGACGGGCTGGGATGTTCTGGTGCAGGTACAGCCACAAGCTCACCTTGGGAGCTTTGAACTGGGATGAAGGAGCAGGAAAGGAGCACAGCAGTTGTTTCACTGGCTCACTTGAGGCCGTGTGTTGATCAAATAGGCGTCTGTGGAACGGGCAGCCCTTGATCTCCCCGTGGGGTGCAGCAGGAAATCTCAGTTTGCAAATGCCGGCCCTCAGTCTGAGTACAAAGAGGTGTCTTTTGTAGCATCGCCTTAGGCTGCGGGCAGCAAAGATGAAAACATCCAAGGTCCAGGCAGGGCAGAGTGGGATTTCTGTGAAACGCTGCTTGTGCACCCCAGTACAACCAACACCCTGCTCGGAGATCCCAGTGTGGTCGTGAACAGGGATTTCTGTGGGGCTGGGCTGGGGTGACCCGCGAGAAAATGTCACTTGTTGCTTGGAGCAGAGGAGTAACCAGCCCTGAGCGGCATCAAAGCGAGCCAGGCAGGCCCAGAGGGAGGAGCCTGGAGTCCTGCAAGGGAGGGAAATCAACGCGTCCAGCACCCCAGGACTTCGTTTTGCTGGTTCAATATTCAAATGCAGTTGCAAATCTCACACTCAGAGGTTAATATTTAATGGGAAGCCCCGAGTCCCGCCAGGGTTCCTTGGGAGTGGTGTTGCTTCTGTGGGGTCAGCACAGAGGAGCAGCTGGAAATACCAATCCTGCTGGATTATTGCTGAAACACAGATCACAAACTGGGAGATTCCTCTGCCCTCAGAGCTGATGGGAGCCCAGCAGCTCACAGAGGTGAATTTTAGGGATGTATTGAGCTCCATGTGTGCCAACTGAGCGGGTAAAAAAGGCCTTTTTTGTGCTGTTCTGTTCCCAGAGCGTTTGGGATCCTTTTCTGCAGCTTTTTCCTGCAGCTTTTGAAGTGCTGCGGTTTCGGTTTCTTCGTGTCTGGGTGTGGAGCAGTTAATTTAAAAAGTAACATTTAAATCGAGAAGCTGTGCAAATTCTGTCTTTAGCATGGGGTAGGGCAGCAATTAGGAGGCTGCTTAACGAGATACTGGGTGAGGATAAGGTTGATGATCAAAACAAAGTACTCCTGATACCATCTCTGTTTTTGGGAGCTTCAGAGGCCAGGAAGGATTAGAAGGAGCTCTTTATTTCGGGTGCACATTTGTCCAACACAGAGGCCTTCAAGGGTTTATTGCCGGGGCAGTTTTTTGTTAAAAAGCCCAGCACAGCCCCGTTCCATGCAGAGCAGCATCCATCCCACTGTGCCTGTGGTTCCTGCTGGTGGCCAGGGAACCCAGGGTGGCCCTGAGCTGGTGGGAGGTGGGAGCTTGCAGGGGGCTGGGGACAGCAGGGGAGGCACAGCCAGGCCGGGTGCCAGGTGCTGCCCTGGGGTCAGCCCCAGCCCCTGGGGCGCTGCAGAGCTGGGAAGGGCCCTGGGGGTGCTGTGCCAGCGGCTGGGCCCGAGCCCAGGGGGCAGGGGGGGCAGCCCCAGGGTGGGCACGGCCCCAGGGCAGGGACTGTGCCCTGTGCTGGGCCTGCCCAGGGACCCCCTGGAATCCTGGGGCAGCTCCGGGCCCCTCCTGCCAGGAGAGCCCTGGAGGGGCTGGAGTGTCCAGGGAACGGAGCTGGGAAGGGGCTGGAGCCCCAGGAGGGCTGAGGGAGCTGGGCAGGGGCTGAGCCTGGAGCAAAGGAGGCTCAGGGGGCCCTGGTGGCTCTGCACAAGTCCCTGCCAGGAGGGCACAGCCGGGAACAGGGACAGGAGCAGAGGGAACGGCCTCAGGCTGGGCCAGGGCAGCTCAGGGGGGATTTTGGGGAAATTCCTCCTGGAAAGGGCTGGGCAGCCCTGGCACAGCTGCCTGGGGAGCTTTGGAGTCCCCATCCCTGGACTGGATGGCTTTGGAGGGCTTTTCCAACCTAAATGGTGCCAGGATTTTGTAATGCAAATGCAGAGATCTCTTTAATTTGTCAGATATTAAGGAATAATGAAGAAATTCATCTACATAGCTCACAAGGGGAAAACAAAAGGAGATTCTTGGCAAATTGGTGAAATATTTTGGTTGAAAGTTTATGTGTGAATTTTAAGTGTATCCCAGTGGTTTTCAATAAACAGCTCGGGCTAGGGAATGTCTCAGGGAGCTGAAGTGCCTCTTTTGGGGGTGTGTAGCAATGATGAACCGCCAGTGAGTTGGGATCACTGCCTCCAGGCCTCTGCTGGGTCCTGCTTTGCCTTTAGTCAGGGATTCCAAAAAGAATTGAGCAAATGAGAGAGGCAGGGAGCAAAGGGAAAGGTGCTGAGTGAGAATGGAGTTATGTAAAATCCTGCTGTCGAAGGAGCTGTTTGAATTTTGCGCTGCCCCTTGGGAGGGTGTCCCAGAGCTGCAGAGCTGCCCCTTGGTGGAGAACCTTCCTTCCACAGGTCCTGTCCCTTGGCTGTTCCTCATGGCTGGCGCAGGATGGGCTCCTGGCATGGTGTAATTTGAGAGCAGAGGGGCTGGGTTCATGCAATTGTGGAATCCCGGACTGCTGTGGGTGGGGAGGGACCCCAGAGCCCCTGCAGTGCCAGCCCTGCCATGGCAGGGACACCTCCCACTGTCCCAGGCTGCTCCAGCCCCAGTGTCCAGCCTGGCCTTGAGCTCCAGGATTGGTGTAGGAAGCATTTCCTTTCCTCCTTTGGAGTTTCTCACCATCCTTGGTGCCTCCACCATTCCTCTGAAGAGAAATCCACAAAGGTCTTGGATCCAGTCTTTGCTGTGTTAAAGATGAATGTGGGAATTATTCCATCTTGGAAGCAGAGATGCAGTGTGTTGCTCAGGAGTCTGAGGTGGGAGCCTAAGGAGGTTGAGAGAGCTCTGAAATAACTGAGTAGCTCATGATTCTCTTCCCCTGGCAGACTGAATCCCAGAATCCCAGAAACACTGAGGCTGGAAAAGCCCTTTGGGATCACTGAGTCCAGCTGTGCCCACCTTGTCCCCAGCCCAGAGCCCTGAGTGCCACCTCCAGGAATTCCTTGGGCACCTCCAGGGATGGGCACTCCAAAGCTCCCTGGGCAGCCCCTGCCAAGGCCTGAGCCCCCTTTCCATGGGGGAATTCCTGCTGAATTCCTGCAGGATGGTGACTTCTTGTCTCCCTTGTCCAGCACTCACAGGAGGAGGACTCTGAGATGTGCCTGCAGCCCCCCTCAGGGCTGACCTGAGACATTTACAGGGTGCTCTGAATTCTGCACAGTGTTTGCTTCTCTCTCAAGGAAATGTGGGTCCTTTTTAGGGAAGTGGAATTGTGCAGTGGAGAAATGTTGATAACCCAAATGATCCAGTTTCTTGGGGATAAAACTACTGGCGAGCGTAAGTTGTTGTGAGGTGGCAGTGGGGTGTTGTGTGTGAGCCTGGCAGCGCTCCTCGCCTGCTCTCCTGGGAGTGCTTGACAGGCCTGGGGATGGATCAGGGCTGGCTTCCAGCCGGGCAGGGAGGGAGAGCTGTGTGGCAGGAGGGGGGAAAGGGCTGGGAGTCACCAGGCAGCAGTGGGACACCTGGGCACCCTCCATCTCCCTGCAGGCCATGCTCTGCAGGCTCCAGCTTCTTCCCAGGGAGCCCTGGCCTGGGATAACCATAAAATGATAACAACAGCAACAACAGTGCCTCTGCTTGCAGGTGTGGGCACTTCATTGCCACCAGGAACTGCACTGGGAAGTCCTGGGCTGTGTTTCCTCATCCAGGGCTGCCTGACCTTGGGGAGGGACCTGCTGTGGTTTAAGTGTCTGACTGGAAAGCCACAGCAGCTGCACGTCCATCCTGTGGTGTACCTGGAATCACAGAATCAGGGAGTCTCCAGAGTAGGAGGGGACCCACAGGGCTCACAGATGCAGCTGCTGGCCCTGCACAGACACCCCAACAATCCCAGCCTGTGCATCCCTGGCAGCGCTGTCCAAACGCTCCTGGAGCTCTGGGGCTGTGCCCGTTCCCTGGGGAGCCTGGGCAGTGCCCAGCACCCTTGGAATAGAGCCTTTCCTGCTGTCCATGCTATCCCTCCCCTGGCACAGCTCCATGGAGATTTGAAAAGATTTGGAGCAGGCTCTGGCAGCACAAGGTGCTGGTTGTGTGCTGGATCAGCTCCTGTGGAAGATTCCCAGAGCTTGGCCAAGAGTTTAAAATAGTAACTGGTCCTGGTGGCTTCTCCAGTTACCAGGATCATTCCAGGGATCTCATGATTTGCATATCGTTTTCCAAATGTCCACATGCAGAAGAAAAGAAATTTGCTGTTGCTCTGACCCTGAGGTGATGAAGGAAGAGTTGAAATGATGCTTGCCAGGAGTGGATTTAGGGATGAGCTGAGGCTGGGAGCAGCTGGCAGCCTTTGGGCAGAGAGGGGTGGGCTGGCTGCTCCTCCACGGGGATGGAACAGGAACTCCAGGAAACTGCCAGAGGGCAGGGTAAGGTGGGATACTGGGGAGGAATTCCTGCCTGGGCTGGGATTGCCAGAGCAGCTGGGGCTGCCCCTGCATCCCTGGCAGTGCCCCAGGCCAGGCTGGACACTGGGGCTGGAGCAGCCTGGGACAGTGGGAGGTGCCCCTGCCATGGGCACCCCCTTGTCCTGTCCCTGCAGGCCTTGGCCCCAGTCCCTCTGCAGCTCTCCTGGAGCCCCTTCAGGCCCTGCCAGGGGCTCTGAGCTCTCCCTGGAGCCTTCCCTTGTCCAGGTGAGCACCCCCAGCTCTCCCAGCCTGGCTGCAGCCCTGGAGCAGCTCTGTGCTCTCTGGACTCTGTCCAGCAGTTTGTGTCAGCTGTTGTTTATTTACTGTTAAATACTCCCAGAGGCACTGGTTCTCAATTCCTTATTAGGGTTGAGGTTCAGAAGAGTTGCTGGAAGGATCTTTATGTATGTATGTATGTATGTATGTATGTGTGTGTGTGTTTATTGATTTATTTATTTGCTGGAAGTGAGGCAGCAGCAGAGAGCAGAGCCCATCCCAGTGGGCTCTGTGGAGTCAGGAATGGGGGCAGGAGTGTGTGGGTTGGAAGGAGGCAGGACTGTCTGGAGTGACCATCTTGGTCACTTGGTGTTTGTGGTCACTTGGCCGTTCTGGCTGGGCATCGGGGCGGTGCCTGCATGGTTTTACAGCTCTTCCACCCTTTAATCCCCGAATTCCTGGCACAGACAAGGAGGCTTAGGGATGAGCTGCAGGTGTCATAAAACCCCAAGTTCAGCAAATCAGTGCAGGTGTTGATGGTATAGAACCCCCAAAATGGGAAGGCCTCTTGACCATTTTTCCCAGTCTTTGCATCGCTCACTTCTGCTGGAGAGAAGAAGCTGGAAAGTCCAACTGGTTTAGGCTGGGATAATTTTTTTCCTTTGAGTGTATTTAGCTATGGCAGGGGCTGCCCAGGGAGCTTTGCAGTGCCCATCCCTGGAGATGTCCAGGGAATTCCTGGAGGTGGCACTCAGGGCTCTGGGCTGGGGAGAAGATGAGGATTGGGCACAGTTTGGACCAGATGGGCTGGGAGGGCTTTTCCAGCCTCAGGGATTCTGGGATTTTGTTGGGGCTGCTCTTATAGCAGGTGGGAAAAGGCTGGATAAATCCCAAAATTCATGTGAGTGGACATTGATTAGGGAATAGTTTGTGGTTGTTCTGCTCTGTCAGCAGTGCAGGTACCCTGGGAAATGCTGCTTTTTCTTAATTCCAACAGCTTAAACTCTTCCTTTATCCGTGAACTCTTGAGGGAAGTTCTAACTTATATAAAAGGTTGAATTTAGCTCATCTGGGCTGATAGTTCTGATCAACCATGATAAAGTAACTGAGGCAGTGGGAAGACTTTAAATTTTGTTAAAAATAGCTGGATTTTGTATGTGCCTGTCCTTTTCCAAATGCTCCCATCCCACTGCTGCCTCCTGGGATGTGCTATGGGATGTATGGGAAAGGCAGGAATTCTGTTCCTCTTGTGAGGCTCATGTTTAAGGGTTACATGGACCTTTTGATTGTTTTTATTGAGGAATTCCTGATTCTCCTCATCCTTTTCCAGTTCCTTTTGCAGGCAAAGAACCTTTTCCTTGTAGCTGGCTCAGAGCAATAGTGGGTGTGGAATTCCCTCAGGGAAGGGGCCCTGCAGCCCCTGTGCATCCCTTCTCCCTGTTAATGGGCACTGCAGCCCCTGTGCATCCCTTCTCCCTGTTAATGGGCACTGCAGCCCCTGTGCATCCCTTCTCCCTGTTAATGGGCCCTGCAGCCCCTGTGCATCCCTTCTCCCTGTTAATGGGCACTGCAGCCCCTGTGCATCCCTTCTCCCTGGGGAAAGGGCACTGCAGCCCCTGTGCATCCCTTCTCCCTGGGGAAGGGGCCCTGCAGCCCCTGTGCATCCCTTCTCCCTGAGGAAGGGGCTCTGCAGCCCCTGTGCATCCCTTCTCCCTGTTAATGGGCACTGCAGCCCCTGTGCATCCCTTCTCCCTGTTCATGGGCACTGCAGCCCCTGTGCATCCCTTCTCCCTGTTAATGGGCCCTGCAGCCCCTGTGCATCCCTTCTCCCTGTTAATGGGCACTGCAGCCCCTGTGCATCCCTTCTCCCTGGGGAAAGGGCCCTGCAGCCCCTGTGCATCCCTTCTCCCTGGGGAAAGGGCCCTGCAGCCCCTGTGCATCCCTTCTCCCTGTTAATGGGCCCTGCAGCCCCTGTGCATCCCTTCTCCCTGTTAATGGGCACTGCAGCCCCTGTGCATCCCTTCTCCCTGTTAATGGGCCCTGCAGCCCCTGTGCATCCCTTCTCCTGCCTTCCCCAGAGCAGCTGGCACAGAGCAGGATCCTGGCATGCAGGATCAGGTGGGATCCCAAGATGGGGATTGGGCACAGTTTGGACTGGTTGGACTGGGAAGGCTTTCTCAACCTCAGGGATCCTGGGATTTTGTCGGGGCTGCTCTTAAAGCAGGTGGGAAGAGGCTGAATAAATGCCAGGTTGTTCCCCAGAGGATGCTGGGCACTGAGCAGGGCATGGTGCTGCCCCGAGGCTGCCAGAGCTCCAGGAGTGTTTGGACAGTGCTCCCAGGGATGGGATCTGGGGGGTGTGTGCAGGTGATCTCTGTGCATCCCCTCCAGCTCAGCATATTCCATGAGTCCAAGGACAGTTCTCTGCTTCCATCCACGTGCTGGGTGTTGAATTCCCAGCTCCCTTAAGCAGAGGGGCACAGGGAAGGATCCAGACCCTGTCAGAGCCCATCCCTGTCCCTGCTGGTTGGACTCAGGGATCCTGGTGCAGGCTCTGGGATGGGCTCTGAGCCCCGTGTGCAGCACTGGCACACGTTCTCACAGGAACAGGCACAGGAACAGGCACAGAACAACGGGTCTGCTCCTCCTGGGCTCTGCAGATCCTCCAGCAGGGCTGCTCCAGGTGCAAGTTTACTGAGGAGAGCCTGGGAGGGGAGCTGGGATGTATTGAACAGTTGTTCATGACTTGCTAATGTGTGAATGCTTTTCTAAAGGCACCGGAGAGGTTTTCAGTGGGTTTTAGTCTGCTCAGTAACGAGCTTTCCTTGCTTGCCTGGGTGGATTCCATGGAAAGTGGATTCCACTCCATATTCCTGTGCAATATCTTGGGGCCATCTGTCCTGAGGCGTGGAAGGTGTGGCCAAGGTGGGGAAGGTGGGCTCTGCTCACGGGATATTGTCATAGAGATGTGTGGAAAAGCTGCCACACACTCTGATTTCATTCACGTGCTTGGATCTGAGCCATGTCCCTGAAAGCTGTGGCCCCACCCTGGCAGTGCCCCAGGCCAGGCTGGACACTGGGGCTTGGGACACCCTGGGACAGTGGGAGGTGTCCCTGCCATGGCAGGGCTGGCACTGGGTGCGCCTCAAGGTCCTCCCCACCCAAACCATTCCATGGCCTCCTGATTTATACAAAATGGAGTTCAGTCTTGACTGATATTTTTAATTTGTTCATATTATTTGGGCCGTGTCTTTCCAATGACAGCCACAGCTCCTTGTGTATATTTGGGATCTTTGGGGCCAGCTGCTGTCTCATGGGAGGAGCTGCAGGTCAGCAGCCTCTTGAACTCCCTTTGGGTTTTGCTCCCACCAGACTCGGGGTGAGTTCTGTGGGTGTTTGGCCAGCGCTCCCTCCCGAGGGGGACACGGCTCCGTTGCTGTGGGAATGGGGCTGGCTGGAGGGAATTGTGGGGGGAATGGGGCTGGATGAACGGAATTGTGGGGGGAATGGGGCTGGGTGGAGGGAATTGTGGGGGGAATGAGGCTGGATGAAGGGAATTGTGGGGGGAATGAGGCTGGATGGAGGGAATTGTGGGGGGAATGGGGCTGGGTGGAGGGAATTGTGGGGGGAATGAGGCTGGATGGAGGGAATTGTGGGGGGAATGAGGCTGGATGAAGGGAATTGTGGGGGGAATGAGGCTGGATGAAGGGAATTGTGGGGGGAATGGGGCTGGGTGGAGGGAATGAGGCTGGCTGGAGGGAATTGTGGAGGGAATGAGGCTGGGTGGAGGGAATTGTGGGGGGAGTGGGGCTGGGTGGAGGGAATTGTGGGGGGAATGAGGCTGGCTGGAGGGAATTGTGATCATCGGCGGCTGTGCCAGCCCCTTGGCCCTGGGGAGCACTGCCAGCAGCTGCTGCTGTCACCAGGCGTGTCCCTTGGCCAGCAGATGTGTCCTGGTGACAAAGCAGTGACACGGGTGGCGGCAGGAGTGCTGGCTGAAATGACACAGCAGTGACATGGGATGGTGTGTGGCTGGCTGTGGTGCCACAGTGACAGGGAGTGCTGGCTGTGGTGCCATGGCAGTGACACAGGGGTGGTGGCAGCAGTGCTGGCTGTGGTGCCATGGCAGGGACACAGGGGTGGTGGCAGCAGTGCTGGCTGTGGTGCCATGGCAGGGACACAGGGGTGGTGGCAGCAGTGCTGGCTGTGGTGCCATGGCAGTGACACGGGGTGGTGGCAGCAGTGCTGGCTGTGGTGCCATGGCAGTGACACAGGGGTGGTGGCAGCAGTGCTGGCTGTGGTGCTGTGGCAGGGACACAGGGGTGGTGGCAGCAGTGCTGGCTGTGGTGCCGTGGCAGTGAGACACGGGGTGGTGGCAGCAGTGCTGGCTGTGGTGCCATGGCAGTGACACAGGGGTGGCAGCAGTGCTGGCTGTGGTGCCATGGCAGTGACACAGGGGTGGTGGCAGCAGTGCTGGCTGTGGTGCCGTGGCAGTGACACGGGGGTGGTGGCAGCAGTGCTGGCTGTGGTGCCGTGGCAGTGAGACACGGGGTGGTGGCAGCAGTGCTGGCTGTGGTGCCATGGCAGGGACACAGGGGTGGTGGCAGCAGTGCTGGCTGTGGTGCCATGGCAGGGACACAGGGGTGGTGGCAGCAGTGCTGGCTGTGGTGCCATCGCAGTGACACGTGGTGGTGGCAGCAGTGCTGGCTGTGTCCATGGTGTCCCTGGAGGCTCTCCAGAGCCGTTCCCATGAGGATGTGACAGAGCTCAGGGTTGCTGGGGTCAGCCAGGCTGGGCCCCTTGGTGTCCTGGCTCCACAGGGATGTGCAGTGCCTGTGAGAACTGATGGAGGAAGGCTCAGGTTGGATATTGGGAACAAATTCCTGCCTGGCAGGGCGGGCAGGCCCTGGCACAGGGTGCCCAGAGCAGCTGGGGCTGCCCCTGCATCCCTGGCAGTGCCCCAGGCCAGGCTGGAGCACCTGGGACAGTGGGAGGTGTCCCTGCCATGGCAGGGCTGGCACTGCAGGGGCTCTGGGGTCCCTTCCCACCCAACCCATCCCAGGACTCCATGGTTGTGGAATGCAAAGCCAACTGAGACTAAGACAAGTTCTCCCTTCCATACCCCCATTGCTCCCTGTCCCAGCTTCTTCTGTGCATTGTGAGAATTCCATGTGTTCTTCCATGGCTCTTCCAGCCTTGAGCTCTCCAAAGCATCAGTGTCCATTTAAGCCAGAGCTGTGCAGTATTTTCTGGAACTCTTGGCATTTGGGGCCCAGCAGAGAATTGCTGAGGAGGTTCTTGTTTGAGGTGCCCCTGTTTATGGCAGGGGTCGGGCTGTGCTCCAGGGAACAGGGACAGGAGCAGAGGGAACGGCCTCAGGCTGGGCCAGGGGAGGGGCTGGGTGGAATCAGCAGGAATTTCCCCATGGAAAGGGGCTCAGGCCTTGGAACTGCCCAGGGAGCTTTGCAGTGCCCATCCCTGCAGGTGTCCCAGGAATTCCTGGAGGTGGCACTCAGGGCTCTGGGCTGGGGACAAGGCGGGCATTGGGCACAGCTGGGACTGGATGGGCTGGGAGGGCTTGTCCAACCTCTCTGAATCTGGGACTCTGTCAAAGACCTTTGGGCACGGATTCTGGGGAAAAGGGTGACGAAGTTTAGAAATAAAACCCTGAGCAGTTTTTGTTCCGATCAATGCCCTTGGTTTGGGTGAATGTTGTACCTGCAGTTAAGTAATCACTGATTGGATGATGAGGAAATAAATTTATATTCACATTACATTTCATTTCCATTGATGTGGGGACCTGCTGCTGGTTGGTCTCTGTCTGGGTGTATCCCACAGCACACCAGGAATTCCTGGATTTCAGGAGATTGGTTAAAGCCCAGCTTGGAGTGGTGGGGGAGCTCATGGGCTGAGCCAGGCTTAGCTCTTCCCCTGTGATCTCTGGTTGCTCTGAGCCTCATCCAGCCTGGCCTTGGACACTGCCAGGGCTGGGCAGTTCACATTTGCCCAGTGCTGCAGGAGGAGGGGAACTGGGATAACTGGGAGGATCCTGAGTGGCCTGACTGGTGATTCCTTGGCAGGCACTGTCAGTCCCTATGATCTTCCTTTGAGCCAAATGGTTCTGTGAAAGTTCATTTAGGGAAAAAAATAAAAGCCTTTGGCCCTCAGGTACCTTTGCTTATTAGTAACTTTAAAAAATCTTTTCCAGGATTAGAAGCTTGCAAAGAAATTCACACTGGATGAAAACCATTTCCTGAAGCTGGGTCTATTCCAGAAACTGTAACCCAAATGTTTCTCTGTCCGTGGAGGAGATTTCACATTTGAAGAAACTTCTACTGAAGGTAGGAACATCTCCCTGTCCTTTTGTCTTGGAATGCTTTGGGTGGGAAGGGACCCCAGAGCCCCTGCAGTGCCAGCCCTGCCATGGCAGGGACACCTCCCACTGTCCCAGGCTGCTCCAGCCCCAGTGTCCAGCCTGGCCTGGGGCACTGCCAGGGATGCAGGGGCAGCCCCAGCTGCTCTGGCAATCCCAGCCCAGCCAGGAATTGCTCATTGCCAAGATCCCATCCCTGGCTGCCCTCTGGCACTGGGAGCCATTCCCTGGGTGCTGTCCCTGCAGGCCTTGGCCCCAGCCCCTCTGCAGCTCTCCTGGAGCCCCTGCAGGCCCTGCCAGGGGCTCTGAGCTCTCCCTGGATCCTTCTCCTCTCCAGGGGAGCACCCCCAGCTCTCCCAGCCTGGATCCCTGGGAACTGAGGGGCTCCAGCCCTGCAGCAGCTCCAGGTGCTGCTGTTGTTGGCCCCAGGGCTGCTCTGCAGGTGGGCTCTCACCTGAGCAAAGGGGTAGAACCCCCTCCCCTGGGGGATCCGCCCAGCACTGGGGAATTTCTGGCCAGGGCCTGTGAAGTTCCTCATTAAGGGGCCAATTAATTCCTAGTAATGAGGATGAGCTCTGTGATGCTGGGTGCTCAGGTCTGGTGGCTGCTCCTGCCATTGATCCTGGTATTTAATACCTTGAGTCATCTGAGAGGGAATTGTGGAGTCCCAGGGATGTTCTGGGAATGGAGTCCGGGCTCAGGGGCTCAGTCCCTGTGTCCCTGTGCCATCTTTGAGCCTGGGCTGCCTTTTTCCCCATGGAAAGGGGCTCAGGCCTTGGCAGGGGCTGCCCAGGGAGCTTTGCAGTGCCCATCCCTGGAGGTGTCCAAGGAATTCCTGGAGGTGGCACTCAGGCTCTGGGCTGGGGACAAGGAGGGCATTGGGCACAGCTGGACTCAGTGATCCCAGAGGGCTTTTCCAGCCTCAGGGATTTTGGGATTCATGGTGTGCTGGCCAGGAGCCTCCCTAAAACCAGGTTCAACGGGGGAAAAAATGCCTCTCAGAACCTGAGCTCAGGTCCATAATGGCTGGGAAGGGCATGGAACCCCTCTTTCCCTGTTCTCCTGGGCACTGCTGTGGCTGTGGCAGGAAATGCCCTGTGGCAGTGCCACCCTGTGCCCTCATCCTGGGGCAGGAAAAGGCAACAGGGATCTCTGACCAGAGTTCCCCAGGGAGGAGTGGGAACCATCCAGCAGAGCAGCTGAGGGCACACACACAGCAGGAGCTGCCCTCTCCTGCAGCAGCAGTTCCTTTGGGGATTCAGTGCCCTGGCATTCCCTGGAGGTGTGGGAGGAGCAGGATCCTTCCCAGGGCCAGCACTGGAGTGGCTGACTCGGGCATTTTCCTCTTGGGAATTCCGTTGGGAAAATGCTCCAAAGGGAGAGGTTTTATGAAAAACAAGTTCTCCCATGGAAATGGGTGATGAGTTAAAAGATGCACAGACTGGAATGGTTAGGTGGGATATTGGGAAGGAATTCCTGCTGGGAGGGTGCTGAGGGCTGGGATGGAATTCCCAGAGAAGCTGTGGCTGCCCCTGGATCCCTGGAAATGTCCAAGGCCAGGCTGCATGGGGCTTGGAGCTCCCTGGTCCTTGTGACAGCTTTGGTAGGCTCAGCCTAATTATTTTAGTGTCCCAAGCAGATGTTGATTCCCTGCTGTTCCTCTTGGGAACAGTGATCCTTCTGGGATCACTCCCAAATCCACTGGTTGGGGATCTGCCTGTGCCTTTTCCTCTTTCTGATTTGTGCTGATTCATTTCTTCCCTTTCACCCCGCTGCTGAGTCACCAGAGGGAGGGAGATTTGCTCTAAAGCTGTTTGGGAATTCCATGCCCAGCCCTTCCGTGGGAATTCAGCTGAGCCATTGATCAGCCTGGCCTTGTCCATCTGTGTTTTCCAGGAGGATTTGCCAGTGGTGGAACAGTTTGCTGGAAAAGCTGATTTGGGGGTTCACGTTCAGCAGGTTCAGTAAAGTGAGATTTTATTCCCTGGAGCTGGGATAACTGTTACTGGATAACTGGAATTAAAGGTGGAGAGTTCTTGGATGGATGTGTGGTCCTGGTGTTCTCCAGACTTCTTCCCATACTGGAACTGGAGGGAATTCCCTGCGTTTTGGGGTATTTTTTGTTGCTTTGTGTAGCAAAGCTTGAAATGATGTATTCTTATGGAGGAAATAGAGGAGATTTTGTATTAAAACTTGGCAAAAAAAAAGAATAAGCTTGAGATTCCCATCAGGAATCTGTGTCTGTCCAGACTAAAATCCACCCTGGATGGAACTGAGACCTGTTCATCTGGGCCAGAGCTGCTGGAGTTGGGGCTGGCTTTGGGATTTTGTACTGGGTGTTACTGGAATGGTGGGAGCATCCCAAAACTCTGTTTGGGAATGTCCCTCCTTCAGCACTTCCATGTGCCCCCACCTAGTAAAAACATTCAGTGATTTATTTTAGCAGGAATGATCTTAAATGGGCCTAGAAAATCAGTAAATCTTGGGAGTTTTGTCCTGATTTCCAGGAGCAGTTGCCTGGGGGGTTCCTGCCCCTCCCTGTTCACTTTTCCTGGCACTGAGTGCACAGAGCATTCTGGAAAGGTTGGGAAATGCTCTGGGTGTTTCCTCTGTGCCTGTGTTTGCTGAGGCTCAGGGGGGCCCTTGGTGACACAGAACTGGCTGGGAATAACCCTGGGAGAAATCACAGCAACCCAGGGCCTGGATACTGCTGGAGCTGTGGGATCAGGGGGCTGGGAGAGTCACCTGAGGGTGACCCTGTCACTGGAACCCTGCCCCCAGGTCCCTTGGAGTCACCTGAGGGTGACCCTGTCACTGGAACCACACCCCGGGTCCCTTGGAGTCACCTGAGGGTGACCCTGTCACTGGAACCCTGCCCCCGGGTCCCTTGGAGTCACCTGAGGGTGACCCTGTCACTGGAACCACACCCCGGGTCCCTTGGAGTCACCTGAGGGTGACCCTGTCACTGGAACCCTGCCCCCGGGTCCCCTTAGAGTCACCTGAGGGTGACCCTGTCACTGGAACCACGCCCCCGGGTCCCTTTGGAGTCACCCGAGGGTGACCCTGTCACTGGAACCACAGCCCGGGGTCCCTTGGAGTCACCTGAGGGTGACCCTGTCACTGGAACCACACCCCCAGGTCCCTTGGAGTCACCTGAGGGTGACCCTGTCACTGGAACCACAGCCTGGGGTTCCCTTAGAGTCACCTGAGGGTGACCCTGTCACTGGAACCACGCCCCTGGGTCCCCTTAGAGTCACCTGAGGGTGACCCTGTCACTGGAACCACGCCCCGGGGTTCCCTTAGAGTCACCTGAGGGTGACCCTGTCACTGGAACCACGCCCCTGGGTCCCCTTAGAGTCACCTGAGGGTGACCCTGTCACTGGAACCACGCCCCGGGGTTCCCTTAGAGTCACCTGAGGGTGACCCTGTCACTGGAACCACAGCCCGGGGTCCCTTGGAGTCACCTGAGGGTGACCCTGTCACTGGAACCACGCTCAGGGTCCCTTGGAGTCACCTGAGGGTGACCCTGTCACTGGAACCACAGCCCATTGTCCCTTTGGAGTCACCTGAGGGTGACCCTGTCACTGGAACCACGCCCCTGGGTCCCCTTAGAGTCACCTGAGGGTGACCCTGTCACTGGAACCACAGCCCCGGGTCCCTTAGAGTCACCTGAGGGTGACCCTGTCACTGGAACCACGCCCCTGGGTCCCTTGGAGTCACCTGAGGGTGACCCTGTCACTGGAACCACACCCCGGGTCCCTTGGAGTCACCTGAGGGTGACCCTGTCACTGGAACCACGCCCCTGGGTCCCCTTAGAGTCACCTGAGGGTGACCCTGTCACTGGAACCACAGCCCCGGGTCCCTTAGAGTCACCTGAGGGTGACCCTGTCACTGGAACCACAGCCTGGGGTTCCCTTGGAGTCACCTGAGGGTGACCCTGTCACTGGAACCACAGCCTGGGGTTCCCTTAGAGTCACCTGAGGGTGACCCTGTCACTGGAACCCTGCCCCCAGGTCCCTTGGAGTCACCTGAGGGTGACCCTGTCACCAGCACCACAGCCCAGGGTCCCTTTGGAGTCACCTGAGGGTGACCCTGTCACCGGAACCACAGCCCGGGGTTCCCTTAGAGTCACCTGAGGGTGACCCTGTCACTGGAACCACAGCCCATTGTCCCTTTGGAGTCATCTGAGGGTGACCCTGTCACTGGAACCACAGCCCATTGTCCCTTTGGAGTCACCCGAGGGTGACCCTGTCACCGGAACCACAGCCCGGGGTTCCCTTAGAGTCACCTGAGGGTGACCCTGTCACTGGAACCACAGCCCATTGTCCCTTTGGAGTCATCTGAGGGTGACCCTGTCACCAGCACCCTTTGGAGTCACCCGAGGGTGACCCTGTCCCCAGCACCACTCCCGGGTTGCTTCCCTGCTGTTCCCACTGCAGTCCCCAAAGGGAGCCTTGGTTTTCTGGAGCTGCTGGCAGCAAGAAGCTGGGTGATCATCCATGAAAAATAAATAATTAAAGGACAAATTCCCCATTGGAATTCCCAGCCAGCGGCTCCTCGGCTCAGAACATTCTGTGTAAAACATTGATTTTGTCCTTTATGCAAATGAGCAGCTCTGGGGCAGGTACTGTCCAGGACACAGCTCTGGGGAGGGGGGAAAATGAACCAAAATTAAATACAATAAAATAAGATAACACAAAATAACACATAACCAAAATAAATAAAATGTGTCCTCCCCCTAGCTCCTGAGCAGATGGAGGAGGAGAAAAAGAACAGAGCAGGGGTGGCAAAAGGGGTTCTTTGTTTGGGATTTTTAACAGCAAGTGCATTACTTGTTGGAACTTTCTATAAACTCAGCTGGAATTCTGTTGGCAGGGAATTGAATACTCCCAGCCCTGAGGAGGCAGGGTTTGTTAGTCTTGGAATTCTGTGTTGGAAAAGGGAGATTCAATATCTCCTGCATTGTCCCAAAATTGAAACACCCCAACAGTGTTTTTTATCATTCATTTATGGGTTGGAAACTGGTGCTGCAGTGCTGGGACAGGGGGGCTTCAATCCAGGTGGGGCCCAAAATCACCTCTACAGAAATGACCTTCCCTGGTGCCTCAGGCTGGGGAGGGCAGGCATGGATGGGATATTGGGAATGAGGAATTCCTGGCTGGCAGGGTGGGCAGGCCCTGCATCCCTGCAGTGCCCCAGGCCAGGCTGGACACTGGGGCTGGAGCAGCCTGGGACAGTGGGAGGTGTCCCTGCCATGGCAGGGTGGCACTGCAGGGGCTCTGGGGTCCCTTCCCACCCAGCCATGCCCTGGGAATTCCCTGGGCTGCAGTGCCCACCCAGAGGATCTGTAATTGCTCCTGTTAATGAGCTCTCCCAGAGCCTGGTGCCCGCAGGGGTTGCCGTGGGGCTCTCCTTGGCTGCAGCCTCACTGCTCCTTCCCAGCCCTGCAGCTCCTGCAGAGCCTTGGTGGCAAACTCAGGGCTTGGGGTGACATGGGAATTTCCCTGCATGGGGCTGGGAGATGCTCCCTGGAATGCAGCTCAGGTCCAGCCCCACAGCAGGTACTGACACAGAGCTGCCCTCCTGGAGCCCTCGTGGGCGTTGCTCTCATTGGATATTCCAGAAATAAAATCAGCAGCTGGGGAGGGCTGTGAGTGTCCACCTGAACAAAGGGAAAACAGCTCTGCTTTACTGGTGGAAAGAGTGACCTAAATTTAAGCACTGAGATGGGAGAAGTAGTAAATCCCATGGAATCAGAGAGTTCTGGAATGGGTTGGATGGAAGGGACCCCAGAGCCCCTGCAGTGCCAGCCCTGCCATGGCAGGGCCACCTCCCACTGTCCCAGGCTGCTCCAGCCCCAGTGTCCAGCCTGGCCTGGGGCACTGCCAGGGATGCAGGGGCAGCCCCAGCTGCTCTGGCAATCCCAGCCCAGCCCTTCTCCACTCTTGCAGGGAAAGTCAGGCAGCTTTCCCTGGAGAAATATAAAAAGTTCAGGAAAGCTGTGGAATTGCCAGGATTACAATGGGTGTCAGTTTGGAAGGTGAGAATTCTGTGTGGATTCCACACCAATGGAAGGAATATTTCTGCATTTGGGTTGACTGAGCCCCCAAACCTCCTTCACTGAAGGCCTTTGGTGCCAGATTTTCCCTCGGTGAATTTATAACCAAGCAGAGATGGTTAAAAATACCCAAAGAACAGTTTGTGAGGAACACACCGAGCCCAGCAGTGCTGTCACTGCAGTGTCACATAGGTTGAACATTCAGATGGCTGCTCCCAACTCCAAAATTCAGTGCTAGAATCCCAAAATCCCTGGGCTTGGAAAAGCCCTCTCAGCCCATCCAGTCAAATTTGTGCCTGACCCCGACCTGTCCCCAGCCCTGAGTGCCAAGTCCAGGAAATCCTTGGACACCTCCAGAGATGGGCACTTCAAACCCCCCTGGGCAGTTCCAAGGCCTGAGCCCCTTTCCATGGGGAAATTCCTGCTGATTCCCCCCTGAGCTGCCCTGGCCCAGCCTGAGGCCGTTCCCTCTGCTCCTGTCCCTGTTCCCGGCTGTGCCCTCCTGGCAGGGACTTGTGCAGAGCCACCAGGGCCCCCTGAGCCTCCTTTGCTCCAGGCTCAGCCCCTGCCCAGCTCCCTCAGCCCTCCTGGGGCTCCAGCCCCTTCCCAGCTCCATTCCCTGGACACTCCAGCCCCTCCAGGGCTCTCCAGAGCTGCCCCCAGGATTCCGGGTGGGAAAATCCTGATGTGTAAAAGAAACTCAGTTTTTCCTCTGATCCATGTCCTGCTTCTGTGAATGCTTCACTTGAAGACTCACTCTGGAAGATTCACCACGAAGGACTGAGAGATTTAAAGTCTAATGAGAAGATTGGGGTCTTCAGCTTTTTGCAAAGCCCTGCTCTGGTGGCTGGAAGGCAGAGCCCCCTCAGTGTCATTCCTGGGGGGAAAATGGGCTTTCAGGAGCACAATGTCCAGGCTGTCCTGTAGCTGAGGGCATGCAGAGTGCGACCAGCAGAGGATCAGGCACAGGGACATTTTTGGATGCTGGAAAAAGCCAAAGGAATGGATGGAGAGAGTTCTGTGTGCGGAAATGGGGATGTGGGTTAGGTTAAAAACAGCCTTGTGATCCTGGGTATGGAATCACATGGTGCTGCTGGATCATCTGGGAATGTGGCACAGGGACACAGCTCAGCCCAGGGGCTGCGTGTGCAGAGCATGGGAGCCAGGGCTGGCACTGCCCAGGATGTGACCAGAGGGACAGCACCCAGGGAATGGCTCCCAGTGCCAGAGGGCAGCCAGGGATGGGATCTTGGCAATGAGCAATTCCTGGCTGGGCTGGGATTGCCAGAGCAGCTGGGGCTGCCCCTGCATCCCTGGCAGTGCCCCAGGCCAGGCTGGACACTGGGGCTGGAGCAGCCTGGGACAGTGGGAGGTGTCCCTGCCATGGCAGGGCTGGCACTGCAGGGGCTCTGGGGGTCCCTTCCCACCCAACCCATTCCAGGATTCCATGAATTCTGTACCTGGTCCTGTGGCCAGAACAGGACTGTGAAGGGTTGTTGAGGAGCTGAGGTGAGATGGTGAAGGGCAGAATTGGAAGAGGAAGTGTTAAACAAGAGGAAGAGCCCTGGAAGAGTCTCCTAGGAGTGGTCTGAACAGTGCTGTGCTTTGGTGTAACTCACAGCTTTTCCAAAATTTCAGGTATTAGGAGAGCAAAGTAGAAAAATATCATTAATAGTACTCACATAGAGAAAAATCAGGATAACAAAAGGGCAAACTAGGGTTGGGGTAGGAGTGCATGGAAATGGATTCAAAGTGCAGTGCCCCAAGAATGACCCTGAGGGGCTGGAGCATGTCCAGGGAATGGAGCTGGGAAGGGTCTGGAGCCCCAGGAGGGCTGAGGGAGCTGGGCAGGGGCTGAGCCTGGAGCAAAGGAGGCTCAGGGGGCCCTGGTGGCTCTGCACAAGTCCCTGCCAGGAGGGCACAGCCGGGAACAGGGACAGGAGCAGAGGGAACGGCCTCAGGCTGGGCCAGGGCAGCTCAGGGGGGATTTTGGGGAAATTCCTGCCCCAGGAGGGTTGGAAAGCACTGGATGGGCTGGACTCCTCATCCCTGGAAGTGTTCAGAAAATGTGTGGAGGTGGCACCTGAGGACACGGGGTGGCAGTGGATGGGGTTGATGGTGGGACTCAGTGGTCTCAGAGGTCTTCTCCAACCTCAGCAATGCTGTGGTCATGCACAGTGGGTGTGGAGCAGTAACCGGTGCTTTCCTGCCCCCAGCCAGTCGTGTCCCATCACCATGTTCTGGAAGTTTGATTTGAACACAACGTCACACGTGGACAAGCTGCTGGACAAGGAGGATGTGACCCTGGAGGAGCTGATGGACGAGGATGACGTCCTGCAGGAATGCAAGGCCCAGAACCGGCGGCTGCTGGACTTCCTGTGCCAGCAGCACTGCATGGAGCAGCTGGTCACCCTCATCACCCACGAGCCCCCCGTGGACATGGACGAGAAGGTCCGATTCAAGTAGGTATTGGATCCCTGCTCCCCGGGACATGCCAGCCAGGGATCCCGGGGCTGAAAACTGAGATTCCACCTGGGCTCCGCTGTGGCGCCTCCGCGGGGGGAGGGAGGCTTTGAGCTCTGGGGATCTTCCAGCTTTGGAGGTTTGGAGGGAATTGGTTTGGTTTTGATGGTTTGACAGTGAGTTGGTCTCCAAAAAAATTCGTATTTCAAGTAATGTCTCCAAAAAAAGATAGCTCAAGTAATATCTCAAATAATCAAATCTGAAATAACGTAAAAGAAATAGTCCTATCTCAAATAAAGTCTCAAAAAATCTGCTGTTCCCTCAAAATCCAAAGCCCCCTGAATAGGTTTTTATAGGAAAGGGAAGCACAAGAGGTAGAAATCTCTGAACTCAGTGGGTTTCCAATCCCACAGAACAAAGTGAGCTGGAAAATGAATAAAATCTGGGGTATTTTCAGTGTGCTGCATGTCCAGATCCTGCTGATCTTAGGAATCACAGCTCTGGGCAGGCCCTGCCCCTGCTCAGACCACACTGAGCTCCTCACAGGGGTTTTCTCTTCACCAGAGTTGTGTTTGTGTATTTTTAACCCAATGTATACTCAAAAATATTGACATTTGGGTTTGGGGAGTTTGTTTTCTTTTGTGAAGTTTATATAAAAATAAAAGGCTGCTCTGACTATAAATAAATGAAACTGAGCAGGTTTTTCCTGGTGGGGATGGATCAGGGATGGGGTTGGTGGAAAGCCACAGAAGTGCCGTGTTCAGGTGTGGTTTTGGGTAAGAGTTGATAATGATGTGGGGTGGCTGTTCCCAGGGGAGTGAATGCCCGGGAGTATGTGGGATAATAACTTGGAATATCCTGTGGCTGCTGTGCAAGGATCCTGCTCTGAAGGGTGAATTTTGGACCCACCTGCAGAGCTGCGTCAGCCCTGGGGCCAGCAGCTGAAGGACCTGGAGCAAGTCCAAGGAGCTGCTCCAGGGCTGGAGCCCCTCTGCTCTGGAGCCAGCCTGGGAGAGCTGGGAATGTTCCCCTGGAGAAGGGAAGGGTCCAGGGAGGCTTCCAGCACATTCCAGGGCCTGCAGGGGCTCCAGGAGAGCTGCAGAGGGACTGGGGCCAAGGCCTGCAGGGACAGCACCCAGGGAATGGCTCCCAGTGCCAGAGGGCAGCCAGGGATGGGATCTTGGCAATGAGGAATTCCTGGCTGGGCTGGGATTGCCAGAGCAGCTGGGGCTGCCCCTGCATCCCTGGCAGTGCCCCAGGCCAGGCTGGACACTGGGGCTGGAGCACCTGGGACAGTGGGAGGTGTCCCTGCCATGGCAGGGCTGGCACTGCAGGGGCTCTGGGGTCCCTCCCCACCCAGCCATGCCAGGATTCCCTGGCTGTTACCAAGCAGGTGAAGAATGAGGGAAGGGGGGCACAAGGACAGAGGTTTCAAGAAGGAAATTCCTGCTGGGACACCAAGGGCTGATGTTCATGGAGCATTTTCTTGGCAGCTCTTGGGACTCCCAGGCAGAGCAGACCCAGAAGCGTCTCCAAAGCCTGGAGAGGGGAAGGAGGGTTTGAGCTCATTAGAAACGAGGGAAGCTTTTGGGATAAATAAAGGCTGAGCAGGAAGAGTGGACTCTGTGTAAATCCAGATGGAATCCCACTTTGGCTCTTCAGGAAAGGTTATAAATTTGGTGAAGTGGAACAGGGAGAAACTTGAAAGCTTTGGAAGGATCTGGGGATGGGGATGCATGGGGAGGGGATCATCCAAGGGCTTTATCCCTGGAACAGTGGGATGGAGGTTCATAAAGTCCAGAGGGGAAATTGCAAAGAGGAAAATCCCCAATAAATCCCCATCCAAGCAGAACTGGTGGAATGAAAGGAGGCTGGAGCAGGAAAGGAGAGTGTGAATCTTGGATCTGCCAATGAGCTGCTGAGCCCAAGGGTGAGAGAAGCTCGGCTTGCCGGGGTTGGAGGGGGAGCTCGGGTGAGGTGAGGTCCCTGCAGCCTGGAAACCTCCAGGGCTGGGATGTGGTGCCACAGCGGGAATGGTGAGGGGTTGGATCAGACCTGGGGCTGTGAGAGCTGCAGGAGCAGCACCTGCTGGGACAGGGAGAGCTCCCATTTCTCTCCTGTCCATGGGATCTGTATCCCAGGGAGGCTCCACACACAGATCTTTAGGAACTGTGGATGTTCTGTGAATGGAATGAGGCAGGAAAAGGAGAAAAGAATCGTGGTGTCCCTTCGGGGGTGTAAGGGATGGAAGGGCTGGAAGGTCCCTCTGTGGTGGTGGCAGTGACATCCTCAGCTCCTTGGGCAGAGCCAAGCCTGGAACAGCAGCAGCAGGGCCTGAGGGGCTTTTGGAACCTCCAGGGCTGGAACTGCAGGAACAGGAGGAGGCTGCTGGGGAGGGGAATGGTGCAGGGAAAGGGTCAGAGCTCCCAGCTGGCCTGGAAGTGGCTTGTCTTAGTGGCTTGTAGGGAATGCAGAGATTGGGAAAGATCCTGGTGTAGAAACCTGGCATGGTCACAAGTCACTAATAACCCATTGTGGGAAAAGTGCCCTCACCAGAGGGAATCAGTCATGGAATGGCTGGGTGGGAAGGGCCTCAGAGCCCCTGCAGTGCCACCCTGCCATGGCAGGGACACCTCCCACTGTCCCAGGCTGCTCCAGCCCCAGTGTCCAGCCTGGCCTGGGGCACTGCCAGGGATGCAGGGCAGCCCCAGCTGCTCTGGGCACCCTGTGCCAGGGCCTGCCCACCCTGCCAGGCAGGAACTCCTTCACTTCTTTGTGGAGGGCAGATCTCCAGAGAGTTCCCATCTCACCCGTGGTGGCTCTGGGTGTGTCCCTGCAGGTATCCCAACACAGCCTGCGAGCTGCTGACCTCGGACGTGCCGCAGATCAACGACAAACTGGGCGGGGACGAGACCCTGCTCAACATCCTCTACGACTTCCTGGACCACGAGCCCCCCCTGAACCCCCTCCTCGCCAGCTTCTTCAGCAAGACCATCGGGAACCTCATTGCACGGAAAACAGAACAGGTGGGGATGGGTCTGTCCCGATCCAGGGAATTCCCGTGCTGTGCCCTTGCTGTGAGCTCGTGGTACTCCTGGACTTGGGTTCAAGGTTGGAGGTGAAATGGGGTCTCTGGAAAGTTCTCAGAATTCCTCAGTGCAGGGACATGCTGGTGTGGACAGACTCTTCCCAGAGTTTTGAGTTGGGATCTGCCACGGCTGGGATATCCTCATGGCACAGCTAAATCTTCACTTTTCGTGCCAAGGCATTTTGAGGGTCATCAGAGTCATCTCAATCCATAAACAAGGCCTCAGGCTCATCCTTGTGGAAGGGGTGCTGAGGCATGGGCTCAGCAGGGATTCAGGAATACTCACATCCCAGTAAATACCAAGGTTGTAAATGCTGTCTAGTAGGGAGCTTGAGAGGAAAGGAAAATCCTCCAGCTTCACTTATTTCCATGGCATTGGGTTTCTCTGTGGCACAGAGGGGAGAAAAGTTGGCTGAAAAGATCTGATTTGGTGTTGCCTTGGAGTAAGAATTATTCCCTTGTTCCCTGGAGGGTTCCCAGCCCAAGGTCGGTGGTTGAGACACAAAGGAGAAGCTGTGAGGGAGTTGTGAGGGAGTTGAGGTGGATCTGTGAGGGAGTTGTGGGGGAATTGTGGGGGATTTCTGAGGGAGCTGTGGGGGGATTTGTGAGGGAGCTGTGTATCCTGCTGGCAGCTGATGCAGGGTCCTGTTTCCACAGGTGATCTCATTTTTGAGGAAAAAGGACAAGTTCCTGAGCCTGGTGCTAAAGCACATCGACACCTCTGCCATGATGGACCTGCTGCTGCGCCTCATCAGCTGCGTGGAGCCCACGGCGCTGCGCCAGGACGTGCTCAACGTGAGGGCCTTCCCCTCCCAGCCCCTGCCCCTGCCTGGCTCGGGACAGGTGGGGTCTGTGGGTGTTTGATCCCAGGAGCAGATCCACCCCTCAGGCAGCTCCTGTACCCAGGGCTGGGGTCACTCCTTGGGGTTCCTCAGCCCCGTTGTGGCTCCAGGGCAGCAGCCTGGGTCACTCCTGGCAGCAAAGGGGTTCCCACTCATTTTTCATGGAGCAACCTCTCTTTAGTCCAGCTGGAGAGCTTGGAGAAAGGGAAACTGTGTTTTCCCAGTGTTCAGAAATTCAGACATTGATTGGGACAGCAATTAGTGTAATTCCTTACCATGTTCAAGGAATCATAGAGTCAGGGAATCCTGGAATGGTTGGGGTTAAAGAGGACCCTAAAGCCCTCCAGTGCCACCACTGCCATGGCGGGGACATCTTCCACTGTCCCAGGCTCAGGAGCAGAGGGGCTCCAGACTCATCCCTGGAAATGTTTTTCCTTGTCATGGAACTTTACTCATTTCCCAGGCAGCTGAGTTTGGGCATTGTTGGGATGAGTCTGGGGGATGTCACACATGCAGCAGTTTTCCTGGAGCAGGAGTGGGATGTGAATGGAAATGGGTAGAGATGAGGGGCTGAGCCTGCATGTGGGGCTGGGAGGGAGGAGTGGAAGGGAGCCTTTGGAGAGGATGTTCCTGGTTTGCCTGGGCCAGAAAGGGGATAGGGAATGGTTTTCATGGAGAACAGGAAGTTGTGGAGCAAGGTGAAGGTGCAGTGACAACTGTTCCAACATCTGGCAGGAGGTGGAATTGCTGGGTGTGAGCAGCAGGAAGAACAGGAGCTGCTGGGAGAATGTGGTGGGGTTCTGCCAACGCTGCTCACATGAGGCTGTTTGTCCCTGGAGCATTCCATGTTTTCCAGAGGGGCCTGTGTGTTAGTTCCATGGCAGGATGCAAATCCAAATCCATCCCCATCCATGCTGATGCAGATCTGAATCCATCCCTGTCTCTGCCTCAGGGATGGGATTGGAGAGGGAAGGAAGGGCTTCCCCTTCCTGCAGAGTTTCCCAGAGCCCCTCTTGTTCTGAGTTCTCGGGCATCCATGGAGGATTTTCTCTGCTGCTCTTTTCCCTGCAGTGGCTGAATGAAGCCAGGATTATCCAGAGACTCGTGGAGCTGATCCATTCGAGCCAGGATGAGGATGTGAGTGGCACCAGGGCTGGGATTTGGGGGGCTGGGCCCTGCAGGGTCCGGGAGATTTCGTTTGCCTTGTCCCGGTGACCTGTGGAGGAGCCACCGGGGATGGCCTTGGCATGTCCCATCTTCTGCTCAGCACCAGATGAGGGGAACTGGAGTGGTTTCACCTGCTTTTGACTTATTTTACTCCAAATTTCTTGGTTCTGCTCCCTCAGTTCATCTCAGTCCTACAGACAGTGGGGATTTCCCTTGGGATTAGGGAAGAGCCTGCTGTTCCTGGAAGATCCTTTAAAATCAGCCACTTTATGCCATTTCATATCTTTCTAGCCCCAAGTAGGAATTCAGTTGTAAAGCCCAGAAAATGCAGTTCTCTGAGCCCAGTTCCCTCAGCTCATCCCAGGCAAACTTCCCTCTGTGAGGGGAAAACTGGGACCATCCCCATGGATTGGATTTGTGTTGGAGCAGATGCTGAGGTACAGCAGCTCCAGAGAGGCTTTGCCTGATGGCCAGAAGCAGAGGATGAATTCCTCAAACACCCCTGGAAAGCCTTTTAAATCCCAGGAATTAAATGGTGAAGGTTTTTCTCAAGCAGGAAAGCTGAGCAGTGGGAGGAAAGATGGGATGTTTGTGTTGCAGATGTGCAGATTAGAGGATTGAGGAGAGAAAAAGGAATCCTCACCCCTGAGCTCCTGAACTGCTCTTGATGGTCACGTTTGGGCCAATCTCCTTTGAGTGCAAAGCCTGTTGATGCTGCTGCTCCAGGAGTGTCCAGCCCTGAGTAACTCCAGGGGGAGCAGGAGTGGGGTTTATCCCAGCCAGAGCATTCCCAGCCCGGCCAGGCTTGGCCCCCCCGGCGCTGACGCTGCTCCTGTCCTGTTTCCAGAGGCAATCCAACGCTTCCCAGACCCTGTGTGACATCATCAGGCTGAGCAGAGACCAGAGCACTCAGCTCCAGGATGTCCCGGAGCCAGATCCACTTCTCACAGCACTGGAATCGTGAGTACTGAGGGCACTGGGCGCGCTGGGGGCGCTGGGTGCACTGGGAGTGGCTCCTGGATCGCTCTGCAGGGAGCAGACAGAGCAGGGATGTTCCTTTGGAGCCGGAGCAGCTCTGAATGGCCTCTTCAGTGTTGGGGGGCTTGGGGCTCTGTCCAGAGGCAGGAGAGGGGGTCAGGGAGCCCCCGGCCTGATCCAGGCTGAGGCAAAAACCCAAGGAATTCCAGCCTGGGGAAGGGAGGGTTGTGTGGGGACCTCACAGCACCTTCAGGGTCTGAAGGGATCTCAAAGGAATCCCAGGACCTTTAAGGAGGGCTGTGATTCCCTGCAGAGGCAGGGGTGATGGCCATGGATGACATGGTACTTACAGACTTTTTTGGTAATTTTAGGCTTTCTTTGTAGTTTTGGAGAGGGCTGTGGGACCCTGCACTTCCAGGAACCATCTCCAGAATTCCTGCTCAAAATAAAGGAGCAATTTTGGGCAAAGGGGTTCTCTTACTCCTCTTCCCTTTCTGCTGAAGGTCACAAAGCTCATTACCCTTCCTGGCCAATTTTCCCAGCATTGCAGTGACCTTTGGGTTTTGGATAACTTTTATCATCCCTGAGTCAGGAATGAATGATCAGCGTGACGGAGGTGGGATCAGGGAATCAGCCCCAAATCCAGGTTCAGGAGCTGCTGGCTGGGTGCAATAAAGGGAATTTGGTCCATTACAGAAAATTGCCTCCTTTTCCTGCTTCTGCCTCCCCTGCTCTGCTGACAGAGGGTATTTAGATGCTCCTTGTCAAATAATCCTCCCTCGTGAATTATTCAGCTGTTTTTACATTTTTGTCTCATATTTTATTTATACCCATGGAAAGGAGACTTTTTGGAGTGTTAGAAAATAGTCAGGATTGGGCTGTGAACTCCAGGGATGCTGGGTTTGGCTGGATGTGGGACTGGGGAAAGCAGGGAAAGGGAAGGGACTTCCTGAGGGCTGGATTTTGGGGAGCTGTCCCTGAGGGACAGAGCTGGGATGTGGAGGGGAGCAGGAGCTGCAGGAACTGGAGCAACAACTGACAAAACCAGAGGACAGTCTCAAGCTGTGCCAAGGGAAATCCAGGCTGGAGAGCAGGAAAAAGCTTTTCCAGCAAGGGGGATAAAGTTCTGCAATGGCTGCCCGGGGAGGTGGTGCAGTCCCCATCCCTGGGTGTGTTTGACAGCCTGGATGTGGCACTGGGTGCCAGGGGCTGGGCTGGACTCGATGACATTGAAGGTCTCTCCCAACCCAGTGATGGTGTGAACTGGGGAGCAGGGCCGGCCTCAGCCTCCTGTTCCTGCCCCCCGTCATTCCTTGGTGTGGCACAGAGCTGTGGGAAGAGTGGGACCTTCCCTGTGCCTTCCGTGGCTGCCCAGACAGCACCTGGGCGGGTGCAGCAGCGCAGCCCCGTGTGAGTGAGCCCTGTGTCCCCAGGCAGGAGTGCGTGGAGCAGCTCCTCAGGAACATGTTCGACGGGGAGCAGAGCGAGACCTGCATCGTCAACGGAACCCAGGTGCTCCTGACGCTGCTGGAAACGCGGCGCTCCGGGTGAGCCGCGACCGCCGCCGCTGCCGGGATCGCTGGGATCCCTGGGATCGCTGGGATTACCAGGATCGCTCGGATCTCCAGGGTCACTGGGATTGCTGGGATTGCCAGGGTCACTGGGATTGCCAGGGTCACTGGGATCGCTGGGATTGCCAGGGTCACTGGGATCTCCAGGGTCACTGGGATCGCTGGGATCGCTGGGATCGCTGGGATTGCCAGGGTCACTGGGATCGCTGGGATTGCTGGGATTACCAGGATCGCTCGGATCTCCAGGGTCACTGGGATTGCTGGGATTGCCAGGGTCACTGGGATCGCTGGGATTGCTGGGATTACCAGGATTGCTGGGATTGCCAGGGTCACTGGGATCGCTGGGATTGCCAGATCACTGGGATTGCCAGGATCACTGGGATTGCCGGGATCACTGGGATTGCCAGGATCACTGGGATCGCCGGGATTGCCAGGATTACCAGGATTACCAGGATCACTTGGATGTCCAGGATCACTGGGATCACTGGGATTGCCAGGATCATTGGGATTACCAGGATCACTGGGGTCACTGGGATCCCTGGGATTACCAGGGTCACTGGGATCACTGGCATTGCTAGGATCACTGGGACCGCCAGGATTACTGGGATCACTGGGGTTTCTGGGATCACCGGGATCGCTGGGATTACTGGGATCACCAGGATTACCGGGGGCTCCAGGCTGTGCTGGGGGCACAAAGGGAAAGGCACTGCCCAGACACAGGGAATGGCTTCAGGCTGGAAGGCGGGAGTCTTAGGTGGGCTACTGGGAGGGAATTCCTGGCTGGGAGGGTGGGCAGGCCCTGCTGCCCCTGGATCCCTGGCAGTGTCCAAGGCCAGGCTGGACACTGGGGCTGGGAGCAGCCTGGGACAGTGGGAGGAACACACGTTTGTTAGGTAGCTCTTGCTGAGCCATTTTCTTTGGAAGTGTTTGGGAGTTTGGAACTCCAGGGAGCACTTTGGGAATGTGGTTTGCCAGCTCTGCTGGGAGGTTATTTCTGGTCAGCTCCTCCTGAGCTCGGCGCAGGTTTGGTTGTGTGAGCAGCACCTGGGAAATTATACCAATATTAACTAATACAGTATAATAAATAATAGAAATAACTGATATAATAGGGTCAATACTGTGCAGGTATGGGAATGTGTTCAGGAGCTGAATATTATTATTTTTCATCCTCATTTTTGAAAACTACTGACATAGCCAGTGTGACTGGAGGCTCTTTAACAAAATCTGCACCTCTGGATACTGGGGGCAGTTCTGGGTCCCAGAAGAAGGAAGATGGAATGCAGGAAGTGCAGAAGGAAAATGGTTTTAGTGGAATTGCTGATTAAACACCAGGTTGGGCGCTGGTTTAATATAAAGTCCCAGAATCCCAGGACAGACTGGGCTGGGAGGGACCTTGAGGACCCTGGTATCGCTTGGTTGTTCAGAGCGGGAAGAGGGAATGGTGAGTGACTCCGAGTGAATCCTGGTGTTCCCTCAGAGTGGAAGGCCTGATGGACTCGTACACTCAGGGATTCGAGAGGTCTTACACTGTCAACAGCAGCATCTTACACGGCATCGAGCCCCGGCTCAAGGACTTCCACCAGCTGCTGCTGTGCCCGCCCAAGGTACCGCCCGCACTCCAGACAGCTCCGGCCTGGACACGGGGCCAGGGAGGGGAAATCCACAGCAAATCCTGTAACTCAGGCCTGCAGGGATGAGCAGCAGGAGTCTGAGAGTTGTGTTCAGGGAAATCTTTGGGATGGGGGGATTGAGGGGAGATGGGAAGGGATGGAGAGGAAGAAACTTTCAGTGGATAGTTGGATTTTAATCTTCTGATTCGGAAGTTAAATCTCCCAGTGGCCCCAGAACCATCCTCTTGGGAAGGTGGTTTAGGTTTCCCTGCTGAGAACATTCCTGAAATGGGTGGGTTCTGTTAAATCTGGGAATTCCAGAACAGCTGGGGCTGTTAGGGATCATCCAGTGCTACTCCATGCAGGGCAGGGTCACCTGGAGCAGGTGACACAGGGACACGTCCAGCTGGGATTGGGATGTCTGCAGAATTGGGGGATGAGGCCCTCCCGGGGCAGTGCAGGGTTCCAGGGCTCTGTCCCCTCCATGGGAAGCTCTTGCCCCTGGTGAGGTGGAATTCCCACGGTTGGATTTACGGCCCTGTAGAAGCCTGGTGCAGGTGTGCTGTGGGAACGTTGTCCTGCCCTGACTGCCCTCCCTGCCCTCAGAAACCGGCGATCCTGACCACGCTGGGGGTGCTGGAGGAGCCGCTGGGGAACGCGCGGCTGCACGGCTCGCGGCTGATCGCGGCGCTGCTGCACGCCAACACGCCCAGCATCAACCACGAGCTCTGCCGGCTCGGCACCATGGACTTGTTACTTGTGAGTGTCCGGGGGCACCAGGGATGGGACCTGGAGCCCTTCTGGGCAGGGCTTGTGCAGGGGGCCATGTCGTGGCGTTCCCCTTACCTGCTCCAGTGAGGAGCAGATCCCTGGAAGAGCTTTTGGGACCTGAATCCGGCTGTTTGGGGTTTTGGACTGAGCCTCACACTTCCAATTCCATGTCCGTTCAGTGGAGAAGGTGTGAAACAGTCTGTGCTGTGTGTGTGAGCTCCTGGAATCATGAGAGATTAATTTTCTCCCAGGATCCTTGAGGCTGGAAAAAGCCTTCCGGAACCTGGGCTGCCTTAAGAGAATTGATTCCACCCTTAGCAGTGGTTTAGTTCCTGTTTTTCCTAGGCTTCATTGAGCCCCAGCAGAGTTAAGTTGTTTAATTCAGTGTGTCTGTGCTGTGAGTGCTGTGTGAGAGGATTCCTAAGTGCTCCATTTACTGGGAATATTCACTGATTTCCCAGCAGACTGAGTGCCCTGGGAATGCAGAGCCCAGCCTGCACTGGGTGCTGGCATGTAGCAGGAAAACCGTTTGAGTGGAATTGCTTGATCAAACAACAGCTTGGGCAACAATTTAGTATCCCAGAGTCCCAGAATCCTGGGATGGGTTGAATTGGGAAGATTCCTAAAGATCCCTGATATCATTAAAACCAGGAAAATTTATCCTGAGTAAACTCTTCCATCTCTCGTTTCTCCTCCAGGATTTATTTTTTAAATACACGTGGAATAACTTTTTGCATTTCCAAGTGGAGCTGTCCATAGCAGCCATCCTGTCCCACTCGGTGCAGGAGGGGAAGCCCAGCCCGGGGGAGCCGGGCAGCAAAGAGGAGGCTCCGAGCGGGAGCGCGGCCCCGGAGCCCGCGGAGCCCGCGGAGCGCACACAGCCCCCTGCCGGAGCCACCGAGAACGTCATGGTCACCCACGTGAGAGCTGGGCTGCGGATGGGGCCGCGGGGTGCCTGGGCTGGGCTGGGGTCACCGGGCATCTCTGGGATGGGCTGGGGTCACCAGGGCATCTCTGGGATGGGCTGGGGTCACCAGGGTCCTTGTGGTGGGGCTGGGGTCACCAGGGCATCTCTGGGATGGGCTGGGGTCACCAGGGATCTCTGGGATGGGCTGGGGTCAGCAGGGATCTCTGGGATGGGCTGGGGTCACCAGGGATCTCTGGGATGGGCTGGGGTCACCGGGGATCTCTGGGATGGGCTGGGATCACCAGGGCATCTCTGGGATGGGCTGGGATCACCAGGGATCTCTGGGATGGGTTTGAGTCACCAGAGCATCTCTGGGGATGGCTGGGGTCAGTAGGGATCTCTGGGATGGGCTGGGGTCACCAGGGATCCTTGGTCTGGGGCTGGGGTCACCAGGGATCTCTGGGATGGGCTGGGGTCACCGGGGATCTCTGGGGTGGGGCTGGGGTCACCAGGGATCTCTGGGATGGGCTGGGGTCACCAGGGATCTCTGGGATGGGCTGGGGTCACCAGGGATCTCTGGGGATGGCTGGGGTCAGCAGGGATCCTTGGTCTGGGGCTGGGGTCAGCAGGGATCTCTGGGATGGGCTGGGGTCAGCAGGGATCTCTGGGATGGGCTGGGGTCACCAGGGATCTCTGGGATGGGCTGGGGTCACCGGGGATCTCTGGGATGGGCTGGGATCACCAGGGCATCTCTGGGATGGGCTGGGATCACCAGGGATCTCTGGGGTGGGCTGGGGTCACCAGGGATCTCTGGGATGGGCTGGGGTCACCAGGGATCCTTGGTCTGGGGCTGGGCTCACCAGGGATCCTTGGTCTGGGGCTGGGGTCAGCAGGGATCTCTGGGGTGGGTTGTTCCAGAGCAGGGACTTGTCTCAATGTAGATTTTTTTATTATTATTTGGTTTTATATGTAATTTCTAGTGGGGTTTTTTTTATAATTTATTGCCTTTAAAATTGTTTTTATTACTTATTATCAAATTTTTGTGGGCTTTATTATTATCTGGTTTTAGTGGGTTTTATTATTATTTATTATAATTTGTAGTGGGTTTTATTATTATTTTTATCTATTTTTAGTGGGCTTTGTTATTATCATTTGTAGTGGTTCTCATGGAGCTGTGGTGGCTTTTGTGCCTTTATTTGCAGCATCCCATTAAAACTCCCCTCATTTAATGACCCTGTGAATCCCTTGGTATTTATTAAAATTAACTCCATTTATTATTCAAATTCCATTTTTTAAAGTAAAACTTACTACAAATTTTGGACAAAAAGCTAACCAAGACCATTCCAGCTGTGAGTGGCCAGGCCTCAGTGTGGTGGCTGGAAAATGCCAGCAGTGCTTTAGTTCTGCTGCTGGGGATGCTCCAGGTGTTGCTGCTGTGCTGGGATCCTCTGGGGAATAACCAGGAAGGAAAGGAGCGGCCAGGGAAGGAGCAGGAGGATCCACAGTTCTCCTTTGGAAAATCCTGAATATCCTCCCTTTTTCCCCACAGCTGTTCCAGAAGTGCTGCCTGGTGCAGAGGATATTGGACGCCTGGGAAGCCAATGACAAAATCCAGTAAGGAATTGCTGGCCTGGGGCTGCACACTGACTTGGGAATATTCTTGGAGAATTTCCATTTGAATGGTGTCCAAACAGACTTGGATTTTGGTTGGGATTTGGAACTGGGGTGGTTTGCATGCTGACAAGCCAAATTCCCAAACAGACAGATTTGAAGGCATGATTGGTTTTGTGGATGTTTCCAACACCCCATCCCAAACACTCAGTCTTCTGCTTTCCTGCTTTCTCAGGGAACCCCATGGAATATTCACCTTTTAAACTTTTTTGTTTGTTTGTTTCAAGTGTACAATTTTATTCTTCCCAGAGTAGAAAACTGTTGGAAGTTGGGGTGGCCAAGCATTTGTGGCCTGGATTTCCTATTTTAGCTTTATAAACCCCTTGTGCTGATTGGGCTGATAAGAACTAAATATTCTAAAAGAACTAAAACATTCAAGTGGAAATATTCCAGAGGCTTCAGTTTCCGTGTCCAGCTCAGTGTTTGGTCCTCCCTTTCTATTTTGAGCTCCTGGTGGCTTCCAAGGCCTTTGGAGTCCCAGTGGAGTTGTTTAGGCCATAATTGGTGGATTGAGATCTGGATTACTTTTTTTTTTTTTGTTGCTGTGATTTGGGGTTTTGGGTTTTTGGTTCTTTTTACAGCCTCTTGTCCACATAAGGAATTTTGCTGGGCATTTCCTTGCCCAGTTCTGTAGGACCAAAAATATCCCTGGGTGCTGCTTGGGAGTTTTCCTGATTAAACCAGAAAGGAGCCAGAGCTCATCCCTACTTCCTGCCAGAGTTCCAGCCACCACCACACTGGAAAGAATCTGAGTGGAAGGAAAAAACCAGGGATTTCAGCAGAGGAATCTCAGCTGGGGCTTTGGGAAGGTGGAGTTTCCTTGGCTGCTCTCAGTGGGCAGATGGAGAGCAGCAGGGACCGACCCTGGATCCCTGGCAGTGCCCCAGGCCAGGCTGGACACTGGCAGGGCTGGCACTGGAGGGTCCCTTCCCACCCAAACCATTCCCTGGGCTGGTTTGGAGCACGGCTTCACTCTGCAGGAAAGGAAGCAGTGAGGAGCCAGAGCAGGGACTCGAGGCTGCTCGGGCTCTGTGTTGGGAACTGGTTTTATCCCAGGGGCAATCCCATGCTTGGATGGGAATGTCTTCTGTTCTGGGGGAGTCACTGCTGCAATCCCAGTCCCACCCTGGAGCTCTGCCAGTAGCTGTGCTGTAGATCCTTAACTTTGGGCGTTTTCTTCCCTGGGAACTGCAATCAGATTTATTCTTGCATCTTTTCCATGTTTAGCTCCTTGTATAGAGCCCCTCCCATGTTACCTGGGCAGGAGGAGGGATCAGGAGGGAACAGGGCAAAATGAAGGAAGGTCCCTGTGCTGGGGCCGAGCTCAGCCCATCCTGCCAGAGCAGGGCTGATCCCTGTGTGGGGCTGGAATTCTGTGGCCAGTGGGGCAGGAATGCTGTGGCCATTGTGGCTGGAATTCTGTGGGCATTGGGGCAGGAATGCTGTGGCTATTCCCAGGGCTTTGTCCTGGCTCTGTGGTTATCCTGGCTCCATGGGCATCCCATCCTGGCTCCATGGGTATCTTGGCTCCTTGGGTATCCCAGTTCCATGGGTGTCCTGGCTCCGTGGGTATCCCAGTTCCATGGGTACCTGAGTGCCATGGCTGTCCTGGCTCCATGGGTATCCCAGTTCCGTGGGTATCCCGGTTCCATGGGTATCCTGGCTCTGTGGGTATCCCAGCTCTGTGGGTATCCCAGTTCTGCGCGGGTCCTGGCTCTGTGGATATCCCAGTTCCGTGGGTATCCTGGTTCCATGGGTAACCTGGCTCTGTGGGTATCCCAGCTCTGTGGGTATCCCAGCTCTGTGGGTATCCCAGTTCCATGGGTGTCCTGGCTCTGTGGATATCCCAGTTCCGTGGGTATCCCGGTTCCATGGGTAACCTGGCTCTATGGGTATCCTGGCCCTGAGGGTGTCCCGGCTCCGAGGGTATCCCGGTTCCATGGGTGTCCTGGCCCCGAGGGTGTCCCGGCTCTGTGGGTAGCGGCTGCTCTCTGTTCCAGGGCAGAGGGCGGCAGGAGGAGAGGGAACATGGGGCACCTGACCCGCATCGCCAACGCCGTGGTGCACAACATGGAGAAGGGGCCCATGCAGGCCCAGATCAGTGACTTCATCAAAGGTACCGCCTCCTCCTCCTCCTCCTCCTCCTCCTCCTCCTTCTCCTTCTCCTTCTCCTTCTCCTTCTCCTTCTCCTTCTCCTTCTCCTTCTCCTTCTCCTTCTCCTTCTCCTTCTCCTTCTCCTCCTCCTTCTCCTTCACTTTTCACTGCTCTCCAGGGAAAAATAACCCTTGGGAGCTCCTGGGAGGGCTCACTGCAGGTATTTCCTCAAGATCCTTTCCCATTGGAAAGTGTTCCCAGGGAAATCCCACAATATGCCATCATTTAAAGTATGGTGAGACCCCATTTGGCTGCTCCTGGTTTTCAGACAGTGAGGTTAAGATTGGACAGTGGGAGGAGTCCCTGTCGTGGCAGGGGTGGCACTGGATGGGCTTTGAGGTCCCTTCCCACCCAACCCATTCCATGATTCCATGACTCTCTGAGGAAGAGACATGAGGTTGTGTCCCCAGATGTGCTCATCAGGGATATTCCCATTGCCAGACTGTGTCCATCCTGCCCTCACTGGATCCACTTGGAAAACTGGTTTTGTCCCATGGCTTTGGGTGGGAGGAAGGAAGATTTTCCATTTTCCACATTTTCCATCCCCACTGCTCAGCCCCTGCCGGGCTGGGAGGGGGTACAGCCGGGCAGTGACAATCTGGGGGCACAATCTTCTGCTCTTTTTTCCTTGTATTATTTCTCCATTTCCCTGCCTCAACCCTCAAGTTCTGCTCACCTTTGTGCTCCCAGTTGTGCTGGGCTGGGAGAGATGGGAGGGGAGGGCACCCCCAAGGTGAGAGAAGCTGTGAGTCCTCAGCCCGGGTGAGTCCCCAGGGAGTTCAGCTGGCTCAGAACTCCCATGGTTTCTGTGTCCCTTTTGTTCCAGAGTTGCCTGAGGACTGCAGGGGCAGGTGGGAGAGTTTTGTGGAGGAGACGCTGACGGAGACAAACCGGAGAAACACGGTGGATTTGGTGAGTTGGTCACTCCAGTGCCTGCTGGGCTTCCCCTCACAGAAGAAAGGGATATTCCTGGTTTTTCTCATTTTCCTTCTTTTGCTGAAGAATGCTTCAAGGCAGAGTAGAAAGCATTTCCATGAACGTGTTTCATAACAGTCCTTCAGCAGAGCTGATCTGTGGTGCTGAGCTGGTCCCTGGGATTCCTTGGGGCAGCACCTGCCTGGGCAGGAGTTTGGGCTTTGGTGGAACTGAAACATTGGAGCTTTTCCAGCTTTCCCTGGTTCCCTGACTGGTTTGTGCTTTCCCAGGTGAGCACCCACCACCTGCACTCCTCCAGCGAGGATGAGGACATTGAAAGTGCTTTTCCCAACGAGCTCACTCTCCAGCAGGTGAGTTGGGAACATCTGCACTAATTCTGGGAAACTCACTGCTCCAGTTGCCTTTGGTCCATCCTGGTGTGGAGCAGCTTCCTGAACTCTGCTCCCAGTCTGTGTTCAGTTCCTTTGGGCTTTCCCAGAGCAGTTCCATGGCCTGGGATCCACCTGGGAGCAGGGCAGGAGGCATCAGGATGGGAATGCCTGTGTGACCCTGCTCTGGGAAGGGGTCAGAGTGCAGATTTCACACTCTTCCCTGGGATTTTAGTGTTTTCCTGGAGGAGCTCCACTGACTGTTTCTGGAGTGTCTCTGAACACCCTGCTGATGGATTTTTTGGGATCCCTTCCCAGGCTTTCTCTGAGTACCAGATCCAGCAGATGACAGCCAATTTCGTGGATCAGTTTGGCTTCAATGACGAGGAGTTTGCAGACCAGGATGACAACATCAAGTGAGTCTGGGGGTGTTTGGTGGCAGCACCGAGTGAGTCTGGGGGTGATTGGCATTTCAGCCTCTTTGCATCCCATCCTCCCTCTGCTTCAGGTTTACAAATGAGCCTTGTTATCCCTCCTCAGGTTGTAAACAGCTCCTTGTTTTCCAGGAGCCCAGCCCGATCTCCAGAGCCAGGTGGAGAAGCAAGGAAAAGTATTCTTTCATTTCAAAGAGGGATATTTGAAATAAAGCAGGCAACTGTTGTCCAGCCCTGGTCTGGAATGAGTTTAAAGACAAAGCATGAGAGCAAACTCTGGGCAGTTAAACAGATCTTTTCCAAGGCATTAAATCCTTATTGGAAGGAGGAGTGAAGGGACAATGCTCTGATGGGATCCATGGAAAATGCAGCCATTTTCCCCCTCCTGAGGAAGGGAGCAGGGATGATCAGGAGCAGTGGCATTTCAGGGAGACAGGGAAGGGGATTCAGTGTTACACAACTTGCTGAATCCAGAGCTTGGAATTCGCTGCTTTTACAGAATTCATTCAATCCCATTTAAGCTGCAGCTCATCCTCTCTCCTTAGAAATGTACCTAGCACTGGGATTATCCCAGTGGCCATAACAGTCCTGAAATTGGGACCAATTATGGAAAGAGCAGTGCTCCAGGGGATCCCAGTGCTCCTGGGTTTGTCTCCATCCCAGGAATTCCTTAGGATCCAAGGCAGCACTTCTGCCCTTCCCATCCAGTGTTTTTCCTGAGCCTCAGAGATGTCAGAAATTTGATAAGGCCAAAAAGTTCTAGAATAGAATCAGAATTGAAACGAACAGAAATTATTCTGTTCTACACATAATTTTTTAAAAACAAAATAAAATAAATAAAAGACTTTTCACTGCTGGCAAATACAGCCCCATGTGAGTGAGGGGCAGGGAGGAGTTAAATCCCTGTGGAGCTGCCCCAGGGACTTTGTGCCAGGTGTAAAATGAACATGAAACTGGAAAACGTCTGCCTGGCATGTTGTAGCTCTGTTTGTGATTGGAAAAGGAGAATGTCCTACAAAACCAGGAATATTCTGGGGGTGGTGCTTCCTGCCAGCTGTTTCCAGGTGGTGGACACTGGGCTGGAAGTGAATTGGAATATTGAAGGACTATCAGTCATGTGTCAATGTCCCTGCGATTGCAGGAGTGTTGAACAGGAGAGTCTTTCAAAGAAAATGACACTGGAAAAGCCATAGATCCATGAGTAGGGAGAGTGAGCTCTTCCTGAATCCAAACTCTGGGAATTGGGAATTTCTGGGCTTGCAGCACCCTCTGCTGTTCCCAGCAGGGCTCCCCTGCCTTGGACTGGGAATTGGGTCATCCGGGGATATTCACATCCTGGGATATTCACAGAACAGCACACCTTGGGCTTTGAGACTGAGATTCACAGAATCCCAGGATCCCTGAAGCTGGACAAGCCCTCCCAGCCCATCCAGTCCAAGCTGTGCCCAATGCCCATTTTGTCCCCAGCCCAGAGCCCCGAGTGCCACCTCCAGGAATTCCTGGGACACCTCCAGGGATGGGCACTCCAAATTTCCCCTGCCAAGGCCTGACCCCCTTCCCATGGGGAAATTCCTGCTGATTCCCCCCTGAGGCTGCCCTGGCCCAGCCTGAGGCCGTTCCCTCTGCTCCTGTCCCTGTTCCCTGCAGCACAGCCCGACCCCCGGCTGTGCCCCAGGAATCCCCTCCAGTGCCCCCCCTGCCATGGGCAGGGAATGTTCTAGGCTGGAATAACCCTTCCCTCGTTGAGGGTACACCCTGGGCAGGAGTGGCTGTGCAGGGATCCCAGCCCAGGAGTGCCTCTGGCCCTGCTGCTGTCCCTCTGGGAAGCACGGGCCACTCCTGAGGCTCTTCCCTCCCTCCTCCCTCCCAGCGCTCCCTTCGACCGCATCGCCGAGATCAACTTCAACATCGACGCTGACGACGACAGCGTGAGTGGGGCTCTGGGCTGGGGCTGGGGTCAGGGTGCTGCTGCAAAGGTGCTGCAAAGGTGCTGCTTGCATGCTGACAGCAAAGCTTTGGGGGCTTTGGGCAATGCACAGGGGCCTGAGAGAGCTGGGCACTGCTGGCCCCTCAGGGCTTCCTGCCAGGGAATGTTCCCTCTGAGGCAGCACCCCTGGCACAGAGTCCCTGGCAGGGCCACCTCCCACTGTCCCAGGCTGCTCCAGCCCCAGTGTCCAGCCTGGCCTGGGGCACTGCCAGGGATGCAGGGGCAGCCCCAGCTGCTCTGGCAATCCCAGCCCAGCCAGGAATTCCTCATTGCCAAGATCCCATCCCTGGCTGCCCTCTGGCACTGGGAGCCATTCCCTGGGTGCTGTCCCTGCAGGCCTTGGTCCCAGCCCCTCTGCAGCTCTCCTGGAGCCCCTTCAGGCCCTGGAAAGGGCTCTGAGATATCTCTGGATTCCTCTCCTGTCGAGGTGAACAACCCCAGCTCTCACAGCTTTAGGTCATCTTTCCAGACACAGATTGGGGAAGCATAGGCAGAAATGGATTTCTCATGGATCTAAACATTGCCAGGCTGTTCCTGGCCTTTCCTGGTTTGTTGCCCCAAAGCAAAGCAGCACCTGGACTGTGGTGGTCCCAGGGGATCCCAGCTCCTGAGCAAAGCTGGATTTGGTCAGCCCTGAGACTTGGGCTTAAAGCAGTGTCTCCAGAGAACCTGTGGAAAGTGATTTCCCTTTGGTCCTGCAGCCCAACGCCTCCCTGTTCGAGGCCTGCTGCAACGAGCGCATCCAGCAGTTCGACGACAACGAGGAGGAGGAGGATATCTGGGAGGAGAAGGACATCTCCTACGCCACCCAGGTCAAGTCCAGGACACGGTAAGGTGAAAGCAGAGCTCTGATTTTCCCCCTGCTGCTGGGAATCTGCACATTTCAGTCCAGGCCAGGAGGAATTCCTTGGGTTTTGTGTCATTTTGGGGCTGTGAGGTTTTGTCTGACACAACCCTGAGCACTTTTCCCTGCCACTTGTGCTGGGGGTTCTCCTGAACTGGAAACAGATCCAGTTCAAGGGAATTCATTAACAATGGGAACACCTAATTAATGAGTCTTCCATCAAACACGTTAAAAACCCCGACCCTTAGTGTGAAACACTTGGAATTTGCTCCTTCTCTCATCCTTGGAGAGGAGGAGGAGGAGGAGGAGGAGGTGAGACGGAGGGGAGTGGGCAGAACATTCTTTCTCAGAACATTCAAATCAGAAAAGTGAGAACAAGAGGCCTCCCAGGGGCATCTTGGGCTTTGAAATAATTTTTCATCCCTTTGACAGAGCCACTCATTAAAATAAAGTTATTTCCATAATTCCCAATCTGCAGTGTGATCAAAGGAAACGGAGAAAACATCCAAGGCTTCCCTGTGTCCTTGCCAAGCATGAACAGCCTCAGGTCCTGCCTGGGCACAGGGTGGGCTCCACACCAGTGTCTGTCCCCTCTCTGAGCACTGGTTTGTGTGGTGTCCCCAGCCCTGGCTCTGTCCTGCACCTCCAGGGAATGCTGGCAGCAAAGCCCTCAGGAATCTGGGGGAATCCCTCTGAGCACCCACGATTGCCCTGAGCAGTTGGGGGAAATATTTTGGGGGAAGCAACCGTGGCAAAGGCTCTGGGCTGTTTCCCCACGGACAGGGAGGAGGAGCTGAGGGGTCCAGGCGTGGCTCATTCCCAGTTCCCGTTCAGGTTTGGAGCCTCACAGACGTCAGAGAGCTCCAAGAGTGACCTGGAGAACGGGGACCACGACGGCAGCGTGGACTCAGAGGAGGAGGAGGAGCGGCCACCACCGCCCTCCCCACACAAGGGCAGCAGCCCAGAGCAGAAGGACTCAGACTCCTGCCAAGGTACCGGGCTTGGGAGAGCATCCCTGGGGCTGCAGGGATCACAGCAGCACTCACACATTGCCAGCTCCTCTGGGCAATCCCCAGTTCCTCCTGGCCAGGGGAAACGGGAATGTCAGGGCTCACCTTGTGCCTCTTGAGTCTCTGGAGCTGCAGCCCTGCCCCAGTACGGCCCTTGTGTCAGGCAGCCCCACAGGGAGACTCCCAGGGAAAGGGTCCCTGCCCATGGCAGGACTTGGAATGAGAGGAGCTGTAAGGTCACCTCACACCCAAGCCATTCCATGGTTCTGTGGCTCCCTGAATCCCAGCTCCTTCAGTGCCAATCCCAATCAAAGCAGCAGTGCAGGGATGTGACCTGAGCTCTTCCCATCCCAGGACAGGAGTTGTGTGCCCACCTTTGCCAGGTGTCTCCACACCCTCATCCCTGCCTGTTCTCCTGCTTTTCCAGCTGTGCTTTGCCTGTGGCAAACCCATCCCTACAGTGACTGGGGCAGGAGTGCAGAGGGACTGGCTTTTCCTGGAATCCCAGGAATGGGTTTGGGTAGAAAGGGATTTCAAAGCCCCTCCAGTGCCACCCTGCCATGGCAGGGACACCTCCCACTGTCCCAGGCTGCTCCAGCCCCAGTGTCCAGCCTGGCCTGGGGCACTGCCAGGGATGCAGGGGCAGCCCCAGCTGCTCTGGCAATCCCAGCCCAGCCCCTGCTCACCCTCCCAGACAGGAATTGCTTCCTAAGACCCCGTCTAAACCTGGGGCTGGAAGCCATTCCCTGTGTCCTGTCCCTCCAGGCCCCTGTACATTGTCCTTTTCCATTTTGTCTGCTCCCTTCAGGTGTTTTCACAACTCTCTGTGTAAATGACACCATGAGAATGCTGGACACACATGGTGCTGTCAGCAGAACAATTCCAAGGGACAAAACACTTTCCCAACCATCCATTTTTCCATGCTTTTTGAGTTCTATACCATTTTTTTCTCTGGGTGCTGCCTTTGTGTTGTCACTCTGAGCACCAGGCAGGATTATCCCAGGTTCCTGCTCTCTGCACCCCTTTGGAAGTGTCAGATAATTCCAGTCCATTGGGAAGAACCAGTATGAACCTTCTGGTTCCAGTGGGCTCTCTGTGTGGCAGCCCAGTCACCCTCTGCAGATTCAGTTGGAATTTGGGATCACTTTTGGGGATACAGCCTCGAGGGGCTTCTCCTGCCTGGTTCTGTTCCTGCAGAGCTCTGCAATCCTCCCTTTTCCCTGGGGAAAGCTAAGGAAAAATGCTATTCCAAAGATGGGATTTGTAGGACTGGAAGTTGGAAGTGGGACTAGAAGTGGAAGGAGGTTCTGGAGGAGGAATTGTCCAGGACTGTGAAAAAAGCAGTGGGTGATTTTTAGGATCTTAAATATTGGAATCCATTGATCAGTTCTTTACCTGAAACCCAACCATTGGAGATGGAGATGGGACCTTTTGGCAGGGAACTGAGGGACTTGGAGCTGGGAATCACTGGCTTGGGGGATGAAGCCACCCCTGGTGTCATTTGTCTCCATGGGTGCCTCTCCTGGGGATAAACATCTGCAGAGAGATTTCTGTGGGACACAGGCGGGTGGGGAAGGGGGGCCCTGGGATGGGTCCCTGTGTCCCTGGGATCCCAAGGATGTTCCTGGGATGCATTGGGATGTCCCTGGGATGCCCCTGGGATCCCAAGGATGTTCCTGGCCTGGGTTGCTGTGTCCCTGGCATGTTCCTGGGATGTTCCTGGGATGGGTTACTGTGTCCCTGGGATCCCAGGGGTGCTCCTGGGCTGGGTTACTATGTCCCTGTGATCCCTTGGGTGCAGTTGGGATGTCCCTGGGATCCCAGGGGTGCTCCTGGGCTGGGTTACTATGTCCCTGTGATCCCTTGGGTGCAGTTGGGATGTCCCTGGGATCCCTGGGATGTTCCTGGGATGGGTTGCTGTGTCCCTGGGATCCCAGGGGTGCTCCTGGGCTGGGTTACTGTGTCCCTGCGATCCCTTGGGTGCAGTTGGGATGTCCCTGGGATCCCTGGGATGTTCCTGGGATGGGTTGCTGTGTCCCTGGGATCCCTGGGATGTTCCTCGGCTGGGTTGCTGTGTCCCTGGGATCCCTGGCATGTCCCTGGCATGTCCCTGGCTGCCTGCAGTGTCCCTGGGGTGCTCCTGGCCGGCTGAGGCCGGGCTGGCACCCAGGCTGTGGTGTCCCTAGGGGCTGGCTGGACGGCCGTGTTCGAGCCCGCGGGCCCCACGCCGCCCGTGGCCATGGACGTGGGCTCCAGCGTGTGGGACTCGGCCGCCCCGCAGAGCGGCGCCCCGGAGGAGAAGGGCTGGGCCAAGTTCACAGACTTCCAGCCTTTCTGCTGGTAAGAGCCACGGAATCCCAGCTCCCCTGGGGCTTGGGAACCGGGCAGTATTTGGGGTACGTTTTGATGGAGTGCCTGGCTGCAATCCTTTCTTCTTCCCCTTCCCATCGCTTCCCTTTTATTGTTTAATGCTGTCTGATGATCCTGGATCAGGGCTCCTTTGTGCTTCCCAGTGCTCCTGACTGGGGTGGGACACAGCCCCGCTTTCTGTGTCCTCACTGGGGTAGAAAACCAGGAAATAAGGTTTAGAGAAATTCACAGTAGTGATGGGAAGGAAGAGCAGGGCTGGTGGCTGCTCCTGGGGCTGTTGGGAGGCTCTGGGATGATCCTGGCTCCGTGCTCAGGGCTCTTCCCTCCCCAGCTCCGAGTCCGGCCCTCGCTGCAGCTCCCCCGTGGACACCGAGAGTGGCGGCACCGACGGGACCCCGGCGCAGGGCCAGGACAAGAACTGTGAGTGACACTGGGCCACACGGGGAGCTCTCAGCCCCTGGGAACTCTGCACGGAGCCCCTGGGGCAGGAGAAAGCTCCCTGCAGGGCCCCTGCTCTGAGCATTCCCTGCGGGGTCAGTGAGCGAAACAAAGGCAGACAACCCCAGGGTTTGTTGGGACAGGGTCAGCAGGGAAGGGATGGAGCTGCAGTGGGTTGGAACTGATATCACAGGCGCACTTCATTTATCCCTGGAAGTGTCCCAGGCCAGGCTGGACGGGGCTGGCAGCACTCTGGGACAGTGGAAGGTGTCCCTGCCCATGGTGGCACTGAGTGGGCTTTGAGATCCTTCCCACTCAACCCATCCCACGATCCCCAGACCATCTGCAGTGGTTGCAGGCCCTGTTTGACCCCTCGGGCTGGTCCAGGCAGCTTTCCCGAGGTTCCAGTGTGGGCTCTTCCTCCCCCAGCCAGCACTGCTGCCTCTCCCTGTGTGTGGAACGCGTGTGGGACGCGGAAGGCACCGCTGGTGGCCTTGGACAGCAGCTCCTCGGGCAGCTCCGAGAGCGACGACGACGACGACGACAAGGCCAAGGCTGGCACGGAATCCACGGCCACGGCACAGGAGCCCGGCAAGGACAGGGCAGCTCCCTCCAGGTGGGAAGGGATCTGCGTGGGCTGGGATGGCCCCACGTGGCTCCAGTGTCCCTTCTCCTGTGGGCTCCATGTCCCCGTATCCCCTGGGAGCAGGTCCTGCCCTGGCATGGCACAGGGGGGCTGAGGGACATATTTAGCACAGGGTTATTCCAAGGAAGGGTTGGGGCTCCTTTGGGCCACTCCAGTGTCACAGGAGCATCTCTGTCCCTGTCCTTTGGGTGCTCCAGTGTCACAGGAGCATCTCTGTCCCCATCCTTTGGGTGCTCCAGTGTCACAGGAGCGTCTCTGTCCCTGTCCTTTGGGCCACTCCAGTGTCACAGGAGCATCTCTGTCCCTGTCCTTTGGGCACTCCAGTGTCACAGGAGAATCTCTGTCCCCGTCCTTTGGGCCACTCCAGGGTCACAGGAGCATCTCTGTCCCTGTCCTTTGAGCCACTCCAGTGTCACAGGAGCATCTCTGTCCCTGTCCTTTGAGCCACTCCAGTGTCACAGGAGAATCTCTGTCCCTGTCCTTTGGGCCACTCCAGTGTCACAGGAGCGTCTCTGTCCCTGTCCTTTGGGTGCTCCAGTGTCACAGGAGCATCTCTGTCCCTGTCATTTGGGCACTCCAGTGTCACAGGAGCGTCTCTGTCCCTGTCCTTTGGGCACTCCAGTGTCACAGGAGAATCTCTGTCCCTGTCCTTTGGGCCACTCCAGTGTCACAGGAGCATCTCTGTCCCTGTCCTTTGGGCACTCCAGTGTCACAGGAGCGTCTCTGTCCCCATCCTTTAGGCCACTCCAGTGTCACAGGAGCATCTCTGTCCCTGTCCTTTGGGCACTCCAGTGTCACAGGAGCGTCTCTGTCCATGATCTGGGATCAGACCCGGGGCAGGATCTGGGTGGGATCGCTCAGAAAAGAAGAGTAAAGGCTCCCAGGGGATCCTCCTGCAGCCATGGGGGGAAGGTTTAACCCACTCAGGTTCTTGTTTTCCCCAAAGTCATTCAATAATAAAAGCACCAGGAAAGGCTGGAGCAGATGCAGGGATTGGGCAGGTTTGTAAGAGTTGGATCCTCAATCCAGCCTGCTCCAATCACAGGGGATGAGCTGCTGCCCAGCCCAGTCAGCATCTGCTGCATCCACAGAGATTTTACTCAGTTCTAAGATTCTGAGGTTTTTCCTCATACTCTTCCATGGATTTCCTTGTGTTTTTTACCTGAGTCCTTGGGTTTGTGCACCTGACTCAGGACCAGGAGTTTCCTTCAGCAATGCTTGGTGACAGTTTGGGGTCATCCCTGGGTGTGCTCAGCCAGCAGCAGCTCCTGGGGGCCTGGGGCTGGGAAACCACTGGGATTGCAGAATTCCCTGGAATTAGGGCAGGAGTTATCCCAGTGTCTGTTAGGTTGGAAGCAGCTTATTCTGAGAAATGCATTAATTGTGATAATTACGTTAATTCTGATAAATACGGTTGATTTTGATAAATGCATTAATTCTGATAAATGCAGTTAATTTGGATAAATGGATTCATTTTGATAAACACAGTTAATTTTGATACGTTTCAGTTTGATAAATGCATTAGTTCTGAGAAATGCATTAATTCTGATAAATGCACTCTCTGTGCCTGGGAAAGGCCTGGCTGTGGCTTGGTGGGAAGCAGAGGGTGTGGGAAGGCACAGCAGTTCCAGCTGTGCTGAAAGCAGCCTCTCCTTATCTTGGATTGTGTGGAGTTGGATCCATTGGATCTGATCCAAAGGGTGCTCCAGGTGCTTTTCCTGCCCTGGCCCATGGTGTGGGCACAGCAGGACCTTGCCTGGGGCTGGTTGGGTTCCCAGTAGGATCGGGGAATGTCCTAAACTGGACTCACAGGGTCGTTGGCCCAACTGCCCAGGACAGCCCAACAATCCCAGAGTTGTCCAGACGTTCCTGGGGCTCTGGAGCCGTGCCCATTCCCTGGGGAGCTGTTCCAGTGCCCAGCACCCTCTGGAGGAAGAGCCTTTCCTGATACTGCACCTAACCCTCCCTGACCCAGCTCCAGCTCTTCCTGTTCCTGTGTCCATCTTCCTTGAGGTGTTCTCACCTCTTCCCTGCTTTCCTGGCGGGAGGGAAGTGTTTGTTCCTGGTTTGGCACATGGGGAATGTTTTCCTCTCCAGACAAGTGTCCGTAGCACATTCCATAGGGACGAAGCTTCCCAAACCTGCCTGCCTTTGCCTGCCTGCTGATTCCAGTGTGGCAAAGAGCACCCAGGGCCTCCCCTGACAGGTGCCTGTGGCTCTCCACAGCTGTGTCCATGGCCAGAGATCCCAGGGGGAGCTGTGGGAGGACAGGGGCAGTGCCACAGCTGGGACTGGAGCTGCTCCGGGCCTGGGCTTCCAGTGGGAATCACCACCCAGAGCCCTCCCAGTGTCCTCAGCTCTCCCAGACCACTCTGCCTGCAGTGGGAATGTCCATTTCTTACCACATTCCTTAATGATTCCAGGGAAATCAGGAACATTTTGGAGTCATTCTGGGGGTTGTGACTCTCTTCCAAGCACTTCCCCAAAACCTGCACCAAACCCCATTCCTGTTGCTGTAGGGGCAGTTTTTCCATCCCCTTGTGCCCCTGGAATAACTGGAATCCACACAGGGATCTCTGATTCTCCTTGGAGCTGCTCAGGGACTCAGGGTTTTCCTTCCCCTTGTCCCTGGAATCCACGTTGGAGGTCTTTTATCCTTGGAGCTGCCCAGGGCCTCTGTGGATTCCATGGAGAACCAGATGTTGCAGTCCAGTGAATCCTCCAGATGTTCCACCCTCTGTGAGCCCCATCCCAGCTCCCAGCGGGATCCTTAGGGAGATGCAGCTCAGGAATTGCTCTCAGCTCCCCAGTTTGGATCCCGCTGCCCAGGGAGGTTTGGGGTCCCACCTCAGGGGTGTCCAGGGGACAACAGGACATCCCACACAAACTCCTTGTTTGGGTTGTGTCACCCCTGGGTGACCAGGGATGTGTGTCCAGCTGGGATTTTCCAGGAGCCCAGGGAAGGCAGAGAAATTCCTGAGCCCCCATGGGTGCTCAGGTAACTCTGGAATCCTCCTGCCCTGGGAACTTCAGGGACTGGGCTTCAGATATTTCTCTCTGAGCCATGGAGATGTTGAGCTCCAGTTTTTTGTGTGGGAAGTGGTTTTTTCCAGTGACATTCCTGGGAACACAGCTCCATCCGTGTCTCTCCAAGGTGTATTTTGGTACTTCTGAGGAGCTTGTGAGCCTGGAGAAAAGGGAATGTTTGGATCTCATTATTCCTCATTCTAATGTTTTTTTTCAAGAGAAGTGCTCCAGAAATAGAACCTCAGTCTCCAATCTCCATCACATGTCCAATTATCCAGCTGGGATTATTTTATTCCATAAACTCCCCCAGAGCCAGTGACAGGATTCAGCTCAGCCATCTCCATCTTTTCTCCCTTTTGTGGAGGTTTGCTCTGGGAGAGAGGGAGAAAGAATTGTTCTGGATGGAAACTGGGAAGAAAACATTCCTGGGGCAGCTCATCCTCTGCCTTGGAAGCCAAAAAATGGGATGTGCACAGAACTCCCTTCTCCAGCTGCAAATCTGGGTGGGTTTATTCCAAACAAGAGATTGAGAGGGTTTGCTCCTGCAGTTCTCCTTTCCCAGCATTTGAGCTTTGGTTGTTGGTGCCTCACTGGGGACATTGTCCCTCAGGTGGCACATCCATGGTCCCTGGAGTGTCTTCAGCATGTTTGGATTCTGGACATCCAATCCCTGGGGGTCTTCCTCCATGGGGTTTTAGGATCTACCCCTAAACCCAGGATTTTCTGGGTGTCCCAGAAGCTTGAGGAGCCCCTTGGGCAGAGCCTGTGGAGCAGAGCAGGGTCTGTGTCCGTGCCCGAGCAGAGGGGGCTGTGCCATCCCAGCAATGGCAGTTGGAATGGTGCTTTGGGAGCTCTCAGACTGGACTTGCAGCAGGAGTTGGGAATGCCTCTCTCCAGGAGCTGTTCTGGTGTGTCCTGTTGGGTTTGGCACCTGGAGCCTCCAGGATGTGCCCGCTGATTTGAATCCCAGCTTATTGCCAGTTCTCATTCCCAATGGGATCTTCAGGCCTGTGTGAGGAGGGCAGGAGGAATTTTGTTTTCCCCATTGGAATTCGAGCCCCATTCCAGCCCCATTCCTGCTTTTCCCGTGGGCTGAGCTGCACTGACGCGTCCCTGCCCTCTCCCGCAGTGGCTCTGACGGAAAGGCTCCGGAGACGCTTCCCGCGGCTGACGGCAGCGCCCCCCGAGCCCGGAACAGCGCGGCCACGCACACGGACGGGCACCAGAGAGCAGCCCCTGCTGTCACAACTGCCACAGAAACGGCCACGAGAGACAGGTGAGGCCACAATCCTGGCATGGCTGGGTGTGCTGAGGGACCCCAGAGCCCCTGCAGTGCCAGCCCTGCCATGGCAGGGACACCTCCCACTGTCCCAGGCTGCTCCAGCCCCAGTGTCCAGCCTGGCCTGGGGCACTGCCAGGGATGCAGGGGCAGCCCCAGCTGCTCTGGCAATCCCAGCCCAGCCAGGAATTCCTCATTGCCAAGATCCCATCCCTGGCTGCCCTCTGGCACTGGGAGCCATTCCCTGGGTGCTGTCCCTGCAGGCCTTGGCCCCAGTCCCTCTGCAGCTCTCCTGGAGCCCCTTCAGGCCCTGCCAGGGGCTCTGAGCTCTCCCTGACTGAGCATTCCTAACTCAGCCTGCCCTCGAGTTGGAGGTGCCCCATCCCTCTGATCACCTTGGAAGGGGTTGGAAATAGAGAGCTTTTAGGTCTGTTCCCACCCAGGCCATTCCCTGATTCCATGTTGGTTTTCCCTGTAATATTCCATGAGGCACTGGGGGAGTTTCTCCACAGGGAGCTGAGAGCACCTCACTGCACAGACAGAGCACAACCGGGGGGGGCTCAGGTCCCAGCAGAAGGGCGCTCCCAGGAGGAATGAGGGCAGCGTTGGGAGCTCTCCTGGCCTGTGCCATGTCCCTAAGGCTGCTCCCTGGTGTCCCTGCAGGAGTGACGAGGCCTTGCCCTGCGCCGAAGCCACGTTGAACGGCCCCGCTTGATGCCGCCGCCGCCCTGGGACGTGTGTGAGCCAGGCCAGGCTGCTCCCTGGTGATGCAATTTGTCAATTCTTTTTTTTTTTTTTTTTTCATTTTAATTTTATTTTTTAATAAATGCTGCATTGATGAGAGCGAGCTGGCGTTCAGGACCAGACACGCAGATCCAACAGCACCGATCCGTTCGGAAAGACACTCGGCATTGTCGAAATGTAGCATTGAGTTCAGTCCTCACGGGAATGACAGGCTCTTCCCAAGCCTTCTGCCTGATTTGAGTTGTCCCCTTCCCCGTGCCCCTGGTTTTTGTTTTGGATTTGGGGTTCAGTGCTGTTTTCCCAGTGTTATTGCACACAGTATTCAGCTTCTCTTGGGAAGGTAGCAGGTCCAGCGGCGGCCGGGGCCAGCGCACAAATCCCGCAGCCGTGTGACCAAAGTTCCTGATGGAGCTGTCCTCGGGCAGCCTTTGCACCGCTTTGTAGAGCAATAAAGCCTTACCAGAAACATTTCACAGGAGAGGAGGAATGCCAACACTTCCGTGGGGGGAGCAGGGAGGGCTTGGATTGGGTTGGCAGGGCCGAGGCCGGGGCTGTCCCCGGCCGGAGCTGGGGAGTGACGCTGAGGCCCGGCTGTCAGGGAACGGGATGTCCCTGCATTCCAGCGCTGCTCCGGGCTCTCCATGGACACGTGCTGGATCAGGGCAGGGGCTGGGGCAGAGGTGGCCTCTCCTGCCAATGTCCGTGCTGGCCGCAGGGGACCCTGCCCACGAGGAGGTGACCAGGGCTTTGCTGGCTTTTTGGAGACTGAATTAATGTATTTGCAAATGATGATGGAAAGCCTTTTTCTGTTTGTTTTGTTCTGTTTTTAAAGTTTTTAATGGATGCAGGAACAGCAACACTTTTGCACTTTGTACCTGGTGATGACAGCGTTGGGGAAGGGCATGGGAGAGCCCTGGGGGACATCCGGATCCCTCAGGGGGGATGGGGGAGCAGGGCCAGGTGAAGGGAGCACCTGGAGCTGGGATATGGCATGTGGGACATGGGATATGGGATGTGCCCAGGCTGGAGCTCACTGCCAGCCCAGCCTGGGGGGCACATGAGGGGCACTGGGGCGGCTGAGCTGGAACCCCCGGCATGTGGAATCCTGAAAAACCCTCCCTTTGGAGCAAAGGCTGGAGCTTGGCACACAGGGAGCCAGACCGCTGCTTTGGGATGATTCCTGAGGGTGGGAAGGACCTCACACTCCCAACAGGCAGAAATCCCTTCCCTGTGCTCTGGTGTCTGCTGGTGGGATGTGCTCGGTGGGCAGGGAGGGCAGTGGGGGAGCCAGGTGTTGCCACTGTGGGGCTGCTCCGCTGGGTCCAAGGGCACCATTCCCACAGCCCTGGCTCAGCCCTGTGTGCCCAGGTCAGTTCTGCTCGTAGGGAAAGGGCTGGATCCAGGCGCTGGGGTGCTGAGATGGCTGGGATCCTGCAGGGTGCTGGGGCTGTGGGCCACTCGTGTGCTGCTGGCAGGGCTGGGCTGTCCCCCAGCCCCAATTCCGTGGGAGGCAGGTGGTGCAGGGCTCTTGTTCGGGAAGTCTTCACTCGCTGCGTGTAATTTAAAATTAATAATTTAAAGTTAATTGCACTGGGAGGGAAAAAAAAATCTCACTTTGTGCTTTGCTTCCCCCGCTTGGTGTTCAGGAATCAATCCCACTCCAGCCAGGACTCTCAGACAGGATCAGTGGCTTTGAGGTCCTGATTGGAGACACATTAAAGTCTTAATTTTCCAAGGATTGGTGCTAGAGTTCTGCTGGACATCGGGCATCCTTGGGGCCCCAGAGCTGATTCCATGGGAGCTGAAGGATCCATGTGCTGGTACAGCCTGGCTGGATCCCAGGGGATGCCAGGGTGCTCTTCCAGCCTGTTCCTGTGCCTGCCCCAGGGGCAGCTGTGCCCAGATCCGTGTGGGATCAGGGGTGAGGGGAATGTCCTTGGCAGGCACAGCTGGATCATCCTTCCGGCTCAGATCCCTTCCCGTGGCAGCCGTGCTTTGGGTGGGCTCTGAGGGACAGACAGGGCCTCCAACCCCAGGCTGCTGAGCTTTGGGAGCAGAGATTCCACCTGGACAGGGATGGGGCAGCCGTGACCCCGTCCCCAGAGCTGGGGCTGGCTGTGCCTTCTGCTGCAATTCCAGCCTGGCATTCCTCAGCTTTGGCTTTGAGTCCCTGCGTGTCAGTGAGAGCTTTAATAATAATAATTATATTAATAATAATGATTATAATAATAATAATATCCTTGGGCATATCCAGATCCGAACACAGCTCGTTCCCGGGGGCTCACTAGTGGGTTAATTTATTACTTAGTGCTGAGACACATCACTGGGGCTTGGTCAGACCTGTGGAGATGCACAAATTCCATGGGTTGGGTGCCTGTGGATGATCCCTCCACGGCTGGGATTGAGGCTCTCAGTTCATTCCACCTCTCCACTTCCCTGGGCTTGTTCTTCCCACCAGCCAGGGCCTGATCCAGACCCAGCTCCTGCTGCCTGGGCTGCCGGCGTTTGCAGCTCTGAACAGAGCCAGAGCCACTTCCTGGCCTGGCTCCAGTGGTTTTGTGGGGATTCCAGGAATGGGAAATCCTTGTGAAGCAGAGCTTCCAGTCCCTCTGGAGGCACAGCGGGTGTGGAGGGCTTGGAGTGTCCCACTTGGGGTTTTCCTTCTCCCTGTGCTCCAGGGAAGGGCTTCCCAGGGCTGGAGCAGGATCTCTTGGCTTCTGAGCATGGAACTCCCTGTCCCCCTTGTCCCCTCATTGCCTGGCCCTGCTGGGCTCAGTGCCCAGCTGATGAAGGCTCCCTCCAAGTCCTGCTCCGTGCTTCCCTCCTGCCTCGTGCTTGGGGTCTCCCATAATCACAGGGGGCCCCTGGGGCTGCTGAGGGTGTGGGTGGACACAGATCTGTGTCATTCCATGGATGTTCATACACACACACTTGGATCTCGTGAGAAGCCTGGGGAGGGGGCACTGGGAGCACAAGGAGCTGGGTTTTTATCTCCAGGCTCAAGACCAAAAGCAGCAAGGGCAGGTTCCTGGGGGATGGTTCTGGAATGTTCCGTGCAGTGGCTCTGCCCGCCTGGGCATTGCTGTGGGGATCTGGTGATCCCGCTGTGCCAACTGCTCCACACTGGGATGGGAGGGAAGGGGGCTCCTGGGCACAGTTAGAGCTGAACCTCATCCCTTTGGCCAGTCCTGGGGAATCCCTGGATCATGGCACGCCTGTCCTGGGTGGGATGTGGGAAGAACGGGCTCCTCGGGGATGGGAAAACCCGCCCTGGTGCTGGGAGCGTCCCCATCCCTGTCCCACGGGCGCCCCTTCCCAGTGCCCCCGGCCCTGTGGGGGCACCGGGTGCAGAGTGAGGGAGGGGAGCAGAGCTGGAGGGCGGGGAATCCCAAATCCCAGTGTGTGTGTGGAGCTGCGATCCCCTGGCCCATGGAGCCGGAGTGGCTGGGGTTGAGCATTCCTGGGCTCAGGACAGGCTGGGGGTGCTCTGTACCCCCTCAACCCAGGGTTATCCAGAGGTGTGTCCAGAATTCCCCGCGTGTCCCAGGCCGGAGATCCCACTGCACCCTGGAAGGGCGGCCAGCAGGGGTATTCCCATCATTCCCTCAGCAATTCCACAGCCAAAAACTTCCCTAAAACAGAATTCCCTCTCCTCCTGAGGCAGGCAAAATCCCAGGTGTTTGTTGGGGTCCTGTGTCCTCAGCAAAGCCCAAGGGAATTTCCCCAAGCAAAGTCCCAAGGCTTTGCTGTCCCTGGGATGGAATCCCAAGGTTCCAGCACAAGGTTTCATCAAGAACATTTCTTTGGAGAGCTGCAGGTGTGCAGGGAATGGAAACCCTGGGGGACGCAGATTGGAAAAAAAAGAAAAATACCAAAAAAAGTTACCAAAAAAAACCCCTAAAAGCCCAGTGTTGCCCTCAGTGTCTGTTCCAAAGGGCTTGGGCATCCCAGTTCCCAGACTTCCCAGTGAAAGGTTTGGAGTGAAGGTGCAGGGACATTCCCAAAGAACATATCTGAAGGAAATATCATTTTCTAAATTACTTTCTTGTTCTCCAGTGGCATCCCAGAGTCATTTTTCCCACACTGGCCAGGGAGCTGTCATTAAAATCCTGATTTATCAGTGGCAATCCTTGGAGCTCATCCCTGTGCCAGGCCTTGAAATCCCAACCCCTCGGGGATCTCCCTCATCCTGAGGGAACCTTTCTGCCCCACTGGGTGGGCTGGGAGTTGATCCATTGGAAAAACCAGAATTGATCTATTGGAAAAGCTAGAGTGTGGTGCTTGGTGAAGGGCCCAGGGCGTGCCCAGGGCGTGCCCAGGGTGTATCCGAGCTGAACCCGTCTTCCCACTGTCCTGTCGCTCATGGACTGGCTCTGAACTGGTTTAAACTGGGGCTCACTGGGCTTGGTGCTGCCCTGAGAGAATCCCTGGTCCCCTCCTCACCAGCTGCACCTGCACGTGTTGGGGTTGGGAGCTCCTCCTGCCATTCCCCATTCCCGCTCTCCTGGCTCCGTACCACGCTTGGGAAGCTGTTCCTGCCATGGAGCATTCCCCATTCCCGCTCTCCTGGCTCCGTACCACGCTTGGGAAGCTGTTCCTGCCATGGAGCATTCCCCATTCCCGCTCTCCTGGCTCCGTACCACGCTTGGGAAGCTGTTCCTGCCATGGAGCATTCCCCATTCCCGCTCTCCTGGCTCCGTACCACGCTTGGGAAGCTGTTCCTGCCATGGAACATTCCCCATTCCCGCTCTCCTGGCTCCGTCCTGTGCCACTCCCTGTGCTCTCCTCTGGGGGCACAGGGATGTGCCACCCTGGAATCCCGGCCGTGTCCTCAGGGAAGGGCTGGAGGCTGCTCAGTGTCCCAGGCTGGGGCACCTGGCACCCTTGGAATGGGGTGTGCTGCTGTGGTGTATCCATGGAAACCCGGCTGGAGGGGTTTCCTTGTGACTGTTCTCCCTTTGACTCATTATCGGGATTTTTCCCTTTGCTCTGCCGAGATTGGATTTGGGATTTTGGTGTTCCCAGTCAGGAATCGGCTCTGGGATTCGGCAGTGTTAGTGAGTAATTAGTGAATAATTACCTGTGTTAGTTAATGACAGTGGCAGTGGCAGGAATGGTGCCCTTGAAGCGTTGGACCAGCTCCAGCGTTCCGTCAGAGAAGGTCTGAGATCCTTTGGAAGATGGCTTGGATCAGTTCCCGTTGGTTTCGTCCTGGATAACGTTTCTGACTTCATCAGGAATGCTCTTGGGCTTGGGCTGAGAATGGGATTTTTCATCTGGTTTTTCCCTCTGTGGTGGGAAGTTCCAGCAAACCCAGGAGTTTTCCAAGTGTGTTTAGGGCTGAACTTTGGGACAAGTGGAACAATTTGGCTCCTCCCCGGTGGCTTTGCTCACCTGAACCTCTCTTACCTCATCCAGGAAGGGCTTTGTGGTGTCCCAGCTCCCACCTGGATTTGTACAGAATTCCTGGTATTCCGTGGTGGTCCTCATCACCTCTCCCAGCAGTGGGATATTCCCATGGAAACTGTATTTTTGTATTTGATGCTGATGGGAAGAGAGGGATTTTCCTCTCTCCCTGAATTCGGGGCTTTTCTGGAGGGCGGAGCCTTCCCTTCTATTTTTGATTCCCTCGGATTCCTTGGACAGATGGAAACGAGGGATAAATCCTTTCTCCTGTAATTTTGATGCTCAGAGGTAGTTTTGCAGAACTCTGTAGGAATTCTGGGAATGCTGTAGGGATTCCCCTGCGGGGGTGGGTTTGGTGCTTTTGCAGTGAGGGCGCTGCCAGAGAATCCCCTTGGCCAGATCTCATGGATCCAAGCGTGAGGATCCACAGGCACAGCAAACGTTCTTCTCTCCATGGAAATGCTTCTCCCATTCTCCTCTTTCCCAGACTGCTGCTGGAGAACCTCGAGTGGCCCCTGGGGTGCTGGGATTGTGACAGGGAATTTTGGCTGCTCCGCTCCAGAGCCCGGAGCTGGGCCTGGAGTTCCCTTGTTCTGTGGTCCTTGTGTGCCTTCCATGTCCTCCTGTGAATTCCTGACTCCCTGGAGTTGTCTCTGGTCCTTGGAGTCATCCTTTGTTCCTTGCAGTTCCTGATCCTCACATCTGTTCTGTGGTCCTTGCAGCTGTTCCCTGGCCCTCGTGCGTTCCCTGATCCTTGCAGTTAATCCCTGCTCCCTGCAGCCCTTCCCTGCTCCTCAGCTCCCTGTTCCCACTCCTGGCAGTGACTTTGCATGGACACTTCAGCTCTTTCCCTGCTCCTCTCTGTGGTCCCAGGAATGTTCAAACTCCAATCTGTGTCTGATTGGCCAAGGCACAATCTGGAAAAATGGGGAAAACCCCCTTCCCTTCCCTTCCCTTCCCTTCCCTTCCCTTCCCTTCCCTTCCCTTCCCTTCCCTTCCCTTCCCTTCCCTTCCCTTCCCTTCCCTTCCCTTCCCTTCCCTTCCCTTCCCTTCCCTTCCCTTCCCTTCCCTTCCCTTCCCTTCCCTTCCCTTCCCTTCCCTTCCCTTTCCCTGGATCCTGTTAATTTGCAGTTAATTGCTGTGTATTCATCACATCCCTGTAATTCCCATCCCTGCTCCTCCCCTCCCTCCAGACCTGCTGCAGCTTTCCCAAAAATGGTTCTGCTCCCTCAGACACTTCCAGCTCTGAGGCCCCTTGGATCCAGGAGCTGTTCCAGGGCAGGCACTGACCACACTGGTGGTTCCAAAGCAATCCAAAGCCTTGGATTTAGTCTGGAAGGAGCCACCTCTTCCCATTCCAGCTTGGATCCAGTGCTGTTCCAGCCCAGTTCACAGGAGGAGAATGTCCTGTGCTCGAGCCCTTGGATAACAGTCATTCCCAATTCCCACTGTTGCGAGTGCCTTAAATCCATCCCAATTCCAACAATGGATTTCTGTTCCCTGTGCTCTTCCCGCTACACCTCACAGCTCCTTATCCCACTTAGTGCATCCCAGTATCCCAGTTCATCCCTGTATCCCAATTAGCCCATCCCAGTGTCCCAGTTCACCCATCCCAGTGTCCCAGTTCATCCACCCTCAGTGTCCCAGTTCACCCATCCCAGTGTCCCAGTTCACCCATCCCAGTATCCCATTTCATCCCAGTGTCCCAGTTAGCCCATCCCAGTATCCCAGCTCACCCATCCCAGTGTCCCAGTTCACCCATCCCAGTATCCCAGTTCATCCATCCCATTTCACCCATCCCAGTGTCCCAGTTCACCCATCCCAGTGTCCCAGTTCATCCCAGTGTCCCAGTTAGCCCATCCCAGTATCCCAGTTCACCCATGCCAGTATCCCAGTTCATCCATCCCATTTCACCCATCCCAGTGTCCCAGTTCATCCACCTTCAGTGTCCCATTTCACTGGGACCCATCCCAGTGTCCCAGTTCATCCACCTTCAGTGTCCATTTCACCCATCCCAGTGTCCCAGTTCACCCATCCCAGTGTCCTCATGAGCTCCGGGCAGAGCCAGATGGGATTTGGTCACAGGAACCTTCCCTGCACTTGCGCTGGGTTTGGGATGTGAGGATGCTGTTTGGGAATGGGCCCTGTCAGAATCCCAGGAACAGAAGGAAAAGGTGCTTTGGGAACGCTCAGCTCCCGGGGTTCCCTGTGGGGCCGTGCAGGGAGAAGTTGATCCCTTCCCAGGGGATAATGGGGATCCCGTGGGAGTGGGGCTGTGGGGCAGGGAACGGGAATTCTGTGTCCATTTCCTGTCTGCCCCACAGGGATCCCAGACTCCAGCCTGGGCGTCAGAGCTGTCTCCGAGTAGGACAGAAACGGGGCTAAAAGCACCAGAAAGAAAGGATTATTCCTGATTTTCTGATGGAATGGAATTAGTGTTTAATCCCAAATATTTTATTATTTAATGGAATTTAAATGAAAACTTCCTGGACCTGTAAATATTCCCCCCCTTGGAATATAAACATTCCCCTGCTGGGTCTGGGGTTTGTGGAATGGAAAGGGATTTTCTGCCAGACAGTCCCAGAGAATTCCCTGGTGAGCTTTCCCCTCTTAAAATTGTCCTTGTGTCCCCTGGCAGCCGATGGTGGCAAACACCAGGGATGCTCCGATCTCCCGAGTGGAGGGGCCAGTGCTGGGATCCAACCTTAAACCTGGACCTGGGCACAGAGGGAGGGGCTGGAATTAGGAATTCCCTGGGGTGGGTTGGGGTTTCCCTGGCTGGGATCCCCCTTTTCCTGTTTGGGATCAAAGGAGCTGCTGCGGGGCCAGAGCAGTCGGACGCCCTGGATTCGTGGCGGATTTAGGAGCAGGACCTGGCCCTCCACCCCCGTTCCCAAGGGAGCCAGAACCTTTCCTGTGGGTTTCCTGTTCGGCTGAGGCTGTGACTCGAGGGTTGGACCATGAAACTGATGAGGAGAGACCTTAAATCCTCGGGATTTCAGGGAAGGAGGTGGTTGGTTTCTCCCCCAGCCTTGGGGACAGGCAGGAACATTCCAGAGGGGATGGATCCATGGAATGAGGGCAGGGGGGACACTGGGGACAGGCAGGAGCATCCTGGCAGTGGCAGCAGGAGCTGCTCTGAGCGTGTCCCTGGCTCCTCCTTCCCTCCCCACGCTCCCATTCCCAGTGTTTGCTGTAAATAGGGAATATTTATAAAAATCTATTGCAGAGATTTCTAAACTCACCCGAATCCCATTTTTCCCAGAGCTTTTGGCTTTGCTGGGATCTCCTGGAGCAGGAGATTTGCACCTTCCCAGTGGCTCCGGCGTCCGTACAACTCAATCCAATCCCAATCCCAGTCCCAGTCCCAGTCCTGGGTGCTGGGCAGGGCTGGGAATTCCAGGGGTCCCAGGGCTGAGAATGGAGCAACTCCTTCCCTTCATTTTATCCCTGTTCCATTTTCTCCATGTGGGAGAGGCTGTTCCAGGCTGGAGCTGTCCCAGGGTGTCCCTGGCGCTCTTGGAGGTCATGGATTTTCCCTTTTCCTCGTTTCTGTCTTTGCCTTCCATGTCTGACCCGGCTGCAGCGGCAGTTGAGGGGAATTTGGGTGGAAATGTGGAGTTTTCCAGGCATTCTCCTTGGTGTGACATTTTCCAAACCTTTCCTTTATCCCTCCCAAGTCCCGGGATCTGCATGGCCACGGGGGTGATCCCAGCTGGCTCATCCCAGTCCCCAGGGGTTCCCGGTGGTTTTCCCTGGTGAATTGGCTCCAGCAAATCCCTCCTTGGCTCTGCTTTCCCGCCCGGCCTCCTCCGTCCATCCGCACTCGGAGCATTCCATGTTTGCTGTTGAGTGGGAGCCTCTGGAGCCGCTTTTCCAGGGCTTTCCCAGGGCTTTCCCTTGCAGGGGCCTGCCGGGAACGCTCGGCTCTGTGACTGTTAGCACAAACCATGGACTCATCCCCCGGGAGACGCCGGTGCCGCCTCCGGCCCCAGGACCCCAGACTGATCTCAAGGTGACCCAAGCCAGGCTGTTTGGTGGGAATAATTCTGATCTCCAGGAGAGCAGGAGCTTCTGGGACCGCAGCAGTGCCTGGGGCTGGCAGGGACATCCAGGCATCTCCTGAGGGAGCAGATTCTGATCTGTGCCCATCCCGGGGGCTCCGTGCCCATCCCGGGGGCTCCGTGCCCATCCCAGGCCGTGCCTGGCTCCTTGCCTTGGCTCATTTTGGGAAAAGGCCTTGGGAATGGCACCTCTGCCATCTCCATGTCGCGGCCGAAGCAGAGCTGATTCCAGGCTGTGGGATGGGAGCTGGAGCCTTCCCTGAGCACAGGAGATCCCATAAATCCAACAGCCCGGGCAGGGGGAGGCGCTGCTGCCGCGGGGATGGGGATTCATGGATTTGGGAAGGTTGCAGGAGGGTCCCCAGGCCGAGCCCGGAATTTCAGCGTCGCTCCGCTCCTCCTCCTCTTCCCGCTCTTCCCTAATCCTGCCGTGGTGTCCCGAGCTGGGTCTCCCTGAAAAGCTGCGCTGGCACCGGGGACATGCCCCGTTCCCGAGGGAGGGAGTTCCCGAGGGGTGGGGGTGTCCCGGCGGGAGCAGCGGGCGGGGCGGATTCGATGCCTTTCTCCACAACCACCGGCCCCGCAAAGCAATAAAACCACGGAGGGGCCGCGGGGAGATCCCGGGATCCGCTCCCGGCCCGGCGCCGGGGCCCGAGGGCGATGCCAGGGGAGCCTTCTCACGATGCCAACTGCCCTTAAACTGGGATCCGGGTCTTTGTAAGCAATGTCTGTGTATTATGTGTAAATATGAGGGACAAATTTGAAATTACTGCCTTTTCCCTGTTTATTTTTCTGAGTAATTCCAGATGTACTTTAGTCTCTCTACTGTCAAAACTTTTATATTGTAAATCTGATGCTGGTGGCTTTTTTGGTTATTTTGGTTTTTGGTTTGGTTTTTTTTTTTTTTTTTTTTTTTTTTTTTGTAAAAAAGTGACCAAAAAAGAAAAAAAAAAAAAAAAGAAAAAGGAAAAAAAGTCTGCATCTCTCTATGTTGTCAGTTTTAGGCTGTAAATTCCAACTATCAATAAAAGCTCAAAATTCACGTGCCAGTGCTGGGTTCCTCCATCCTGCAGGACACGCCAAGGGTCCCGAGGGGGCTCTGGGATGGTCAGGGCCAGGAGTGGGGCTGGACTCCTGATGGAATCATGGAATCCCCGAGGCTGGAAAAGCCCTCCCAGTCCCAGCTGTGCCCGACTTGCACCTTGTTTCCAGCCCAGAGCCTTGAGTGCCACCTCCTGGAATTCCTGGGACACCTCCAGGGATGGGCACTGCCAAGGCCTGAGCCCCTTTCCATGGGGAAATTCCTGCTGCTTCCCCCCTGAGGCTGCCCTGGCCCAGCCTGAGGCCGTTCCCTCTGCTCCCGTCGGGTTGGAATGGTGGCAGCCGAGCAGGAGCGGGTGGCACAGAGCGGATCCAGCGTGGAACAAAGGTTCCTGTGCCAGGATCCCCCCTGGAGCTCTGCCCTGTCACACAGGAGCTGAGCCTGCCCTGTGCTGGCCCGAGGCTCTGCCCTGTTTCCCTGTGCTCAGCAAGGCAAAAGGAGCATCTCTCATATTAATTTTTTTATTAAATTCCGTTAGTTTTCTCTTTATAGAATAACCTTTTCCTCTAGGCACAAATACAATACAAGGACTCTGCATGTTTGACACAATGTACAGAAACTTCAATAATCTACAACTGCTCGGGTAAGTTACAAAACCTCCGTGTTACACCTGCACAGCCAGGATGGTACAGAGGAACGGGGCGACTGTACAAAGAGCTCTGCACTGAAATAAAACGCTGGACTTTAAAAACGAGACGGGTGGAGGGGCTGGCGGAGCTGGGGGGGTCAGTCCTGGGGGTGCTGAGGGGTCCCGGGCAGCAGCGGGGCCGCAGTGACCTCACGGTGCCCTCTGGGGTCCCCCCACGCCGAACCCCCAGTTCACACCAGTGCAGGGGCGGGGGGGCTGCAGGAGCCAGTTCGGTACCGAGAGCCACCCCCGGCACTGAGGGGCAGCAGCAGCTGGGACAGGGACAGCGGGGCTGGGACAGGGACAGCGGCACAGGAGCTGCTCCCCTGGGTCCCCCCGGGCTGGGCACAGGCAGAGCACAAAGGGGGCACCCGTGGGGGGCTGGAGGCAGGGGAGCCCTGGGGGGGGGGGTGTGTGACCTGTGCAAAGGAGACCCTGCAGAGACCAGGTGGCACTCGCAGGGCCACTGCCCCAGCCCTGTCGCAGCCCCGCGTGCCTTCAGCCAGAGGGGACCCTCATCCCGGGGCTGGTTTGGTCCCCACGCCCCGGCAGGGGACAGAGGGGCACCCAGGAGGCCGCAGCATTTGGCATCTCCCGCAGGGAATGTGCCCCCCGGGACAGCCACCTGGAGGTAGAGACTGTCCCAGCCAGGACAGGGACCCCCTGGCCACAGCCCGAGGAGCCTCCTGCCCACTGGGAGCAGAGTGGCCACAGCCACGTCCCCTGCCAGGGACACAGAGCCAGCACCTGCAGCATCTCAGCATTCCCATTCCTGTGCACAGCTGGGAGCAGCTCCAGGGTGGGACAGGACACGGGATGGTCCCGGTGCTCCATGCTGTCCCCTGTGCCATCCCCTGAGCTGCAGGGCTCTGTCCCCTCTGCCATCCCCTGAGCTGCAGGTCCCAGCTCCAGCAGGACGGGAGCGGAGCCCAGGACTCGCTCCCGGGCCGGGAGGGGCAGGGCAGGTTCCGGGGGCTCTGGCAGACGTGCAGGGGGGCAGGACGAGGGGCAGGACGAGGGGGCAGCTCTGCCTCCCCCAGCAGTGTGGGGTGGGGGTGTGGGGCGCAGGACCCCCTGCCCAGGGAGCTGGAGCGGGGCTGGGGCACACGGAGGACACGGGGTCACGACACGGCTCAGACGGGGCCGGGGGCGGGACGGGGCCCCCGCCCGCTTCAACGCGAGGAATCCCTCCCTGTGCCACCCCTCCCCGGACACGCCCGTCCTGCCCGGCGGCTGGGAGGAAGGGCCGCTCCTCCTCTCCCTCAGTCCCGGGCTCGGCCTGGAGCCTGGCGCTGCCTCTGCTCCCGCTGCGGGCCCGGCAGCCGTGCCTGGAATTGCGGCTCCGCTGAGCCGGGCTCACGCGTCCGACAGGCAGCTCTGGATGCGGTCGATCCACTGCTGGGCCAGCTGCACGTCCTGGGCGCAGAAATTGTAAACTCTTTTCGTCGTCTTCAGCTGCGGGCAGAGAGAGGAGGGGCTGAGGGCTGCACCAGGGACAGCTCCGGGGCCGCGGCCGGAGCCCAGAGCGACCGGAGCTGCCCAGCACCAGCCCCTGGGGACACTCACGTCGAAGAAAGCTTTCTCATCCACCGTCTTGGGGGCCCCCATGGTGGGGGTCCCTGGGGTGATGGACTCCACCTCGGCCAGGTCAATGACGCCCTTGCACTCCGTGTCCATCCGGCTGTCGTAGTACCGCAGCTGTGGGAGAGCCACGCTCAGGGCAGGGATGGGATGGGATGGGATGGGATGGGATGGGATGGGATGGGATGGGATGGGATGGGACAGACCCCGGGGCCCACCCAGTACCTGATGTTTGGTTTTATCCAGCACAAACCACCGAGACTTCCAGGGTTTCATGAAGGCGCCTTTCTTGTACAGAGACCCCTCATAGGATCTGCAGGGCAGGAAGGGGCCGGAACAGCGGGGTCAGGGATGGAAGCCCACTGGGACCCATATCCTGCCCCCCGGGAGGGATCCTCCTCCTGCCGTCACCATTGCCAGCCCATTCCCAGCCCCGCCTGCCTGTTCTCGCTCTCGGACATCTGGAACTGGCTGTAGAGGGTGGAGGTGCTGCGGCGGCCGCCCGGCTTCCCGCTGGATGGGGTGGAGGTGCTGCTGGTGTCGCTGTCCAGGCTGAGGTTGAGCGTGGAGCCCACCCCACTCTCCTGCAGGTACACGCCCAGCGAGCGCCGGTGGTGGGACAGCCCCGATGACATCAGCAGGGAGCTGGGGGTCTGCGGGACAGGGACAGCGTGAGGGGGGCTGGGGCTGAGCTCCAGCAGCAGCAGCAGCAGCAGCAGCAGAACCATCACCACAACCACCAGAACCAGCAGCAGCAGCACCCAGAAGCAGCACCAGCCTGCCACACCCTGTCACACCTCTGTCACAGTCCTGTCACAGCCACTGTCACACCATCACAGCCCTTGCCACAGCTATGCCCACACCCTGTCACACCCTGTCACATCCTGTGACAGTGCCTGGCACAGCCCTGTCCCCCCCTGTCACCTACCCTGTTGCCCTCCTGCCGCCCCTCCGTGCGCTGGGACGCTTTCACCTTGTCCCACGTGTCCTTCCAGCGCTCCGGGACCTGCCCCAGCTCCATCTCCAGGTTTTGCAACTCCTGTGGGGGGGATTCCAGCATCAGCCCCGGAGGGGACAAACCCCCTGGGGCCGCCGTCCCTGTGCCAGGGCTCTGCCGGGTGCCATCCCCGGGGCAGGGTGCCCACCTCGAGCAGTTTGGAGATGGCGTCGGGCTCCACGCGGCTGCGGTTGTCGTAGCAGGGCCAGATGATGCGGCGCTTGCTCTGCGGGGCCGCCGTGTCCTGGCGATCCGGCTCCTCCGCCGGCTCCGGCTGCCCCTGCGCCAGCTCCCAGTCGTACGGGGGGCCCTCGGACAGCGTCTCCTCCGTGTAATAATCCCACACCTTCAGGTTGGAGATGTTGCTGTACGGCCTCAGCACCTGCGGGAGGGGTGGGGGCGGCTCAGGAAGGGCAGCGGGGCCAGGCTGGACATTCCTGGCCAGACCAAGGGGACACCGTGTCCACATGGAGAGCTGGGAATGCCCAGCCTGGAGAGGACAAGGCTCCAGGGAGAGCTTCCAGCACATTCCAGGGCCTGCAGGGGCTCCAGGAGAGCTGCAGAGGGACTGGGGCCAAGGCCTGCAGGGACAGCACCCAGGGAATGGCTCCCAGTGCCAGAGGGCAGCCAGGGATGGGATCTTGGCAATGAGGAATTCCTGGCTGGGCTGGAATTGCCAGAGCAGCTGGGGCTGCCCCTGCATCCCTGGCAGTGCCCCAGGCCAGGCTGGACACTGGGGCTGGAGCAGCCTGGGATGGTGGGAGGTGTCCCTGCCATGGCAGGGCTGGCACTGCAGGGGCTCTGGGGTCCCTTCCCAGGGGACAAATCCCAGCTCCAGCTGCTCCTGCAGGGAGGATCCCAGAGTGCTCCCAGCCCCCCTGCAGGTGCCCCCAGCTCTCACCTCCCCGTCCTCAGGTGCGTACAGGTAGTTGAAGAAGATGGGAGCTTTCTTGTTGAGGCGGTCGATGTAATCCCAGATGGATTTGGAGAACTGCTGGCCCTTCCGCTCGCCCTTCTCCTCGTACAGGAGCCCTGGGGGACAGAGGGGACACCGGGTGTGACGGGGGCAGGGGCAGGTGCCATCCCTGGCCCCGCACGCCGCGCTCACCCAGCTCGATGCGCTCGTAGTCCGAGTCGAGCAGGAATGTCCGGAAGCGGTTGGAAATGTAGTGGTAGCTGAGGAACTTCAGGTAGTACTGGCTGAACTCGAACTCCATGGGGAACTGCAGGTGGATCTGCGGGAGAGCCCCGGGAGGGCTGGGATCAGGCACACGGGCTGGGCCCTCCCGCCTGGCCCAGGGCACACTCGGGGGTTCCAGTAGGCACTGAGGGGTCCCTCTGGGTGCTGGGGTTCCCACCGGACACTCACAGCCTTGGGGGCACTTGGGGGGCACTCAGGGGTCCCTCCATGTCCCTTGGGGGTCCCGTGGCCCAGGCGCCAGGGCTCACCTGGTGCACACAGTCCAGGAACTGGAGGAAGATGGGGGCGAAGCCGCTGCTCTGCCCCGCCAGGGTCTGGGCGCCGCGGTGGCTGAAGCGGTGGCCGAAGGACAGCCACTCCTTCTCCACCAGCAGCCGGAAGCCCTCCAGCGTCCGGTAGTAGGGGTCGGACAGGAGCTGCACCAGGGACACCACCTGCGGGGACAGGGAGCTCCAGGGGCTGTGGGGGGACAGCCATGGGGCCACCCCAGCCAGCGCCGTGCCCTCACCTGGGTGGTGATGTCCCAGCCGTCCTCCAGACTGACCAGCACGGACGAGCCCGTGTCCAGCAGCTCCACCACCAGCACCGAGATCTGCAGGATCTTGTGGATCTGCCAGGGCAGGGCCAGGAGTGAGGAGGGCACAGGGAGTTCCTGGGCTGGGTGTGGGGGCAGCGTCCCCTTCTCCGGAGTGAGGCCACGCTCGGGGGTCACAGGGGCCACCACCCTGTGCTCGGACACGGCAGCAGCAGCAGGGACAGGGGACCCTCACCCCCTCCAGAGTGGGACCCCTCCCATGGCTCCACACTGGACCAGCCCCCCTGGGCTGCTGCCCTGGCTCACCCTGGCACTGCCCTGTCCCAGCCCCTCTGGAGCATCCCGTGGATCCTGCCTGGCATTCCTGGCTGGCAGCTCTGTCCAGCACCATGGAGCTGAGCTCTGGATTGTCCCACCCTTGTCCCTCACACCCCTCTGCATGTCCGCAGGGTGTCCCAGTGCTGCTCTGCACAGGGCACTGGAGCCCATCCTTGCTCAGAGCCCCCAGGGGAGGGGAGGGCCCTGTCTGTGGGTGCCTGACCTGGGACAGCCACTCCGAGTCCTCCAGGGAGCGCAGGTAGGCCACGCTGGGGTCGCTGGAGGGGCAGCCGGGCACGCAGGCCTTCATCAGCTTCTTGAAGCTGGCCTTGACCTGGCGCACGTCGAACACCTCGATGGGCACCACCTCCCAGTGCTGCAGCGGGTCCGGCTTCACACCCTGCGGGGGACAGCATGGCCTGGGCTGCCCTGGGCTGGCCTGAGCCACTGCCACCATCAGGACCAGGGAATTCTCTGGACTGGAAAAGCCCTTGGAGACCGTGGAGTCCAACTGTTCCCCAGCACTGCCAAGGCCACCACTGACCCTGTCCCCAAGTGCCACATGCACACACATCCTTGAAATCCCTGCAGGGATGGGCACTCCAAAGCTCCCTGGGCAGCCTGTGCCAAGGCCTGACCCCCTTTCCATGGGGAAATTCCTGCTGCTGTCCAACCTCACCTGCCCTGGCCCAGCCTGAGGCCGTTCCCTCTGCTCCTGTCCCTGTTCCCGGCTGTGCCCTCCTGGCAGGGCCTTGTGCAGAGCCACCAGGGCCCCCTGAGCCTCCTTTGCTCCAGGCTCAGCCCCTGCCCAGCTCCCTCAGCCCTCCTGGGGCTCCAGCCCCTTCCCAGCTCTGTCCCTCCCCAAGGTGGCGGTGCAGGGTTTGTGTCACCTTCAGCTGGGACTTGTCCCCGATGATGTAGAGCGAGGCGCGGTGCTGCCGCAGGAAGGAGGGCTCGGCGGGGGTCCCGTTGTGCTGTGTCCCCAGCAGGTCCTTCCCCGCCAGGCGGGACCCGATCTCCACGTTCAGGGCGTAGCTGCTCATGCGGCCGCTGGCCCGGATGCTGCCCCACTTCCCTGCGGGACCGGGGCCGGATCAGGGCGGGACCGGGGCTCAGGGGCCGCACAGCCCCACGTCCCCAGCCGGGGGACCGAGCTGTCCCCGCAGCCCGGCCCGGGGGGCACATGCCAGGGAGGTGCTGGGCACCAGGTTTGCTTTGGCTCCTTCTCCCTCTGGGTGCTGCAGGAATTCCTGCCCGCTGGATTCCGGCCCCGTTGGCTCCGTGTCTCGTCACTGGCACTGTCACACCCCACTCCAGCGTCACCGGGACCTGCCACCTGCACCACGGCCCTGCCCGCTGTGCCACAGCCCTGCCACCAGCTGCGCCCCGCCCCGGCACCGCTGCCCCGCACCGCAGAGCCCAGGAGCCCAAAGCAAACCTGGCGAGGCTGCCCGGTACTTACCGTGCCCGTGGCACACCTGGAGCAGCGGGGGCTCGGGGGTTACTGGGGTTACTGGGCATTAGTGGTGAGGGGCAGGGAGGGAGAGAGTGGGTGAGTGGGGGTCAGTCACAGGGGTCAGTCACACCCGGCCGGCTCGGGCGCGTCCGTACCTCGGGGCGTCTCGCGGCCCTTCGGCGACGCGCACTTGGGGGTGGACAGGGTGATGACCCTGGCTCTGTGACCCAGCCCTGGGGGCACAGGATGAAAGTGACCTCAGCAAGGGACACAGAGTCATGGACAGGGAATGGGATGGAGGCGATGGCACCGGGGCTGTGGGAGAGCCCTCCCTCCCTCCCTGCAGCTGCAGCTCAAGGGAGCACCTCCTCTTCCCAAGGAATCACCTGCTCTTCCCAAGGAATCACCTCCTCTTCCCAAGGAATCACCTGCTCTGCCCAAGGAATCACCTCCTCTTCCCAAGGAATCACCTCCTCTTCCCAAGGAATCACCTCCTCTTCCCAAGGAATCACCTCCTCTTCCCAAGGAATCACCTCCTCTTCCCAAGGAATCACCTGCTCTCCCCAGAGGATCACCTGCTCTCCCAGGGGATCACCTGCTCCCCCCAGAGAAGCATCTACTCTACGAGAGCTGCCCGGGGCTGGGGGTCTCGGCGAGGCCCCCAGGCAGCGCCCCCGCCCCGTCCTCACCTCCGCGGCTCAAAGTCCCAGGCCCTTCGTCCTTCCCTCCCATCACCTGCTTCATGAGCGATCCCAGCTTAGGCTGCTGCCTCTTGTCGGAGAAATCTGCAGCACCAAGAGAAGGTCAGCTCCCGAGGCCCTGCCCAGCTCCCGAGGCCCTGCCCAGCTCCCGAGGCCCTGCTGGAGCCGGGCAGGGCCGGGAGGAAGCGGCAGCAAGCAGAGCCCTGGGATGCAGAGCCAGCGCAGGAAGCACCATCCAGCTGGAGCCACGGAAAACCAGTGCCCGGGGCAGCCCTGGAGGAGGGGGCTCGGCCCCCAGCCCACCCACAGGGTGGGGTCACCCCGCGCCAGCCCTGCCAGGTCACCTGTGCCACCCTCAGAGCCAGGCTGAGCCCCCGCGCTCTGAACCCTTTGCACTGGGGAAAGGCCTCGGAGGGGCTCTGGGAAGTTCTCTGCCTTCAGGATCAGGGAGCCCCCCTGGGCTTCCCAGAGCCCCCAGCCCCTGATGTGTCCACAGTGATGATGGGTGGGGTGACGGGACAGCATGGATGGCACTGGGACAGCATGGATGGCACTGGGACAGCAAGGATGGCACTGGGACAGCATGGATGGCACTGGGACAGCATGGATGGCACTGGGACAGCATGGATGGCACTGGGACAGCAAGGATGGCACTGGGACAGCATGGATGGCACTGGGACAGCATGGATGGCACTGGGACAGGACGGATGGCACTGGGACAGCAAGGATGGCACTGGGACAGCAAGGATGGCACTGGGACAGCATGAATGGCACCAGAGTTTGGCAGGGTGGGATGGAGCTCTGCCCTGCAGGAAGGGCCAGCTGGGAAAGGACAGTTGGGATGGGACAGCTGGGAAGGTCTGGCTGGGAAGGGACAGCTGGGCACAGACTTACCAGGGGTCCCCAGACCGACCCCAGCACCACGCATGGGGGACACACAGTGCTGAGATCCTGGTGGGAAGGGTCTGTCCCCACTGGCCCCCAGAAAGTGCCCAGATCCCAGCACAGGCTTTGGCTCCCAGTGCTCCCAGCTCAGGGACACTGGGCTTCCCAAAACCCCCAGGGCTCCCGGTGCTCCCAGCTCCAAGGACACCAGATGTCCCAAAGCCCATCCCCACCCGCAGCCAGGGAGACCCAGCTGGAGCTGGGAGCTCTGGAGAGGCGGCGCTGCCTCCTGGGATGTGGGAGAGCAGATCCCTTGGGATGCAGAGCAGGAGCCAGGGCTGGCAGGAGCCCACCTGTCCCCCTCCCTTGTGCCCCCCTCACCTGCACTGCTCATGTGAGCCGAGGTGAAGCCGCTGAGGGTGTTGCGCCCGCCGGCGTCCGAGTAGTGGGGCATGGAATTGATGACGGCCTGCAGGTACTTCTCCTGCTCCAGGCTCGTGGAGTCCGCCTGCGAGGGGCCTGCAGGGGACACCAGCGTCACCTGGGTACCCCCAGGATGTCACTATCCAGAACCAGACGACCTCTGAGGGTAACCACCCAGAGCTGGGAGACCCCCGAGTGTCACCGCCCGGAGCTGGGGACACCCCCAGGTATCACTGCACCAAGCTAGGGAGACACCTGAGTGTCACCTCCCAGAGCCAGGGGACTCCCAGACACACCACACAGAGCTGGAGACCCCCAAGTGTCACTGCCTGGATCATGCAGACCCCCAGGTATCACTGCCTCAAGCCAGGAAGACCCCTGAGTGTCACCACCCCAGAGCCAGGGGACAGCTCAGTGTCACCCCAGAGCCAGAGACCTGAAAGCATCACCACCCTGAGCCAGGGGACCCCTGAGTGTCACCGCCCTGAGCCAGGGGACCCCTGAGTGTCACCGCCCTGAGCCAGGGGACCCCTGAGTGTCACCACCCTGAGCCAGGGGACCCCTGAGTGTCACTGCCCTGAGCCAGGGTACCCCTGAGTGTCACCACCCTGAGCCAGGGGACCCCTGAGTGTCACCACCCTGAGCCAGGGGACCCCTGAGTGTCACTGCCCTGAGCCAGGGTACCCCTGAGTGTCACTGTCCAGGGCCAGGGGACCCCTGAGTGTCACCGCCCTGAGCCAGGGGATCCCTGAGTGTCACCGCCCCAACCCCCAAGTGTCACCGCCCGGAGCCAGGGGCGATCCCATGGCCCCAGCCCCCGTTCCAGCCAGGGTGGGAGGGTCACCTGGGGTCGGGGCGTTCTGGGACTTGAAGAGGCCGACGACGCCCTTGCCGTGGAGGCCCCCGGAGCGCAGGAGCACGGCCTTGGTGCGGGAGTTCCTCCAGCACACCACGGGGAAGCGGCTCTGGCGGTAGCAGCGCGAGATCCGCTGGATGGTGTTGTCCTGGATGCTCTGTGGCACGATCAGCAGCCCGGGGTAGCTGTGGACACAAACCCCGTGATGGCACGGCTCTCCTGAGCTGCTCTCCTTAGTGCTTTCATTAATCCCGAGCTCCACTTGGAGCCAGCACTGATCACCCTTCTCCACACACCTGACTGCTCCTCAGATCATTAAATCACAACTCCGAGTTGGGTAAAACCAACCCTGACAAGCTGCACTCAACAAACCCTGAGGGAGTTAAAGGCTGGACACCTGCGAGCCAGAATTCATGGCCCTCCAAGGACACAGTGGAGTGACCAGGACTCATGGCCCTCCAAGGACACAGTGGAGTGACCAGGACTCATGGTCATCCAAGGACACAATGGAGTGACCAGGACTCATGGCCATCCAAAGACACGATGGAGTGACCAGGACTCATGGCCATCCAAAGACACGATGGAGTGACCAGGACTCATGGCCCTCCAAGGACACGATGGAGTGACCAGGACTCATGGCCATCCAAAGACACAATGGAGTGCCCAGGATTTATGGTCATCCAAGGACACGTAGGAGTAAATGAAGACAAAGGAAACACTAACAAAGACACTTCAGTCTTAGTGCTGGAAACTCCTCATGTGGGAAAAACATGATAAAACATTGGGAAATTCAGACTAATCATAAGAAGCGAGAAATCAATACTCAATAGAGGGCAGAACAGCGATTAATGAAGAGGATTGAGCAATTCAGAACCAATGAACATCGGCTGAAAATGTATCAATAAGTGGGACAGTCATGGGGGGTTCAGGCTGGGAGCAGGTTGGCCAAGGACAAAGCCACGATGGCACCATTTTTATTGGCGCCGGTGGCTCTGGGTGTCCCGGTGACACCAGCAGGGGCCCGTGCCCGGGCGGGCTCACCTGCGGCAGATGGCGTACATGCGGTTGACGGTGGAGATGCGGAAGGGCTCGTTCTTGGAGCGGGTCAGGCTGCTGCTCAGCGTGCCCAGCCCCAGGCGCTGGTAGTCCCGGCAGCAGGCGCGCTCCACCACGTGCGTCATGGTCATCTTCTCCGACGGCCTCATGGTGCTGCTGGGCGTCAGGGTGCTCCTGTCCAGCTCCTCGGACACTGCGGGGACACGGCGGGGCTGGGACGCCTCAGGGCACACACGGTGTCCCAGAGCAGCAGGAGGAGGTGGATTGGTTGGAGCAATGTCCCACACCCTGCTGCTGTCACCCGCCAGCCCCAGGAGATTCTCCAGCCAGCTCAAGACCTCTCTCCGTGCTGGGCTCTCTGCCTGGCCACCAGCAGCAGCCAAGGGCCGGGGCAGCACCGGGAACCGGGAGATGCTCCCATGCTGCTCCCACCGCAGGGACTCCGGGACTTCTCCCAGGTGCCGCTGCTCCCTGCCTCCCCGGGGACATTCCCCACCTGAGATCTCGTCCTCGTTGTCCTCGGGGAAGTGCTGGCTGCCCCGCTGCTCCCAGGCTGGAGGCGTGTACTTCTTGCGGGTCACGTACTGCCGGCCGATCGTCCTCTTGGCGTTCTTCACCAGGTTCTTGGACAGCGTCCTGGGCACACGGGCAAGGACACAGAGGGACAATGCTGTCACCCAGGCAGCCAGAGCCAGGAGCAGCCCTCAGCCCTGGTGCTCACTGTCACATGGGAGGGGACGGACGTGTCACCTGCCAGCGACTCGGCCCTGCAGGAGCCACAGCTCCTGCCATTCCCAAGGGATTTGAGGAGCTGGGGAGATGGGATGGGGCATTGCCCCAACCTCTGGACCAGAGCTGCCACAGGCTGAGCTCTGGCTCATCCCAGGGGAGGCTCCAAATCACAGCAAGGGACAGGGATCCAGCACAGGGACCTGGGCCTATCCCCCCTACCAGAGGATCCATGGCAGGGCCATTGCCAGCCAAGTCTGGGCTCAGGGCTGCAGCCAGTGCTGCAGGACAATGTCCCCAAGTCACCCAGCACTGCATCCCTAAGTCACCCAGCACTGCAGGACCATGTCCCCAAGTCACCCAGTACTGCATCCCTGAGACACCTTGTGCAAAATCAGTGTCCTCGAGTCACCCAGTGCAGGAATAATGTGTCCTCAAGTCACCCAGCACTGCAGGACAATGTGCCTGAGTCACCCAGCACTGCAGGGCCATGTCCCCAGGTCACCCAGCACTGCAGCACTGTGTCCCTGGGCCACCCAGGCCACTGGAACCCCTCCTGTGGGACACCTCCTCAGGCAGGGGATGCCACTGCAACAAACTCCCACTTTGCAGTGTGACCTGTCCTTCCCAGTGTGACTGTGTGGGGCTGGGGACACTGCAGGACAGGGGACATCTACAGCTCTTTGGGCTCCACAGCTCCCTGACCGGAGGGGACAGCTGAGGGTCGGGCTGTGCTGCCAGGGAACAGCGACACGAGGAGAGGGAACAGCCTCAGGGTGGATATTGGGGAAACTCCTCCTGGAAAGGGCTATGCAGTCCTGGCACAGGGAGGGGGTCCCTATCCCTGGAGGGGTTTAAGAGCTGTGTGGATGTGGCACTTGGGGACATGGGCAGTGCTGGGAATGGCTGCAGTCATTGTCCCACAGGACCTTTCCAAGCCTAAGGATTCTCTGATCTCCAGCGACGCAAACGCTGCACCAGGATGGGTCTGAGCAAGGAGGGCTCAGCTCCCCGTGTCCCCTTCCTGGTGGCTCTGCCGGAGCAGCGACAGGAGGGGGAGTCCCAGAGGAGGAGGCACATCCAGGTGTGATCCCCTCTCCTGGCACAGGTACCTGAGTGAGGGGTTCTTCTCCTTGGCCTTGGGCTGCATGGCCTGCTTGGGGGACTGGCCCACGGTGAAGGCGAAGGTGCCGCGCACGTGCTGGGGGTAGCGCAGCTTGTGCAGGTGCTTCCGGAAGATCTCGGCGCTGTCCGAGGCCACCTCCTCGTCAAAGGCAATCTTCAGCAGCTGGGGAGGCACAGGTCAGGGGTGATAGTGGGGTCAGGCCAGGGACAGCCCTTCCCATGGATCAGGGCAGAGCTCGGATCCGCCCAGGAGCACCATGGGCACAGGCTGGACTGAGAGGCTGCCCTGCCTCTCCCTGGATTCCCATTCCCTTTCCCCTGCCCCATTCCCTTTCCCCTCTCCCATGCCCTTTCCCCTCTCCCATGCCCTTTCCCCTGTCCCATTCCTTTTCCCCTGTCCCATTCCCTTTCCCCTGCCCCATTCCCTCTCCCCTGCCCCATTCCCTTTCCCCTCTCCCATGCCCTTTCCCCTGCCCCATTCCCTCTCCCCTGCCCCATTCCCTTTCCCCTGCCCCATTCCTTTTCCCCTGTCCCATTCCCTTTCCCCTGTCCCATTCCCTTTCCCCCGCCCCATTCCCTTTCCTGCTGGAGTCCCCACTCCTGCTCCTGGGTGTCCCTGTGCACAGCAGGTTTGGGAGCTCTCTCCCAGCACGGGGTCCCACCTGGAATGTGCAGGAGCGCAGCTGCAATCCCTCCTGGATGAACTGATCCGCCTGAGCCTGGATACTGATCTTCTTCTCTTTGGTCAGCGAGGCGATGGGGAAGGACCGGATCACCACCTGCTCCCCCACTGGACATGGGACAGGAAGGGGTCAGTTCATCCCTGCCTCGGCCCCGGGCAGGGCCAGGCCACCCCAGGCCACCTCTAGTATCTGTCCCACCACAGACATGGGTCCATGGGACACAGCGGCCAGAAACAACCAACCCCTGCTCCCCAGGGATCACTGACCAGCTCCCTGCTCCCCAGGGATCACTGACCAACCAACCCCTTGACCTGCAGGGATCACTGACCAGCCCCCTGCTCCCTAAGCATCTCCAGCCAGCCCTCTGATCCCCAGGGATCCCCAACCCTCTCCCCTACCCCCCGAGACGTCCCCCCTCTCCCAGGGCCGCAGCCCCTCACCCAGGGGGTCGGTGGGGGTTCCCTTGAAGATGATCCTGTAGGTGGTGAGGAACACGGCTCCCTCTGCGGGGAGCAGGGGGGGCCCCCCGATGCTGCCCCCGGCCCCCTCCTCGCGCCCGTCCGGCATCAGGTACACGCGGAGCCCCTCCATCACACACTCCTCCCCCAGCAGCAGGTTGGGCCGCAGCAGCTTTGGCTGGGGGAACAACGGGGGGCTCAGGCCCGGGGGAAGGGTCTCACAGCCCCCCTGGCTCTGCTCCCAGCCCAGCAGGGCATCCCTACCTTCTGGATGGGAGGAAGCCTCTTGCTCTCCCTGTGCACGGCGTCCAGGGTCTCAATGTGCATCTGCACGATGTCTGTGGGACAGGGGGTGAGCCCTGCCCTGCCCGAATTCCACCCTGTCCCTGCCCATATCCCACCTGCCCTGCCCAAATCCCACCTGACCTGATCGAATCCCACCTGACCTGCCTGAATCCCACCCTGTCCTGCCTGAATCCCAGCCCGTGTTCCTGCCCAAATCCCACCTATGCTGCTGGAATTCCACCCTGTCCCTGCCCAAATCCCATCCTATCTTATCCAAATTCCTTACCTGAATCCCACCCTGCCCAAATCCTACCTGCCCTATCCAAATCCTGCCCTGCCCCGCTCAAACCCCACCCTGCCTTTCCCAAATCCCGCCCTGCCCTCTCCCGCTGTTCCTGCGGGATCCCCGTGGCCACCCCAGTGTCCTCACCCGGGATCATGACGTGCAGCCCCTTGAGGTGCTCGTTGGTGACGCCGCTCTCGGTGCACACCTTGTCCACGAAGCGGTTGATGAACCTCACCACGGAGTTGGCCACGTCCGAGCTCTCGGCGTCCTCGAAGCCACTCTCAGTGTCGTAGCTCTCGGCCACACTGCCCGCGATGCTTCCCGAGGGAAACGGGGAAGGGTCAGCCCAGGACAGCCCCGGCCAGGGGCCACTCCCTGTACGGACCCAGGAGAGCTCCCACTCCTCATATGGTCCCAGGAGAGCTCCCAGTGCTGATACAGACCCAGGAGAGCTCCCACTCCTCACAGGAGCACGGGAGAGTTCCTACTCCTGATATGATCCCAGGAGAGCTCCCACTCCTCATAGGAGCATGGGAGAGTTCCTACTCCTGATTTGATCCCAAGAGAGCTCCCACTCCTCATAGGAGCACGGGAGAGTTCCTACTCCTGATTTGATCCCAGGAGAGCTCCCACTCCTCATAGGAGCACGGGAGAGTTCCTACTCCTGATTTGATCCCAGGAGAGCTCCCACTCCTCATAGGAGCACGGGAGAGTTCCTACTCCTGATTTGATCCCAGGAGAGCTCCCACTCCTGACAGAGATCCTGGAAAGCTCCCTCCCACTCCTGACAAGAGTCCAAGACTGTTCCCACTCCCAGCATGGACCCAGCAGAGCTCCCACTCCCAGAAACCCCCTTGGGCACCACAGTCCGCCTCAATCCTGACATAACCCAGGAATCCCAGCATGGCTGGGATTGGAAAGAACCCTCACAGGGGTCCAACCCCCCCCCACTGAGCAGGGAGATCTTTCCCTGCCAGCAGCCCAGCCCACCCCAGGAGCTGTGTCCCAGCTCGGGTCACGCCGGTGTCCCCAGCACCTGTTGGTGACGAAGCTGTTGCTGACGCTCTCCACGTCGCCCAGGCCGGAGCTGCGCAGCAGGCGGTTCTTGCTGGTGTCCAGGGGCAGCAGCAGGTAGCTCATCCTGTTGGCGTAGTGGATGGCCTGGCTGAACACCGTGCTCTCCTCCTTCTGGATCAGCTCTTGCTGCTTCTCCCGGCTCATGGTGGGCCACAGCCGCAGCTGCTCCGACGCGATCTCCAGCGCCGACTTGGCCTCCTGCGGCTCCTCCGCGCTCTCCTGGGGCAGGGGGAAGGGATGGGGCTGTCGGCATGGACAGACCCACAGGGATCTCCCAGAACTGGGGTGCAGCCCCTCGTCCTCAGCTGAGCAGGGTGCCCAGAACAGGCAGCTGGGCTGGGATTGCCAGAGCAGCTGGGGCTGCCCCTGCATCCCTGGCAGTGCCCCAGGCCAGGCTGGACACTGGGGCTGGAGCAGCCTGGGACAGTGGGAGGTGTCCCTGCCATGGCAGGGCTGGCACTGCAGGGGCTCTGGGGTTCCCATCCAACCCATCCCATGATTCTATAACTCCATGATGAGCCCCAGCCCTTTGGGAAGAGCTCTCCTGGGCCACCCTCCCACCTGCTCTGTGTGGTTCTCCTCGGCACTGTCCAGGTAGAGGGCCCGGATGTGGTTCTGGACGTCACAGTAGAACATGGCCTCCCAGAACTGGATGTTGGTCCACACCACGTGCTCCTGCACGCAGCTGTAGGCAAACTGGGTGATGCCAGGGCTCAGTTTCTGTGGAAGGAGGTGGAAAAGATCCATCTGCACAGAGCCTTTGTGCCAAACTTTCCACTCAGGTGTCCCTGCTCCTCCAACTGACCACTGGGAAAGCCCTAGGCAGGCAGCAGGGATGTCTGCACCAGAGCTCCTCCAGCATTCCCTGAAAATTCTCTTGCTCAGAGCCCACCCAGAGCCCAGAGGCTCAGCCCAGCCCAGCCTGGCCATGGGATCAAGCTGGCATTCCAGAGCAAGCCCCTTCCCACAGGTGTTCCAGCCTCCCTGGGAGCCTCGGGCCAGTCTGGGCTGGGTGGAACATTCTGGGCAGGAGCCATAGGCTGACAAGCCCTGAGGGGACACCCCCCTGCAGCCTCTGTCTGCCACCTCTGGGGGCTGGCAGCCTCTGGGGGATCCTGAGGGCTCCGGGGCAGGGACACTGCGGTCACTCACCCTGCAGAAGGCAGTGACCAGCGGCAGCAGGGCGGCAGCGATGCCGTGCTCGTCCATGGCCGTGCAGTCCTGGGGAAGGAGCAGGGGTGACCAGGGGACACTCCAAGGCCAACCCCTGCCGTGTCCCACGGGAAGAAGGAGCCCCCCAGCCCTGCCCTACCTGGAGGCAGCAGTTCATCATGCGGATGACGAAGTCGAACTGCTGGTGGTCCAGCACGGCGCGGTTCTGCTGCACGTGCAGGTGCAGCTCCTGGGTCAGGCAGTGCCGGGCGGCCCGGCCCTTCATGGCGCGCAGCACGGCCGGGAACAGCTGTGGGAACAGGGACTGTGGGCTGGGATGGGCCTGGACAGCCCTGCTCCCACACCAGTGTCAGGGGATGCACTCGGACACGGAGACAAAGCAGGGCACGATCCCAGCTGAGGCTGGCAGGACATGGCCATGGAGGAGGGGGAGGAGCCCAGGGGCACCGGGACATGGAGTTGGGCTGGTGTGGAGCCACCAGCCAAAATCCCAGGAACACCAGGAGGGGGACAAGTCACAGGTCAGTAGTGGCCACAGTAGTGCTGGGGAATGGTGGGACTTGATGGTACCAGAGGGATTTCCAATCCAAATGGCTCCATGGCCTGTTACTGAGGTGGGAGTGGGGCCCTGCTCCCAGGGAACAGGGACAGGAGGACATGGAACAGATTCAAGCTAGGCCAGGGAAGGCTCAGGGGGGACATCAGCAGGAATTTCCCCATGGAGAGGGTGGTCAGGCACTGGCACAGCTGCCCAGGGAGGTTTGGAGTGCCCGTCCCTGCAGGGATTTCAAGGATGTGTGGATGTGGCACTTGGGGACAGGGTCAGCGGTGGCCTTGGCAGTGCTGGGGATGGTTGGACCCAATGGGCTCAGAGGGATTTTCTAACCTCAGTAACTCTGTGATTCCACAACTTTTTGAGCTCAAGCCAATCAGCAGGACGTGGGCACAGGACAGGGAATGTCCTCTCCATCCACAGAGGACACCAACCCCCATCCCCAGCCTCTCTCACCTTTTTGGCCTCCAGCATCTTGTTCTCGAAGACGTAGGAGATGCAGTTCCTGACCACCTCCAGGCGCCGGGCGCTGTTGGCCAGGGCGTTCCCGTTGCGCTCCAGGATGGCAGCTGGATGGGAGAGATCCTGTCGGTCTGGGTGGGGTGGGGCTGGCACCCAGGGGGGACACTGTGTCCCCCTGCTCCAAGTGACCACGGGGCCTTCAGGGGCTCCCTGGGGAGCTGAGAACCCCAAGGGGGTTGGAGCTGCTGCTTCTCCATGTTTTACTCCTGTGGTGTGACCCAGAACAGGGTCCTCCTGTGCCCCACATACCCATGGGGTGTCCCAAGAGCACCAACAGCCCCCCAAAGCAGGGTCCCCTGTGCCCCACACACCAATGGGGGTCTCAAGAACACCAATGGCCTCCAGCAGCTCCCAGGACAGGGCCCTGTGCCCTACAAACCAATGGGGATCCCAAGAGCACCATGGCTTCCAGCAACCCCCCAAAGCAGGGTCCCCTGTGCCCCACACACCAATGGGGGTCCTGAGGGCACCATGGCCTCTAGCAGCCCCCCAAAGCAAGGTCCCCTGTGCCCCACACACCAATGGGGGTCCCGAGGGCACCTTGGCTTCCAGCAGCCCCCCAGAACAGGGTCCCCCCATGCCCCACACACCGATGGGGGGTCCCGAGGGCACCATGCACTTTTTCTCAGCCTTGACGGCGGGCGGGGCTGTCTGCAGCTTGGCCGTGGCCTGGTCGATGATCCACTGCACGGTGCCCTCGTCCAGGTGTGGGAAGGGCTTCTGGTGCAGGCGCAGGTGGCAGCCCTCCGTGGGCTTCTGCACCTTGTGCATGGTCACGGCAGGGTACGGGTTCTCCTGCGTGGGGAGAGCTCCTGCTCAGCCCTGAGGTCACCCACAGCGTGTCCCCTCCTGGAGAGGAGCCCCCAGCCCCCTGCTCTGCTCCCAGCTGGCATCTGCAGGCCCCAGGATGTGCTCCCCCAATCCCCTCCTGGAGAGGAGCCCCCAGCCCCCTGCTCTGCTCCCAGCTGGAATCTGCAGGCCCCAGGACCTCTGGGCACACGAGGATGTGCATCATCACACATGACAGCACAAGGAGGGACAGGATCTGTCACCACGAGCTTATGGAGGGAGGACAGAGTGACCAGGACTGACTGCACCCAGGCTCTCCCTGCCCCACATCCCCCAGTATATCCCCACTCCTGCCCAGGGGCTCCAGGACTCACATTTTTGTAGAGTTTCTCTGCCAGCTCCTTGATGTGCCTCAGGATTTTCTGCTTGTTCCCCTCTTCCGCCTTCATGCGCTTCACGTCGTAGGCCACAAGCTGGGGAGGACAGGACAGGAGTGACAGGGGCAGCTCCAGGGCCTCTCCCAAAGCTGGGGCCATGAAGGTCCTGCTCAGGCCATGGCAGATCCCACTCAGGCCATGGCAGATCCCGCTCAGATCCCACAGATCCTGCTCAGACCCCACAGATCCCACTCAGACCATGGCAGATCCTGCTCAGGCCCCACAGATCCTGCTCAACCCTGCAGATCCCGCTCAGACCCCACAGATCCCACTCAGGCCATGGCAGATCCCGCTCAGACCCCACAGATCCCACTCAGGCCATGGCAGATCCCGCTCAGGCCCCACAGATCCCGCTCAGCCCCTGCAGATCCCGCTCAGCCCCTGCAGATCCCGCTCAGACCCCACAGATCCCACTCAGACCCCACAGATCCCACTCAGACCCCACAGATCCCGCTCAGCCCCTGCAGATCCCGCTCAGACCCCACAGATCCCGCTCAGGCCATGGCAGATCCCACTCAGGCCATGGCAGATCCTGCTCAGCCCCACAGATCCCGCTCAGCCCCTGCAGATCCCACTCAGGCCATGGCAGATCCTGCTCAGGCCCCACAGATCCCACTCAGCCCCTGCAGATCCTGCTCAGACCCCACAGATCCCGCTCAGCCCCTGCAGATCCCGCTCAGACCCCACAGATCCTGCTCAGCCCCACAGATCCCGCTCAGCCCCACAGATCCCGCTCAGACCCCACAGATCCCGCTCAGACCCCACAGATCCCGCTCAGCCCCACAGATCCCGCTCAGCCCCTGTAGACCCCGCTCAGCCCCACAGACCCCGCTCAGCCCCACAGATCCCGCTCAGACCCCACAGATCCCGCTCAGCCCCACAGATCCCACTCAGACCCCACAGATCCCACTCAGACCCCACAGATCCTGCTCTCAGCCCCTGTAGACCCCGCTCAGCCCCTGCAGATCCCGCTCAGCCCCGCAGACCCCGCTCAGCCCCACAGATCCCACTCAGACCCCACAGATCCCGCTCAGCCCCTGCAGATCCCGCTCAGACCCCACAGATCCCGCTCTCAGCCCCGCAGACCCCGGGGTGTGGGAAGGGGAGCTGCCCCAAGGCCCCACCTCGTCGAAGAGGTCGATGGGGCGGTAGGGAGCCCCGCGCTCGGTGACAAAGCCAGCGAAGGCCATCCCCTCCAGCACCTTGGTGAGGAAATCGTCCTCCGTGAGCCCCCGCTGGCCCAGGAACGCCGCCTGCCAAGGGAACAGCAGGGCCATCAGCAGAGTGGGTGACACCAAGCCTTGGGTGGGCACCTGGGTGGCACTGGGACAGTGCCACCTCCTTCCTCAGGGACAGAGTTGGCATGGAAACCTGAGCCTCTGGCCCATGGCAGCAGGACAAGGGGCAAGGGAAGGACTCTGGTGTCACCTTGGCATGCAGAGGCAGGACACAGGGACACAGGGCCAGAAGGACTCTGGGACATAGGGGCACAAGGATGCAGGAACACAGGGACACAGGGATATAGGGACAGAGGGACACAGGAATACAGGGACAGAGGGATACAGGGACACAGAGGCATAGGGACACAGGGATACAAGGCCAGAGGGACTCAGGGACACAGGGACAGAGAGGCACAGGAACACAAGGCCAGAGTGACTCAGGGACACAAGGCCAGAGCAACTCAGGGACACAAAGTCAGAGGAACTCAGGGACACAGGGCCAGAGGGACTCAGGAACACAAGGCCAGAGGGGCACAGGAACACAAGGCCAGAGGGACTCAGGGCCAGAGAACTGCAGGTGGTCCCTCAGCAGTGCCAAGATCTCCCAAAACGCCCAGCTGCAGGCCGGGGCTCCCTCCTGGCTGAGCTCTGCAGGAACACCCAGGCAGGGAAGCGCTCCTGCCCTGGGAGACCTCGGCACACTCAAGGACAAACACGGGATGCAGGTGGGCTGGCAGGGACGCTGGGGAGGTCACTGCCTGGAAAGGCAGGGCTGTTTCCTGGACTCAGCTGTCCCAGCCTGGCTCAGCCTGGCCCCGAGGAGGCCCTCACCTTGTGGAAGCGGATGACGGGCTCGGGGTGGATGCGGATGATGTGCAGGCACCAGCGGTAGCCCTGCAGCAGCTGAGCAAACAGGCGCAGGAACACGGCCCGGATCTCCTTGTCCTGCAACAGGGAAGCACAGCCCGGGCCGGTGGGGCTCAGGGGATGGACGGGGCAGCTCCTGGGGCAGGGATTTCCCCCCAGCACGGGATCAACCCCGGGGTGAGGGCAGGGAATGCGTCTGAGCTTCCAGGAAAAGGGGCATGGGATTCACTGCTCTGCCCCCCAGAGCTGCACAGGGAGGAGAGGAACTCTCCAGCTCTGGGAATGCTGCAAGCCCAAACATTCCCTGTCTGCTCCAGCCTGGCTGTGAATCTGGAGCCCATGGCACTGCAGGATCCAGCCATGGCTTGGAGCAGTGGCTCAGATGGACACGGGGCTGGAATGGTGTGTGAGAGCCAGGATGGCCCTGGGGAACAGCCCCTCACCCAGGGACCCTCTCCTCCTGCCCAGCCCCTCACCCAGGGTGCTTCTCCCTCCCACCACTCACCTGCATCTTGAGGGAAGAGGCGGAAATGGTGGAAGGGGGGAAGGCGAGGTCGGCCACCTCCAGCTCTGGGTCCAGGACCTGTCCAGGGAGGACACTCAGCTCAGGCCCCATCCTGGCTGGAGAAGCCAAGGGCATTTCCCCAGAGACCCCACAGCCCCTTTGGAAATGCTCTGAGGGGCCTGGAGGCAAACCATGGGGGATCAGGAATGCTCTGTTGGGCCTGACCCTGCCTTGGGAAGCACAGCTGGCACTGGGATCCCAGGGAAGACCTTCACCCCCCACTGCCCCCAGGAGGAGCAGGAGCTGCTCCAGCAGCGCCTTGGGAACGCAGGAGCAGCCAGGCCACAGCTGCTTCCTGCCCTGGGCAGAGAGCCAGCACCACATTCCCAGAAACCTCTGCCAAAGGAACCCCCCCGGCACTGCAGGACATCAGAGGGCACTGGACTGGGAATGGCCACTGGGACAGGGGCAGCAGCACCCCAGGGCAGGAATCACAGAGGAAGGAACCCCTGCTGCTCCACTCCCAGCTCCCATGGAAATGTGTGCCATTCCCAGGGCGTTGGCCAGAGGCCATTGGATCAGGAATGGTCCCTGTGACAGGACCCCAAAGGCATGGGCAGGACCCCAAAGGCGTGGATATGACCCCAAAGGCATGGGCAGGACCCCAAAGGCATGGGCAGGATCCCAGGGCATGGACAGGATCCCAGGGCATGGGCAGGACCCCAAAGGCATGGGCAGGACCCCAAAGGCATGGACAGGATCCCAAGGCATGGACAGGACCCCAAAGGCATGGATAGGATCCCAAGGCATGGACAGGATGCCCAAGGCATGGACAGGACCCCCAGGGCATGGACAGGAGCCCAAGGCATGGACAGGAGCCCAAGGCATGGACAGGATCCCAAGGCATGGACAGGACCCCAAAGGCATGGATAGGATCCCAAGGCATGGACAGGATGCCCAAGGCATGGGCAGGACCCCCAGGGCATGGACAGGATCCCAGGGCATGGACAGGACCCCAAAGGCATGGACAGGATCCCAGGGCATGGACAGGATCCCAGGGCATGGACAGGATCCCAAGGCATGGACAGGACCCCAAAGGCATGGACAGGATCCCAGGGCATGGACAGGACCCCAAAGGCATGGGCAGGACCCCCAGGGCATGGACAGGATCCCAGGGCATGGGCAGGACCCCAAAGGCATGGGCAGGACCCCCAGGGCATGGACAGGATCCCAGGGCATGGACAGGACCCCAAAGGCATGGGCAGGACCCCCAGGGCATGGACAGGAGCCCAAGGCATGGGCAGGACCCCAAGGCATGGACAGGATCCCAAGGCATGGGCAGGATGCCCAAGGCATGGGCAGGAGCCCAAGGCATGGGCAGGACCCCAAAGGCATGGACAGGATCCCAGGGCATGGACAGGACCCCAAAGGCATGGACAGGACCCCAAAGGCATGGGCAGGATCCCAAGGCACAGGAAGGACCCCAAGGCAGGAACCCTGCTCACAGAGGCGCCCTGTCTCCCTCCCAGTTCCCTGGCCACTGCGTCATTGCCAGGGGATGCTGCTGGCACCCCAGGGGTGCCGTGGCACTCACCATGGACAGGGCTTCCCGTGTCTGCTGGAGCAGGGGCTCGGGGAGCAGGGAGATGTGCACGCACTCCGGGACATTCACGGTGCCGCCGTCCAGGTCCGCGATCACCACGTCCAGCTGGGAGGGGACAGCAGTGGGACACAGCCCCACTTCCCAACCCCACATCCCAATCCCACAGGTGATGGGGAGCTATCCAGGTCAGCTGGCTCAGGAAAGGGCCGGGAGCAGGCTCTGGCTCCTCCCCACCTTCCCTGAGCAGTTTCTGTGTCCCATCCCATCCCCAAATCAAAGGACACACTGGGATCCCTCACTGGGGGGACAGAGCGACACCTGCCAGGAGAGGGACCCAGCCATTCCCATTGACCCAGCCATCCCCCTGGCTCCTGTGGGACACCTGGATGCATCCCGGGCTGAGCACACGGAGCCTGTGCCCTGGGCACGCTCAGGACAGATGGAGCTGTCACCCGAGCTGTGACACCCACGCTGCTCCTCCCCAGCCCCCTGGCAGCAGGGCAGGGAACGTGGCCTCTCACCAGCTCCTGGGTCTCCGACTGGAAGATGGAGTGGACGCCGATGATGAAGGGGGTGGGGGTGCTCAGCACCTCCAGGAGCTGGGCGGGCAGGATGGGCACGTAGGTGAAACTGCAACCAGAAACAGCCTCAAAACCAGCCCCAAACAGCCCCACTGCAGCCAGGCCAGCCCTGCCCCACACCCCAGCCCTGTCCTGGCACAGCCAGACACCATCCTGGCTCTGGAGCTGTGCCCAGGGTGCCCCTGGCACCCCCAGCCCCCTGGGCACCACACAGCGCCAAAGGCTGTGGCTGCCCCATCCCTGTGAATGCCCTGAGGGGGACTGGGGCCAAGGCCTGCAGGGACAGCACCCAGGGAATGGCTCCCAGTGCCAGAGGGCAGCCAGGGATGGGATCTTGGCAATGAGGAATTCCTGGCTGGGCTGGGATTGCCAGAGCAGCTGGGGCTGCCCCTGCATCCCTGGCAGTGCCCCAGGCCAGGCTGGACACTGGGGCTGGAGCAGCCTGGGACAGTGGGAGGTGTCCCTGCCATGGCAGGGCTGGCACTGCAGGGGCTCTGGGGTCCCTTCCAACCCAAATTATCCTGGGATTTCATGATTCCATGATATGATCACTGTCTGGTCTTGGGGTTGTCAAAGTCTGACCAAGGAAAGGGTTTCCAGCAGAGCAAGTAACTCCAAAAGAAGAATTTCAGGAAAAATTCCCCATGGAAAGGGGGTCAGGCCTTGGCAGGGGCTGCCCAGGCTTGGAGTGGCCATCCCTGGAGGTGTCCAAGGAATTCCTGGAGGTGGCACTCAGGGCTCTGGGCTGGGGACAAGGAGGGGATTTGGAACACCTTGGACTTGGTGACCCTGGAGGGCTTTTCCAAACGCAGGGATTCCATAATTCTGTGAAAAGGAAGGTTCCTCTGGGACACCAACAGCCTCTCTGCAGCCTGGGGATAGGAGCTGGTCAGGAACAGAGCTGCCAGGAGCCCCAGGGCTGTGTCTCCGCTCCCCGTGGGACATTCCCAGCTCCCAGGGTGAGCGAGGTTCCAGCCATCCCACAGGAGTCACCACGGGGGCCTGGCCACTGCTGGGAACACCTCACTCCTGCTCATGGAACCATGGAATCTCCTGAGTGGGAAGGGCCCACAGGGCTCACAGATGCAGCTGCTGGCCCTGCACAGACACCCCAACAATCCCAGCCTGTGCATCCCTGGCAGCGCTGCCCAAACGCTCCTGGAGCTCTGGGGCTGTGCCCGTTCCCTGGGGAGCCTGGGCAGTGTCCAGCACCCTTGGAATAGAGCCTTTCCTGCTGTCCATGCTGTCCCTCCCCTGGCACAGCTCCAGCCCTTCCCTGGGTCCTGTCCCTGCTCAGCAGGAAGTCCAGAACACTTCCCAGCACTGCCTCCAGTGCCAGAGCCCATTTTGCCTGGGGGAAGAGGGAGGCAGGGCTGGGAGATTTCCAGTTATTGCCCAGACCCTGGGACACACCGAGGGTGGGACAGGGGCACAGCTGGCACAGCTGGAGGCTCGGGGACCCTCACCTGTACTTGAGGGGGAACATGAGAGCCAGGAGGGCCCGGCAGGCGTCCGTCAGCCTCTGGTAGCTGCTGGAGAGGAACAGGATCTTGTGCTCGGTCAGCGCCGCGCAGAACAGGAACAGCACGTTGGTGATGCCTGGGCAGGGCACAGCAGGGGCTCAGGAATCAGGGGGTCCCTCTGACACCCCTCAGAGACCCCTGACCCCCCCCAGGCTGCAGCCCACTCCCCATCCCTGCATCCTGCCAGGAGAGGAGCTCAGCATCCCCCAGAGGGGGATGTCAGGTGTGCTCCCCCCTTCCCAGACAGCTCTGTCCCTCCTCAGGGCTGGTGGCCTTCCCTGGGGGACACAAGGCCAGTGGCAGCCCCAGGCTGCTCCTCCAGACCCCAGCCCCAGTCCCACCCTCCTGGAAAAGGGATGGCACAGCGGGGCCAGAGCTCGGGGCCACATGCAGGAGGTGACCCGCAGGGAGGTGGCCCACAGGGACCCCAGGTGCCACGGGGCAGGGTGGGGACACATCTCACCGAGCTGGCGGAAGAGCAGGGCCACGCTGCAGCTGCTGACAGGCAGCGAGTCATTGATGGGGGTCTGGATGACCTGCCTGTCCCCCGCTCCCAGAGAGATCGTCCTCTGCAAGGGAACACACACCTGGTCACCAGGGCCACCCAGAGAGGGACAGGGCCAGGGCAGGGGCAGCCAGACCCCCTGGGCACAGGGCCAGTGCCACCCTACCCCAGCACAACCCCCATCTGCTGTGGGAAGAGGGAAAGGGAAAGAGAAAGGGAAAGAGGAAAAGGAAAAGGGAAAGAGAGAAGAAGATGCTGCCACAGCAGCCACTGGGCGCTTGACAGGGTCCCTGGGCTGAGGGAAAGGAGGGCACCTCCTGCAACATCCCCAGGCAGCACCAGCAATGTCCCAACAGCCCCAAGATCCATGTGCACATGGGACACAATGGCTCTCCAGGACACGAGGGCTCCCCAGGATTTGAGGACTCCCCAGAACTCAAGGAATCTCCAGGCCATGAGGGCTCCCCAGGGGTCCCCAGGATCTGAGGGATCTCCAGGATAAGAGGGCTCCCCAGGACAAGAGGGCTCCCCAGGATTCAAAAGCTCTCCAGGATAAGAGGGCTCCCTCAGGATGGAAAGACTCCCCAGGACTCAAGGACTCCCCAGGACTCAAGGGGAATTCAAGCCTCTCCCAGGCCCTTGGAGCCAAGGGAGCAGCTCCCCTGCCCCAGCCTGGCTGTGCCCAGGAGCAGCCCCAGCTCCACAGCCTCTCCAGTGGAAGGAATATCCAGAGGAATATCCTGAGAAATATCCTGGGGGAAGGAATGGGCACCCCGGGCACGGGATGGGTGCTTCTTCCCTGGTACCACTGAATATTCCCAGCCCTGAGCTCGTTCCCAGGGACACAGGAACACTCAAACACCCCCAAGCTGTCTCCAGGCCCCTCTCCTCCTCTTTCCACACCTCTCCAGGGAAAATGCTCCTGCAGGAGCAGCTTTTCCACTGCAGCCACCTCCTGGCAGAACAGCCCCAAAATCCAGGGCTGAGCAGAGCCAGAGCCCTCAGCTGGGCTGTCACAACTCCAGCAGGGCACCCAGAGAGGTGAGCCTGGAATTCAGCCCCTTCCCAGAGCCCAGGGACACCCTGGCTGTGACACACAGGGACACACACCCGAGGGTGCCCTGAGACCACCGGGACCTGGGGATGGGTCACAGCAATTAACAGGGAGGCTGCTAACGAGGGGACAGACCCAGAGCCGGGAGAGAAAAGGTGAGGAAAAGAAGATGGGAAAGAAAAGGAGTTCGTACCACAGCTTCGTCCTCCACGTCAGGCTGAGGTGGGACAGACAGAGAGCACAGTCAGTTAGGACACACAGACAGGCACAGCAGGGACACAGACACCAGCAGGGACAACAGGACAGGGGAGGAGCCCACAGACACAGACAGGGACACCAGCAGGGACAATGGGACAGGAGAGGAGCCCACAGACACAGAGAGGGACACCAGCAGGGACAAGAGGAACCCACAGACACAGAGAGGGACACCAGCAGGGACAAGAGGAACCCACAGACACAGACAGGGACACCAGCAGGGACAAGAGGAGCCCACAGACACAGACAGGGACACCAGCAGGGACAACAGGACAGGAGAGGAGCCCACAGACACAGACAGGGACACCAGCAGGGACAATGGGACAGGAGAGGAGCCCACAGACACAGAGAGGGACACCAGTAGGGACAATGGGACAGGAGAGGAGCCCACAGACACAGACAGGGACACCAGCAGGGACAAGAGGAACCCACAGACACAGCCAGGGACACCAGCAGGGACAAGAGGAGCCCACAGACATGGACAGGGACACCAGCAGGGACAATGGGAAGGGAGAGGAGCCCACAGACACAGAGTGAAAGCAATGCCTACGGCACAGGGAAGGAGGGCTGGACACGGCAGGAGAGCAGGAAAACCACGAGAAGGGAAGTGCCACCACCAAACTGTCCCCCCTGTCACACAGTCCCCGTTCCCAGGGCACAGAGCCATCCTGCCCCAGCTGGGGGCACGGATCTGTGCCAAGCTCAGCGAGCCATGGTGGCAGGAGAAGCCGTCCTGCTGCGGCAGTCGCTCCTGGTCCCGCCGGGAGGAGCCGGATCCGGGCAGATCCCACGGGAAGGGACTGCAAACCCTGGCACAGCTCGGGCATGGGCAGCACCTCACTCTGCCCCAGCACTGGGACAGGCCTGGCTCCACCCCCTGCACAAACCCCAGCAGCACTGCTGGCATCTCCGGGGACCCGCAGGGCTCTGGGTGCCAGAGAGAGCCCCGAACGAGGAGCAGCACCTGCCCCAAATCCTGCTGGGATTTGGGATCAGGGAGAGCCCCCTCAGGGTCAGGGCACCACAGGAAGGACATCCCTGTGGAGGCACCAGGGCCTGTGCTGCTGTCCCAGTGCCCCTGGTGCTGTCCCAGTGCCCCATGGTGCTGTCCCAATATCCTGTGCTGCTGTCCCATTGTACTGTCCCAGTGCCCTGCAGTGCTGTCCCAGTGCCCTGCAGTGCTGTCCCAATATCCTGTGCTGCTGTCCCATTGTACTGTCCCAGTGCCCTGCAGTGCTAACCCAGTGCCCCGTGCTGCTGTCCCAGTGCCCCATGGTGCTGTCCCAGTGCCCCATGGTGCTGTCCCAGTGCCCCATGGTGCTGTCCCAGCCTGGCCAAGGCTCCACCACTGGATCAGTGTGGATGTGGGATCATTCCTGGCCCTCTGTGCTGGAGGAAGGGGAGCTCAGCTGAGGGAAGGCACATGGGGACACAAACACACATCCACAGGGACATCCCAGGGGCCAGCAGGGCACGAGAGCTCCAGGGCACAAACTGCCTCTGCCAGGGGCTCCAGCTGGCCTTTCCCTTTCTGCCACCCCCAAGGAGCCTCCCAGCTCCATGAGCTGAGCCCAGCTGGCCCAGAGCAGGGCAGGCTGGAGGGACACATGGCTCTGAGGGGACAGCAGGGGTGTTGGTGGCCTCAGCTGCAGGAGAAGCTGCTGCTCCTTAGGCCCCCAGCACAGGCACAGGACCCGGTGCAGACACACACACACAGGACCTGGCACAGAGCTTGGCATGGCCATGGGCACAGAACCTGGCACAGACAGAGATACAGGACCCAGCAGCACAGGACTTGGCACAGCCATGGGCACAGGACCTGGCACAGAACCTGGCACAGACATGGGCACAGCACCAGGCCAGTGCCCTGAGGAGAGCTCCAGGCTCTGTCCTGGCCCTGCTGGCCCGTGTCCCCGCAGCTGTCCCAGCCCTGCTCTCACAGATGGCCCGTGACCACTTGGCTCTGGAGCAGCTCTCTGTCCACAGGGGGATCCCACAGGGCTCAGCACAGAGCCAGACCCCAGCAGTGCCCACGGACCAGGGAATGCTCGCATGGATTGAGCAGCACCCACGTCAAGCCCCTGGTGCTCCCTCCCACGGCAGCAGGAGCCAGGACAGAAGCTGCAGCAGGAGCTCCTTGGCTAATTGAGGATCTGAGTGGGATTTGTGCTCGGAAGCACTCGGGAAGGCAGCGGGGCACTGAGCCAGGCCTGCCCACGGGGCCCAATTGGGCATGGGGAGCAGGGCTGGGCTCTGAGGGGACAGAGCGAGGACAGGGAGGGGCAGCAGAACCCCAGGCCCACCTGTGCTCCCCCCGTGATGGGGATGGTGCAGGTCAGCAGGTTCCCAATGACGTTCTCCAGGGACACGCTCAGCCCGTCCACGTAGATGGTGTAGATCAGCCCCAGGCTGTTCTGGAGAGGGGAGCAGAGCAGGGATGAGCAGTGCAGGCAGCTGGGGACACCCCCAGGGCTTGTCCCTGGCCACACCCTGGCAATGCCAGCTCCAGGTCTTCCTTGTCCACAGGGATGGGATATTCCAGCCAGGAGCATGTCCCCATCCCTGCACCGACCCCACTGGAGCCCGAGATGTGTCCCCAAGGCCAGAGCTCCATGGGAGCAGCACCGAGGGGCTTTCCAAAGCTCCAGCAGAGAGGTGACCAGAGCAGCTGCTCTGCTCCAGCCTGCTAGCACCCCAGTCCCACACAAACCCCAAGGAAGGCATGGCAGGAGATCCTTTCCCAGCGAGGGCTGGATGAGATGCCCAGAATTTGGGTGGTGCCGTTCACAGCACGCCTCAACACGCCTCAGCCCTGGGTGGTCACTGCAGGTCCCTTCCCACAAAAACACCCTATTCCAACTGGGAAGCAACAGCAGTCCCAGCTCTGGGGGCACCAGCACAGGGCAGCCCCCAGGACAAGCTGGGAATGAGGGGTTTGAGGAATCTGTGTTGCAGGCACCCTCGGGACGCTGCATTCCAACCACTGAGGAAAAGGGAAAACACAAATCCTGGGCTTTGGAGAGCAAGGCCAGGCAGACTCTGGCACAGTGGAATAATGAGGGAAGAGCAGGATAAACCCCTGCCCGCTGGAATAACGAGGGAAGATGAAGCTCAGATTCCTGGGCACTGGAATGAGGAGCTGGGAACTGTTTCTGTCCCAGGAGAGCAGCTGACAGGACACCTCTGTCCTTGGGAACAAGTGAGGGGACCCTGTTTTCTGCAGGTGCCCCAGCTTGTGTTTGGCAGGACCCCACTCTGCTGTCCCAGGCTTAGGAAAACAGATCCCGTATTTCAGAGAATTCCCACACCACACAAGGCCAGGGACACCTCCCACTGTCCCAGGCTGCTCCAGCCCCAGTGTCCAGCCTGGCCTGGGGCACTGCCAGGGATGCAGGGGCAGCCCCAGCTGCTCTGGCAATTCCAGCCCAGCCAGGAATTCCTCATTGCCAAGATCCCATCCCTGGCTGCCCTCTGGCACTGGGAGCCATTCCCTGTGTCCCTGCAGGCCTTGGCCCCAGTCCTTGGAGCCCCTTCAGGCCCTGCCAGGGGCTCTGAGCTCTCCCTGGAGCCCTCCCTTCTCCAGGCTGGACACTCCCAGCCCATCCCCATGGATACAATCCGTACCCAGCCCTCCCAAGGCCTCCCCAGGCACACAATGCAGCACCTCTGGAGCCAGCAGAGCTGGCACAGCCAGTGCTCCCAGGAACAGGCCGTTCCTCAGGGGTTCCCAGGATTGGGGCCGGCAGCTGCTCCGTGTCCCGCAGCCATCCGGGATCAGCAGCAGCTGCAGCCCCACAGCTCCGGGGTGCCAAGGGCAGGGCAGGATGGAGCCAGGCTCCCAGGGGCCGTGCCAGCGTGTTCCCACTCCCACAGGGAGGGAGCCTTCCCCAGCACAGCTGCCCTGCCCCCTGAGCAGCACCCCTGCTCCTGACTCACCCGGAACACCTCGGCGTGGTCCAGCCGCGACACCAGCACCAGGCTCTTGGGCGCGAACAGCTGGGCAGGCTGCACCAGGGACGAGGCCTCCTCCTCCTCCTCCTCGCCCTCACCGTTCCTGCCATGGCTCTGGGGCTGCGGAGACACAAACCAGTCCGGGCTGGGAGTTAAGGGATGCTCCTCCCTGTCCCAAGCTCCCAGGGCCAAGCTCCCGATTCCTGTGGCACAGGGAAGGCAGGAACCCCTGGCCAGTGCCAAAAGCAGCTGGGTGCTTCTCCACCAGCACTGCTGGCCACCCTTCCCATCCATCCATCCATGGATTCCAGTGGCACAGGGAAGGCAGGAACCCCTGGCCAGAGCTAAATCCAACTGAATGCTTCTCCACCAGCACTGCTGGCCACCCTTCCCATCCATCCATCCATGGATTCCAGTGGCACAGGGAAGGCAGGAACCCCTGGCCAGAGCTAAATCCAACTGAATGCTTCTCCACCAGCACTGCTGGCCACCCTTCCCATCCATCCATCCATGGATTCCAGTGGCACAGGGAAGGCAGGAACCCCTGGCCAGTGCCAAAGGCAGCCGAATGCTCCCCCGTCAGCGCCGCCAGCCCCTGTCCCCATGTCCCCTATGTCCCCGTGTCCCTGTGTGCCTCCGTGTCCCCATGTCCCTGTGTGTGCCCGTGTCCCCATGTGTGTCCCTGTGTGTCCCCGTGTCCCTGTGTGCGTCCCCATGTCCCCATCTGTGCCCCCGTGTGTGTCCCAATGTGTGTCCCCCTGTGTGTCCCCATGTCCCCGTGTGTGTCCCCATGTCCCCGTGTGTGTCCCCACGTGTGTCCCCACGTGTGTGTCCCCGTGTGTGTCCCCGTGTGGGTACCTGCGGGCTCTCCACGGCCTCCCAGAAGGTGAAGCAGGCGCAGTAGTGCCGCTCCGAGTTGATGTCGGTGAGCACAGCCACGAAGAAGGTGGGGGGGTTCCTCTCGGGGAAGAGCTGCCACCCGCTGGGCTGGCAGAACTGCGGGAGGGACAGGCTGGGCTCAGCACAGGCTGGGCTCAGCACAGGCTGGGCTCAGCACAGGCTGCCACCCTCATCCACACTGAGGGATCCAGCCCTGAGCCCTGGCCCACAGCGCACACCGAGCCTGGGGGGAATGGCAGCTCCATGGGCCAGGAGCTGGGAGAGACCAGGCAGAGCCCCAGGGCTCCTGGAACTGCCAACCCTGCTGGGCCAGCTCCTGGAATTCCCAAATCCCCCTTGCAGGGAAGCAGGACCAGCAATATCCCCTCCTGTCTGCAGGGACAGCAGGAGCTGCCTGGAGAGACCCAGACTGGGAGGGGTCACCATGGGACACCTAGCCAGGCAGGAGCCCCCAGATCCTGGGGAAGGTCCCCCCAGGGCACACAGACCCCAAACTCTGCACTGACACCATGGCACAGAGACCCCAAACTCTGCACAGTTTCAGACCCTCATGGCACACAGACCCCAAACTCTGTGCTGAACCCATGGCACAGAGACCCCAAACTCTGCACAGTTTCAGACCCTCATGGCACACAGACCCCAAACTCTGTGCTGAACCCATGGCACAGAGACCCCAAACTCTGCAATGCCCCCATGGCACACAGACCCCAAATTCTGCACACCCCCAGACCCCCATGGCACAGAGACCCCCCAAACTCTGCACTGCCCCCATCCCACCGTGGGCCAGACACCCCATGCCAGCACCACACAGAGCCCACAAGGAAAGGGGACACGTGGGACACGGGCTCTGGAGTGGCTCCAGGAGGTGGCACCACTCCCCTGGCACAAACACAGGCGCAGCTGTGCCATCTCACTGCACCAGTCCCGGGCACTTCCCAAAGCCCCTCCCAGGGCCGGGGTAATTCCAGACTCCCCCCGCTTCCCGAGTCTCAGGGGATTTTCTCGATTTCCTCAGGGCTGCAATTGGCTGCTGAGGAGCCGTGGAAAATTCCCTGGTGTGGGACAGCCCGGCTCCTTCCAGCCCGGCTCCTCCCGGGGCTGGAGGCACGCTGAGGACACGGGAACAGCAAACCCCGGGAGGAGAACGTGGCACCAGGGCCTGGCGAGCTCAGGAGTCCTGCCCCAGCTCCCTCAGGAGCCCAAGGTGGATCCCACCTGAGTCTCCCAGCTGCTCACAGCGCCCACGGATCCTCCTGTCCTGCCCACAGAGCTGGGCTTTGTCCGGATCCTTGGGGTGGCAGCAGGAGGGACGGGAGGAGAAAGCACCCCAGGAGCTGCTTCCCACATTCTGTGTCCCTGGAAAACAACACCCACAGCCCCTCCATCCTGGGGCTTCTCCATCCCGGGGCCCTTCCATCCCAGGGCCCCCTGCAGGCTCCCATGGGAGCACAGGGGAAGGTCTGGCTCAGCAGAACATGGGGGTGAGCACACGGTGTCACTGTCCCGGTGTCACTGTCCCGGTGTCACTGTCCCAAGGTGGGAATTGCCCCTCACCGCTCCCAGCCCCACACGATCTCCTGGCACTGTGGGAATGAGGAGCCCAGAGCACACAGAGCTGCTGGGTCAGGATCATGGAATCAGGGAATCCTGGAATGGGTTGGGTGGGAAGGGACCCCAGAGCCCCTGCAGTGCCAGCCCTGCCATGGCAGGGACACCTCCCACTGTCCCAGGCTGCTCCAGCCCCAGTGTCCAGCCTGGCCTGGGGCACTGCCAGGGATGCAGGGGCAGCCCCAGCTGCTCTGGCAATCCCAGCCCAGCCAGGAATTCCTCATTGCCAAGATCCCATCCCTGGCTGCCCTCTGGCACTGGGAGCCATTCCCTGGGTGCTGTCCCTGCAGGCCTTGGCCCCAGCCCCTCTGCAGCTCTCCTGGAGCCCCTGCAGGCCCTGGAAGCTGCTGGATGCCCTGGAATGCTGGCAGAGGTGGAGCAGGTCTGGAGGCATGGACACACCCAGCAGGTGCCAAAACCATCCCAGAGCTGCCTCAGGACATGGAAAATCCCACACAGAGTCCAGCAGACCTGTGGGATCATGGCATGGAAGGTCCTAAAGCCCAGTGCCAAGGAAGGATCCAAAAAGGAGAATGGGAATGGCCCTGAGAGCCACTGGAGCACAGGGAGCCCCTGGATTTACAGGGATCTCCATTCCCACCTGGATCCCCCTGGTCCAGCAGAGACCCTGGGAATGCCATCCCCACGGAATGCCCCCACCAGGCAGCTCCTGGGGCTCTGCAGAAACAGCTCTGGGCCGGCAGGGAGAGGCTCCCAGGGTGCCTTATCCACACTCTGTGCCTGTCCCCAGAGGAACTCCATCCATTACAATGAGATATTTCTGCTGGGAATTGCTGCTGGACACTGTGCACGGCCGGGAGCTCCAAAGCCCAGCTCCCTGCACACCCTGGGAACGCTTCTTTCCCCAAAAAGCTGTCAAGGAGATGAGCCCTGAGCGCAGGGACATGTCCCACCCAAGCCCTGGGACGGGCTCCCGCGGATTTCCCGAGCTGCCTTCGGAGCAGCCCCACGTGCTGCTCCCCCAGGACACTCTGAGAGTTTGTGGGAAGCCCTGGAGCCACCCCTGCCTCCCAACAGCACAGGGCTCCAATTGTTTAAATTCCAAGGATTTTTTGGCCGGACAGTTTGACCCTTGGGAAAAAAAAGCAGCTTTGCTCCTGCTTGGGACAGTTCCCAAGTCCCTGCAGACACCAGGAAACTCGGAGCAGAAAAATAAAAGTAAATATAACAATAAATGCGTGGTTTTGCCTCAGATTAAACAGCACAGGAAGGTCCCAAATTGCACTGGAATTTTAGGGGACACGTGATGGGAAGAGGAGCTGGACACTGCTGATCCCAGTAACAATGGGATGAGGAGCCAGTGATCCCAGGGATGATGGGCAGGGACACCTCCCACCGTCACAAGTGCTCCAGCCCCAGTGTCCAGCCTGGCCTTGGGCACTGCCACAGCTGCTCTGGGCACCCTGTGCCAGGGCCTGCCCACCCTCCCAGCCAGGAATTCCCTCCCAAGATCCCACCTAAAAGGACGTCCATCCCTGGCACAGCTGCCAGGGCAGTGCTGGAGTCCCCATCCCTGCAGGGGTTTCAAAGCCATGTGGATGTGGCACTCGGGGACATGGGCAGTGGTGGCCCTGGCACCACTGATTGCACTCAGTGGGCTCGGAGGGATTTTCCAACCCAAATAAACCCGTGATTCCATGAACCCCAGGGGGAATGGAGCAGCTTCCAGAGGGCTCAGCCTGCAGGTCTGTCCCAGCCTTTTCACTGGAATGGAGCTCCAGCTCCTCCCTCAGGGTCCCTGGAGCTCCAGGGCACAGGGCAGGGATTGGGAAGAGCTCCCACTCCAGTTCAGCCATGAGGGGAACAATCCCACCCTCCTGGATGAGCTGGAGGATCTGGAGGATCCCCATCCTGGGAATGTCCCAGCTCTGAGCTGATCCCAGAGCACCCCGAGAGCTGGTGACCATGTCAGGAGGGCTGGGGACACCCAGGCCCTGGCCCTAGGACCCAGCCTGGGCAGGGCAACCGGAGCTGGGGGTGCTCAGCCTGCAGCAAAGGAGACTCAGGGCTGCCCCCATCGCTCTCTGCAGCTCCTGAAAGGTGCCTGTGCTCACCTTGGGCTCTTTCTCCAGCAGCACTGACACAGCCAGAGCACACAGCCTCGAGCTGTGCCAAGGGAAATTCAGGCTGGAGAGCAGGAAAAAGCTTTTCCAGCAAGGGGGATAAAGTTCTGCAATGGCTGCCCGGGGAGGTGGTGCAGTCCCCAGCCCTGGGTGTGTTTGACAGCCTGGATGTGGCACTGGGTGCCAGGGCTGGACTCCATGGCCTTGAAGGTCTCTCCCAAGCCAGGGATTCTGTGATTCTGTGAGTTCTGTGTGATTGCTGAAAGGCCTGGCCATTCTCCTGGGGGGCTGTGGACACTAAGGCTGCATCCATGGCTCCTCCAGGAGGCATTCCTGCATCCCAGAAGAGGAGGGGTAGCAGGAGGCCAGGAGAGGAGCCTGTGCTGGATCCATCCCACCGTTTCTGGAGAGTTCCACAGCTGGAGATGCACCCAGGGCAGGAGGGAACTGCTCCCTCCTGGCCCCCCAGTCAGACCCCGTGGGATGTGTCCCAGTGCCACCCCCAGTGTCACCCCCAGTGTCACCCATGGGTCCCCAGCCACTCACCAGCTCGATGCCTTGTGGGAAGGGGTTGTCCTCCCAGTCCTTCTCCGGGAAGCGCTGCAGGATCTGGCCCTGTCCATCCCCGCTCCCTGTGGACACAAGATGGGATTAGAGGGCAGCAGGTACCCCCCACCCACTGGGAATGCCCAGCTGGAACAACCCCGGGGTGCTCCAGCTCTCCATGGATGGGGCAGCACAGGAGAGAGCCCAGCCCCTTCCAGGCTGAGCAGCACTGCCCACTCCAGCAGGGAACAGCAGAGATTCCAAGGAATCCCAGAGCCTTCTCTGGAGGTGGGAGTGGTACTGGAGCAGCAGCTCCGGTCCCTCTCCAGGCAGAACTTCCTTCCCTGTGATCCCAACATGGACAGCACCCTCCGGCCTGAGCTGCACTCCCTGCTCCTCACCTCCCCGCTGGCCCTTCCCCAGACAGCCCTGCCCGGGGTTTGCTTTTGGGTTCCTGACAGCTCCTGCTTCCCTGGGGCTTTATGGAGCACTGGGAGCCCTCCAAACCCTCACCTCCCCCCCAGCCCACACCATTCCAGACCCTAAATCCTGCTGTTTCCCATGGACAGCCTGGAAAAGGCTCAGCAGGGCAGGTGGGCACTCCAGGAGCAGCTGGCTCTGGGACAGCCTGAGGTGACAGTGCCACCAAATGCTCCTGTCACAGACCCTGCCAGGCTGGGAAGGGCTCCCACACTGCTCACGCTGCTCCAGAGACAGAGCTGCTCCTGGATCCAGCTGGGAATCACAAATCACAAGGATTCTGGCCCAGCCACGAAGGCAGGCAGCCCCACGGTGGGGAGAGGGGGCTCCTTCCAGCCCCTTCCAGAGGGAGGGATTATCCATTTCCAGGGACCACCCGAGGCCTCGCCCATCCCAGGAGCCGGGTCCTGGCCATGGAATGGGGCTGGGAAAGCAGGAGGAGCCCCGGGGAAGGGCTATTTTGGGAGCCCAGACAAGTCCCCAGGGTCCTGCTCACCGCCCAGCAGCCACAGCTGGATTTAGCCGGGAGAGAGAAAGGGAAAGGGAAAGGGGCATTTATAGCCCTGGGCCCAAAATGGAAAGGCTGGAGCCAAACTGGGCACCAAATATCCACAAGGATGGGGTCAACCAGATCCTGCCTGGCCACGTGCTGTGACACCACAGCCCTGCTCTGTCACCACAGCCCTGCTCTGTCACCACGTCCCTGCTCCTGACCCTGCTCCATCCCCACGTCCCCCTGGAAGCAGCCCTGGCCCCGAGTGCTCCCAGCCCTGGCCATAGGCTGCCCGCTCCCAGTGCCAAGGGCTCGGCTCAAGCTCCAGACAGGAAAATCCCTTGAGATGCACGCGTCAGGATTATGGCTCCAAGCTGTGCCCTCCACATGCAGCCCTGCCACAGCTTTGCTGCAGTATCCTCAGTTAAAGGGGAAAGGATACAAGACACAAAATCCTGGAATGGGTTGGGTGGGCAGGGACCCCAGAGCCCCTGCAGTGCCAGCCCTGCCATGGCAGGGACACCTCCCAGTGTCCCAGGCTGCTCCAGCCCCAGTGTCCAGCCTGGCCTGGGGCACTGCCAGGGATGCAGGGGCAGCCCCAGCTGCTCTGGCAATCCCAGCCCAGCCAGGAATTGCTCATTGCCAAGATCCCATCCCTGGCTGCCCTCTGGCACTGGGAGCCATTCCCTGGGTGCTGTCCCTGCAGGCCTTGGCCCCAGCCCCTCTGCAGCTCTCCTGGAGCCCCTGCAGGCCCTGCCAGGGGCTCTGAGCTCTCCCTGGATCCTTCTCCTCTCCAGGGGAGCACCCCCAGCTCTCCCAGCCTGGCTCCCTGGGAACTGAGGGGCTCCAGCCCTGCAGCAGCTCCGGGGCCTCCTCTGGGCTCTCTCCAGCAGCTCCAGGTGCTGCTGCTGTGTCCCCAGGGCTGGGGCAGCTCTGCAGGTGGGTCTCACCTCAGGGGCAGGATCCCCCTTCCTTGCTGCCCACGCTGGGGCTCAGCCCAGGGCTGGGGGGTCTCAGGCTCATCATCCTCAACACAAACACAAATCATTCCAAGGGCTGCTGAGAACAATGGGAACCTCAGCTCCCAGGGCTTTCCCAGAGCCAGGAGCTGCCACCTTCAGCCAGCTGCAAGCAGGTACATCCTGATTTCAGGGACTGTCACCAACAGCCTGACTCAGGAACCCAGCACTTCCCTCAGCTGCTGCTGGGGCAGCCTGATCCCAGCTTTCCCACTTCCCAGCATTCAGCTCCGTATCGGGGCTGCGGGATGGGCGCGTCCCTTCCTGCCCAGGAGAGCTGGACCTGCCCCATCCATTCTCCTGCCATCCCAACCGAGATCCCTGGGAAAGCTGGAGATCCCTGGGAATGCACGTGTGCCTGTGAACCTCGGCCCGCAGGCAGCTGCTGCTCCGTCCTTCCTGCGGCTCCTGGGGGACACCTGGGGAGCCCGGCCCCGCCCCGGGCCGCGCTGGAAGGTCACGGGATGTTGTTGTGATACAGGAAATTCTAAATAAGCGCAGAGGTTAAACACGGGGCTGAGGCACGGCACCGGATGAGCCCGGCTGGGAGCGCTGGCACGCCGGGAACACGGCCGGACACTGCCGGGAACGGCTCCGGACGGGGTCACGGACACGCGGGCGCGTCCCCCGTGTGCCCTGAGTGGTGGGACAAGAGGAGCTGCACCTCAGCCCCGCACACACACCCGCCAGGCCTCGGCCTCCCAGCCTGGGGCGCTCCCGGGGCCTGCAGGAGGTGCCCATCCTCCCTGGAAAATCCCGGGCGATTCACGAGTAGAGCACGGCAGCTCCAGCCCATGCCAGCCCCACAGGCAGGTCCTGCTCCAGAGCAGCCACGGGGCGTGGGCAGGGAACCACCCTGCAGCAGCTGCTGCAGCCCTTTCACAGAATTCACACAATTCACAGAATCCACAGAATCACAGAATCCCTGGCTTGGGAGAGACCTTCAAGGCCATGGAGTCCAGCCCTGGCACCCAGTGCCACATCCAGGCTGTCAAACACACCCAGGGCTGGGGACTGCACCACCTCCCCGGGCAGCCATTGCAGAACTTTATCCCCCTTGCTGGAAAAGCTTTTTCCTGCTCTCCAGCCTGAATTTCCCTTGGCACAGCTCGAGGCTGTGTGCTCTGGCTGTGTCAGTGCTGCTGGAGAAAGAGCCCAAGGGCAGCTGAGCACAGGCACCTTTCAGGAGCTGCAGAGAGCGATGGGGGCAGCCCTGAGTCTCCTTTTCCTGAGGAGCTATATACAACAGAGAGAGAGAAGGGAATTTTCACAGGGATTTGAGGCAAAGGAGCTTGTCTGGAACAAGCCCTGTCCCAGCCCTCACACCTGACACTCTCCACTCCCAGGTGACTGGAGGTGTTTCACCACCAGCACGGGACCACTGGTCAGGCCAGCCCCCAGGAACGGCTCCTCTGCAGGCTGGGACACGACTCCCACACCCCTGAACCTTGGAAATTCAGAATGAAATCATCCAGGGGAGCACAAAGTTCAGACAACACAGCTCAGAGCTGGAGCAGGCACAGGTCACCAGAGCAGCTGGGGCTGCCCCTGCATCCCTGGCAGTGCCCAAGGGCAGGCTGGGCACTGGGGCTGGAGCAGCCTGGGACAGTGGGAGGTGTCCCTGCCATGGAACTGGATGAGACTTAAGGTCCCTTCCATCCCAAACTATTCCATGATTCCAAGCCCTCCCCAAAGGAGCCAGAGCTGTTCCAGCCCTCCTTCCCCCCAGGCTCCAACCTGGAGGTGATGTCCAGCCAGGAGAGTGTGGAATCACTTTGGAAACATCCAGTACCTTCAGAAACCTTAAATTATTCCAGAAACATTCATTTCACACCATTAATGATTCTCCAGCTCCCCCAGGTTCAGGGGCAGCCTCATCCCTGCTGGAAGCATCAGCTGAGGCTTCCAAGAGCTTCTTGCTGCAGGAATTATTTATAAATCCAGCAGCTTTACAGCACCAGAAAATCCTTGGTGCTCCAAAGCCCTGCCCGGAGGCGGCTCCTGCAAAGGCAGGGACAGAGCAGGCACGAGGCCACACAACCTGCCAGGACCCGGAGCTGCTGCTGAGGGCACTCAGAGCCGAGCTCTGACCCCAGCCCAGCCCAGGGCTGCTCCAGCACAGGCAAACGAGGCCCAGCCCAGCCCAGCCCAGTGCAGGGCATTGATGGAGTTCTCAGAATGAGGAAAGAGCCACGGATCCCTGGGGCAGCACCAAACAGGGATTGGGAAATGTCCTGCAAGCCCTGGGAGCGATTGCATCAACCAGCACCAACCAACACAGTGGGGAGCCCTGCCAGCAGCCCCTGCCCCTGCATCCCTGGGAGCACCCAGGCCAGGCTGGACACTGGGGCTGGAGCAGCCTGGGACAGGGGGAGGTGTCCCTGCCATGGCAGGGCTGGCACTGCAGGGGCTCTGAGGGCCCTTCCCACCCAACCAACTCTGGGACTCCCTGATCCTGCAGTCACACTCTGCCCTACCTGTGCACTGAGGGGTGGCTCCTGCCAGGGCCTGGCACACAGTCAGAGCAGGGAGGGCACTGCCAGGCTGGAACGTGGGCCCGGGGGGCCGATGGGCCCTGGGCTGTGGCAGCCCCAGCGTGGGCACGGCCCCAGGGCAGGGACTGTGCCCTGTGCTGGGCCTGCCCTGGGACCCCCTGGAATCCTGGGGCAGCTCCGGGCCCCTCCTGCCAGGAGAGCCCTGGAGGGGCTGGAGTGTCCAGGGAATGGAGCTGGGAGGGGGCTGGAGCCCCAGGAGGGCTGAGGGAGCTGGGCAGGGGCTGAGCCTGGAGCAAAGGAGGCTCAGGGGGCCCTGGTGGCTCTGCACAAGGCCCTGCCAGGAGGGCACAGCCGGGAACAGGGACAGGAGCAGAGGGAACGGCCTCAGGCTGGGCCAGGGCAGCCTCAGGGGGGATTTTGGGGCATTCCCTCCTGGAAAGGGCTGGGCAGCCCTGGCACAGCTGCCCAGGGCAGTGGTGGGGTCCCCATCCCTGCAGGGATTTCAAAGCCATGCGGATGTTGCACCTGGGGACAGGGCCAGCGGTGGCCTTGGCAGTGCTGGGAACAGTTGGATTCAATGGTCTGGAAGAGCTTTCCCAACCTGACTCCATGAATCCACGGTGTCAGGAGAGAACAGCCCTGTCCCCAGGGAAGCCCTGTCAGGCCATTCCCACGCTGATGGAGCCCGTGGGATTTGTCACCAGCAGCCGCTGCCAGCCCAGGTGGGCCCAAGGACCAAACCTGCCCCATTCAGCTGCTGGGACACACCAGGGGGGCCAGGGCGGGATCAAAGCCTGGCACCGGGGCTGCAGCAGCTCCCCCGGGAATTCCCCAGGATCCGGGATTGGCAGAGCCCAGGAGCTGGGCCCGGGCCAGGCCCGGCTGCAGCACCTGCCCCGCGTGGCACCGGCAGCGGGCAGGAAGCTCCGGAGGCAGGAAAAGCCTGTGGGAACACGGTGAGCCTGCAGCTGCCAGGAGTCCCAGACAGGCACAGGCTGTGTGCCACACCAGGGGGTGATGGCCTGGGATGGTGACATCCCATCCTATGCCATCCCATCCCATCCTGGCCCAGCCCCAAACCCCTGGGACCACCTCCTGTCACGTCCAGGAGCTGCAGCCCCTTTCCCACATCTCCAGCACAATCCTGGAATGGTTTGGGTGGGAAGGGACCCCAGAGCCCCTGCAGTGCCAGCCCTGCCATGGCAGGGACACCTCCCACTGTCCCAGGCTGCTCCAGCCCCAGTGTCCAGCCTGGCCTGGGGCACTGCCAGGGATGCAGGGGCAGCCCCAGCTGCTCTGGCAATTCCAGCCCAGCCAGGAATTCCTCATTGCCAAGATCCCATCCCTGGCTGCCCTCTGGCACTGGGAGCCATTCCCTGGGTGCTGTCCCTGCAGGCCTTGGCCCCAGTCCCTCTGCAGCTCTCCTGGAGCCCCTTCAGGGGCATTGGGCACTCTGGGACAGTGGAAGGTGTCCCTGCCATGGCAGTGGTGTCACTGGATGGGGTTTGACATCCCTTCCCACCAAACCAATCCATGATTCTTGCACATGTCACACCAACCTGAGGACAACCAGCCCATCCTTCACCCCTCTGCTCACCAGGAACCATCACCTGAGTGGGGAGCTGGGCTATTCCAGCCCTGGCCATCAGCTCCTGCCTCCCTCCCAAAGAGCAGGAATAAGGCACAGACAGGGATGAGCCATCCCAGCCCATCCCATCCCAGCCTAGCCCTGCAGCCCCCCGCCCCCAAGCCCACCCAGAACAACACCCGAGTGTCTGCTGTGGGGACAAAGGAGCCACTGTTCCCTGTGACGTGTCCCCGAGAATGGCCTTTCTATGGAGGGAACAAAGGGGCTGTTTGTGGGGCTGGGGCGGCCAGGAAAGCCCACCCAGCCCAGGGAGAGCACACAGCCCCTGTCCCAGCCCTGGCCACCAGCATGGGATGGGACAGCCCTGTCCCCACCAGCACCAAGGGCAGGTGCTGGCAGCTCCCTGTGCCAATCCCAGCATCCCTGAGGCTGGAAAAGTCCTCTGGGATCATCAAGTCCCACTGTGCCCAATGCCCACCCTGTCCCCAGCCCAGAGCCCTGAGTGCCACCTCCAGGAATCCCTTGGACACCTCCAGGGATGGGCACTGCAAAGCTCCCTGGGCAATGGAATCCCTGTTCCAGTGCTGGACAACCTTTTCCATGGACAAATTCTTCCTGAAGTGGCACTTACCAGACCCCCAGTGTCCCCTCCAGCTGTCCCCAAGGCCACATCCTCCTGTGCCATGGCCTCTGTGCCCCCAGAACGGGACATGCAAAATCCCAAGGAATAATTTCCCATTCATGGTTCTCTCCATGTTTTAGTGCAATCCCATGGGACAAGGAGCTTGGGAAGGACACAGCCCTTCCCAGACAGCAGGAACTCTGCAGGAGCAGGGTGACAGGGACACCTCTGGCTTGGCCAAAGGGATTTGGAGGGGATTTAGGGCAAAAGTCTCCCCCAGTCACACCTGGAACAGCAATTCCTGTCCTGAATGCAGCTAAAAAAAGGGAAAAACTTAGGAATAAGGGCCTCACTCCCTGTTTAATGGTCACCTCAGTGATGCCTGAGGATGTGCTTGACCCACTGGACACAGGGAAGATAAGGATCACCCAGGGAAGATAAGGATCACCCACAGCCTGGGACACAGAGCTGGGTGAGGAAACAAACTGTCTGCATGCAATTCCAGGCTGGAAAAACTCCCTCCAGCCACGGAACGCTTCCCACGGGAGGCAAAGCCCTCCAGCCCGGGGTCGCTCACTCCCAGTTACAACACCCTGGAGCAGCAGCAGGGGGAGTCACGGCCCGGCCAGCGCGGGGAGCTGGACCTGGGGACACTCCCAGCATGGCACTTCCAGGGAGCTCCCATTCCCTATGGAATTCAGGGAGCAATGGCTTTGGCAGGCTCAGGATGAGGGTGTCTTAGGAAGCTGAAATGAGGCAGGTGATGGAGGGGTCAGTGCTGATCCCCCCACCCTGGCTCACACCAGTCCTGTTCCGGGATGTCATTATTCCTCAAACCTCCTCCCAGTCCCTCTCAACCTCTCCCGAATCCCCCCCAAATTCAGGAGAAATGCTGGAGAGAGCCTTCTCTCTCTGCACACAGCCCAGGTGCCCTGCCAGGAGCTGGGGTGCAGACTCCCAGGGATCAGAAACGCTGGCAAATCCCTGGCACAGAACACAGCTGGAAAATCCCGGGAGCCTGTGGAACGTGGGGCTCTCCGCTCTCCCACCGCCCCAGATCCTGCAGGAAGATCCACTTGGATCCTGCCCACAGCCAGCACTTTTGGGATGGCACTCAGCCCGTGCCCCAGGGCAGATCCCAGGATGCAGGAGCGGTCAGTGAAGAGGGAGCAGCCCGGCATGGAATCCCTGCTGTCCCGACAGGGTCAGATCCTGGGAGATCCCCACCACCTCCCAAAGCTGTGCCTGGGAGCGGGCTCGGCACAGCCTGGGCAGAGCCCAGCTGTTCCCTGACCCCGTTCCAAGGGAGAGCTGTGTTTATCTTTGGAAACATTAAGGCAGAAGAGGAAGTAATTAAATTTTAAAAACCCCGCCTGCTTCCGAGAGCTCGGCGCAGGAAAGCGCCAGCGGCCCCGAGCGATCCTGGCAGCGGGACATGGACACGGCCTGCAGCTGCCACCGTTCACACAGCCACGGCTGCAGCAGGAAGGGCTTCCATCAGTCCTGGGGACACGGCCCCACGAGCCCTCAAACCACCTCAAACCACCTCAAACCACCACCCACACGGGGCAGGAGCCAGAGGTCCCTTTGGAGGAGCCCTCCAGGAAAACTGGAAGCTGTGAGGGCCCAGGAGCTGCTTTAAGGAATCCCAGGTGACCCCTGAAGGTCCCTTTGGACCTCTCATGCTCCGGGGTTCCACCAAGAGCAGCCAGGTGACAGCGACACCCAGCTGGGGGGAGAATGTCCAGGAGGGCCTCCAGGAGAGCTGCAGAGGGACTGGGGCCAAGGCCTGCAGGGACAGCACCCAGGGAATGGCTCCCAGTGCCAGAGGGCAGCCAGGGATGGGATCTTGGCAATGAGGAATTCCTGGCTGGGCTGGGATTGCCAGAGCAGCTGGGGCTGCCCCTGCATCCCTGGCAGTGCCCCAGGCCAGGCTGGACACTGGGGCTGGAGCAGCCTGGGACAGGGGGAGGTGTCCCTGCCATGGCAGGGCTGGCACTGCAGGGGCTCTGGGGTCCCTTCCCACCCAACCCATTCCATGCCTCCTTGATTCCAGGACCTGGAGCCAGGTGGGTGCTGTGGCTCAGCTCCCCCAGGAGGAGGATCCCAGTGTCCAGCCATGGTCCCGTGGCCAGAGCTGCTAAAAGCATTTTGGGGAGGAACCTCTGCTATTTTTACCTGATGCCAAATTCCAGCCGCTTCCCGGGGGAGCCATTCCCAGCTCCACTGGCACCCTGGGTGATAATTATGGGGATGCCAACATTAACCCACGGCCTAAAAACAGCCCCAGCTGCTCCCATGGCCCCTCCTGCCCTGTAGGAAAAATATGTGGGAATTACAAAATGGTTGGGTGGGAAGGGACCCCAGAGCCCCTGCAGTGCCAGCCCTGCCATGGCAGGGACACCTCCCACTGTCCCAGGCTGCTCCAGCCCCAGTGTCCAGCCTTTCCTTGGACATTCCAGGGATGCAGGGGCAGTCCCAGCTGCTCTGGCACTTCCAGCCCAGCCAGGAATTCCTCATTGCCAAGATCCCATCCCTGGCTGCCCTCTGGCACTGGCAGCCATTCCCTGGGTGCTGTCCCTGCAGGCCTTGGCCCCAGCCCCTCTGCAGTGCTCCTGGAGCCCCTGCAGGCCCTGACAGGGGCTCTGAGCTCTCCCTGGATCCTCCTCCCCTCCAGGTGAACATTCCCAGCTCTCCCAGGCTGGCTCCAGGGCAGAGCTGTTCCCAACTGGCAAAGGGACACAGAGGGACAGCGGGACAGGATCCAGCCACAGGCAGAGAGCAGCTCCAAGCTCCAGGACAAAAGACCTCAGTGCCAGCCTTGTTCCTGTCCATGCTGGGCAATTCCCTGCAGAGCAGCCAAGGACAGAGGGAAACCCCAAACCCAAATCCCAGCCAGGGCTGCCCCTCACGGATCACACGTGGGTGCCCAAGTCCCTCCCTGCTCCATGCTGCCAGGGCCCAGGGAATGATCCAAGCCCTGCCTCAGTTTGTCTTGACCCTGCAGGGATCATTTCCACCCAGCCTCTGCCAGCATCAACATCTCCCACAGGGCAGAAGGAGCTTTTGTTCCCTGTGTCCCACACAGGCGGCGGCTGCGGGGCGGAGCGTGGCACAGCCGGGGGGAGCCCTGCAGGGAGGGACAGGGACGGGGACGGGAACCACGGGGCAGGAATGGAGAAGTGGGAATGGGGTCAGCTTCCACAGGGGCCTCAGCTGGGCTCGGCAGAGCCAGAGCCACCAGAACTGACAGGGGAGGAAATGTCCCATCAATGAGGGAACTGTGAGAATTCCCCGAGAACACCACTGTGCATGTCCCCAAATGTCACATCCACACGGCTCTGAAATCCCTGCAGGGATGGGCACTCCGGCCCTGTTCAAGGGCTGCACAGCCCTTTCCAGGAGGGAATTCCCCAAATCCACCCTGAGACCCTGCCCTGGCCCAGCCTGAGGCCGTTCCCTCTGCTCCTGTCCCTGTTCCCGGCTGTGCCCTCCTGGCAGGGACTTGTGCAGAGCCACCAGGGCCCCCTGAGCCTCCTTTGCTCCAGGCTCAGCCCCTGCCCAGCTCCCTCAGGGCTCCTCACAGGATCTGTGCTGCAGAAGGGAATCCCCTCCATGAGGGAGGGCCCCCACCAGGGATCTGCCTCTCCTGGGGCAGCAGGAACAGCAGAGGGTGCAGAAGGAGGAAGAGGCTGAATCCAAGGGGAACTGAAACCCCACTGACCACAGACAGCTCTGGGATGGGGAAATGATCCTGCCCTGGAGCCCTCAGCTTCCTCATTGGCATTTCCCAGAGAACCGGGGAATTTTCTGAAGCAGGTACAGCTCCCATGGAGCACCTGCAGCCCCAGAGCCTGGAGCTGTCCCTCAGCCTGACCCCACAGCCTGGAGAGGAGCCTTGCTCTGCCCAGGCTTGGGAATGCTCATCCCTGGGAATGTCCATGCCCCAAACCCCATGGCACACCACCCCAGAGGGTCCAGCCGTGGTCCCAGTGACCTGGAGCAGCTCCTCTCCCTCTGATCCTAGGGAGTGAGCAGGGAGATGGGAATGGAAGCACCAGGGAGTGCTGCCAGCTCTGAGCCTTGCCAGGGATTCCTGGGATTAGCACATTCCCAGCAGCTTCTGCTCCCAATGCACCCCACCAACACCCAGCTCCCCCAAACCCACCTCATCCCCCCACATGGATTATCTGGGAAGGCTGGAACAGGCTGGGATGAGTCCCAAGGTCACGGAGCCGAGTGGTTCTGCCCCAGAGGGTGCTGGGCACGGCCCCGGGGCTGCCAGAGCTCCCCTCCCAGGGATGCAATCCCCTCCCTGGGATTGCTGGGGTGTCTGTGCAGGGCCAGGAGCTGGAGCTGTGATCCCTGTGCTCCCTTCCAGCTCAGGAAGTTCCAGGATTCACCTGCAGACCTGTCCCTGGAGCTGCTCCCAGCCTGACCCTGACTCCTGGAGACCAGCAGGACATGGGGCCCTTCCCAGCTTATCCCAGGGGTCTGAAGAGGGGAGATGTAGATGGGATATTGGGAAGAAATCAATACAAAACATGACTCAAAATTCCCCATTTTAGTGGAAGTTCTTGGAGAATTCAGTTTGCCAGGTGCAGAGGGGCTGGGGCCAAGGCCTGCAGGGACAGCACCCAGGGAATGGCTCCCAGTGCCAGAGGGCAGCCAGGGATGGGATCTTGGCAATGAGGAATTCCTGGCTGGGCTGGAATTGCCAGAGCAGCTGGGGCTGCCCCTGCATCCCTGGCAGTGCCCCAGGCCAGGCTGGACACTGGGGCTGGAGCAGCCTGGGACAGTGGGAGGTGTCCCTGCCATGGCAGGGCTGGCACTGCAGGGGCTCTGGGGTCCCTTCCCACCCAACCCATTCCAGGACTCCCTGACCCCGAGGCACACCCAGAGCTGGGCCAGGGGCAGAGGCTCTGTTTGATGGGCAGGACTGGGAATCACAGCCCCGTGGGATCCTTCCCAGAAGGAAACACTGCTCTGCTCCTCCACCCAAAGCCAACAGAGCCGGGCAGGGGCTGGGCCCTCACACACCTGGGAGCCGCCCTGGAGGGGATCCCGGGCAGCAGAGGACACGGCCGGAACACTCCACGGGCTCCCATGAGACTCAAGGAGCTCCTCCACCTCCACCAGCCTAAAATCTCCTGTTTCCTTAAAAAACTCAACTGAAATCCTTGAATCACTTTGACTTTGAAGAAGACAGGAAAGCCTCAGTGGAGTAAGGAAGATGAATTCCCTGTCCTGGGGAGCAGAGGAGAATCCAGCTGGAGCAGGAGTGCTCCTCATGGATGTGCCTGGCACATTCCACACATGGAGCTTCCAGCCTTGGAATGACAGCTCAGACCTGAGAGAGCAAACACTCATCTCTGCTGCTGCTCTGCCAGAAAAACTGAGAATTGTGGAATTCTGGAATGGGTTGGGTGGGAAAGGACCTCAGAGCCCCTGCAGTGCCACCCCTGCCATGGCAGGGATACCTCCCACTGTCCCAGGTGCTCGGGCACAGCCACCCCTCTGCCCCAAACTGCTTCACTTCCCCCACAGCAAAACCCTGATTTCCCAGAAAAAGCACTTGGAATTTGACCCAAATAAATCCCATCTCTGGCGTAGGTTTAGGTTTTTCCAAACCCTCAACAAGTGACTGACCCCCCGTTCAGCCAAACCATCTTGGGATTTACCAAGCTGGACAAAAAAACAACCATTAAAAGAGTTCAACAATAAAATAAACAACCCCAAACCACCAAGATGACATACGGGTAAAACCAAGTCAGACATGGGGCAAAGGTCAGGGGAAAATGAGTAACAAACTATTGAAAAACACCAAAAAAAATGGGAATTAACGATAAATTTGACAGAAACACCAAAAATTCAAACACTTTCTCCAACGTCAGCTTCCTGTCCTGCCTGGATTTTCAGGAAGATTGAGTGATGTCCGTGCTGACCCCGTCCCCCCGGGGATTTCAGCAGCACAGCTGGTTCCAGACACACCAGTCCCAGCAAAAAAACACCTAAAAGCCCCAAAACCACGGGCTAACAGCCAGGAAACGGGGCAAACACGCTGCAAGCATTCCAAACTTGGACATGGATTAAGGAGTAAGGCTGGTTTGGATGCACAGAGCTCGGGGGAGGCAGGACGGGAGGGACCCTCCCGCGCCCCGTCCCAGGGCAGGAGCGACATTCCCGGAGGCAGGAATGATGCCAGAGCCCTGGGCATGATCCCAGAGCCCTGGGGATGACCCCAGAGCCCTGGGGATGACCCCTGCGTGGGCACACGGGGCTGGGACAAAGCCAGGGCTGGGATAAATCCCACAGACACATGCCAGGCCTGCTGGGAGCGCTGCAGGCACGGGGCGATCCCGACGGGAACGGGAACCAGCACTGACCCCAAAGGCTCCGGGAAAACAGCGGGGCCAAGGGCATTCCAGGGTGATGGGGCTTGGGACACAGGCACAGCCCCTGCCCAGGGCTTCTGGGTGGACACCAGAGCGAGGGAGGACACGGAGGCTCCTGATGGCAATAACTGCATCAACTGGGAAGTGGGAAAAATGCCCCAGATCTGTCCAGAACGAGACAAGGAGCACTGGAACCGCACTGGATGAGCCCAGCACCTCCCCACTGCCTCCTTCCACCCATCCCAGACTGGAGCAGGAGCTGGGATGAGCCCAGCACCTCCCCACTGCCTCCTTCCCACCCATCCCAGACTGGAGCAGGAGCTGGGATGAGCCCAGCACCTCCCTGTCTCTCGCTCCAGACCCAGGGAGAAGAGTCCACATTTTCCACCAAACATTTCTGGGAAAAGATCCAAGAGCTGTGAGCAGCTCCCAACCCTCCCTGCTCCTCCAGAGCCCCTTCTTCATCCTCCTTTTGCCCAAAGCCAGGGCCAGGAGATGGGATTTTGCTTTTGGGGTGGTGCACGGTGACATTCCCACCTTGTCCCCCTTTTTCTGTCACTCCTTTCCAGCCACCCCAGTGCTCGGAAAATTCCATGAACCCCAAAGCCCTCGTGGGCTGGGATGAAGCAGCAGAGCCAAGGAAAATAACGTGCAATAATCCCATTGAAATGACTTCAGGGACAGACAATGGGATGGCTGCAAGAGGGAAGCCATTCCCTGGGTGCTGTCCCTGCAGGCCTTGTCCCCAGCCCCTCTGCAGCTCTCCTGGAGCCCCTTCAGGCCCTGGAAAGTGCTGGAAGCTCTCCCTGGATCCTTCTCCTCTCCAGGTGAGCACCCCCAGCTCTCCCAGCCTGGCTGGTGCCACGGTCCCCCAGACAAGCTTGGAATAGCTCAGGAGGACTTACCCTGGGTTATCCCGGGAATTCCTGTGTGCCAAAGCCTCAGCTCTGCTCCCAGCACTGGCACCTGGTGCTGCAGGAATGATCCCTAAACAGAATTTGGCACCTTCAAGGGCCTGGGTCCTTCCTGAGCCTGGGGCAACAGAGGCAGCAGAACCGCCTGGACATTGCCAGGGAATGGAGCTGGGCAGGGAATGGAGCCCCAGGAGGGCTGAGGGAGCTGGGCAGGGGCTGAGCCTGGAGCAAAGGAGGCTCAGGGGGCCCTGGTGGCTCTGCACAAGTCCCTGCCAGGAGGGCACAGCCGGGAACAGGGACAGGAGCAGAGGGAACGGCCTCAGGCTGGGCCAGGGCAGCTCAGGGGGGAATCAGCAGGAATTTCCCCATGGAAAGGGGCTCAGGCCTTGGCAGGGGCTGCCCAGGGAGCTCTGCAGTGCCCATCCCTGTTGGGATTTCAGAGCCATGTGGATGTGGCACTTGGGGACAGGGTCAGTGGTGGCCTTGGCAGTGCTGGGGAACAGTTGGACTGGATGAGCCCCGAGGGATTTTCCACCCCAAACAATTCCATGATTCCATTAAAAACACCCAAGGGAACAGAGAAGCACAAGAGCTTCACGTGGGGGCAGGTGGAGCAGCTGCAGCCAGGTGAGCTCCCCCCGAGCTCTGAACAATGTCACCCAGCCCTCAGCACACCCTGAGCTCTGAACAATGTCACCCAGCCCTCAGCACACCCCAAGGTCTGAACAATGTCACCCAGCCCTCAGCACACCCCGAGCTCTGAACAATGTCACCCAGCCCTCAGCACACCCCAAGGTCTGAACAATGTCACCCAGCCCTCAGCACACCCCGAGCTCTGAACAATGTCACCCAGCCCTCAGCACACCCCAAGGTCTGAACAATGTCACCCAGCCCTCAGCACACCCCGAGGTCTCCTTCCCCCTTTTTTTGGATCTCCAGCATCCCAGGAGGGTGGGCAGGCCCTGGCACAGGGTGCCCAGAGCAGCTGGGGCTGCCCCTGCATCCCTGGCAGTGCCCCAGGCCAGGCTGGACACTGGGGCTGGAGCAGCCTGGGACAGTGGGAGGTGTCCCTGCCATGGCAGGGCTGGCACTGCAGGGGCTCTGGGGTCCCTTCCCACCCAAACCATTCCATGCATCCATGTCCCTGCCCTGTGGCCACAGCAGGGTCCTGTCCCCTCCCAGGGGTCCCTGGCTGACCCCATCCACGTTCACTCCCCCCCATGCCCATCCCAGCACCGCTCCCGCCCCGTCTCAGCCAGGAAACCCTGGTAAATCCCGGGATTTACTTGGAGCCTGGCAGTCTCCATCTGGACCAAGAGCTGCAAATCCCACAGCAGCCTTGCCCTGGATGGGACAGGCCCCAGGCTGGCACTGCTCCCAGGACATCTCAGCAAATCCCCAGGGAGCACAGGTCCCTCCTCACCCCCTGCCTGCGGGGCAGGACACGATCCCTTCCCTCCCTTCCCACTGGGAATTCTGTCCTGGCCCCCATCCATCCTTCCCTTCCCCCCCATTCGGGGTTCCCCACCATGCCAGGTGGGCTGCCAGCTGCTGTGCCCTGCAGCATTCCCAGGAACTTGGGGTCAAATCCTGAACAATTCCATGGGCTGACAACACCAGGAGGAACTGGGACTGGTTTGGGGTGGGGGGGCTCTTTAGTCTGGCAGTTTTTTGTTTGTTTTTGTAACTCCACAAGGCTATGGATCCTCCTGGAGCTGCATCCAGTGCTTCCACTGGGACACAGATTGGAACTTCACCTCTCAAACTGGAACTGCCTCCTTAGTCAGGACATCAGCCCCACATCCCTGCAGCCCCATCCCATCTCCAGCCCCACATCCCTGCAGCCCCATCCCATCTCCAGACTCACATCCCTGCAGCCTCATCCCAACTCCAGCCCCACATCCCTGCAGCCCCATCCCATCTCCGGCCCCACATCCCATCTCCAGCCCCACATCCCTGCAGCCCCATCCCATCTCTGTTCCCACATCCCATCTCCAGCCCCACATCCCTGCAGCCCCATCCCAACTCCAGACCCACATCCCTGCAGCCCCATCCCAACTCCAGACCCACATCCCTGCAGCCTCATCCCAACTCCAGCCCCACATCCCTGCAGCCCCATCCCCACATCCCTGCAACCCCATCCCATCTCCAGCCCCACATCCCTGCAGCCCCATCCCATCTCTGTCCCCACATCCCATCTCCAGCCCCACATCCCTGCAGCCCCATCCCATGTCCCCATGGACACGAGATCTCCACCTCCTTTCCCTCACGGCCACACCCTCTCCAGCCTTCCCTCCTCGGATGTTCCCTTCTCCCACTCCCTGCAGACTCACACACGCTCGGCACGAGGTGTGAAAGGAGAATTTCCCCTTTTATGGTGAAAGGCAGCAAATCGCAGCTGGGGGAGCTGCCCCCAGCCCTGCTCCTCCCCGCACACCCCAGCACCCTCCCTGGGATGGGCTCCACGGCTCCCAGCTGCTCCCTCCGCTTCCTACGGGCTCTGGAGCCGGGAACAGATTTCTCCCAGGATGACTCAGAGGATCCCAGCCCTGTGCCTGTCTCATGACTCCACCCGGCAGGCTCCAGGCCGGAGCGCTGGATCTCTGGGGCTGCCGATTCATGCCCACGTGCCGGGATGACAGATCACATTCCTCCTGCCTGGCCTGCTGCCACCTGCATCCCTCGGGCCAGGAGGAACGGCTGGCACACGCCCAGGGATGCTCACAAGGGCCTTTGGGAAAAAGGAGCCGCTTTTTCCTGGGAAAAAAACTTCCCTGAAAAGGCCAGGATTGCAATCAGGGGATCCTGGAATGGGTTGGGTGGGAAGGGACCCCAGAGCCCCTGCAGTGCCAGCCCTGCCATGGCAGGGACACCTCCCACTGTCCCAGGCTGCTCCAGCCCCAGTGTCCAGCCTGGCCTTGGGCACTGCCAGGGATGGGGATGAAGGAAGGAGCTCTAGAAGCTCTTGGAGCTGCTCCTTGAAACCAGGCCTGGATCCCAAACACAGCAAACCTCGAGTTCTGCACCAGCATTAAACATAAGTACAAAATCCCAACACCCTCGATGGAATTCCCAGGAAATCCAACACTTGTGAAGGGTCCTCGTATTAAACCAGAGTTGCCAAGAAAACCTTGGGTCAGAGGGAGAATCCAGAAGAAAATCCACATCTCCTCCCTCTGTGTTAATGATGGTAAAGTGACTGCACTGCCAGGACTTGGGAGGAAAAAGGGAAAACAGGGATGCCAGGGAAAGTGGGAAGAATGTGGATGCAGATCGTGTGTGACAGGAGCAAAGCAGCCTCCAAATACAGCCCAAACCCATCCAAGCAGAGGGGAAAGAAAACGTGAAGTGAAAACACAGACCTGAGCCAGGAGAGCCGAGAGGAACTCGGAGAGGGAGGAAGGAGAAGTTAAATGGACGGAGAAATGCCCCAGGAGAGCCCCACTCTGCAGGGAGGAGCCGGGGCAGGAGAGGCTCTGGGACACCCAGGGCTGCCTGCAGTGCCCCTGTGCCCCCTGCCCTGCTGGCATGTCACTGGAGAGGCACTTGGGACAAGGGGGATGGCCTCTGCTGCCAGATGGAATTAGATGGGATATCAGCAAGAAATTCTTGGCTGTGAGGGTGCTGAGGCACTGCCAGGGCTGGACCAGCTTTTCCATGGGGAAATCCCTCCTGATATCTCCCCACCCTGCCCCTCCCCTGGCCCAGCATGAGGCTGTTCCCTTTCCTCCTGCCCCTGTTTCCAGAGCCTGACTCCACCTGGACCCTCCCTCCTGTCAGGGAGCTGTAGGAATCCACCTTGCTGGGCTTTCCACACATGTCTGCAGGAATTCCCAGTGCTGGGAACCCCTGACACATCCCCAGGCAGAGCTGAGAGCCCGCTCCTGCAGGAATCAGCTCCCCCTGCTCCTGTGAGGAACCAGCACTGTCTGACCTCCTTCCTGCTGAGCTCACCTTGATCCCCTCCAGGAGCTTATCCCTGTCCTTTCCAATCCCCTGCCCGTGCAGGGGAGCCCAGCTGCCCTCGCTGGCCTCATCCCCTGAAGGCACCAGAGCCCCAGCTCTGCTCAGCCCAGCCCCAGCCCGTGGCACGGCTGAAGGCAGCCATTGTCAGCCCTCAGCTGGGCCCTGACAGAGCCACTGTGTCCGAGGGACAGCAGGGCCGTGTCCCCACAGCTGCGGCCCGGCCCTGTGCGCCCACAGCCCCGCAGAGGGACAGAGCAGCAGTACCTGCCTTGGTTCCAGCCCCATCCCTGCCCCTGCACAGCTCATTCCCAGTGCTTCCAGCCCCTTCCCTGCCCCTGCACAGCTCATTCCCAGCCCCTTCCCTGCCCCTGCACAGCTCATTCCCAATGGTTCCAGCCCCTTCCCTGCCCCTGCACAGCACATTACCAATGGTTCCAGCCCCTTCCCTGCCCCTGCACAGCTCATTCCCAGCCCCTTCCCTGCCCTTGCACAGCTCATTCCCAATGGTTCCAGCCCCTTCCCTGCCCTTGCACAGCTCATTCCCAGCCCCTTCCCTGCCCCTGCACAGCTCATTCCCAACACTTCCAGCCCCATCCCTGCCCCTGCACAGCTCATTCCCAGCCCCTTCCCTGCCCCTGCACAGCTCATTCCCAACACTTCCAGCCCCATCCCTGCCCCTGCACAGCTCATTCCCAGTGCTTCCAGCCCCTTCCCTGCCCCTGCACAGCTCATTCCCAGCCCCATCCCTGCCCCTGCACAGCTCATTCCCAGCCCCTTCCCTGTCCCTGCACAGCTCATTCCCAGTGCTTCCAGCCCCTTCCCTGCCCCTGCACAGCTCATTCCCAATGGTTCCAGCCCCTTCCCTGCCCCTGCACAGCTCATTCCCAGCCCCATCCCTGTCCCTGCACAGCTCATTCCCAGCATTTCCAGCCCCTTCCCTGCCCCTGCACAGCTCATTCCCAGCACTTCCAGCCCCATCCCTGTCCCTGCACAGCTCATTCCCAGTGGTCCCAGCCCCATCCCTGCCCTTGCACAGCTCATTCCCAGCGGTTCCAGCCCCTTCTCTGTCCTTGCAGAGCTCATTCCCAGCACTTCCAGCCCCTTCCCTGCCCTCAGAGAGCTCCTCCCCAGCTTTCCCTGCTGAGGGACACAAAAGCTGGCAGGTGAAGGTGTGGATGAACACCCAGCTGGCATCTCCCAATGCCTGGCTGGGCATCCTGACGGGAATTTGCTGCAGGTAGCTCAAAAACACCAAACACCAGGGCAAGGTCCTAAAACCAGGGTAGAGGCTTTCCCCACATAAAACAGCATCATTACAGCAGTTTCTGAGCAGAGCTGACTCAAAATCAGGGAACTGTTTGGGTTGGAACAGCATTGGGTCCAACCATTCCCCAGCACCGCCAAGGCCACCACTGACCCTGTCCCCAGGTGACTCCAGCCCTGTGCCAGGGCTGCCCAGCCCTTTCCAGGAGGAATTTCCCCAAAATCCCCCCTGAGCTGCCCTGGCCCAGCCTGAGGCCGTTCCCTCTGCTCCTGTCCCTGTTCCCGGCTGTGCCCTCCTGGCAGGGACTTGTGCAGAGCCACCAGGGCCCCCTGAGCCTCCTCTGCTCCAGGCTCAGCCCCTGCCCAGCTCCCTCAGCCCTCCTGGTTCTCCAGCCCCTTCCCAGCTCCATTCCCTGCCCTGGACAGGAGCACTGGGAGGTTTGGGAGGGACAATGTGCAGGAGGCCACTGTCACTGTTCCCACGGATGCAGGGCCAAGCCCCTCAGAGCATCCAGGCTGGGATCAGAAGCTGATCAGACCAGCAGAGCCCCAAGGCTGCCCTGGGGAGGGTGTGACAGTGACAGTGGCAGTGACAAGACACAAGAGGCCTTATCTGGGCCATCAGCAGCCCAGGAAGGCTGGGCAGGAAGGTGCTGCAGAGCTCACGGAGGAGCTGCTTTGCTGCACTTCCTGCAGCTGCACCTCAGCTGCACACACAGCACGGGCGGCTCCTCCTCCCCAAAATCCCCCTCGTGCTGCCACATCTCCCTCACACAGCTCAGACACACCAAAGCGACGTGTGAGACTCTCTGCATCCCGGCGAGGAGGCTGCAGGAGCTGGGGACGTGCGGCTGCTCCCTGCCAGGGGACACGTGGCACTGGAGCCACTCCACAAACACAAAAACCTCTGGAACTGCCGCGGGAGGGAGGGACAGGCAGGGCCCCACTGCTGCTCCCCACTGCCCCGACCCCCATCCACAGCCTGCCCCTAAACCAGTCCCCAGCCCCTTCCACAGGCTCCCACCGGCCCCTAAATCCTTCCATAGGCTCCCACCAGTCACAAACCCCTTCTCAGGATCCCACCAGTCACAAACCCCTTCTCAGGATCCAACCAGTCCCCAGACTCCTCCAGGTGGGTCCCATCCGCCCCTAAACCCACCAAGAGGGTCCCACCAGCCCCCAAACTTCCCCAGAGGGTCCCAGCAGCCCCCAAATCACCCCACAGGGTCCCACCAGTCACCAAACCCTTTCTCAGGATCCCACCAGTCCCCAAACAAACCCCCAGAGGGTCCCACCAGTCACCAAGGACTCCCACAGGGTCCCACCAGCCTCCAAACCCTCCAAGAGGGTCCCAAGAGTCACCAAACCCTCTGAGAGGGTCCCAACAGCCCCCAAACTTCCCCAGAGGATCCCAGCAGCCCCCAAATCACACCAGAGGGTCCCACGAGTCACCAAGGACCCTCTCAGAGGGTGCCTGCAGCCCCAAACCCTCTGGGCCTCCCCTGGCAGCAGCTGCCACCCCGGGAGGGACGAACACGCTGGGGATATGGGAAGGCCGGTTCCCAGGAGCAGGAATTCCCTGCCCCGAGGCCAGCAGGCTCTCCGGCTCGCCTCTGCCACAAGAGCAGCATTTAGTGGTCAGGAGCTCTGGAGCCACAGGAGGAACAGAGCGGCCCTGGAGGCGTCACCGCCGCCATCGCGGAGAGAGGTGGCAGAAAAGCTCCTGCAGATCCCAGCCAGCCCCACGGGATGGTCCCTGCTCCCCCAGGTGCGGCAGGCAACCAAACCAAAGGCGTTCCGGGGCTTAACTCCTCCCCTGCAGCCCGGGCAGCTCCAGGGCACGTTCCAATGGGGTTTGTTTGTGTTTTTAGCGCCCATAAAACCGCAGCTGCTGCTCCAGCCCAGCACCGGGAAAAGGGAACTGGCTGCAAGGAAAGGCTTCAGATTCGGGGAAAACACGAGCTGGGGTGAGAGAGAGCAGAGAGAAAAGTGCTAAATCCTCACTGGCAGCACACAAAATACCAGCAAGAAATGGGGCGAGGATCTGGGTACAACACCTGGGTTAGGGCTGTGTGCCCACCTCACCTTCAGCCACCTTCCCAAAACAGGGACTGCCACTCTCCAAGGAATGCCAGACACCATCCCTGGTGAGAGCAGCAGGGAATTCTGGCAAGGAAACCCAGCTGGACACAGGAATGTGTCCAAGGGGGAGAAATGACCAGCCCAGAGCTGCAGCTCTGATTTCCCTGCCCAGGGGCTGCTCTAGGTCCAGCCTGATCCATCCCACACCGATAACAACAACATGGAAAAGGAGGGGCAGACAGGGGTGTCCAGGGCAGGGAACGGAGCTGGGAAGGGGCTGGAGCCCCAGGAGGGCTGAGGGAGCTGGGCAGGGGCTGAGCCTGGAGCAAAGGAGGCTCAGGGGGCCCTGGTGGCTCTGCACAAGTCCCTGCCAGGAGGGCACAGCCGGGAACAGGGACAGGAGCAGAGGGAACGGCCTCAGGCTGGGCCAGGGCAGCTCAGGGGGGAATCAGCAGGAATTTCTCCATGGAAAGGGGCTCAGGCCTTGGCAGGGGCTGCCCAGGGGGGTTTGGAGTGCCCATCCCTGCAGGGATTTAAAATCCTTATGGATGTGGCACTTGGGGACAGGGTCAGTGGTGGCCTTGGCAGTGCTGCAGATGGTTGGGCAGGATGGGCTCTGAGGGGTTTTCCAACCTAAACAACTCCATGATTCCAAGATGAATCTCTCCCCATCCACAAACACACCCCGCTGGAGCTGGAGGAGCTCAGGCTCAGCTCAGGCTCAGCTCAGGCCCAGCCCTGGCACAGCTCTGGCCCTGTCACTGCCCCTGTCACTGTCACTGCTTGGCCTCCAACTCCCACGTGGGACCTGCAGCCACAGAGCTGCTCCTCCCGGGCAGGAGTTCAAAGGGAAGGAGAGGAGGATTCATGGAGCAGCTGGGATCAAAGAGCTGCAGTTCCCAGGCCTGGATGCAGCTGGAAGCTGTGGGGGCCGGCGGGAGGGGTGACCCTTCCAGAGGCAGCCAGTGGCTGCACATGGAATCAGGGAATCCCAGACTGGTTTGGGTGGGAAGGGATTAAACATCACCCAGTGCCAGCCCTGCCATGGCAGGGACACCTCCCACTGTCCCAGGCTGCTCCAGCCCCAGTGTCCAGCCTGGCCTGGGGCACTGCCAGGGATGCAGGGGCAGCCCCAGCTGCTCTGGCAATTCCAGCCCAGCCAGGAATTCCTCATTGCCAAGATCCCATCCCTGGCTGCCCTCTGGCACTGGGAGCCATTCCCTGGGTGCTGTCCCTGCAGGCCTTGGCCCCAGCCCCTCTGCAGCTCTCCTGGAGCCCCTTCAGGCCTGGAATGTGCTGGAAGCTCTTCCCTGGACCCTCCAGGTGAGTACCCCCAGCTCTCGCAGGCTGGCTCCAGAGCAGAGGGGCTCCAGCCCTGGAGCAGCTCCGGGGCCTCTCTGGATTTGCTCTGTCTCACATCCCCACCTTTCCCAAGGCCGGGCACGTGGGTGGGAGCAGCTCTGCACGTGGCAGGGCCATTCCCAGCCTCTCTTTCCCTGTGCAAATATTGACCCAGCAAACAGCTCCAGCACTGCTGCCAGCCCCGGGGGCTTTTCCACGGCTGGGATTTTGCTGGATGCTCCCAGAACTCAGCTGAGTCAAACCCTGAGTCACTGGGCCACGGCCACGGACGACGGTGACACGGATGGGTGCCACCAGGAGAGCTGGCATCCAACCCAAAACAGCTGGGACAGCAGCAGGATGAGCCCTGAGAGCCCTGCCCTGGCCTGCAGATCCAGTCAGCTTCTCCCACCAGGAAGCAGCCTCAGGAGCACCTGGGGAAGGGCAGGATGTGTCCTGTGTGTGCCCTCACTGCTCACAAAGAGCAGCCCAAAACCTGCCCCAAGCACCTCATGGAAAGAGGCAGCCCCGAGCACGGAGCAGCTTCCTCCTGCCAGCCCAGCCACCCACGGAGCTGCTGAGCCCCAGGCCGGTGTCTGAGGAGGGCACAAGCGCGGGGCAATGCTGCTCCCTGAGCACGGAAACGCAGAAACCACCGGGACTTCCCAGCAGCCACAGCATCCTCCGCAGGCAGCCCGGCACCCGTGGGACACCGGCACCCACAGGACACCCATGGGACACCCACAGGACACCAGCACCCACGGGACACCCATGGGATACCCACAGGACACCAGCACCCACGGGACACCCATGGGACACCCAGAGGACACCCATGGGACACCCACAGGACACCAGCACCCACGGGACACCGGCACCCACGGGACACCCACGGGACACCCACGGGACACCCACGGGACACTGGCACCCATGGGACACCTACGGGACACCCACGGGACACCGACACCCACGGGACACCGACACCCACGGGACACCCACGGGACATCAGCACCCACGGGACACCGGCACCTCCTGGGACTGCACAGGGATCAGTCACGGGATGGGCACCATGGGCAGGGACCCCAGAGCCCCTGCAGTGCCAGCCCTGCCATGGCAGGGACACCTCCCACTGTCCCAGGCTGCTCCAGCCCCAGTGTCCAGCCTGGCCTGGGGCACTGCCAGGGATGCAGGGGCAGCCCCAGCTGCTCTGGCAATCCCAGCCCAGCCAGGAATTCCTCATTGCCAAGATCCCATCCCTGGCTGCCCTCTGGCAGCTTAAATCCCCTGCAATATCCCAAATCAATCCCAAACTGAGTCTTGGCTCCAGTCATCCAGGTCATGCCCATCCAGTGCTCCCTTACCCAAAACTTCCAGACACCTTCAGCCACAGGGTTTGGAATTGAGCTGTCCTGGACTCTCAGGGTATGGGGGATGCACAGAGAAAACCCCTCAGATCCCGAGGTAAAACCAGGCACAATCCCAGCTCTGGGAAGCTCTCATTCCCAGGTAAAACCCAGCACAATCCCAGCTCTGGGCAGCTGTCATTCCCAGGTAAAACCCAGCACAATCCCAGCTCTGGGAAGCTCTCATTCCCAGGTAAAACCCAGCACAATCCCAGCTCTGGGAAGCTGCCATTCCCAGGTAAAACCCAGCACAATCCCAGCTCTGGGCAGCTGAAGGAAGAGCCAGGAGAATAAAACCCATCCATTTCCAGGGAATAATGTGAGCCATCAGCACACAATGAAACAGACCCTGCCATGGAAGGAGCTGGTTCCCACTGCCTGGTGGTTCCCACTGCCGGGAGCGTTCACCCCACACTTTTCCCTGGAGCCCCTCTCCCACGGAGCGGGCTGGGTGCCTGGCACAGCAGAGGGGCACAGGGACACTGTGCCAGGCAGGTGGTGTGCCCATGCTCTGCATTCCTGAACATCCCCCACGGCTCCACAAACCAGGAAAAGCGTCTGGATGCCTGCCCTGGTCCTGGACAGCCCGTGCAGCCAGAGCAGCTCAAGGCCCCGCTCCACAGCCAGAGCCAGAGCCCTTGAGAGAGTTCAGAGCCCTTTTGTGCCCCTGCCCGAGGAGCAGGACATGGTCCCAGGCCCTGCAGCACAGCCCCAGGTCACGGGGATGAGGCTGTTCCAGGACACCCCAGGAGCACCCAGTGACCCCAGGGAAGCCAGCACAGCCCACTCCAGCACGGATCTGCTTTCGGCTTTGTGCCCACAAACTGCTCTGAGCCACGGCAGCATCTCATGGAGCCGGGCTGGGAGGGAAGGGAAGGCTCCAGGGAGAGCTCAGAGCCCCTGGCAGGGCCTGCAGGGGCTCCAGGAGAGCTGCAGAGGGACTGGGGCCAAGGCCTGCAGGGACAGCACCCAGGGAATGGCTCCCAGTGCCAGAGGGCAGCCAGGGATGGGATCTTGGCAATGAGGAATTCCTGGCTGGGCTGGAATTGCCAGAGCAGCTGGGGCTGCCCCTGCATCCCTGGCAGTGCCCCAGGCCAGGCTGGACACTGGGGCTGGAGCAGCCTGGGACACTGGGAGGTGTCCCTGCCATGGGTGGCACTGCAGGGGCTCTGGGGTCCCAGCCCAGCCTGCCATTGTCTCTCTGGAGATGCTGCAGAGCCACCTCACCTCCCAGCACCCCGCCAGACCTTTCCCTTTCACATCCCCGCTGCAAACCCCTCCCTGCCCGACCCCAAACCCCACAGGCACTGCATGCCCTGGCAGTGCCGAGGGGCTCATCCAGCCCTGGTGCAGCTCAGCCCAGCTTTGTTTACAGGTGAGGCTTAAGGGATGGCACAGCACAGCCTGGCACAGCCCAGCCTGGCACAGCCCACGGCTCTGCCAGAGCAACCCAACCTGTACAGCAATTAGTCACCGGCAGATGAGCGCCGCTGCCCTTCCTCCAGCATTATCTAAGCAGGGAGGGGGGTGGGAAAACAGAGCTGGGAATGCTGCCAGCCTGATCCCAAAAACCACAGAACCGGTGTCGGTCCAGCCCTGGGGACACGGCTCGGACACCTCCAGCCTGGCAGGGCAAGGGGTTTGCCTGGGCCGGCACAGAGAGGCCACAACTCCTGGGTGCCTCATCCTGCACAGGCCACTTCTGACGGGGCCATCCCAGCAGCCAGGAGGGTTGGACTGGTGTCTGGGACCTGTCCCCTCCCAGGGGAACCGGGATCCATCCCCCCAGGGCATCCTGGATCCATCTCCCCACAATATCCTGGAGCCATCCCCTCCCTGCAGAGGTGAGTCAAACCCAAAATAAAGGGAATATTTACACCAAAGGAACATAATTTGTTAAGTGTGAGCTCTTCCCTTCCCAGTGGCACAGAATCATGGAGTGATTTGAGTGGGAAGGGAACAGAAAGTTCATCTTGATCCACCCCTGCCATGGCAGGGACACCTCCCACTGTCCCAGGCTGCTCCCAGCCTGGCCTTGGGCACTGCCAGGGATGCAGGGGCAGCCCCAGCTGCTCTGGACACGCTGTGCCAGGGCCTGCCTGCCCTCCCAGCCAGGAATTCCCTCCCAATATCCCACCTAAACCCGTTCTTCCTTTTGGCTGTCCCACTGCAGCCAAGCACATCACCTCACAGCACCATCCCTCCCCCCCAGACAAATCCCAAATGACCCCAGGCACACGTGGGACATTTCTGCTCCCTGGGAAGCTCAGGCTCTGGCAGTCACAGCAAGGAGCCCCAGGCCCCTGATCCCCACCAGCCACCAACCAGCTGACAGCACCAGCTCGAGGGTGCAGGTCCCAGCTGCAGCATCCTCAGGGAGGAGATGAGGAAGAAGATGCAGGAGGAAGCACCTGGAGGCAGGACAAAGGGGGTACAGCCACCCGGCATGGCTCCTGAGAGGGTGTGGAAGCTGCTCCCAGATGGAATCCTGGAATCCCCCCTGCATCTCCCACCCCAGCACGGTGTGAGCCATGGGATGGCAGCTCCTGCCCATCCCAGTGCCCGAGGACAAGGGGACACTGGGGGAACACGACTGCAATAACGGCAATAACAACAGCAAAACACCAAACTGACAGCACACGAGCAGAAAGCCCTGAGGGAACACCAAGCTCTGATCCAGAGCTCTGCTCTCCAGCATTCCCAACACACACCTCACTCCTCCTGCCCTCCTCCAGGGACCCCGGCATGGGGCTGGGATCCACCCTGGGATTGTGCATCTGAGCCCCATCAGCATCCCCTGATGGACAAACCCACAGCAAAATGAGCATTCCCCTTCCCCAGCTGCGAGCACGGGCATGGAACAAGCCCAGCCACAGCCTGGGAGCGTGCCAGGTGGGAAGAGACACTCAAGAGGGGGGTTCTGCAGCAAAGGCCTCATTTCCTGATTTTAGGGCACTTCACCTCCTCTGTGACGCTGCCAAAGCTCGTTTGCCCCGACAGCTCTGGGGGCAGGAACCAGAAGGAAACACGATGGGAAGAGACCCTAAAGCCACAACAAGGAACACCCCACAACCACAACCAACAGCATCACCTGACAGCGAGCAAGGATGCGAGAGAGGACAGGGAAACTGTGGGACATCCCACAGATCTGGGGGTCAGGAGCGTCTGAGGGAGGGCACGAGGACCTGCCCGAGGGGGCAGTGGGTGCCCGGAGAATGAGGCTGGGGGTGCAGCCCCCCATCGCAGGGAATGGGGCTGGGGGTGCAGCCCCCCATCGCAGGGAATGGGGCTGGGGCCACAGCCCCCCATCGCAGGGAATGGGGCTGGGGGCACAGCCCCTCATCCCAGGCAGGGTCGGTGGGCGCCCACTGGAAGCAGGACTGGGAGCAGCCCGTCCCATGGCCGGGGCTGAGATGCGCAGGGGGAGCAGGCCGAGGACAGCAGTGCCCCCCCAGGCGCAGCCGATGTTTCCGGAGCGGTGACAGCCCGCGCACGGCGGGGGAGGGAGACAGACCGAAAACACCCAAACCGTGAACGCGCCGAGCCGCGCAGGGGCGGCTCCGGCTGCCGGGAGCTTCCCGGGGCCGCTCAGAGCGGCTTCACGGCGGGCTGAGAACGGCCCGGTGCTGCCCGGCCCGGCACCGGCCACGGCCCCGCCACGGCTCCGCACCCCCGGCCCGGCTCACCCCGCACGCCCGGGACGGCCCCACAGCCTCGTCCGGATCCAGGACCACCCTGCACCGCCGCCCCGCACCCCCGGCCCGGGCTCACCCCGCGGCCCCGGCCCCGCGCCCACTGCACGGCCCCGGCCCCGCAGCCCCGGCCGGGGCGGCCCCGCGCGGGCCCGGCCCCCCCGCGTCCCTCCGCCGCTCACCGCGCTTGCCGGGGTCGTATCCCACGAGCACGAAGTAGTCGGCCAGGCGGGCCATGGCGGCGGGGGCGGCCCAGGCCGGCCCCGGGAGCCCCGCGAGGCCGCGCTCGGCTCCTCAGGGCGCCGCCGCCCGCCTGCGCCCACCGCCCGCCGCCGCCGCCATCTTGGCCCCGCGCGCACCGCGCCTGCGCCAGCGCCGGCCGCCGCGGGGGGCGGGGCCGCGCCTCCAATTGGCTGCGGGCGGGAGGGGCTGCGCCTCCCATTGGCCGCGAGCTGAGGGGCGGGGCCGGCCGTGGAGGGGGCGGGGCCTGACGGGAGGGGGCGGGGCCGGGCGAGGGGCTTCCCCGAGGGGGGGGAGGGAGGGTCCGGGAGTCGGGGGGACACGGGGACATCTTGGGGTATGGGGACACCCAGGGGTGTGCGGGGCCATCCCGGGGTGTGCGGGGCCGTCCCCGAGTGTGCACGGACCCCTCAGGTGTGCACGGACACACGTGTGGAGACCCTCCGGATGCAGGGGGACACCCCCCGTGAGCTCAGACTCCCCACAGGTGTGCACGGCCCCCAGGGTGCCCACAGGTTGTACACGACCCCCATTGCACACAGTCCCCCGGGAAAGGACCCCGCAGGTGTGATCCCACTCGGGTGTGACCCCACACACAGGTGTGACCCCACACAGGTGTTACCCCACACACAGAGGTGTTCCCACACACACAGGTGTTACCCCACATACACAGGTGTTACCCCACACACACAGATGTGACCCCACACACAGATGTGACCCCACACACTCACGTGTGACCCACACAGTTGTTATCCCACACACACAGAGGTGTCCCCACACACAGATGTGACCTCCAGTCCACGACCCTGAGGCTCGGTGTGCCCATCCCGTGGTGTCCCCGGCACTCGGGGCTCCGTGCCACCCCTCCCCCGGGGACAGCGGGGCCCCGCCCGAGGGTGGCGGTGGCCGCAGGGCCGCGTGGGCAGCGCGGGTCCCGTGCCGTTCCTCCGGGGGCTGGGGTCGGCCCGAGCAGTGCCCGTACTGCCGCTGTGCCCGTGCCGCTAAGTCCCGTCCTGTCCCGTCCCGTGCCAGGCCCAGGACAAACCCGGGACTCCGGCAGGACCCGCCCCGGTGCCCCCGGCCGGGGCACGGCCGCTGCCGAGCCGGGGATCGCCCATCGGAGCTCCCGATCCCCACTGCCACGGGAGCGGGACGTGGGGTGGGGATGGGGGCGGCCCGAGGGGCGCCGGGGTCCGGGCAGAGCCCCGGCAGCAGCGGCAGCTCCCGCAGCCCTGGCTCAGCCCCGGTGTCCCCGCGGCGTCCCCGGGCAGGGCCAGCCCAGGGCATCCCCATCCCCGGCCCTGGGGTTCACCCCCCGGCCTGGGGGGATCCCGGGGTGCGCGGCCGGTCCCGGCACCCCCCGAGCGGGGTCCCCTCGCACCCCGCAGCCCGCACCCGGCCGGGGGTGATGCAACCCAGCCCGGCCCTTGCGCCTCCCGCCCGGCCCCGCCGCGTGTCGGGACATGTGCGGCGTGTCGGGACACGGCTGGCTCCGTGCCGGGCACCGGCCCCGCCGCGCCCGCCGGGCAAGGCCGCGCAGAGACCCCCAGTGCCCCGCACCGGGCCCGCCCCGGGCAGGGCTGTACCAGGGCGGCTCCTGGGGACACCCGCGGGGTGGGCAAACGGTGACCGGTGGTGGCACCGAGCCGCAGGTGTCCCTGTGCCATGTGCCCATTGCGGCACGGCTCGGCCATCGGCCGGCTGCGGCCTGGCACCGGGGTGGCCGTGTCCGTGTCCCCGCATCCCCGTGTCCCCGTGTCCCCGCGTCCCCGCATCCCTGTGTCCCTGCATCCCCATGTCCCCGTGTCCCCGCATCCCTGCGTCCCTGCGTCCCCATATCCCCGGGTCCCTGCATCCCCGTCTCCCTGTGTCCCCGCATCCCCGTGTCCCCACATCCCTGTGTCCCCGTGTCCCCATGTCCCCACATTCCCGTGTCCCCATATCCCCACATTCCCGTGTTCCTGTGTCCCCATGTCCCCGTGTCCCCGTGTCCCCACATCCCCGTGTCCCCACATCCCCGTGTCCCCATATCCCCATGTCCCCACGTCCCCGTGTCCCCGTGTCCTCACATCCCCGTGTCCCCGTGTCCCCTGCACGGAGCCACACCCCGGTCTGCAGGGAGCACGGGGGGCTGTGCGGGCACAGAGCAGGGGACACCCGCTGTGACCCCGTGGGACAGTGACACGGGGCCACCAGCAGGGTGACCGCTCGGGGACAGCCCGAGGGACGGCTACCCGGCAAAGGTGACAGCGGGGACGTGGGACCGGAGCGGTGCCGGAGGCCGGGAACGGGAAAACCGGGCTGATCCAGCCTGGCAGCGCCCGGGGCCGTGCGGATGTGACCGCGCCTGTGCCAGCGTGGGACGGGCACGGCGACACTGCTGGGGTCTGCACCGGCGGGGTCGGGACCGCGGGGGTGGCACTGGCACCTCGGGCGTGGCACCGGCACCGCAGGGGTGGCACCGGCACCGCAGGAGTGGCACTGGCAGCAAAGGGGTGGCACCGGCACCGCAGGGGTGGCACTGGCACCTCGGGGGTGGCACCGGCACCGCAGGGGTGGCACCGGCACCGCAGGAGTGGCACTGGCAGCACAGGGGTGGCACTGCAGGGCCCGGTGGCGGCTGGCGGTGCCGCGGGCCGTGGTGGCAGCGGTGACACGGCAGCAGGGGCTGTGCGGGACCCGCAGGGGCAGCAGCGGGCACGGGGAGAGCAGGACACGGGCACGGGGACAGGAACGGGGCACGGGGACACGAGGCACGTGCAGAGCCCGGTCGTGCCGTGTGCCCGGGATCCTCTCGGGCAAGAGCTGCTGCTGGGGACACTGGGGACTCTGGGGACACTGGGGGGTGCTGGCGTTTCTGGAGATGCTGGGGACACTAGGAGAACTGGGGACACTGGGAGCACTGGGGATGCTGGGAGCACTGGGGATGCTGGTGACAATGGGGACCCTGGGGACCCTGGTGACACTGAGGTGTCCGCAGGCTGGAGGACGCGGTTCCTCCCCTCTCCCGGCAGTTCCCGGCCGTTCCCGCGGCCCGGACACGGAGCCCGGTGTCGCGGAATGTCCCTGTCCCCGCTGCCCAGCGGGACACGGCTCCGGGGCCGTGTGCGGCCACCTCGGGTGTCCCGGTGGGCTCAGGGATGGGGTAGCGGCTGCTCGGTTTGGGGGTCCCGGCTGTGCCCCCCGCCCCCCGGGTGCTGCTCGGGGGGTCCCAGCACCCAGAGGAGCTTTTTGGGGAGCGGGTGCCCGGAGCGGGGCTGTCCTCGGGGCCTCAGCCAGCAGGCAATTAAGCTAATTAAAACTTCTCCTGGGTTCCCAGGGCCGGGAGCCAGCAGAGAGGAAGAGGGAGAGGAAGAGGGAGAGGGAAAGCGCTGCCGGGCCCCGGGGACAGATGAGGTGACCCGGGGACGGCAGCTCCCGGTGCGGGTCCAGCTGTGGCACGAGCGGGTGGCAGCAGCTCCCGGGGTGGCTCCGGCGGTCACCCGTGCCAGGGTGGCTGTGAGGGGACATCTGTCACCCCCCACGACCGGGCAGCGCCCGGGGTCCCTCCCTGTGCCCCAGGGGTGGTGATCCCTGAGGAGGAGGAGGGCAGGGAAACGGCTCCTGCCCGTGCTGCGGGCCCGGGGGCTCAGCTGCACCGCTGCGGTGTCCCCAGAGCCCCCTCCTCGTGATTCTGGTGACACTCACCCTGGTGACACGGTTTTGTCCCCGGGGGTGACAGCGGCTGGCCCTGCCCCGCACGGGCACCCGCACAAGGGCCTGGGAGGGGAGCCCAGCCCGGAGCCCGGGATGGCCCTGGGGTCGCTGTGGGACAGATGTCACCTCCGAGATCCGCGCCCCAGAGCCACGGGGTGACACCCGCGGGCGCGGCCGTGGGGACACCGCGGTGGCGGCGGCGGGCTCGGGGCGGGGGTCGGAGGGCCCGGGGTGTCCCGCGTCCCCCAGCCGCGGCTCTCGGCCTTGTTCTGAGCCGGCTTTTCCCTCTCGCTGGGGCAGCCCAGCGGCAGAGCCCGCACCGCGGCAGGGATTCCCCGGGAGCCGGGCGGCACCGGGGGTCGCGGCGGGGCCCGGCCGTGCCCCCCCCCGCCCCGCTCAGGGCCGCGTCCGCCGCCCCCGCCCGTCCCCCCCGCGCCGGGATCAGGTGCTGCCCCAAATCCCCCCGCACGGGGCCGGGTGTGTGGAGCCTTTGTGTCCCGATAATGCGGAAGAATCCCAGCGATTCCGGGCACGCGGAGGCCCCCGGCCCTCGGCCTGGGGAAGCCGCGCCGGGGGGAGCGGGAACCCCCAGCCCCGGGCTCCGGGCCGGCTCGGGCCCCCGGGGGTGCTGGGGGGGCGTCCCCCGATCCCACCGGGAGCTCCGGCCCCGAGCAGGGGTGGGGGTCCCGGCCGGGGGTCCCAGCGAGGGAAGCTGTGGGGACCCCTCCCCTGCCCAGCTCAGGAGCAGCCCCCCAGGAGCCCCCCCGGGACCCCAAGATCCCGGTTTGGGGGAGCTGCTGCCCGGCGGGAGCGGGGCCGGTCTGATCCCTGCGGATTTACATTCCTCGGTTGTTCTGCAAGGCCCCATGTGATGCTTTAAACACGGAATCAGCCCTGGCAGCACCGGGGGTGGCGCTGCCCCCCGAGGGGCCCGGGGGGCACATGCAGCTGTCGCTGCTGGGGCACTGGGCTGCACTGGGGGGTGCCGGGGTGCCCGGGGGTGCCGGGCGGGAGAGCAGGGCCGGGCTTGGCAGGGCCCGGCGCGACGTGGCACGGGGCAGCCCGGACCCAGCCCGGCCGGGGGCTGCCCAGACCCCCCAACAGTCCCGGCCCAGCCCCGTCCCTCTGCCCCCCAGAGGGATCCCCCAGCCCAGCCCAGCCCGGCCCCGGGGCCGCTCCCCAGCCCCGGCCCCGCTCCAGGAAGGTCCCGGGGGCAGCGGGGCCGAGGGGGCCGGGTACGTGCGGTACGGGGCGAGGCTCGGGGCGGGCTCGGCCCTCGGGTGCTGCGGGGCTGGGGCGGTGCCAGGGAAGGTGCGAAGGCGGCGCGGGGCCGAGGGGCCCGGGGGCAGTGAGGGGCTGGGATGGGGCAGTGCGGGGCTGGGAGGGGCAGTGCGGGGCTGGGATGGGGCAGTGCGGGGCTGGGATGGGGCAGTGCGGGGCTGAGAGGGGCAGTGCGGGGCTGGGATGGGGCAGTGCGGGGCTGGCAGGGGCAGTGCGGGGCTGGCAGGGGCAGTGCGGGGCTGGGATGGGGCAGTGCGGGGCTGGGATAGGGCAGTGCGGGGCTGGGATAGGGCAGTGCGGGGCTGAGAGGGGCAGTGCGGGGCTGGGATGGGGCAGTGCGGGGCTGAGAGGGGCAGTGCGGGGCTGGGTTGGGGCAGTGCGGGGCTGAGAGGGGCAGTGCGGGGCTGAGATGGGGCAGTGCGGGGCTGGGATGGGGCAGTGCGGGGCTGGCAGGGGCAGTGCGGGGCTGGGTTGGGGCAGTGCGGGGCTGGCAGGGGCAGTGCGGGGCTGAGAGGGGCAGTGCGGGGCTGGGATGGGGCAGTGCGGGGCTGGGATGGGGCAGTGCGGGGCTGGCAGGGGCAGTGCGGGGCTGAGAGGGGCAGTGCGGGGCTGGGATGGGGCAGTGCGGGGCTGGGATGGGGCAGTGCGGGGCTGGCAGGGGCAGTGCGGGGCTGGGATGGGGCAGTGCGGGGCTGGGATGGGGCAGTGCGGGGTTGAGAGGGGCAGTGCGGGGCTGGGTTGGGGCAGTGCGGGGCTGGGGTGCTGCGGGACTTGGGGGTCGCGGGAGCGCTGCGGGGCCGGGAAGGTGCGGGGCCGGTGCGGAGCCGAGGGCGGTGCGGGGCTGCTCCTGCTCCCGCCCGCGGCTCCTCCCGTCCCGTTGGGCTCCTCCCGCCCGCCGGCCCCGGCGATATTTAACCTGGGCCGGGGCGGGGAGCGGCAGCGCCGAGCGGGGACAGAGCCGAGCCCGAGGCAGCGCAGCCCGGTCCCGCTCAGGCACCGCCGGGACCCCGCGCCGCCCCCGGCTGCGGCACAGGCAGGGAGCGGAGCGGGGGCAGGACCAGAAGGGGGCTGCGATCTGGAGCCGGACCCCAGCGCGACCCCCCCGCCGAGCCACCCTCCCCGTGCCTCCCGCAGCCGCCGCCGCTCGTCCCGTCCCGTCCGGCCATGCGAGCCCCGGCCCCGCTGGCGCTGGGTTGCGTCAGCTTCGCGCTGTGCCTGCTGGAGCTGCCCCACGGCCGGGCCCTGCCGCCGCGCAGGTGAGGGACCCTGCCCGATCCCTGCCCGATCCCTGCCCCGATATCTGCCCCGATCCCTGCCCGATCCCTGCCTCGATCCCTGCCCCGATCCCTGCCTCGATCCCTGCCTTCACTCCCTGCCTTCACTCCCTGCCCGCGCCCCCCTTTCCCATCCCTGCCCGGACCCCTCCGGAGCCCCCTGCCCGGGGCGAGCCCCGGCCCTGGCCCCTGCCGAACCCCTCCCCGCTCGTCCTGCCCGCCCGCACCTCCTTTCCCCACACCCCTTCTCCCGCACCCCCTGCCCCCCCCCCAGCTCCGCGCCCTCCCCGTTCCCCCCGGGATGGGCCCTGGGGGGGTCCCGGGGCAGCGTCTCCTACCGGGCCCCCACCCCGGGGACCCAGTACCGGGCGGGGTGTGCTGGGTCCCGGCCCCCGCCGTGAGCGCTGGGGGCACCGGGGGCACCCCCGGGGGTGCGGGAGGTGCCAGGTGTGCCAAGGTGTGCAAAGGTGTGCGAGATGTGCCAGGTGTGCCAAGGTGTGCCAGGTGTGCCAAGGTGTGCAAAGGTGCGCCAGGTGTGCCAGAGCCGCGGGGGCTGGCACACGCCGGGACAGAGATTTTGTGTGCGCGGGATCTCGGGGGTGCCCGTGGCCGCTGTGGGTGCCCGGGGGGGTCCCTGGGGTCGGGCCGGCCCCCCCGTGTGCGTGTGCACGCCCCGCACGTGCGGGTTCGTGTCCCTGCTCGGGGAGCGCGCCCGGGCCGGCCCCGGCGCCCGGGGATCCCCGCCTGGCTCGGGGCGTGCGGGGGGAGCAGCCCTGGCACCGCCGTGCGTGGGGGGCACCGGGGCACCCCGACCCCGCCGGGCACCCCTGCCGGGGCTGGGCTGGGCTGGGGGCCCGTGGGGCGCGGGACGAGGGTTAAAATGGGGAGGAGATGTTAAAAGAAAGGGAAAAGAGAAGGACGGGACGCAGACCAAAAGCTCCAAGCTCCTTGGAACTGAGGAGGGGTCCCCTGAGGGAAAGGTGTCGCGGGACAGGGGCACTGAGGCACGGGGCGGGTGGTGGCACCGAGGCGGTGGCACCGAGGTGGTGGCACCGAGGCCGGACCCCCCCGCGGGTGCCCGGGGCTCGGGCGTGGGTGCCGGGGCACGTGGGAACGGGGTGGGCGGAGCGGGGGGAGCCGGGGGGGCTCCGGCGGGACCGGCGGCTGCCCGGAGGTGTCGTGTGTGCGGGACACGTGTCCGTGTGCTCGGGGTACGTGTGTGCCTGCAGGTAGCGGCTGCTTCCTCCTCCTCCTCCTCCTCCTCCTCCTCCTCCTCCTTCTCCTCCGCCCCTCCGGAAGCCCCGGGCTCAGCGCTGGCTCCGGGCTCGGCGTTGCCCGGTTCCCCCCAGCAGAGCCCGGGAGCCGCAGCTGTGTCCCCTGACCGTGTCCCTTCCCTCCTGCAGGGCCCCCCCGGCGCGGAGCCCCCCGGCGCGGATCCCCGCTCTCCCCGGAGACGCCCCGGCCCCGCAGCCCGTCGGGCCCCTGCGGCACCGAGCCCCGGTTCCCCGGCACGGCCCGTGGGTCGCCCCCCGGCACCGCCCGCCCGCCCCGCGGCCGCCGCCGTGGCACGTCCGGCGCCTCGTCCTGCGGCACGACCGACGGCGGGACCCCCGGCGGGACCCCCGGTGGGACCCCCGGGCCGCCCGGGGCCGCCGGCACGCCGGGGCGCACCTGGTGCGGGTGGGCTGCGTGCTGGGCACCTGCCAGGTGCAGAACCTGAGCCACCGCCTGTGGCAGCTGCGGGGACAGTCGGGCCGCCGCGACTCGTCCCCCATGAACCCCAACAGCCCCCACAGCTACGGCTGAGGGGGGGGCGCGCCCCCGCCCCGCGGGACCCCCCAAGCACCGCCGCGGGCTCCTCCGGGCGCCGGAACCTCCTGACGGAGCACCGGGGTGGCCAGGGACGGACAGGAGCTGCAGCGGCACCGCGGGACCGCTGGTGGCCCGCGATGACCCAACGGGATCCGTGGTGGCCGGCGGTGGCCCCAGAGACTGGCGGTGGCCCGGAGCGACTCACGGTGACCGGTGCTGGCCCGTAGTGACTCTCGGTGGCTCAGAGTGGCCCCTGGTGGCTGGTGGTGGCCCGTGGTGACCCGGGGTGGCTGGCAGCGGTCAGTCTGTGCGGGCCAGGTCCAAGGGCCACCGGGAATCCCGCTGACCGCAGCAGCACCGGCGCCTTGTGCAAGACGCTCCGGCTGACTCAGCGTTCCCGTGCCGGCCGTGGCACCCCCGGAGCCCCCCCAGGGCACCCCCAGCGCCCCAGCACTTCCCCAGGGTGACACGGGGGCTGTGGGGGCCCCGCAAGGACAGGGCACAGGGACCCTGCAAGGACAGGGCCCAGGGACCCTGCTCCGGCCTGGGGGACGGGGCAGCCCCAGCACCGTCCCCACTTGGGGGTCCTGGTTGGGGCTGGCACCTTCCCAGGACAAATTCCTCAGTGTGAATGTTGTCCCCTCCCCTGGCACCTTGTCCCAGCCTGTGTCACCCACAGCCCGGCGGGAGCTGGCCACAGGGAGATGTCCCCAAATGCGGGGGGCAGCGGAAAGGTTGGGGTCCTGTGCCCCACTGCTGCCTGTCCTGGACCTGTCCCCGCTCCTGGCCCTGTCCTGTCCAACCCTGCCCCCTGCTGCACCCCCACACTGTGTTCCCACAGGCTCAGTGGGTGCCCACATCGGCTGGTGGCCCACAGACACGAGGGGACACGTGTGACATCCCTGTCACCCCGGGGTGCTGCTGTCACCCCATGGCCCAGTGGGACAGGGATGTGTGACCCCAGGTCACTGTCCCACCCCCTCCTGGGAGCAGCTTGAGCAGCCCCCCAAGAGCAGCACCCCCATATCCTCCAGAACAGCCCTGGCCTCCCAGGAGCACCCCCATTCCCAGAGCACCCCATTCCCAAAGCACCCCCATTCCCAGAGCACCCCATTCCCAAAGCACCCCCAATCCCAGGAACACCCCATTCCCGGGGCACCCCCACTCCCAGGAGCACCCCCATTCCCAGAGCACCCCATTCCCAAAGCACCCCATTCCCAAAGCACCCCATTGCCAGAGCACCCCCATTCCCAAAGCACCCCATTCCCAAAGCACCCCCAATCCCAGGAACACCCCATTCCCAGAGCACCCCATTCCCAGAGCACCCCATTCCCAAAGCACCCCCAATCCCAGGAACACCCCATTCCCGGGGCACCCCCATTCCCAGAGCATTCCCAGTCCCACAGGAATGTGCCTGTTCCCCCCAGAGCACCCCATTCTCAGGAACACCCTATTCCCAGAGCACCCCATTGCTGGGAACACCCTCTTCCCAGGAACACCCTATTCTCAGAACACCCCTGTTTCCAGGAACACCCCATTCCCAAAGCACCCCCATTCCCAGAGCACCCCCAATCCCAGAGCACCCCCATTCCCAGAATACCCCATTCCCGGGGCACCCCCATTCCCAAAGCACCCCCATTCCCAGAGCACCCCATTCCCGGGAGCACCCCAATCCTCCCAGGAGCTCCCCAGCGCCCATTCCCCATTGCCCCTGGGTGTCCCGGGAGGTTCTGGGACAGGACGTCCCCTGGGTGCCACAGCCACACAGCTGCCCCTGGGTGTCTGTCCCTGGGTGTCCCAGTTTCAGGACAGGATGTCCCCTGGGTGCCCCATGGACGGAGCTGTCCCTGTGTGTCCATCCCCACAGGTGTCCCAGGACCTCCTAAATCCCATGGAGCTGCTGAGGGGCGCTGGGGGACCTGAAGGGCACGGGGTCCCCAGGCCTTTGTCCCCTCCCCTGGGTGCCCCTGCTGAGCCTGGTGGGTGCCTGACCCACCCTGGCCCAGGTCGCTGCTTCCTGGGAATCCTGGTTTGTGTGGAATAAACAAAGCGTGTGAGGAGGAGCTGGGATGGAGCGTGGTGATCCCATGGGCATGGGGCAGGGGTGGAGGGTGGTGATCCCATGGGGATGGGATATGGGATGGGGCACAGTGATCCCATAGGGATGGGGCAGGGATGGGGCACAGTGATCCCATAGGGATGGGGCAGGGATGGGGCACAGTGATCCCATAGGGATGGGGCAGGGATGGGGCACAGTGATCCCATGGGGATGGGGCAGGGATGGGGCACAGTGATCCCATGGGGATGGGACATGGTGATCCATGAGGATGGGATATGGGATGGGGCACGGTGATCCCATAGGGATGGGGCACAGTGATCCCATGGGGATGGGGCAGGGATGGGGCACAGTGATCCCATGGGGATGGGGCAGGGATGGGGCACAGTGATCCCATGGGGAGGAGGCACAGTGATCCCATGGGGAGGAGGCACAGTGATCCCATGGGGATGGGGCAGGGATGGGGCACAGTGATCCCATGGGGATGGGGCACAGTGATCCCCTGGGGATGGGGCAGGGGGTGGGCGAGGGGCAGCCGTGTCCAGGGACAGGCGTTGGTCCCTCAGGGGCAGGAGGTGACAGGCGGGGGCTGTGTCCACGGGGATGTGGGGACAGTGGGGACACACACGTGTGTGTGTGTGTGTGTGTGTGTGTGTGTGTGTGTGTGTGTGTCACCCCTTTGCCCGGCTGTGTCCGTGCCCTGTCCCGCCGTGCCTGTGCCCACACGTGCCCATGTCTGGCCGTGCCCACCCGTGCCCTGTCAGCCGTGCCAGCCCGGGCCGTGCCCGGTCACACCCGTGCCATCGCCTCCACGGGGCAGTGCCATCCCGGTGTCCCCGCTGTGCCCCCCGTCCCCAGGGTCCGTTCTGTTCCCGTGTCCCTGCGGGGTCACTCCGCGGCCCCACCCGGGGGTCCCCCAGCCCCCTCCGGGCGGGCGCGGGGTCAAACATTAACCGGGGCGGGTTAACTGGTCACCGATTGTCACCGATTGTCACCGATTGTCCCCGCGGGGCCGGGCGGGGCCCCCGCGCCACCCCCGCCATAAAAGCGGGGCTGCGGCGGCCACCCCCAGCCCCGGAGCCCCCAGACCCAGCATGAGCAGCCTGCAGGAGGTGAGTGGGGCAGGGGGCTCCACCGGGGGACAGACACACCTGGGGGGGACAGACACACCTGGAGGGGGGACAGACACACCTGGGAGGGGGGACAGACACTCCCGGGGGGGACAGACACACCTGGAGGGACAGACACACCTGGGGGGGGACAGACACACCTGGAGGGACAGACACAACTGGGGGGGACAGACACACCTGGGGGGGGGACAGACACACCCGGGCCACCCCAAACCCGGGGGGCAGAGGAGACCCCTTGGCGATGTCACCCCTGCTGGGAGGTGCCACCCCACCCCAAAGGGTCCCAGCCCAGGGGGTCCCGAGGCTATGGGGAGCTGCTCCCCACCCTGGGTGGGGCTGGGGGGACAGGGCCAGCCCGGGGGGTGTCCCACAGCACCCGTGGGGCTGGGCAGAGACCCCCAACAGGGCCCCCGGACTGGTGTCCCCACCGAGGGACAGCCGGGGCTGGACCCCCCCAGGCATCGGGGATGGCACCCCCAGGTCCGTCTGTGCCCCGGGGACGGACAGTGCGTGGTGATTGTGACACCGTGTGACACCGTGATAGATAGTGTGTGATAGGGTGCGACACCGTGTGACAAAGTGTGACATTGTGTGGCGGTGTGTGATATGTGGGACATTGTGTGACAGTGTGATCCCGCCCGACCAGGTCTCTCCTTGGTGCCACTGTCCCCCTGTCCCCAACCTCCTGTCCCTGTCCTGCAGAGCCTCGGCCAGAGGAGCGGGACAGGACCCTTGATCCCCTCTGTCCCTGTCCCCTGTCCCTGTCCCCATCCCACATTACCCAGGCTGGGGCAGGACGGGACCCCTGACCCCTCTGTCCCTGTCCCACATTACCCGGGCTGGGGCAGGATGGGGCCCCTGAGCCGCTCCGGTTCCCTGTCCCTGTCCCTGTCCCCTGTCCCTGTCCCCGTGCCGCGGTGCCCACGCGGGTCCCCCTGAGCCCCCGTCCCCGCAGGGTCCCGACAGCTCCGAGCAGCCCCAGCCCGGCGAGGCCAAGAGCGAGCTCCGCAACTACACCGTGAGTGGAGTGGGGGTCCCGGCTGCGCGGGGGTCCCAAACCGGGCGGCTCCCGGGGGTCCCGCCCTGCTGGCGGAGCAGCCCCGGGGGGCTCGGGCACCCCGGGCTGGGTGTGGGGACACGGGGGGAGCCCCGGAGCGCCCCCAGCCGCCGGTGCTGCCCCGCAGGAGGGGAAGCTGATCGACCGCGTGTTCAACACCTACCGGCTCATGCACACGCACCAGACCGTGGAGTTCGTCCGCAGGAAGGTGCCACCTGCCCCGGGCCACCCCCGGCGTCACCCCCCGTCCCCCGGTGCCACCACAGCGGGGCTGTCCCAGCCCTTCCCCCCCGCACCCCAAACCCAGCCCCGCCGCCCCATCCCAGCCCGGCTGGGGGCACCGAGGGGCACCGGCCCCCCGGGGAGGGGATGGCGCTGTCCCCACGTGTCGCGTGTCCCCAGAGCGCCCAGTACGGCTCCTGCTCGCAGCGGAGGATGAGCGTGATGGAGGCGCTGGAGCTGCTGGACCAGCTCGTGGACGAGTCGGACCCCGACGTGGATTTCCCCAACTCCTTCCACGCCTTCCAGACGGCCGAGGGGATCCGCCGGGCGCACCCCGACAAAGGTAGGGCCGGAGCCCGCCCTGTGCCCCGCCCTGCGCCCCGCCGGGTCCCGGCCCGGGGCTGACACGGCCCCGCTCGCCCCCAGACTGGTTCCACCTCGTGGGGCTCCTGCACGACCTGGGCAAGGTGCTGGTGCTGTTCGGGGAGCCCCAGGTGAGCAGCACGGCGGGGAGGGGGCTCGGGGGGATCCCCCCGCGGCCGGGGGACCCTCGGGGGGCGCTGTGACCCCCGTGCCCCCCGGCAGTGGGCCGTGGTCGGGGACACCTTCCCGGTGGGCTGCAAGGTGCAGAAGTCGGTGGTGTACGGGGACTCCACCTTCCACGAGAACCCCGACACCAGAGACCCCCGGTACAGGTGAGCGGGACCCCCGGCGGGTTTGGGGGGCGGGGGCTGCACCCCCGGCCCGGCCGTGCTGCAGGGGGGGGTCCAGCCCCTCAATTCCCACCCCATCCCCAGCACCGAGTACGGGATGTACCAGCCCGGCTGCGGCCTGGACAACGTCCTCATGTCCTGGGGCCACGATGGTGAGTCTGGGGGGCCGGGGGTTCCCTCCTGGCCGCAGGGCCCCCTGCCCCAAAGGGGTCCGGGTGCCCCCCAAAGGGGCTGTGCTGACCCCCCCATTGCCCCCTCTGCATGGACTGCAGCCCTTGGTGTGGGGCAGGGGCTGCTCTTTGGGGGGGCTGCAGCTCCCGGGGGGGGCTCTGCACCTCTCGGGGTCCCCCCCAGCGGGGCTCCAGCCCCTGCCCACGCTCACCCCCCCTTTTCAGAGTACATGTACCAAGTGATGAAGTTCAACAACTTCGCCCTGCCCAAGGAGGTGAGCTCAGCCTGGGGGGGGGTACTCAGACAGGGACCCCCGGGAGGTTTGGGGGTGCGGGGGGGAGCACCCTAACCCCGTGTCCCCCCCACCCCAGGCCTTCTACATGGTTCGCTTCCACTCCTTCTACCCCTGGCACGCCCACGGTGACTACGGGCACCTGTGCTCGGAGGAGGATCGCCGCATGCTGCCCTGGCTCCGGGAGCTCAAGTGCGTGCCCGGGAGGGGCTGGGGGCTCGGCCGGGCCCCCCCGGGGCTGTGGGGGGTGCAGCCCCCGCCCTGACCCCCCCCCGTTTGCCCCCGCAGCAAGTTTGACCTGTACACCAAGCAGGAGGAGCTGCCTGACGTGCAGCAGCTCCGCGCTTACTACCAGGGCCTCATCGACAAATACTGCCCGGGGCAGCTCTGCTGGTGACCCCCCTGTCCTGCGGGACCCCCGAACCCCGCTGAGCCCCCCCAAACCCTGCTGGGACCCCCAGACCCTGCCAGGCCCCGCCCTGGGGCTCTACAATAAACCTGCTCCTGCTGCACCCCTGTGTCAGTGCCCCCCTCCACAGGGGTCACCCTGCCCAGAGCAGGACCCCCAAAATCCCAAATCCCAAACCCAGGAGAGCTGCAGGGCTGGAATGTCAAAGGCTTTAATTAGAAAATTATAGGAAACCTCTGGGCTCGGGCTGAGCCGGGCAGGGGGGAACCACGGGATGGGCAGAGCCCGCTGGGGGGAGCACCCCAAAGTGCCGGGGGGGACCCCAAAGTGACCTGAGGGGCTGGGCAGGGTAACCGGAGGGCTGGCACTGCCCAAACTGCCCCAGCCCGTGGGCACAGAGCCCCCACCTGCTCTGAGCCCCTGACCTGTGCTGAGCCCCCCCACCGTGGGGCCTGGAGGGGTCCCTGGGCACTGGGGAGGGGTCCCCCGACATTGGGGCTGGGTCCCCGAGGGGTCTCTGGGCACTGGTGCAGGGTCCCAAGACACTGGGACATGTCCCCAAGCAGCCCCCAAACCCTAGGGAGGGGTCCCCAGGAGCGCCTGGACACAGGGGAGGTGTCCCCAAGGGTCCCCAGGTAGCGGTGGGAGGTGTCCCCAAGCCCCGGGTGTGTCCCCACAGGCAGTGGGAGGTGTCCCCAAGCCCCGGGTGTGTCCCCACCCCGCATGGCCACACCGTGCTGAAGGCGCTGGCCCGGGCTGGGGTCCAACAAGCGCTGCCCCCCCAGCTGGGGACTCCCTCCCTGCCCCCCGTTTTTGGGGGGCTGCGGGGGCTACTTCTTCCTCTTGTTGGCCGGCCGGCCCTCGGGCCGCGTCCCCTCCGTGCCCCGCGTCCCCTCCGTGCCCCGCGTCCCCTCCGTGCCCCGCGCCCCGTTGCGCTCTCCCCGCTCCCGGGGCCCTTTGTGGCGGGCGGGGGGCGGCCCCCGCCGGGCCAGGGCCCGCAGCAGCCCCGCGGTGGCGGCCACCAGGTAGAGGGACCAGAGCAGGGCCGGGCCCGACACGGGCTGGCACAGGCGGCGCACGGAGCTCAGCAGCCGCGGCAGCAGCGCCTCAGCCCGGCGGCGAACGGGGGGCTTGTCCTGGGGGGAACGGGAATAGGGGGGAAATGGGGGTCAGGGGGCTTGTCCTGGGGGGGAGAAATGGGAATAGGGGGGAAACGGGGGTCAGGGGGGCTTGTCCTGGGGGAAATGGGAAAAGGGGGCAAACGGGGGTCAGGGGGGCTTGTCCTGGGGGGGAGAAATGGGAAAAGGGGGGAAACGGGGGTCAGGGGGGCTTGTCCTGGGGGGAACGGGAATAGGGGGGAAACGGGGATCAGGGGGCTTGTCCTGGGGGGGGAACGGGAATAGGGGGGAAACGGGGGTCAGGGGGCTTGTCCTGGGGGACAAATGGGGTCAGGTGGGCTTCTGCTATGGGGAGAGGGGTCAGGGGGGAAAAGGGGGTCGGGGGGATTGACCTGGGGGAAAGGGGTTCAGGGGGGCTTGTCCTGGGGGACAAACAGGGTCAGGGGGGCTTGTCTAGGGGGGAAAGGCATTCAGGGGGAATTGTCCTGGGGAGAAAAGGGGTTCAGGGGGGCTTCTGCTGGGGGAAAGGGGGCAGGGGGGATTGTCCTGGAGGAAAAAGGGGGTCAGGCAGGATTGTCTTGGGGGAGAACAGGATCAGGGGGGATTGTCTTGGAGAAAAAATGGGTTTGAGGGAGGGAAGGGATTGGGGGTGAGGGAAAAGGGCCAGGTGTTGAAAAAGGGAATCAGGGTGAGGGAATGGGGTCAGGGGACAGGGAGAGGGAGAGAAGAGGGTCAGGGTAAAGGAAGGGGGGATCAGGGGCTGATAAAGGGGATCAGGGTGAGGGAATGGGGTCGGGGCGAAGAAAAGGGGTCAGGGTAAGTGAAGGGGGTCAGGGAGGGGGAGGTGGGGCCAGGAAGAGGGGGCCAGGGGAACAAGGGACAGGGAAGGGGTCAGGGGGCCGAGGGACAGGGAGGGATGGGGGCTCAGGGGTAAGGGAAGGGGGGATCAGGGGCCAGAAAAGGGAGTCAGGGGAGAGGGATGGGGGCTTGGGGGGCCAAAGGTGAGCGAAGGGGATCAAGGTGAAGGAAGAAAGGGTCACGAGCAGTGGAACAGGGTCAGGGAGAGAGTGGGGGTAAGGGAAGGGGGGTCAGGATCATGGCAGGAGGGCCAGGGGTGTTGAAGGACGGGGGTCAGGAGCCAGGGAGGGGTGACCCCGTGCCCACCTTGAGGCCGTGCTGGCTGAGCAGGGACTCCAGCGTGGGGTGTCCCAGGGACACGGCTGGGAAGAACTCCTGCACGTGCTGCCGCCGCCACCACGGTGCTGGGCCTGGCCTGGGGGCACAGGGGGCTCAGGTGACCCCAAACCCTCTCCCCCAGGGCCGGGCTGGGGGCACAGGGGCCCCTCCCCGCTCACCTGCCCTCGCTGGGGGATGTGAACCAGTACTTGTAGAGCTGGGCCCGCAGGAAGGTGGGAGGGCGGGCGTGGAACGGGTACCGGGACTCGTCCGTCTGCACCAGGCGGATCACTGCGGGACAGGGGCCAGGGATGGGGACAGCCTGGCATGGGGGACAGCCCAAACACACCTGGGGACAGCCCAAACACACCTGGGGACAGCCCTGGCACGGGGGGACAGCCCAAACACACCTGGGGACAGCCCAAACACACCTGGGGGCAGCCCAAACACATCTGGGGACAGCCCAAACACACCTGGGGACACCCCAAACACACCTGGGGACAGCCCAAACACACCTGGGGACAGCCCAAACACATCTGGGGACACCCCAAACACACCTGGGGACAGCCCAAACACACCTGGGGACAGCCCAAACACACCTGGGGGCAGCCCAAACACATCTGGGGACAGCCCAAACACACCTGGGGACACCCCAAACACACCTGGGGACAGCCCAAACACACCTGGGGACAGCCCAAACACACCTGGGGACAGCCCTGGCACGGGGGGACAGCCCAAACACACCTGGGGGCAGCCCAAACACACCTGGGGACAGCCCAAACACACCTGGGGACAGCCCCAGCACGGCGGGGACAGCCCAAATGCAACCCAAACACACCTGGGGACAGCCTGAACCCACCCCAGACACAGCCAGGGACAGCCCCCAAACCAAAACAAGGACACCCCAAACCCAAACCTGGACACCTCCAAGGCTGTGGGGACACCCCAAATCCATCCAGGGACACCCCAAACCCAAACAGGGAACACCTCAAAACCATGGTGGCACCAATGCTGGGGAGGTCCCACCATACCCTCGGCCCCCAGAGCCCGCAGCCCCCGTGTCCCCTGTCCCCGTGTCCCCTGTCCCAGTGTCCCCTGTCCCGGTGTCCCCTGTCCCGGTGTCTGACCGTCGGGCTGTCCCTGCAGCAGGCGCAGCACCAGGGCACTGAACCAGGGGCTGTTCTGATGGGGCCCGAGGGCGGCGAACCAGAGCTGCCAGTCCAGGCGGGGCTGGTGCGGGGCCACCACGGCCGGCGCCGCGCTCACGTTCCCGGGCTTGTACATGAACTCGATCTCCTGGGGACGGGAACCACGGCTGCCATGGCAACGGGGACAGGACACCTCCGGAACCCAGCCCCAGCCAGGGCCCCAAGTCACCTCAGCCCAGGAAAGGGACATTCCCATCCAAAATCCTGGGATTCTGGGGCAGGACACCTCCAGAACCTGATTCAACCAAGTGCCTGGAGTCACCTCAGCCCCAGGAAAAGGACATTCCCACCCCAAATCCCAGGATTCTGTAAAAGAGACACCTCCAGAACCCAATCCCCTCCAGTGCTTGGAGTCACCTGAGCCCAGGAAAAGGACATTCCCACCTAAAATCCTGAGATTCTGTGACAGGGACACCTCCAGAACCTGATCTAACCAAGGGCACAGTTCTGCCCATGGTCACCACAACCTCAGGAAAAGGCCATTCCCACCTCAAATCCTGGGATTCTGTGACAGGGGCAGCACCAACCACAGCTGACCCAACCACAGGTCTCATCCTGCTTGGGGTCACCTCAGACCCAGGGAAAGGACGTTCCCACCCAAAATCCCGGGATTCTGGGGCAGGACACCTCCAGAACCTGATCCAACCAAGGGCCTGGTCCTGCCCAGGGTCACCACAGCCCCAGGAAAAGGACCCAGGGTGGCTCTAATCCCAGCAACGGACAGGATGAGAGGAAACGGCCTCGAGTTGCACCAGGGAAGGTTTAGGTTGGATATTGGGAAAATTCCTCCTGGAAAGGGCTCCCCAGGCCTGGCACAGGTTGGAGTCCCCAACCCCCAGAGATTTCAAAGCTGTGTGGATGTGGCACCTGGGGACATGGGCAGTGGTGGCCTTGGCAGTGCTGGGAATGATTGGACTCCACGATCCCCATGATTCCAACCAGACCAACTGCACCATTCCCTGCTCCTGCCCTCTGCTGCCCCTTGGCCCTGGCAGGAAGAGCTCCTGGGGCAATTCCCTGGCAGGAAAAACTGGGCCTTGGGACTCCATGAGCTCAGAGCCCCTTCCCAACCCTGACTCGGTGTCCCCACCCTTGGCTCAGCGTCCAGTTGTGCCCAGCCCACACTCACCATCCAGCTGTGCCCATTCCCGTGCCCATCCCAGGCTCCCCATTCCCGTGCCCATCCCAGGCTCCCCATCCAGCTGTGCCCATCCCAGGCTCCCCATCCAGCTGTGCCCAGCCATGCCCATCCCAGGCTCCCCATCCAGCTGTGCCCATCCCCGTGCCCATCCCAGGCTCCCCATCCAGCTGTGCCCATCCCAGGCTCCCCATCCAGCTGTGCCCAGCCATGCCCATCCCAGGCTCACCGTCCAGCTGTGCCCGTCGTAGCTGCCCTCCAGGATGACCTCGGGCCGGCCGCCCACGCCGGTCATCCTGCGGAAGAGCCCGTAGGAATTGACCACCTGGAACCGCTCCACGGCCCCGAACATCTGGTGGATGCCGGGCCACAGCTTCCCGTTGGACTCGTGCTCGATGTAGGTGAAGGGCACCTGGGGGGACGGGGGGGGGGCTCTGTCACGGCCTGGGGGGGTTTGGGGGTCCCCAAGAGCCCCGTGGCCCCCAGGCCTCACCAGGCTGACGGCGAACAGGCCCACGGTGGCCGTGGCCATGATGGCCCACTGCAGGGTGGCCCACAGCTTCCAGAAGCATCCCCGGACGCAGGCACAGCTGGGGGGGCACAACTGGGGGGTTATGGGGGCAAAGAGGCTCAGCCCCCCCGGTTTGGGGGGGTTAAACCCCTCCACACTAAATCTGATAGCTCGAATTCTGGAGTGGGACCACCCCTTCCCAGCTCCCAGGGTGTGACACCCCAGTGTCCCCCACGCCCCTGGGGGCACCTCAATTCCACCCACACCCCTGGGGGCACCCTGATTTCACCCACACCTCTGGGGGCACCCCAATTCCACCCACGCCCCTGGGTCCCACTGTCCCCCTACACCCCTGGTTTCACCCACAGCCCTGGAGACACCCCGGTGTCCCCCCACACCCCTGGGAGCACCTCAGTTTCATCCACAGCCCTGGGATCACCCCAGTTTCACCCACAGCCCTGGGATCACCTTGGTGTCCCCCACACCCCTGGGATCACCCCAGTTTCACCCACAGCCCTGGGATCACCTTGGTGTCCCCCACACCCACCGGTACATGGCCGCAAGGATCTCCCAGGACAGGGACAGGGAGGCCACCCCCACGAGCGGCAGCGTCACCGTGCGCAGCCACATGGTGAACTCATGGTAGGTGAAGGCTGCAGGGGGGACAGCCCGGGGTCAGGGATAGCACGGGGTCGGGGACAGCCCTGGGTCGGGGACAGCCCTGGGTCGGGGACAGCCCGGGGTCGGGGACAGCCATGGGTCGGGGACAGCCATGGGTCGGGGACAGCCATGGGTCAGGGACAGCCCGGGGTCGGGGACAGCCCGGGATCAGGGACAGCCCAGGGACAGGGACAGCCCTGGGTCGGGGACAGCACGGGGTCAGGGACAGCCATGGGTCAGGGACAGCCATGGGTCAGGGACAGCCATGGGTCGGGGACAGCCATGGGTCGGGGACAGCCCGGGGTCGGGGACAGCCCGGGGTCGGGGACAACATGGGGTCAGGGACAGCACGGGGTCAGGGACAGCCATGGGACAGGGACAGCCCTGGGATGGGCACAGCCCGGGGTCAGGGCCGGCCCCTGTGCCCAGGAGGGTCACACGGGCTGTGCCCAGGAGGGGCACACGGGCTGTGCCCAGGAGGGGCACACGGGCTGTGCCCAGGAGGGGCACACAGGCTGTGCCCTGGCACGTACCCACTTTGGAGTCCAGCAGTTTCCTGTCCCAGTCAATCTCCAGGCCGAAGTAGTGCACGGTCCAGCAGAGCAGGAGCCCGTAGGTGCTGAGCTCCAGCAGCGTGCCCAGCACTGAGCCCAGGCTGGGGGGCCAGCCTGGGGCACAGAGGGGCTCAGAGCCTGCCTGGGCCCCCCCTCACAGCCCTGGGGTCACCCACGGGCACAGGGCCCTGCCTGCACTGTCACCTGTCCCCTGCCCAGCCTGGAAAGGACCCCCAAACCAGGGATGCTGGGGGTCCCACTGCCGCCAGTGTTGGAAAGGAAGGAGCAGGGAAAGGCCCAGGAGCAGCAGAACCTCACTGGGACACAGAATTCCAAAGGCTGGGAGCTCCTTGTGGGGTGACAGCAATGCCAGGAAGGATGATCACACAGATCATTTATCTGTTATTATTTATCTTCCTTAATTCCCTGATTTCAGAGGAAAAAGAAACCTCCTCTTCCTCCTCCTCCCCCCACACCCAGCTCTGACCCATTGCAGCTCCAGCCCCAACACCAGGGAGGAATCAGGGAATCCTGGAATGATTTGGGTGGGCAGGGACCCCAGAGCCCCTGCAGTGCCAGCCGTGCCATGGCAGGGACACCTCCCACTGTCCCAGGCTGCTCCAGCCCCAGTGTCCAGCCTGGCCTGGGGCACTGCCAGGGATGCAGGGGCAGCCCCAGCTGCTCTGGCAATCCCAGCCCAGCCAGGAATTCCTCATTGCCAAGATCCCATCCCTGGCTGCCCTCTGGCACTGGGAGCCATTCCCTGGGTGCTGTCCCTGCAGGCCTTGGCCCCAGTCCCTGTCCAGCTCCAGGCCAGGCTGGATGGCCCTGGAGCACCCCAGGACAGTGGGAGGTGTCCCCACCCATGGGGGCTGGAATGGGACGGGATTTAAGGTCCCTTCCCACCCCATCATTCCCTGGTTTCACAGCTGGGGTGTCCCATGGGCACAGCCCCTGCCCTGGGGTGAGTGTGGCAGCTCCCACAGTGTCCCCTGTGCCAGCCTGGGGCTCTCACCATTGCTGGGCCTCCTGCGGGGCCGGCCCAGCCAGTGCCCCACGTGCTCCTCGTCCAGCAGGGAGAAGGCCAGCACGATGGTCAGCACGTTGAAGAAGTTGTAGTTGCCCGTGAGGATGATGAGGACCTGCAGCAGGACCTGGGGGGCACAGGGGGGGTTTGGGGGTGTCACAGGGCCAGGGGGGCAGAGGACACTGGGCACAGCCCAACCAGCACCTCCAGTGTGGCCACCTCCCCTCCCAGTGCCTGTGGGGACGAGCCAGCCCCAGCCCTGGAGAGGCCCCCGTGGGGACCCCCCTGGCACAGAGAGACCCAGGGGTGTCACAGACACGTTTTTCTTTACATCCTTTTAAAGTTTTAAACTTGCTTTACCTTCCTACTAATCCTATCTCACAACAAAAAGTGAGCACACCAGTAATTAACCAACACCAAACCCACCACGCTCACTAGTACAGCACCCAAAAAATCCCCAAATTAATAAAATCCTGGATTAACAAAAAGCGAGCACACCAGTAATTAACCAACACTAAACCCTCCACACTCATTATACGCCACCCAAAAAATCCCAAAATTAATAAAATCTGAAATCAACAAAAAGTGAGTACACTAATAATTAACCAAAACTAAACCCACCACACTCACCAGTACACCACCCAAAAAATCTTAATAAAATCTGAAATCAACAAACTGAGTACACCAGTAATTAACCAAGACTAAACCCACCACACTCACTATACGCCACCCGAAAAATCCCAAAATTAATAAAATCCCAAATTACAAAAAGTGAGTACACAAGTACTTATCCAACACTAAACCCACCACACTCATTAGCACCCCACTTGAAAAATCCCAAAATTCATAAAATATCAAATCAACAAAAAGTGAATACACCAGTAATTAACCAACACTAAACCCACCACACCCACTACTACACCACCCAAAACCCCCCAAAATTCATAAAATCCTGACTTTACAAAAAGCAAATACACCAGTAATTAACCAACACTAAATCCTCCACAGTGATTAGCACAACACACAAAAAATCCCAAAATTAATAAAATCCCAAACTTACAAAAAGTGAACACACTAGTAATTAACCAACACTAAACCCACCACACTCACTAGTACAACACCCAAAAAAATCCCAAAATTCATAAAATAGCAAATTAACAAAAAGGGTACACTAATCTTTAACCAACACTAAACCCACCACACTCACTAGTACAGCACCCATAAAATCCCAAAATTAATAAAATCCCAAATTTACAAAGTGAATACACTAAGAATTAACGAACACTAAACCCTCCACAGTGATTAGCACACCATTCAAAAAAATCCCAAAATTAATAAAACCTCAAATCAACAAAAAGCGAGTACACCAGTAATTACCCAACATTAAACCCAGTACATTCATTAGCACACCACCCAAAAAACCTTAATAAAATCTGAAATCAACAAAGCGAGCACACCAGTAATTAACCAACACTAAACCCAGTACCCTCATTAGCACACCGCCCAAAAAATCCCGAAACCAACAAAATCCCAAATAATCAAACCCAAACCTCTCCAGGAGCCCCCTGAGGTGCAGGATTGCCCACCCCAGCCCACCCCCAGAGGCAGGAGCCCCCCTGAAGGGCAGGATTACCCACCCCAGCCCATCCCCAGAGGCAGGAGCCCCCTGAGGTGCAGGATTGCCCACCCCAGCCCATCCCCAGAGGCAGGAGCCCCCTGAGGTGCAGGATTACCCACCCCAGCCCATCCCCAGGGGCAGGAGCCCCGTGAAGTGCAGGATTACCCACCCCAGCCCATCCCCAGAGGCAGGAGCCCCCTGAAGTGCAGGATTGCCCACCAATGCCCATCCCCAGGGGCAGGAGCCCCCTGAAGTGCAGGGTTACCCACCCCAGCCCATCCCCAGGGGCAGGAGCCCCGTGAAGTGCAGGATTGCCCACCCCAGCCCACCCCCAGAGGCAGGAGCCCCCCTGAAGGGCAGGATTGCCCACCACTGCCCATCCCCAGGGGCAGGAGCCCCCTGAGGTGCAGGATTGCCCACCAATGCCCACCCCCAGAGGCAGGAGCCCAGTGAGGTGCAGGATTACCCACCAGTGCCCATCCCCAGAGGCAGGAGCCCCTGAAGGGCAGGATTACCCACCAGTGCCCACCCCCAGAGGCAGGAGCCCCCTGAAGGGCAGGATTGCCCACCCCAGCCCATCCCCAGAGGCAGGAGCCCCCTGAAGTGCAGGGTTACCCACCCCAGCCCATCCCCAGGGGCAGGAGCCCCCTGAAGGGCAGGATAACCCATCCCCAGGGGCAGGAGCCCCCTGAAGTGCAGGGTTACCCACCCCAGCCCACCCCCAGAGGCAGGAGCCCCTGCCCACCTGGCAGTAGAAGGCGAAGAGGCGCAGGCGGCGCAGGGGCGCGAAGAAGAGCACGGGCACGGCCACCTCGATGACGTAGGTGGCCACCACGCTGAGCTTCTGGAACCACACGGGCAGCTGGTGGGCCAGCCACGCGCCCGGCGTGGGGATGCACTGGCTCTCGTAGTGGTAGGTCAGAGCTGGGGGGCACACAAACCCCAAACGTTCACCCCAATCCCGGGCAATCCCGGCTTTTCCCATCGCTGAGTACAACCAGGGCTAACCAGGGAAAAGCTTCCCGGGGCAAAAGTGATTCCAGGTTAAGGGGTTCCTCGGGGTTGAGGGATACAGGGAGCTTTGGGGGGGCTTTCCATAATTTACTGCCTAAAAATTCACCCCAATTCTGGGTAATTCTGGTTTTTCCCACCCTCATCTCACCTGCACCCCACATCTGTGAGTCCCCAATAGCTGAGCCCCCAAAGCTGCAGCCCTCACCTGTGAGTCCCCCAACACCTGAAACCCCAAACTTGTGAGCCCTCCCAAACAGCTCCCCCCCAAAGCTGCAGCACTCCCCAACACCTGAACCCTGAAAGCTGCAGCCCTCGCATGTGAGCCCCCCAACATCTGAACCTCCAGAGCAGCCCCCTCACCTGTGAGCCCCGCAAGAGCTGAGCCCCCTCACCCGTGAGCCCCCACCAGGTGGGGCAGCACCTGGTGAGTTTCACAACCCCTAAAACTGGAGAATTCCCCCCAAGAGCTGAGCCCCCAAAGCAGCCCCTGTCACCTGCGAGCCCCCCAAGAGCTGAGCCCCCAAAGCAGCCCCTGTCACCTGTGAGCCCCCCAAGAGCTGAGCCCCCAAAGCAGCCCCTGTCACCTGTGAGCCCCCAAAGCAGCCCCTGTCACCTGTGAGCCCCCCAAGAGCTGAGCTCTCCTCACCGGTGAGCCCCCACCAGGTGGGGCAGCAGCTCATGAGCTTCATAACCCCTAAAACTGGAGAATTCTCCCCAAGAGCTGAGCCCCCTCACCGGTGAGCCCCCACCAGGTGGGGCAGCGGCTGGTGAGTTTCACCACGCCCGAGGCGAACATGAGGCGGAAGAGGAGCCAGCGCACGGCCCAGAAGGTGACGGCGTCGTGGGGCCTCCAGGCCGGGGACCCCCATCGCAGCAGGCGCAGGGGGGCCACCAGCACGGCCAGGAACCCGGCCTCCAGCAGCAGGCTGTCCCTGGGGGATGGGGGGGACAGCGCTGAGACCCCCACCCTGCACCCCACAGGGCACTGGGGACACGGGCATGTCCTGCTCGTGGAGCTGGCGACACGGCCATGACCTGTATGTGGGGTGGGGACACAGCCACGCCCTGCTCCCCATCCCACTGTGCCCCCACTGCATTCCCCAGAGCCCTCCACCTCCCCTGTCCTGATCCCCAGAGCCCCCTGTGCGCCCCAACCCAGTCTCCAGAGCCCCCCCACCCCACTGTGTCCCCTGTCCCTTGGGCAGCCCATTGTCCTGGTCCCCAGAGCCCCTTGTGCCCCCCATCCAGGTCCTGGGGAGTCCCCCAGACCCTACAGCCCCTCAGATCCCCGTGTCTGGTCCCCAGAGCCCCCCATGTCCCCTGTCCCATCACCAGAGCCCCCCACCCCACTGTGCCCCCTGTCCCACCCTCCAGGACCCTCTGTGCCCCCCACCCTGGGGGCCCAGGATGGTTCCCCAGCCCTGAGCCCCCCAAAAGCCCCAAAGGTGAGGGGGGCCTGACTCACCACTGGAAGTACAGGAACACCTGTCCCACCTGCGGAGAGGGAGCGGGGTGGGGATCAGCCGGGGGGGGTCTGACACCCCCCGACACCTCCCCATGGGGAGAGGGGTGGGCAGAGACCCCCTGGGCCCCCCTGGCACGGGAGCAGTGGAGGGAACAGCCACCCCTGGGAGGGCTGGGCTCACGCAGATCATCTGCCCTTCCTTAATTCCTGATTTCAGAGGGAAGTGAAACCTCCTCCTCTTCCTCTTCCTCCTCCTCCTCGCCCCACACCCAGCTCTGACCCATTGCAGCTCCAGCCCCAACACCAGGGAGCATCCAGGGAATCCTGGCATGGGTTGGGTGGGCAGGGACCCCAGAGCCCCTGCAGTGCCAGCTCTGCCATGGCAGGGACACCTCCCACTGTCCCAGGCTGCTCCAGCCCCAGTGTCCAGCCTGGCCTGGGGCACTGCCAGGGATGCAGGGGCAGCCCCAGCTGCTCTGGCAATTCCAGCCCAGCCAGGAATTCCTCATTGCCAAGATCCCATCCCTGGCTGCCCTCTGGCACTGGGAGCCATTCCCTGGGTGCTGTCCTTGCAGGCCTTGTCCCCCTGCACCTCCAGGCCAGGCTGGACGGGGTTGGAGCACCCCAGGACAGTGGGAGGTGTCCCTGCCCGTGGGGGCTGGAATGGGATGGGATTAACAGCCCCATCCCACCCCATCCTTCCCTGATTCCATCACTGTGCCTCCCCCAGCACCCTGGGCACGCCAGGAGCTGGCGGGACGAGCCACCACCCCGCTGTCCCCTGCCGTCCCCGCACCTGGTAGAGCGACAGATAGAACATCCTGAGCAGGGCAAACACCAGGCAGTCCCGCATGGAGTCGCAGAGCAGCGCCCCGAGCGCCGCCAGCATTCCCAGCAGGCAGAGCAGCTCCATGCCCTGCTCCGTGTCCAGCCCCAGGCGCGGCCCCAGCCACAGCAGCGTGGGGACATCGCGGAGCTGCTCCCAGAGCCCCTTCCCGCTCAGCCGCAGCACCCGCCGCGCCGGCAGCAGCCCCTCGCGGCCGTACAGCCCTGCGGACAGCAGGGAACACGGATTAGACCCGGCACTCCGGGGAAAACCCGGCTTGAACACGGCATTCCGGGGAAAACCTGGCGAAAACCCGGCATTCCAGGGAAAACACGGCTTAAACTCAGCATGCCAGGGAAAACACAGCTTAAACCCGGCATAAACCTGGCATGCCAGGGAAAACACAGCTTAAACCCGGCATGCCTGGGAGAAAACCCGGCATAAACCCCACATTCCCGGGAGAAAATCTGGGAAAAACCCCCGGTAATCCCGGGAGAAAACCCGGCATAAATCCGGCACTCCCGGGGAAAACCCGGCATAAACCCCATATTTCGGGGGAAAACCCCGCCATTCCCCCGAGAACCGCGGCATTCCCGGGAAAAAAACCCGGCAGCACCACCCGGAACCCCCCCGAGGAGCCGGGGCTGGTGCCGGGACAAACCCGAGGCATCGGGAGTGAGACCCGGTCCCGTCCCTGCCTCCATCCCTGCCTCCCTCCCGGCTCTCCCGGCCTTGATCCCTGCCGGAGCGGGCGGGAAGAGCCCAGGTGCGAGCCAGGAGCTGCCAAAGCCACGTGGAAGGGACGGGCGCAGGCGGCTGCTGGGGCTCAGGGGGACCGGAGCCGCGCCGGGACGGCCGGTGCTCCCGGGAAGAAGGAAACGAGGGAGGGAAACGAGGGGGGAAACGGGAGATGGAGGCGGCGGGAGAAGGGAAAATGATAACGGGGATACGGAGAGATCGGCCCGGCAGCGGGACGGGGACGGACTGTCCCTGCCCCGGCTCCGCCGGTCCCCTCCCGACCCCGATCCCGTCCCGGTTCCACGGGTCCCACTCTCGGCTCCACCGGCCACGTCCCCAGCTCTCTCCCGGCTCTGCCCCGGTTCCCCCAGACCCACTCCCAGCCCTATCCCGGTTCTCCCGTCCCTGTCCCAGTTCTCCCGCCCCTAGCCCGGTTCCCTCGGCCCCACTCCCAGCTCTGTCCTGGTTCCCCCAGCCCTATCCCAGTTCTCCCGGTCCCACTCCCAGCTACGTCCCGGTTTCCCGGGCCCCACTCCCGGCCTCATCCCCATCCCTATCCCGGTTCCCTCGGCCCCACTCCCGGATCTGTCCCGGTTTCCCCGGTCCCATCCCCATCTCTATCCCGGTTCCCTCGGCCCCACTCCCATCCCTATCCCGGTTTCCCCGGCCCCACTCCCGTCCCTGCCCCGATTCTCCCGGACCCACTCCCGTCCCTGTCCCGGTTCCCCGGCCCCAGTCCCGGCTCTGCCCCGGTTCCCCCTGCCCTGTCCCGGTTCCCCCGCCCCAGTCCCGGCTCTGTGCCCGTTCCCGGTCCCGCCCGGCAGTGCCCGCCGCGGTACCGGGGATCTGTACGTAGAGGGAGCCGAAGGCGGCGATGTAGACGGCGGCCAGCCCGGCCAGGAACAGCGCCCGCGGCCGCGCCAGCTCCCCCATGGCGGCCATGGCGGCCCCGGGCCCGGCGGCGCGCGGCGCTGACGTCAGCGATGCCGTGACGTCATCGGCGCGCGGGGTGCGTCGCGGAGCGCGGGAAGGACGAAAATGGCGGCGGCGATCGGGGGACGAGGTGGGGCTGGTGAGGGGCGGGCAGTGGGGACACGGCGGGATCGGGGTTTGTATGGGGACCGGGACCGGGATCGGGGTCAGGGTTTGTATGGGGACCGGGATCGGGATCAAGGTTTGGATCGGGATCGGGATCTGGATGGGGACCGGGACCGGGATCACGATCGGGATTGAGGTTTGAATGGGGACCGGGACTGAGATCGGGATCACGGTCAGGACCGAGGTTTGAATGGGGACCGGGATCAGGTCGGGATCGAGACCGTGATTGGGATCTGGATCAGAATCACGATCGGGATCGAGGTTTGGATGGGGAGCGGGACCGGGATCAGGGTCGGGATTGAGGTTTGAATGGGGACCGGGATGGGATCGGGGTCGGAATGCCGGTCGGGATTGAGGTTTGAATCGGGACCGGGATCAGGATCGGGACTGAGCTTTGAATGGGTACGGGGACCGGGATTGGGATCGGAATCACGGTCGGGATCGAGGTTTGGATGGGGAGCGGGACCGGGATTGGGATCGGAATCACGGTCGGGATCGAGGTTTGGATGGGGACCGGGATCAGGTCGGGATCACAGTGGAGATTGAGGTCGGGATGGGGACCAGGATTGGGATTGGGATCACAGTCGGGATCGAGGTTGAGAGTGCAGTTGGGGTAGGGATTAGGATGGGAATTGGGGTCGGGATTGGAATTGAGGTTGGGCTCGGGACCAGGGCAGAGTTAAGGATGGGAATTGGGGTCAGGGTCAGGTGAAGGTTGGGATAGGGGATGGGATTGGGGTGAGAATCAGGGTGGGGAGCGGGATCAGGGCTGGGACTGGGTTCCAGATTGGGATTGGGATTGAGTTTGAGGTCGGGGTCAGGGTTGGGACTGAAGTTAGGGTCAGGATCAGGTCAGGATTGGGATCACGGTCAGAGTGAGAATCGGGGCCAGGGCTGGGACTGGGGTTGGGGTCAGGGTCAGGATTGGGGTTGGGATCACGATCAGGGTCAGGATCGGGACTGGGCTTGGCAGTGGGGTTGGATCTGAGTGTCGGGATCGGGATTGCTGTTGGGATTGGGGTGGGGATCTTCCAGCCCAAACAATTCCCCGTTGCCTGAGCTGTGTCCCCGTTCCCACCCAGCCGAGCTGTGATTCCTGCAGAGCTTCCCCTGGAGCTGTCCCCTGCCCTGCAGCCCAGGACACTCATTCCCTGAGGGACCCTCCTCCAGGGCGGGGAGCTCCCAGGCCGCTTTTGGGGTGTCTGCAAGGGGGATCCCACCATGGAAGAGGTGGATTCCCGCTTCCTGCACCTGCTGCAGCCCATCCGGGACCTCACCAAGAACTGGGAGGTGGACGTGGCTGCCCAGCTCGGGGAGTACCTGGAGGAGGTAACAGGGTCACCCTCGTGTCCCCTGCCCCTCCTCTTCTTTCTCCTTTTTCTTCATCTTCTTCCTTTTATCCCTCTCTTTCCTGCTCTTTTTCTCTCTATTTTTATCCCTCTTTTTCTCTCTCCTTTTTGTCTTCCTTTTCTTCATTTTATCCCTCTCCTTCTTTTCTCTCTCTTTTTATCCCTTCTTTTCTTCCTTTTACTCCTCTGTCTCTTTCCCCCTCTTTTTATCCCTCCTTTTCTCTCTTTTTCTCCCTTTTTTTCCTTTTCTCCCTCCCTTTCCCCCTCCTTTCCTGTCTCCTTTTTCTTCCTTTTATCCCTTTTTTTATCCCTCTTTTTCTTCCTTCTATCCCTCTCTTTCCCCCTCCTTTCCTCTCTCCTTTTTCATTTTCTCCCTATTTTTATCCCTCCTTTTCTCCCCTCCATGGCCAGGTGAATTTTCCCAGGTGAATCCCAGGGTCATCCAGCTGGGGTGGTGGCCTTGGGGACAATGACACCTTTCCCAGGCTCTCTGCCACCTCCCCTCATCCCTGTGGCACCCCAGACCCTGCCAGGCTCATCCTCTCCTCCTGCCTGTGAGGAACAGATGTATAAAGAATTCCCGAAACCTCACAGAAAGCTCTCACAGTTTTATACCTCTGTATGCAAACACTGAAACAAGGTGTGCTGACTTAAAGCCATAAAATAGAAATGACATTGTTGGGAGAGAGATTGAAGTAGGAACGAGTTTCAAAATATGGCCTTGCAAAAGAATTTTAAAGGAAAAAAAAATTTAATTTAATTAAGTTTTAATAAAAAACTTAATCTTAGAGAATTAAAACTGGGAAAGATGCATGGTAGCAAGACCACATGGAGGAAAAATAGAAATGATCAGTTAGAATTAACAGCAATATTAGAATTAACATAATTAATTGCAAGTGGTCAGTGTTAGAATTAACAGCAATATTGTGTGGCAGAAGCTAATAGGGTGAAAAATATTTACAAGGTGTTGTAACCAGAAAATAAGTTAGCTTTTAGTAGAACAGTGCTGAGTTTTAAATCTTTTATATCTCACCCTTCGTTGAGACTGATTAGAGAATAAAACCTTTTCAAACACCTCTGTAAAAGCTAAACCCAAACCCTGCCCTGCCCCTCCCAGCTGGACCAGATCTGCATTTCCTTCGACAATGGCAAAACCACCATGAACTTCATGGAGGCAGCGCTGCTGATCCAGGGCTCTGCCTGCATCTACAGCAGGAAGGTGAGCATCCCATCCCATCCCATCCCATCCCATCCCATCCCATCCCATCCCATCCCATCCCATCCCATGATCCTGAGCCACCCCGAGTCCCTGCGGTCACCCCACAATTCCCCCTGGCTTCAAGTCATTGATTGTTAATCTCAGCTCATCCTTCCGAAACTGGATCCCTTTGTAGGTGTTGGCAGCCCCAGGGAACAGCAGGAATTTTGCTGTTCTCCAGGGTGGGATATAAAATCCTATTTTGTCACAAAATTGTGGCATGTTGGAGCTTTTGGACCACAAATTCCTGGAATGGTTTGGCTGGGAAGGGACCTCTGAGCCCATCCAGTGCCACCATGGGCAGGGACACCTCCCACTGTCCCAGGCTGCTCCAATTCCAGGGATTTCCCCCAGTCGGGCCGTGGAATGGCTGAAAAAAGGGAAAAGAGCAGCAAACCCCAGGGAATTGACCCCCGTGATGGGAGAGGGGGAGTCCCTTGGGTGGAAGGGCTTTCCCAGGAGCTGCTCCCCCCTTTTCCAGCTCCAGGTGCTGTTTTCCAGGTGGAACACCTGTACATGCTGGTCTGCCAGACACTGGACTGCATCTCCAAGAAAAAGTGAGTGGGATTTTCCCTTCCCAGGGGGAAATTTCCCTTCCCAGAGGAGAATTTTCCCTTCCCAGAGGAGAATTTGTCCTGCAGAATCCCTGCCCTGGGTCTGTCCTGGGCCATCCCCACTCCCATCCCTGCCCTGGGAGGTGCATCCCAGGCTTAGGAATGTCATCACAGGGATAACACACAAAGCCAGGGCTGGTTTTCCTTCTGGTTCATGGGGATTCAGGAGCCCAAAGGAGCCTGAGGGAGCCTTTTCCAAAAGGAAAATCCCTTCGGAATGTGCTGCCAGCTCCTTTGGACTTCCACACTGACACGAACGAGAGGGAAAACCCTGTTATTTTTTGGGGGATTTTCCCACCTGGAGGGGCCACAGCAGGGCTGGAGGGACCCTTGGCCACCATTCCCTGGATCCTGAGCCCATTTTTCCCTAGGAGGGAGAAGCTCCCCACTTCCCTGGGCCCCGACGGCCGCGATGCCGACGCCACCTTCACGGAGAAGGAGGAGGAGGTGAGGCGGGCTCTGTGCTCCCTGTCCTGCTCCAGGAGGGTCCCCTGGTGTCCCTGCCAGCTGGGGTGACACTGGGGGGGCTTTCCTGCAGTTCCTGTCCCTGGATGACATCCCAGAAACCAGCCAGGCCAGCGTGGACATGAGGAGGGATCAGCAGCCTGCCGTAAGAGAAACCAGTTGCATTTTATGCCTCCTTTTAGTTCTCCTTTCCCTTCTTTTATTCCTCTGTTTATCCCTCCTTCCTCCTTTTCTCCTTCCTTTTTCCCTATATTCCTTCTTTTTATCCTTCCCTTTCCCCCTCCTTTTCTCCCTCTTATCCCTGTTTTTATCCCTCCCTTTCCTCTATCCTTTTTCCTCATTTTCTTCCTTTTGTCCCTCTCTTCCCCCTCCTTTTCTCCCTTCCTTTCCCTCTCCTTTTTCCTTCTTTTCTTCCTTTTATCCCGCTTTTTATCCTTTCCTTTTTCCCTTCTTTCCTCCCCTCCACGGCACCATTTTCCCAGGTGAATCCTGGGGCCATCCAGCTGGGGTGGTGGCCCTGGGGACAATGACACCTTTCCCAGGCTCTGTGCCACCTCCCTGTCCCTTTCCAGGCCGTGAGCATCGTTCCCCTCACCCCAATGTCCCTGGTGCCCCCGGAAGAGGGGGAGAAGAAGGAAAACCCCCTCCTGAGGTGCCACTCCTGGGATTGTCCCGTGTCCCCTCCCCTGGTGGGATTGTCCTGTGTCCCCTCCCCTGCTCCAGTCCCTGGATATGATTGTCCCATGTCCCCTCCCCTGCTCCAGTCGGGATCCATGGGTGGGATTGTCCTGCGTCCCCTCCCTGGTGGGATTGTCCCATGTCCCCTCCCCTGCTCCAGTCAGGATCCATGGGTGGGATTGTCCTGTGTCCCCGCCCCTGCTCCAGTCCCCGGTGGCATTGTCCTGTGTCCCTTCCCCTGGTGGAATTGTCCCATGTCCCCTCCCCTGGGTGGGATTGTCCTGTGTCCCTTCCCCTGGTGGAATTGTCCCATGTCCCCTCCCCTGGGTGGGATTGTCCCACATCCCCTCCCCTGGGTGGGATTGTCCCACATCCCCTCCCCTGCTCCAGTCCCTGGTGGCATTGTCCCACATCCCCTCCCCTGGGTGGCATTGTCCCGTGTCCCCTCCCCTGGGTAGAATTGTCCCGTGTCCCCTCCCCTGGGTGGCATTGTCCCGTGTCCCCTCCCCTGGGTAGAATTCTCCCTTGTCCCTTCCCCTGGGTAGAATTCTCCCGTGTCCCCTCCCCTGGGTGGCATTGTCCCGTGTCCCCTCCCCTGGGTGGCATTGTCCCGTGTCCCCTCCCCTGCTCCAGTCCCTGGTGAGATTGTCCCTTGTCCCCTCCCCTGGGTAGAATTCTCCCGTGTCCCCTCCCCTGGGTGGCATTGTCCCGTGTCCCCTCCCCTGGGTAGAATTGTCCCGTGTCCCTTCCCCTGGGTAGAATTGTCCCGTGTCCCCTCCCCTGGGTAGAATTGTCCCGTGTCCCCTCCCCTGGGTGGCATTGTCCCGTGTCCCCTCCCCTGCTCCAGCCGGGGTCCCTCAGCACACGCACGCAGTTCCTGCTGGGATCTGTGGAGGAGCAGGCCGCTCCGGGGATGTGCCCAGGGGCCGTGGTTGGGGACAGTGTCGTGCCGTGTCCCCGCAGCCGGCGCGGCGAGGTGCTGGCCAGCCGCAGGGATTTCCGCATGAACACCTCCACCCCCCACGCCTCGGGCGCCTTCCTGCTGGAGCTGGCCGGGCTCTCCCCCACCCACCCGCAGCTTGAGCAGCGCCTGGGGACAGCCACAGGTACTGGGGGCTCTGGGGTGCCTGTGTCGCTGTCGCTGTCCCTGCCAGGACTCACTGTCGCTGTCCCCAGCAGCGGCTCCGGGATCCAGCCCCGCGGAGCATCCGAGCACGGCCCTGGTGAGGGCACTGAGCTTCTGCGAGGAGGCAGGTGAGGGGTGGCACCTGCCAGGGTGTCCTGGGGTCCCTCTGTCCGTCCAGGAGGCTGCAGAGGAGGGTGAGGGGTGAATTCATCCCTGACAGGAGGGGACAGTCAGGACTGGGCTCGGCTCCCAGGGAACAGGGACAGGAGGAGAGGGAACGGCCTCAGGCTGGATTTTGGGGAATTTCCTCCTGGAAAGGGCCGTGCAGCCCTGGCACAGGGGTGAGGTCCCTGTCCCTGGAGGGGTTTAACATCCCTGTGGATGTGGCACTTGGGGACATGGGCAGTGGTGGCCCTGGCAGTGCTGGAAAAGCTTGGATTTGGGCTCTGGGGGATTTTCCAACGTACCAACTGCAGCATTCCCTGCTCCTGCCCTGGCAGGAGAAGCTCCTGGGGGCATTCCTTGGCAGACAGGGTGGGAATGGGGGGTTCTGGAAGCTTCTCCAGCCTCTGCCCATTCCCACCCCTCCAGATGATGCAGGACCTGAGGATGACGACGTTCCCGGGGCCCCCCTGGGGGCTGACATGGAAGTGACCCCGGTCCCTAACGAACACATCGTGGCTCAGAGGGTCTGTGTGGGGCAGGGGCTTGGGGGGCTGCCTGTGCTCCTTCCCTGGATCCCCTCACTCCTTCCCCAGAGCCTTGTGCTCCTTCCCTGGATCCCCTTGCTCCTTTCCTGGAGCCCTGGATCCCCCCAGCCCAGCCCTTCCCTGCCCCCCAGTCCCTCACTGCCCCTCTCCGTGTCCCCCAGAGCACGCCCCGGACCCGGGGGTACGTCCTGCGGGAGAGAGCCCCAAGCCACGACCCCAAAGCCCTCAGCAAGGTAAGGGGGGCCTGGAGCCAGGGAGATCCCAAATCTGAGCCAGGGAGATCCCAAATCTGGGATGCCCCAGAGCCCCTGCCCATGCTCACCCCTGTGCCAGGAGGAGCCCAATCCGTGGCAGAGCCTCGACCCTTTTGGAGACTCCGAGGAGAAGCCCTTCAGGAAAGGTATTTTGGGGGAAACTGGGCAGCTCCAGGGGAGCAGGGACAGCACAGCCTGTGGTGGGTCATCCCTGGTCACCTGCCCCTCAGTGTCCCCAGCCCCACAGTGGGTTCTTCCCAGCCCCATGGTGGGTTCTTCCCAGTCCCACAGGGGGACATTCCCAGCTCATGGAAGGTCATTCCCAGCCCCATATCCCTCATATTCCCAGCTCCATGGTGGATCCTTCCCAGTCCCATGGGAGGGTCATTCTTGGCTATGTGTCCCTCAGTGTCCCCAGTCCCATAGTGGGGTACTCCTGCTCCCACAGGGGGACATTCCCACCTCATGGAGGGACATTCCCAGCCCCACATCCCCATCCCCATGGCAGGTCCTTCCCAGTCCCACAGGGGGACATTCCCAGTCCCACAGGGGGACATTCCCACCTCATGGAGGGACATTCCCAGCCCCACGTCCCCATCCCCATGGCAGGTCCTTCCCAGCCCCACAGGGGGTCACTCCCAGCCACACTGGACATCCTCAAATGTCCCTGTCCCCACACTGGGTCATTCCAGCCCCACGACATCCAGAGGGGCCCCTTCCCAGCCCCTGGTGGTGGCAGCACACCCGGTGTCACCTGTGTCACCTGCAGGGAGGCCCTTCCTGGTGCCACACGGCCTGGATGACGTGGTTGGAGGCAAGAGGAAGAGGAGGAGCCCGAGGAAGCTCCAGGATTTCACGAGATGGTTCTCTGCAGCCTGTGAGTGATTTCTGTGGGATTGGGATCCAAAAGGATTTAAAAATCTTTAACAGAAGGATTTAACAGTCCTGTGCATGTGGCACTTGGGGACATGGGCAGGGGTGGCCTTGGCAGTGCTGGGGGGGGACTTGATGGGCTCAGAGGGCTTTTCCAACTTGGATAAATCCATGGAATTTCCATCCAATGATTGTTCCTGATCTGCTCGCCCCAGACAACAACGTCACAGAGGGACGGAAAAGCAGGAGGAAGGGCCCCACCTTTGCAGGTGAGGGGACAAGGGCAGGGACACATTCCCTGTCCTTGGGGACACCAGGGACTGGATCCTGCAGTGGGGAGGGCATGGAGGGGAAGGACACCCAAAACTGAGGGGGGAATGGACAGCAGGGACTGGATCCTGCAGTGGGGAGGGCATGGAGGGGAAGGACACCCAAAACTGGGGGGAATGGACACCAGGGACTGGATCCTGCAGTGGGGTAGAAGGAGGGGAAGGACATCCCAAAACTGGGGGGACACCAGGGACTGGATCCTGCAGTGGGGAGGGCATGGAGGGGAAGGACACCCAAAACCTGGGGGGACACCAGGGACTGGATCCTGCAGTGGGGAGGGCATGGAGAGGAAGGACACCCAAAACCCGGGGGGGACACCAGGGACTGGATCCTGCAGTGGGGAGGGCATGGAGGGGAAGGACACCCAAAACCCGGGGGGGACACCAGGGACTGGATCCTGCAGTGGGGAGTGCATGGAGGGGAAGGACACCCCAAAACTGGGGGGAATGGACAGCAGCTCCTGCAAAGGGGAAGGGCCTGGGAGGGTTCTGCTTTGGGGGGGTGCAGAGGGGCCATCCCAAATCCCTGCTCCCAACCCCTGCAGACCTGGAGGTGCTGTACTGGCGGCAGTTCAAGGAGCGGCTGGCGGCGCACAGGAAGCTCCGGAGCCGGGGGGTGAGCGGGGTGTGGGCTAAACTGGGAGGCTGGGGGGCTCCAGCATCCCCTTGCCATGCTCTGGGGGTGCTCAGGGGGGCTCAGGGCTGTTCCTCCCCCCAGGAGCTGCTGAGGGAGCCGGAGCCAGAGCTGGACCAGGAGCGTGGTGCCGACAGTGATGAAGGGGCAGGTGCTGGAACCCAAAACCCCAAATCCCCCCAGCCTGGGGAGCCTTTCTTTCCTTCCTGGGGGTCTGGGGGGGGGTCCTAGAAGGTTGGGGGGGGTCTCAGGGGGCACTGAGGGGGTCTCAGGGGACACTGAGTAGTGTCCCCATCCTGGCAGATGGGGATGATGATGATTTTGTGGAGCACGAGGACATGGAGCCTGAGGCACCAGAGGAGCTGGAGGAAGGAAACCTGGGTGAGCTGCTGACCCTTCCCTCCCCAGTTCCCTGGCCCATCTGTCCCTGAGGGTCCCTGTCCCTCCCAGGGGGGTGGCAGGGTGCTGTCCCCCACTCTGGTGACCCTTTTTCCCACAGACCCCCCCGAACCTGGCTACGAGGAGCTGGTGCGCAGGAACGTGGTAGGTGCTGGTGTGGGGACCCGGGGGTGACTCCAGAGGGTCAGGGTGTCCCCAGGAGGCTCGGACGTGTCCCCATTGCTGTCCCTGTCCCCAGGAGCTGTTCATGGCCAGCTCGCAGAAGTTCGCGCAGGAGACGGAGCTGTCGCAGCGCATCCGGCAGTGGGAGGAGCGCATGGAGCCGCTGCTGCAGGAGCAGGCACGGACCCGGGCCGGGCTGGCACCTGGGGGGCACTGCCCGGCTGGGCAGGGGGCTGGCACTGCCCTGCTCACCCCGAACACCCAGTACCCACCCACTCTGAGCCCTCTGCCCTTCCCTGCCCACACCCAGAGCCCCCTGCCCACACGTGAGCACCCCCTGCCCCTCTCTCTCCACCCCTGAGCCCCCTGCCCACCCCTGTCCCCTCATACCTGCAGGAGTCCTGTGCCCTGTTCCACGTCTGAGCCTACGGGCTGGCACTGACCAGTGACCCTCCCTGTCCCCTCCCTGTCCCCCAGGAGAGCCGTGTCCCATTCCAGGTCCATGGATAGGGGCTGGCACTGACCAGTGACACTCCCTGTCCCCCAGGAGAGCCGTGTCCCCTTCGATGTCCGTGCCTACGGGCTGGCACTGACTGGTGACACTCCCTGTCCCCTTGCTGTCCCCCAGGAGAGCCGTGTCCCATTCCATGTCCATGGATAGGGGCTGGCACTGACCAGTGACACTCTCTGTCCCCCAGGAGAGCCGTGTCCCATTCCATGTCCATGCCTACGGGCTGGCACTGACTGGTGACACTCCCTGTCCCCTCCGTGTCCCCCAGGAGAGCCGTGTCCCCTTCGATGTCCATGGATAGGGGCTGGCACTGACCAGTGACACTCTCTGTCCCCCAGGAGAGCCGTGTCCCATTCCATGTCCATGCCTACGGGCTGGCACTGACCAGTGACACTCCCTGTCCCCCAGGAGAGCCGTGTCCCATTCCATGTCCATGCCTACGGGCTGGCACTGACTGGTGACACTCCCTGTCCCCTCCCTGTCCCCCAGGAGAGCCGTGTCCCCTTTGATGTCCGTGCCTACGGGCTGGCACTGACTGGTGACACTCCCTGTCCCCCAGGAGAGCTGTGTCCCATTCCATGTCTATGCCTATGGGCTGGCACTGACTGGTGACACTCCCTGTCCCCTTGCTGTCCCCCAGGAGAGCCGTGTCCCCTTCGATGTCCGCGCCTACGGGCTGGCACTGACCGAGCGCTGCGCGGAGCTGGGCCGGTGGCACTCTCTGGCCAGCCTGGTGGCCGGGCAGGCCCCGTTCGAGGTGTGCCGCTACCTGCTGGCCTCGCTGCAGCTGGTAAGGCTTTGGAGGCTCCCTGGGGGGTCGCTGGGTGTGCCAGGACCCCCCTGCCACCCTCTGTCCCCTCCCCAGGCCAACGACGCGGAGGTGGAGCTGGCGCAGGAGCCGGGGCTGGAGGCGGCGCTGGACACGGCGCGGCTGCGGCTGCTCTCGGCCCGCCCGGCGCACGAGAGGTTCCAGCACTTCCAGCTGCCCTCCCAGAGAGACCCTGGCCCCCAATAAACCCCCCCCCCCCTTTGCTAAGGAGAGGCCTCTTCCCTGGGGGGGTGTAATGGGCATGGGGGGGTTACAGGATACAGCTGCACTGGGATTTGGGGGGGGGTCCCTTCAGTCACCTGCACAGGGACCCCCAGCCGTGGGGACGGGCCTGGGGGGTCCCTCTGCCCACCTACCTTTGGTCTCCCTTTGGGGAGGGGTCACTTCACTCACCTATGCAGAGCCCCCTGCCCCATGGGACGCTCCCGGGGGGCTGCAGGGGTCCCTCCCCAGCATGTGACACTGCTGGGGGGCAGTGGGGCTGGTGGGGGTCCCTCCGCCTGCTCACCCACGTTCTCCCCCTCACAAGACACACCTGGGGGTCACTCCACCTGCCCACGCAAAACTTCCCTCATCCCAGACCATTCCTGGGGACACTGGGGGCTGTCAGGTGTCCCCTCTCTGCCATGTGCCACCCCTGCAGGCTGTCAGGGCTCTGTCCCTCCCATGGGACACAGCTGGGGGCTGTCAGCTGTCCCCGCTCTGCCATGTGACACTCCTGCAGGGTATGGGTTCTGTCCCTCCCACAGAACACACCTGGGGGACACTGCAGGTGTCAGATGTCCCCCTCCATGTGCCACCCCTGCAGGGTGTGGGCTCTGTCCCTCCCACAGAACACACCTGGGGGACACTGCAGGTGTCAGATGTCCCCCTCCATGTGCCACCCCTCCAAGGTGTGGGCTCTGTCCCTCCCACAGGATGCCCCTGGGGGCTGTCAAGTGTCTCTCCCCTGCCATGTGACACTCCTCAGAGGCTGTGGGCTCTGTCCCTCCCATGGGACACACTGGGGGTTGCCATCAGTCCCTCCCCCATTTCCCAAATCACGACAGACCCCACTCGGGGGGTGGGGGTCACGGCCGTTTATTGCCCTCCCGCGGGGGGCAGCGGCTCGTAGGCGTCCATGTGTCCCCTGACGCTGCGCGCCACCTCCTCGGCCGTGCGGGAGCGGCCGTAGCAGTCCCGGAAAACGCCGTCGGGATCCACGAGGAACGTGAGCACCGAGTGATCCACCACGTAATCCCCGTCGTCGTCGCGGGGCCCGGCGCTGACGTAGACGCGGAAGGCGTTGGCGGCGGCCCGCACCTGCTCGGGGGTGCCGGTGAGGCCCTGCAGGCGCGGGTGGAAGTCCCGCAGGTACCGCGCCAGCGCCGCCGCGTCGTCGCGCTCGGGGTCCACGGTGACAAAGAGCGGCTGCAGCGGGGGCAGCGCCGGGTCGCGCTCCAGCAGCTCCACGGCGCGGCTCAGCTTCTCCAGCTCCTCGGGACACACGTCCGGGCAGTGCGTGAAGCCGAAGTAGAGCAGCACCCAGCGGCCCAGGAAATCCGCCTTGCTCCGCGCCGCCCCCGACGTGTCCTGCAGCTGGAAGTCGCCCTGGCCCAGCGCCAGCCGGCGGAGCTGCTGGAGGCGGCGGGAGCGCTGCTGCCGCTCCTTCTGCTGCCGCACGTACAGCCAGCCCGCCGCCGCCGCGCCCGCCACCGCGCCCGCCACACACAGCCGCTGCCGCAGCGGGAGCCCCGCGGCGCCGGGGGGCGCGGCCAGGCGGCGCCGGGGCTGCCGCGGCCCCGGGGGGCACAGCCGCGGGCACAGCCGCGGGATGGGGCGCAGGGACCGCAGCATCGCTGGGGCTGTGCGGAGAGGCGAGGGGGGGTCAGGGGACACGGGGAGCTGCCCCGGGGTCCCCGCCCCGTGGTGGGTTTGACCCCAACCCTGTCCCCCAAATGCCCTCTGACTCCTCATTTCACCTCTCCTGATGCTCCTTGATGCCTACTCTTTCTCCCAAATGCATCCTGCCCCCCTACTCAATACGCTGCTGCTCTTGGAGCCCCCAGTCTGCTCCCCAAATGTCCCCTGACCTCTCATCCCACTCCTCCTGATGCTCCTGGACCCCAACCCTGTCCCCTGAATGTCCCCTGACCTCTCAATCCACTCCACCTGACGGTCTTGAACCCCCCACTCAATATCCTGCTGCTCTTGGAGCCCCCATGCTGTCTTCCAAATGCCCCCTGACCCCTTATCCCACCCCTTGGACCCCAACCCTGTTCTCCAAATGCCTCCCAACCCCTTATCCCATTCCTCCCGATGCCCTTGGACCCCAACTCTGTCCCCCAAATATCCCCTGACCCCTCATCCCACCCCTTCTGATGTTCTTAGACCCTCCACTTTTTCCCCCAAATGCCCCCTGCCCCCCCACCCGGTATCCTGCTGCTCTTGGAGCTTCCACCCTGTCCCCCAAATGCCCCCTGGCCCCTTATCCCACCCCTTGGACCCCAACCCTGCCCCCCGTGCCCTGCTGCTCTTGGACCCCCAGCCCTCCAACCCAAATGCCCCCTGACTCCCCATCCTACCACTCCTGATCCCCTTGGACTCCAACCCTGCCCCCCAAATACCCCCTGCCCCCGTCGTGCCCTTGGACCCCCAGCCCAAATGCGCCCTGACCCCACGTCCTGCTGCCCTCGGGACCCCATCCCGATGGCTGCTACTCCCGGGCCCCCGCTCTGCCCCTCGAACGCCCTCTGGCCCCTCATTCCCCGCTCCCGGTGCCCTCCCTCCACCCGAGATGTGCAGTCCCCGCTGACCTCTGGCCTCCACCCGCGCCCCGTCCACCGCCGGTCCCGCCCGGAGCACCCGCGCCGCTGCCGGCGGAACCGGAAATACCGGGAGGAGGCGGAGCCACGGTGGGAGGGGGCGGGGCCACGGCGGAATGAGGCGTGGTCTATAAGGTGCGTGCCCGATGTGGGCGGGGCGTAGCCAAAATGAAAGGGCGTGGTCAATATGAGGGGCGTGACCGGACTGTAGATTGCGCTGCCTAAGTGGGCGGGGCGTGGTCAAACGGGAGGGGCGTGGCCAATGTGAGGGGCGTGACCGGGCCCTCGTGCACTCCCCCCTTCACCCACGAGGTGGCGCCACCGCCCCGCGCCGCAGCCCTCAGACTCGTGGGTGGGTGTGTGTGTGAATCGCGACATGGCCCCGACATCGCGATCATCGCGGTTTATTGCGAGTCCCGGCATGGCCCGGGCAGGGCTCCCGAGGGCACGATGGTCTCGGCCACCAGCGGCGGCGGGTCCCGGGGGGGCTCCGGGCCGAGGCACAGCGCGTCCTGCAGCTCGCGCCGGCCCTCCGCGCCCAGGGTGCCCTCATGGTGCACCCGCAGCCAGGGCTCGCCTGAGGGAGAGGGACACGGAGGGGTTATCGGGGGCTCTGATCCTCCCAGATATCTTCCCCAACCGGGGGCACAGAGGGGTTATCGGGGGGCTCTGATCCCCCAGATATCCTCCCCAACCGGGGTGCACAGAGGGGTTATCGGGGGGCTCTGATCCCCCCATATCCTCCCCAACCGGGGGCACAGAGGGGTTATCGGGGGCTCTGATCCCCCCATATCCTCCCCAACCGGGGGCACAGAGGGGTTATCGGGGGCTCTGATCCGCCCATATCCTCCCCAACCCGGGGGCACAGAGGGGTTATCGGGGGGCTCTGATCCCCCCATATCCTCCCCAACCGGGGGGCACAGAGGGGTTATCGGGGGCTCTGATCCCCCAGATATCCTCCCCAACCCGGGGGCACAGAGGGGTTATCGGGGGCTCTGATCCCCCCATATCCTCCCCAACCGGGGGCACAGAGGGATTATCGGGGGGCTCTGATCCCCCCATATATCCTCCCCAACCGGGGTGCACAGAGGGGTTATCGGGGGCTCTGTTCCGCCCATATCCTCCCCAACCCGATGGCACAGAGGGGTTATCGGGGGGCTCTGATCCCCCCATATCCTCCCCAACCCGGGGGGCACAGAGGGGTTATCGGGGGGCTCTGATCCCCCCATATCCTCCCCAACCCGGGGGCACAGAGGGGTTATCGGGGGCTCTGATCCCCCCATATCCTCCCCAACCCGGGGGCACAGAGGGGTCATTGGGGGGCTCTGATCCCCCCATATCCTCCCCAACCGGGGTGCACAGAGGGGTCATTGGGGGGCTCTGATCCCCCCATATCCTCCCCAACCGGGGTGCACAGAGGGGTTATCGGGGGGCTCTGATCCCCCAGATATCCTCCCCAACCCGGGGGCACAGAGGGGTTATCGGGGGCTCTGATCCCCCCATATCCTCCCCAACCCGGGGGCACAGAGGGGTTATCGGGGGGCTCTGATCCCCCAGATATCCTCCCCAACCCGGGGGCACAGAGGGGTTATCGGGGGGCTCTGATCCCCCAGATATCCTCCCCACCCCGGGGGCACAGAGGGGTCATCGGGGGGCTCTGATCCCCCCATATCCTCCCCAACCGGGGGGCACAGAGGGGTCATCGGGGGGCTCTGTTCCGCCCATATCCTCCCCAACCGGGGGCACAGAGGGGTTATCGGGGGCTCTGATCCCCCAGATATCCTCCCCAACCGGGGGGCACAGAGGGGTTATCGGGGGGCTCTGATCCCCCAGATATCCCCCCGAACCCGAGTGCACCCCAGCCAGGGCTCGCCTGAGGGAAGGGAGACACGCGGATGCCCGTGGGGCACACGGCGGCGATGGAGGTTCCAGGGAGCCGCCCTCACCTGCCCGCAGGTGCTGCCCGGTGCCCACCAGCAGCTCGGCGCCCACGCGGGGGTTCACGGGGTCCCCGGCCCGCGACCGACCCGCGCCCAGGCGGTGCAGGACCCGCGCCAGGGGCAGCGCCCGCACCTGCTGCACCCAGCCTGGGCAAAGGGGGTGGGGGTCAGGGACATGGAGAGGGGACAGGGACATGGAGAGGGGACAGGGACATGGAGGGGGACAGGGACATGAGGGGGACAGGGACATTGGGGGAGACAGGGACATGGGGGGGACAGGGACATGGAGAGGGGACAGGGACATGGAGGGGGACAGGGACATGGGGGGGACAGGGACATGGGAGGACAGGGACATGGGGGGGACAGGGACATGGAGAGGGGACAGGGACATGGGGGGAGGACAGGGACATGGGGGGAGGACAGGGACATGGGGGGGGACAGGGACATGGGGGGAGGACAGGGACATGGGGGGAGGACAGGGACATGGGGGGGGACAGGGACATGGAGAGGGGACAGGGACATGGGAGGAGGACAGGGACATGGGGGGACAGGGACATTGGGGGAGACAGGGACATGGCGGGGGGCTAGGGATATGAAGGGGAGACAGGGACATGGAGGGGGACAGGGACATTGGGGGGGGACAGGGACATGAGGGGGACAGGGACATTGGGGGAGACAGGGACATGGAGGGGGGACAGGGACATGGAGGGGGACAGGGACATGGAGGGGGACAGGGACATGGGGGGAGGACAGGGACATGGAGGAGGGTCAGGGACATGGGGGGACAGGGACATGGAGAGGGGACAGGAACATGGAGGAGGAACAGGGACATGGAGGGGGACAGGGACATGGAGGGGAGGAGACAGGGACATGATGGGGAGACCTCAGCCCGGGCAGGTCAGGATATGGCATCCCCCAGGGATCAGGAACTGCCCAGGGATGGGGGGCAGGGGCACAGGTGAGGACCCCCAGAACACGGGACTGGGAACCAGGGACCCTCGAGGAACAGTGTGTGGGGCAGGGGGGTTTGGGCACCCCCAAGCACAGAGGATGGGGGGCAGGGGGCTGCAGATGAGGGCTCTCAGGGTGGGGGCAATAATCCAGGGGAGTCTTGACCATCCCGGGCAGGGGCGAGGGGATGGCGAGGGACGGGGGCAGTGGGAATGGGGGGGACCCTCAGCCCCTGAAGGGGCACGGGGTGAGGAGAGGGTGGGGAGTTTGGGGTGCAGGATTTGGGCTGGGGTCCCCTCTGACCTTCCTGCAGCGCGGGCAGCTCCTCGCAGACCTTGGCCTCGCCCAGGAGCTGGCGGCGCTGGGCGGGGGTCCCGGCACAGAGGCCCCGGGCGGTGTCGGGGGGCACCCCCTGCGCCCCCAGCATGGCCTCGAACGTGCCCAGGGCCGAGCCATCGTCCAGAGCCCGGGCCAGGCGCTCACGGCCCTGCTCGGCCCCCGCGGCCATCCCGCACTGCCACAGCAGCACCCCGCCTGCACCCCAAACGGGACACGGGCTGGGACCCCCACAGGGACCCCCACTCCTGGGGAGCCCCCAAACCCTGCCCCACTGCCTCTCTGCGCCCCCAGCCCCGCTCGGGACGGGGATGAGGGGCCAGGGCAAGGATAGTGGGACAGGGACCCCATGAGGGGACAGAGAGTGTGAGGGGGACCCCAGGATTGGGACTGGACACAGGACCCGTGTGTGCAGACCCTGGCTCCCCCGTGTCCCCCCGTGTCACCCACTGACCCAGGGCAGTGACCCAGGTGTCGCAGGTCGCCCCCTCCCGTGTCACCCACTGACCCAGAGCCGTGACCCAGGTGTCGCAGGCTGCCCCCTCCCTTGTCTCCCCGTGTCCCCCCGTGTCCCCCCGTGTCACCCACTGACCCAGAGCCGTGACCCAGGTGTCGCAGGCCGCCTCCTCCCTTGTCCCCCCGTGTCCCCCCGTGTCACCCACTGACCCAGAGCCGTGACCAGGTGTCGCAGGTCGGGGGGGCCGCCCCCCTCCAGGCACTGCAGCGCCTCCAGCACCTCCAGCGCGTTGCCCACGGCGCGGCCCAGCGGCTGCTCCATGCGGCTCAGCAGGGCCGCCGTGCGGATGCCCAGGTGTGCGCCCACCTCCACCTGCGCGGGGACACGCGTGGGGTGGTGGGGACAGCGGGCGGGGACAGCGGGAAAGGACAGGGACAGCGGACAGGGATAGGGATGGACAGGGACCGGGACAACAGGAGGGGACAGTGGGCAGGGACAGGGACAGGGATAGGGAACAAGGAGGGATAGGGACAGGAGCGGGGACAGTGGGCAGGGATAGAGACAGGGCAGGGGTGGGGACACGTGGGGACAGGGACAGGGGCAGTAGGAAGAACAGACAGGGTCAAGGAACAGCAGGCAGGGACAGGGACAGCAGGCAGTGTGGGCAGGAACGGGACACGTGAGGACACGGACAGCCAGGGACAGGGGCAACGGGCAGGGTCAGGAACAGGAGCAAGGACAGGAACAGCGGACAGGGACAGGAGCAGGGACAGCGGGAATGGCCCGGGACAGCAGGCACAGAGGACGGGGACAGCGGGAACGGCCCGGGACAGCAGGCACAGAGGACAGGGACAGCGGGAATGGCCCGGGACAGCAGGCACAGAGGACGGGGACAGCGGGAACGGCCCGGGACAGCAGGCACAGAGGACAGGGACAGCGGGAACGGCCCGGGACAGCAGGCGGGCACAGAGGACAGGGACAGCGGGAATGGCCCGGGACAGCGGGCACAGAGGACAGGGACAGCGGGAACGGCCCGGGACAGCAGGCGGGCACAGAGGACGGGGACAGCGGGAGGGGACGGCGGGCAGGGCAGCCGGGCAGGGGTCCCGGGGGTCCCCGGGGTCTCACCAGGCTCCGCGCCAGCTCCCGCGCGCTCTCCTGGGTGGGGTACAGAGCCGCCTCCCCGAACTTCACATCGAGCACCAGCGCCGAGAGCCGCTCCGCCGCCTTCTTGCTGAGGATGGAGGCTGGGCCGGCCGGGCGGGCGGGGGCGTCACCGCCTGCCTGCGCCCCTCCCGCGCCCCTCCCGCGCGGCCCCGCGGCCCCGTGCCCGTACCGGTGATGAGCGGCAGGCTGTCCACCGTGGCCGTGACGTCGCGCAGCCCGTAGAGCACCCGGTCCGCGGGCACCAGCTCCGCGCTCTGCCCCACGATGCAGCAGCCCACCCGCGCCAGGATGTGCTGCATCTGCGGGAGCCGGTGTGCGGTGGGACCCCACGGACACCCCACCATGGACACCCCAGGGACACCCCATGGACACCCCAGGGACACCCCACGGACACCCCAGGGACACCCCACGGACACAGCACGGACACAGCACGGACACCCCAGGGACACCCACACAACCCACGGACACCCCAAGGGCACTCCCCATCTTCTCCTGCACCTTTTGGGACCCCGTGAGAACCCACAACCTGTTGGCACCCGTACCCCATCTGTACCCCATGGCATCCACCCCCTCTTTGGATCCCATGGACGCCCCACTGGCACCCCACACCCCATGGACGGGTGCCCCAGTGGGACCCCATCATCACCCCATTGTCACCCCCAGCCCTCTGGCGGCCCGGTGCCCCCGAGCCCGGTTCCTGCAGGGTGTGAGGGTGCCCGTGGTGTCCCCGTCCGTCACCTCCTCGGGGCTCTGGGACACACGGAACCCGGGAATGGCCTCCAGCTTGTCCAGGGTGCCCCCGGTGTGGCCCAGCCCGCGCCCGCTGATCATGGGCACCTGGGGAGGGGCACAGGTAGGCACAGATGCGGCTCGGGGACCTCCCCGTCCCCGCCCCATCCCCGGGTCCCCCTCACCTTGCAGCCGCAGGCGGCCAGCGCGGGGGCCAGGGCCAGGCTGACCTTGTCCCCAACGCCACCGGTGGAGTGCTTGTCCACCACCAGCCCGTGCCAGGCGGGCGGCCAGGCCAGCGTCCGGCCAGAGCTGGCCATGGCCCGGGTCAGGGCCAGCGTCTCACCCGCGTCCATGCCCCGCAGCCGGATGGCCATCAGCATGGCCCCTGCGGTGACAGCGGCCGGCCGCATGTCACCTCTCCGGTCCCCTCCCCTGTCCCCAGCCTGACCCGTGCCCCGCAGCCAGATGCCATCTGCGTGGCACCCGGGGACACGCGGGGCCACCGCAGTGCCCTCCCCAGGACCCCCACACACCCACATCCCCTGGCCGTGTCCCTCTGCCGCGTCCTGGGGTCCCCCTCTCTCCCCCCCAGATATGTCCCCAGCCCAGGACCCCCTGCTATGTCCCGGGGTCCCTCTCTTGTCCTCCCAGGGTGGTCCCCCAGCCGTGTCCCCTGCCCAGGACCCCCTGGCACATCCCGGGGTTTCCCTTGCTGTCCCTCCCGCTGCTGGGGCCGCCCGCTGGCCCGGTGTCCCCTGTGCCCGTGTCACTCCCCTGTGCCCGTGTCACTCCCCTGGCCATGTCCCCCCGGCTCTGCCCGCGCTCCCCACCCCGTCCCCGTCCCATCGGCGCATTCCCGGCTGTGCCGCCCCTCACGCTCCCTCCGCTGCCCTCTCGCTCCGCTCCCGGGCTGTCCCCGCGTCCCTCCCGCCCGCACCGATCTGTCCCTGCTGCGCGGTGCCCTCGGTGACGCCGCGCACGAAGCTCCGGATCTCGGCGTCCTCCAGGCGCTCCCCGTCCCGCTTCTTGCGGATCAGGGTCGGCAGAGGGGTCGGGGCGTCCATCCCTGCCCCGGACAGCGGGCACCCCGCTTTGGGACGGCCGGCACTGCGATGTGGCAGCGGTCACAGCCCGAAGTGGCGCCGATGGCACCTGAGCCCGCACGGCCGCGCCCCGGTTGCTCAGAGCCGCCACCCCGAGCCCGCAGGGCCGCGCCTGCCCCGGCGCTGCCGGGACCTGCCCGCTGCCCGGCCTGGCCCCGTGCCCGGCCTGGCCCCGTGCCCGGTGCCCGCTGCCCGCGGGCGGCGAGGCGGCTCCGGCCGTGGACTCTGAGCCCGGGGTAACGAGCGGGGCACGGGAGAGGCCGCGGCGGGGGGTGACACGGGGGTGACACGGGGGGTGACACGAGGGGTGGCCCCCGGGTCCCTCATTCACCCTGGACGCTCGCAGGTGATGCCCTGCCAGGGATCCCCCCCATCCCAGAGCTCCCACAGAGTGGGGGGAGTCCTCGGGGCGCGGCGTTGGTGTGCACGTTCCCTCCCTGTTCCGTGTCTCCAGAGCCCCCCGTGCCCCGAGGTGCTGGGTGGGATGGGATGGGACTGGAGCAGGGAGGGGGTTGGCAGCACATCCCTCACCCCTGGCACGTCCCACCCCACCATGGGGTCCCTCTCCGTGGCCTTGCCAGGGTCTCCCTCGGGATGGGCCAAGTGTGGCTTTAGGGGAGCCCCCGGTCCCCGTGCGACGCAGCGGGACAGAAGGAGAGCGAGCGAGTGCTGCTGTGGTTCGTGTTTGTCACAGGCTGACAGCGTCACCCACGTCCCCGCTCTCCTACAGCTGCAAGTCCATCACGGGGACCACGGATTCCGAGTGGCGCACACCGAAGGTCTGTCCTTGTTTGCGGTCCTGCGGGAAGACAGGGGCGATGTGAAGGTGACAGGCTGTGGGTCCCTGTCCCCCAGCCCTGTCCCTGTCCCCGTCCCCGCTCACCGGCTTGGGGTAGTAGTCGCTGGGGCTGGGCGTGTTGGAGGTCAGGCGGGAGCGGGTCCGCCCCACTATGGTGCAGCGGGGCGCCCGTGCCATGTACAGGTTGGTGTCCACAGTGCAGTAATTGTTGGGTCCTGGGGTCTGCGGGGACAGGGGCGGGTCACGTCACCCCCTGGACACCACACCCTTGGTACCCCGAGCCCCTGCACCCCACACTCAGCCCCCCGCAGTCGTGGCACTCCAGACTCCATGGTACCCCAACCCCACAGACCCCTGGCACCCCACACTCCAGGTACCCCACCTCCCCGGGATGCTGATACCCCAGATCCCAGTCCCCCAGCACCCCAGTCCCTTTGCACCTGCCCCCCCAGCCCCCTGCCCCCCCAGGCCCCCGGCCCTCCCAGCCCCCACCTTTTTATCGTTGTCGAAGATGCTGTGGCCTCGTCCTGTCATGGTGTATTGGGGGGTCGATGTCTTGTGCACCAGGCGGGGGCCCACCACGGGTGGCAGCTGGTAGGTGGCAGGGCCTGGGGAGGGGACATGGCTCAGGGGGACACGGGGCTTCACCCTCCCACGGCCTGGGAGGGAAGGCTCAGCCCCGGGGCGCTGGGCGGGTCAGACCAACCAGGGAATGTCGGGGAGCCCAGTCTGGCTCGGGGGGATGGGGGATCCCAGCCCGAGGAGGAGGAGATGGGGGGCCCAGCCCAGAGGAGATGAGGGGGTCCCAGCCCAGCCCAACACACGGGGAATGATGGGGATCCCAGCCCAGCCCAACACACAGGGAATGATGGGGATCCCAGAGCAGTCTGGCCCAGGGGGAATGATGGGGATCCCAGCCCAGTCCGGCCCAGGGGGAATGATGGGGATCCCAGCCCAGTCCGGCCCAGGGGGAATGATGGGGATCCCAGTGCAGTCCAACACAGGGGGAATGATGGGGATCCCAGCCCAGTCCGGCCCAGGGGGAATGATGGGGATCCCAGCCCAGTCCGGCCCAGGGGGAATGATGGGGATCCCAGTGCAGTCCAACACAGGGGGAATGATGGGGATCCCAGTCCAACACAGGGGGAATGATGGGGATCCCAGTGCAGTCCAACACACAGGGAATGATGGGGATCCCAGTCCAACACAGGGGGAATGATGGGGATCCCAGCCCAGTCCAACACAGGGGGAATGATGGGGATCCCAGCCCAGCCCAACACACAGGGAATGATGGGGATCCCAGTGCAGGCCGACACACAGGGAATGATGGGGATCCCAGCCCAGTCCAACACAGGGGGAGTGATGGGGATCCCAGCCCAGGGGGGATGTTGGGGGCCCCAGCCCAGCCCCAGGGGTATGACGGGGTCCCAGCCCGGGGGACGCGGGGGTCCCGTCCCGCCCCCCTCCCTGTCTCACCTGGCGTCTGCTGGGGTTTGTCCGGGCGGCTGCGGGACCTCACGGAGCAGGCGGGGGCCGAGGGCAGCGTCACCCTGGTTGCCTGCTCCGGGGAATAATGCGCTGCAAGGGGACAGCGGGGTCAGCCCCGTCAGCTGCGGCACCGCGCGGGGCTGCGGCCCCTCACCCAGTCCGTCAGTCAGTCAGTCCGTCAGTCCGTCCGTCAGTCAGTCAGTCAGTCACTCCGTCCGTCAGTCCGTCAGTCAGTCACTCACTCACTCTGTCAGTCAGTCCGTCAGTCCGTCAGTCAGTCAGTCAGTCAGTCAGTCAGTCAGTCAGTCACTCCGTCCGTCAGTCAGTCACTCAGTCCGTCAGTCCGTCAGTCAGTCAGTCCGTCAGTCAGTCAATCAGTCAGTCAGTCAGTCAGTCAGTCAGTCAGTCAGTCACTCACTCAGTCCGTCAGTCACTCAGTCCGTCAGTCCGTCAGTCAGTCAGTCAGTCCGTCTGTCAGTCAGTCATTCCGTCCGTCAGCCAGTCACTCAGTCCGTCAGCCTGTCAGTCAGTCAGTCCGTCAGTCACTCAGTCCGTCCGTCTGTCCGTCAGTCAGTCAGTCAGTCCGTCCGTCAGTCAGTCACTCAGTCACTCAGTCCGTCTGTCCGTCAGTCACTCAGTCCGTCAGTCCGTCAGTCAGTCAGTCAGTCACTCACTCACTCACTCAGTCTGTCAGTCAGTCCGTCAGTCAGTCAGTCCGTCACTCACTCACTCACTCACTCACTCACTCACTCACTCACTCACTCACTCACTCACTCACTCACACTCACTCACCCACTCACTCTCACCCACCTGGCCCGGGTGTGTCGCTGGCCCGGCGCTCTCGGGGGCGGCCGCTCATGGTGAAGGCGGGGCCGCGCTCCGGGCCGCGGGCGGTGCAGCCGGGGGGCACCAGGTACTGGGGCCCGGGGGAGCGCGGCTCCTCGGGGGCCTCCAGCCTCATCCCGAAGGTGTAGGCGGGGGCTCGGCGGCCGGAGGGGTCGCGCTGGTCTTTGCCTGGGGGCGGGCAGGGGCTCCGTGGGACTCGGCCCCCCCGGCTCCCGTCCCCCGCGGGCCCCGCGGCCCCGCACTCACCGATGCAGCCGGGGATCCCGTACTTGGGCCCGGGGCTGCCGTACGCGGCCGAGGTGGGCCCCCGGGGCCGGTGGGGTCTCCAGGGGCCCACCCGGGCGTCGTTCGGCATGGGGGGTTCCGCTGGGGGCGTCTCCGCTTCAGGCTCGGGCCCCCGGCCGGAGGCCTCGGGGGCAGGCGCGGGTACCCCCGGCGGGGCTGCCCGGGGCGAGCGCAGCGGCGCCGGCATGCGGGGATGGCCGTGTTGGTGGCAGCGGCGCCCTGGTGACAAGGGACTCTGCGGGGCCGCGGGCGGCGGCGGGGTGGCCGTGGTGTCACAACGGCCCCGGGGTTCCAGCGCTTTGCCCTCCTGCGCGCTCAGCACCCCGCGGTGACAACAGTGACAGCGCCGGGAAGGAACGCTGGGAGCCCCATGCATAAACCCCGGCACCCCCATGGGTACATCCCGATGGGTACACCCCAAAAACACACCTCATGGGTACACCCCAAAAATACATCCCATGGATACATCCCAAAAATACACCCCAAAAATACACCTCATGGGTACATCCCAATGAGTACACCCCAAAAATACACCCCATGGGTACACCCCAAAAATACACCCCATGGGTACATCCTAATGGGTACACCCCAAAAATACACCCCATGGATACATCCCAATGGGTAGACCCCAAAAATACACTCATGGGTACATCCCAATGAGTACACCCCAAAAATACACCTCAAAAATACACCCCATGGGTACACCCCAATGGGTACATCCCAAAAATACAACCCATAGGTACATCCTAATAAGTACACCCCAAAAATACACCTCAAAAATACACCCCATGGGTACACCCCAAAAATACACCCCATGGATAAACCCCGGCGCCCCCCATGGACACATCCCAATGAGTACACCCCAAAAATACACCCCATGGGTACGTCCCAATGAGTACACCCCAAAAATACAGCCCATAAGTACACCCTAAAAATACAACCCATAGGTACATCCTAATGGGTACACCCCAAAAATACACCCCATGGGTACATCCCAATGGGTACACCCCAAAAATACACCCCATGGGTACACCCCTGGCACCCCATGGATGCACCCCTTGGATCCTATATCTGAACCCCCAGAAGCCCATATATGACCCCCCCCACCCAGACCTCGTGGAGAGGACAGGAGGGACATGGAGACACAGGAACACAAGGACAGGGGGACAGGAGGGGACATGGAAGGGGACATGGGGACAGTGGGGGACAGGGGAACAGGGAGACCTGGATGTGAATGACACGTGGGGGACATGGGGACATAGGGGGGGACATGGGAAGAGCACGGGGACACAGGGAGAGGGTGAAGGGGTGACAGGGGACATGGGGACAGGGGGGACACAGGGGATGTGGGGACATGGGAATATGGGGGACACAGGAGGACAGGGGGACACAAGGACATGGGGGGACATGGGGACACAGAAACTGGCTGAGACCCCAGGGGGCTGCCTTGGGGACAACCCTTCCCTGGGGGACACCTCTGTCCTGGGGACACCTCCGGTCATGCCCCCCATCCATCTCCCATGGGGAACCGAGGGTCCCCGTCCCCCGTTGGTGTCACCCGTGGGGCGCAGACACAGCAAAGGGACACGGGGACATCCCGGTGCTTCGGTCACTTTATTGGGGGGTCTCCGTGTAGGGGGGGCGGGGGGTGGGAATTGGGGTGCGGGACAGGGGTTTGGGGGAGGAGGGGATTGGGGGGCAGGGTTTGGGATGGGGGCAGGACGTGGGGCTGGGGGGCAGAGAACCAAAGGTTGGGGGGGCTGGGGGTGGGACTTGGGGGCTGGGGTTTGGGGGTGGTCAAGGGGCTGGGATCTGGGGGGCAGGACACAGGGTTTGGGGCACAGAGTGTGGGGTGTCAGGGGCAGGAGGTGGGATTTGGGGCAGGACTGGGAGCAGGGATTGGGCTCTGGGATGGGGATTTGGGGGACAGGAGGTGGAATTGGGGGGTGGGATTTGGGGGGCAGCACAGCAGGGGCGGGGTTGGGAGCAGGGATTGGGGTCTGGGATGGGGTTCGGGGGCAGGATGCAGGGTGGGGGTCAGGCCCCAAAGTCGGGGGGCTGCGCAGGGGTCCTGGCGCCCCTAGGCCGGGTATTTGCAGATGAAGGGTTTGCGCTCGCCACAGGCCTCGCCCTCCCAGGCCATGAACCCTGCGGGGACACGAGCCAGGGCTGGGACAGGGGACACACGGGACACTCTGACAGCCCCGGAGCCCCCAACACCCCAGTCCCTCCCTGACACCTCCTGACCCCCCTGTCCTGCCCTGTCCCTCCCTGACCCTCCCTGGCACCCCAACCCTTGGGTCCCCTCACCAGCTGAGTCCCCCAGTGTGGCACAGGGCTGTCCCCAGGCCATTGTCCCCAGGCCATTGTCCCCAGGCCATTGTCCCCAGCCCTGGGTCCCAGTGCCCCCCTCACCTGCCGAGTCCTCCAGGGCGATGCAGGGATGTCCCTTGGGGCCATCGTCCCCCTCCCAGGCCCAGTAGTGCCGCGGGGACCCGTCAGCCCAGAGCCAGCCCTGGCGCTGTGACAGGGACACAGGGACACAGGGACACAGGTGGGACAGGGGCACAGGGGCACAGGGGCACAGGGGGACAGGTGGGACAGGGGGACAGGGGCACAGGGGCACAGGGGGACAGGGACACAGGGGGACAGGGGCACAGGGGCACAGGGGGCACAGGGGCACAGGGGGACAGGGACACAGGAGGACAGGGGGACAGGGGCACAGAGGGCACAGGGGCACAGGGACAGCACAGGGGCACAGAGGGCACAGGGGCACAGGGGGCACAGGTGGCAAAGGGGCACAGGGGGACAGCACAGGGGGCACAGAGGGCACAGGGGCACAGGAAGCACAGAGGGCACAGGGGCACAGGGGGCACAGCACAGGGGGACAGGGGCACAGGGGCACAGCACAGGGGGACAAGGGGACAGCACAGGGACACAGGGGGACAGGGGGACACAGGAGCAGGGAGGGCTCAGACACCGGGGTGGCACATGGAGACACGAAGGAGCGGCAGGGCGGGCTCGGGGCAGGTTGGGGCGCACAGGCAGGGCTCAGGCAGGGGACACCGGGGTGTGACACCGGGGTGTGACACCGGGGTGTGACACCGGGGTGTGGCAGACAGGTACCGACAGGCGCAGCTCGCTCAGGCACCCACCCGCCGGTGCAGCCCGATCCAGACGCCCTCGTCCCTGTCCCTGTCCCTGTCCCTGTCCCTGTCCCTGTCCTTCTCGCCCTCCTCGTCGTCCTCTCCGCGCCGCGGCCGCCGCGCCAGGAAGGCGGCGAGCGCCCGGTGCTCCTCGGGGCTGTGCAGCGACGCCAGGTGGCCCCCGCGGGTGGCCTGGCACCACGCCTGGGGACACAGCCGCCTGCAGGGGGGCCCTGGGGGTCGGGGGGACCCCCGGCACCCCCCATTGCCCCCCGCACCCACCTCAGCCCTCCTCCAGCTCAGCTGCTGCCCGAAGTAGCCGTAGCAGTGTCCCTCGAAGGACAGCCACCCCCGGGGACACCTGGTGGCCTCAGCCCCTGGGGGGGGACAGGGGTGTCACCGTCACCCCCCAGCCCAGCTGCGGCGGCTTTTGGGGGGGGTCAGGGCACCTCCGGGCCTGTTTGGGGGGCTGAGGCTGGGGCAAAGGGATGGGGGTGGGAAGCAGAGGGTGGGCAGGGGGCACTTTGGGGGTCTCAGAGTGTGGGTGGGGGATCTGTGTGAAATTTGGGGCTCTCGGGTGCAGTTTGGAGGGTTAGAGTACAGTGGGGTGTCTCAGGGTGTGGGCAGGAGGGTCTCGGGGTGCGGGGGGGGTCTCGGGGTGCAGTCGGGAGTCTCAGGGCACAGTTTGGGGTCTCAGGGTGCACTTTGGGCTCTCAGGGCGCACTTTGGGCTCTCAGGGTGCAGTTTGGAATCTCAGGGCGCAGTTTGGGATCTCAGGGTGCAGTCTGGGGGTCTCAGGGTGCAGTTTTGGGGATCAGGGCACAATGTGGGGTCTCAGGGTGCAGCCTGGGGGTCTCAGGGTGCAGTTTGGGATCTCAGGGCACATTCTGGGGTCTCAGGGTACAGTCTGGGGGTCTCACCCGGCAGGGAGGGGGCCAGCACCAGGCACCCCAGCAGGCAGAGCCCCAGGAAGGTGGCGGGACCCATCCTCAGCCTTCCTGCAATGGGGGGGCTGCAGGGCCGGGGGGGCGCGGCCGGGCACCCAGCCCTGCCCCAGCACCGACCCCTGCAGCACCCACCGATGCAGCACCCACCGCTGCAGCACCCAGCCCTGCAGCACCCAGCCCTGCAGCACCCACCCCTGCAGCACCCACCGCTGCAGCACCCACCCCTGCAGCACCCACTGCTGTCCCAGCACCCACCCCTGCCCCAGCACCGACCCCTGCAGCACCCACTGCTGCCCCAGCACCCACCCCTGCAGCACCCACCGCTGCAGCACCCACTGCTGCCCCAGCACCGACCCCTGCAGCACCCAGCCCTGCAGCACCCACCCCTGCCCCAGCACCGACCCCTGCAGCACCCACCGCTGCAGCACCCACCCCTGCAGCACCCACTGCTGTCTCAGCACCCACCCCTGCCCCAGTGCCCCCTGCACATTCACCCCAGGACCCCCAGCACCACCAGGACCCTCCCCAGGACCCCCAGGAAATCTCCCCAGCACCCCCAGACCCCCCCCAGGACCAGTCTCGGGCACCCCCAGCCTCCTGGCACTGCCAGGACCCTCCCAGCACCCCCAGCACTCCCAGGACTCTCCCCATCGCCCCCAGGATCCCCCCAGCACTCTCAGGACCCCTCCCCAGCCCCCCCAGACCTCCCCAGGACCCCTCCCCAGCGCCTCCCGGGTCCCCCCCAGCCCCCGGCACCTCGCAGCTCCGGCAGCGGCCCCGGCGGACGGGACAGGGGCACCCGAGCCCTTTATAGGCCCGAGCGGGGGTGGGGTGCGGGGGGGCCGGGCCGGGAGCACCCGCTCGTGGAGCCGCTGGCACCGCATCAAAGGCACCGGCGACAAAAGCGACGCTGGCACCCCCGGGCCGCTCCCCTGGGCACCCCCCGAGCCCCCCGGCGCTGCCCCCGCTCTTGGGGTGCCCGGGACCCCCGGGGGGAGCGCTGGGGGCACCGCCGGTGTCACCGTGACAGCACCGGGGGTCCCTGGCGGGCTCGGGGGTCACTCTCGGGGCACCGGGGGTCACCCGGCGGCCGGGGGGCTCGGGCCGGGCCCGGGCACGGCCCCGTGTGAGCCCCCAGCACGGGCACGGGCCGGGAGGGGACAGAGCGGGACACGGGAGGGGACAGGGCCATCCCCGGGGTGTCCTGAGTGGGGACAGGGGGGTGAAGGGGCCGGGGGTGCCGGGCTGGGGTGCGCTCACACGAGGGATCTGATAAGGGATCTGATAAGGGATCTGATAAGGGATCTGATAAGGGAGGGAGGGGGAGCGGGCGCGGCTGCGGCGGACACGGACCAAGGGACAGAGGGACACGGAGCGAGGGACAGACAGAGGGACACGGAACGAGGGACATGAACTGAGGGACAGACCGAGGGACAGACAGAGGGACAGGCCGAGGGACACGGACCGAGGGACACAGACAGCCCCTCGCGGTCCGGGGTCCCAGCACAGCCCACCCAGCGCCCAGCGGTGACCCCGGGGTCCCCACGGCACCCAGGACAGTCCAGAGCCAGCTCCGAGCCCCCCCCGGCCGTGGGGGCTCAGGGGGGGACACAGCCCCAGCGTGGGGACAGCGGGATGGGACCCCGATATGGGGTGGGGATGGGGGATGTCACCCCGATATGGGGTCGGGGTGCAGGACACAGCCCCGGTGCCGGGGGTGACAGTGACCCCACGGGGCGCTGCCCCGCTTGGGGGGATGCCCGCGGGGACGGGGTCTCTGTCCCTGGGCCCTTTCCCCAGAGGGCTCTTTGTCCTTGTTCCCGGTCTGTCCCCTCTGCCGGGGGATCTCTGTCCCTGTCCCCAGCATGGCCCTTCTCCGGGGGTTGTCCCCCATCCCTCTGCTCGCTCTGTCCCCTCTCCCGCGGTGTCCCCTGTCCCTGTCCCCCCTCCCGCGGTGTCCCCAGTCCCTGTTCCCTGTCCCCTCTCCTGGTGCGTCCCCTGTCCCTGTCCCCTCTCCCGGGGGTGTCCCCTGTCCCTGTCCCCTGTCCCTGTCCCCTCTCCCGCGGGTGTCCCCTGTCCCTGTCCCCGGTCCCTGTCCCCTTTCCCGGGCTGTCCCCAGTCCCCATGCCCCTCCTGTCCCCTTTCCCGGGCTGTCCCCAGTCCCCATGCCCCTCCTGTCCCCTCTCCCGGGCTGTCCCCATGCCCGTGCCCGCTCTGGCCCCTCGCCCGCCGGTGGCTCCGGGCTGGCGGCGCCGGGCGGCTGCGGGCGGTGGCGGCGGGCAGGGAGGGAGGGCGGGGACGGTGCCAGCGGTGCCACCCGGGGCGCGGCGACCCCCGGGCCGGACACGGCCCAAGGGCTCTGCGCAGGGCCCGCCCGTGCCGCTGTGCCCCGCTGAGCACCCCCGTCACCGGCACGGGGATGGGCACGGGGATGGGCACAGAGCAGCGGCACGGGGATGGGCACCGGAACGGGCACGGAGCAGCGGGATGGGGATGGGCACGGGGATGGGCACGGAGCACCGGGATGGGGACAGGCACAGGGACGGGCATGGAACAGCGGGATGGGGATGGGCATGGGGACGGGCACGGAGCAGCGGGACAGGGATGGGCACGGAACAGCGGGACTGGGACAGGCACGGGGATGGGCACAAAGCACCGGGACGTGAGCAGATCCCGGGACGGGCGCGGAGCAGCGGGATGGGAGCAGATCCCGGGACGGGCATGGATCACCGGGATGGACACAGGTACGAGGCTGGGCACGGGGCTGGGGATGGGAGAAGATCACCGGGACAGGGGTGGGCATGGATCTCCCGGACGGGCACGGATCTCCGGGATGGGTACGGGTACGGACATGGGGATGGGCATGGGGCCGGGGATGGGAGCAGATCACCGGGATGGGGACAGGCACGGGCACCGGGATGGGCACGGATCACTGGGATGGGCACGGACCCTGGAATGGCTCTGGATCTCCAGGATGGGCATGGATCATTGGGATGGGCACAGATCACCGGGACAAACATGGGCATGGGCATGGGCACGGATCACCGGGATGGACATGAATCTGGGAATGGCCATGGATCACTGGGATGGGCATGGATCATTGGGATGGGCACAGGTCACCGGGACAAACACGGGCATGGGCGTGGGCATGGATCACCGGGATGGACATGAATCTGGGAATGGCCATGGATCACTGGGATGGGCGTGGATCATTGGGATGGGCACGGGCACAGATCACCGGGCCAAACATGGGCATGGGCATGGGCATGGGCATGGATCACCGGGATGGACATGAATCTGGGAATGGCCATGGATCACTGGGATGGACACGGACCTGGGAATGGCTATGGATCTCTGGGATGGGCATGGATCATCAGGATGGGGATGGGCACAGATCACCTGGACAAGCATGGGCATGGGCACAGGCATGGGGATGGGGATGGGCACGGAGCTGGGGATGGGCATGGATCACTGGGATGGGCATGGACCCTGGAATGGCTACAGATTTCTGGGATGGGCATGGATCATTGGGATGGGCATGGGCACAGGTCACCAGGACAGCAAGGGCACGGGTACAGGGATGGGCATGGATCAGTGGGGTGGGGCTGGGTATGGACCACCGGGGTCACCACCCCAGGGATGGCCCTTTGGATGCCTTCACCGGCCCTGGCTGGTGCCCACCTGGCCCCCCGAGGACACCCCGTGGATGCACCCCAGCATTCCATGGATCCAGCCCTGGCACCCCATGGATGCACCCCAGCATTCCATGGATGCACCCCGACATTCCATCCATGGATCCAGCCCTGGCTGCACCCCACGGACGCCCCCGGGGTCCCCCCCGTGGCACGGCGGGGTCACACCAAGAGCCTTTATTGGGAGCGGGTCCGGGGCGGCGCCCCCCGGCCCCCCAAAGCCCCCGGGAGCCGCCGCGGTCACTTCCCGGCGGCGGGGGGGGGTTTGTCGAAGAGCGCCGCGATGTCCAGCATGGCCTGGCGGATGTTGCGGCCGAAACGCTGCGAGTCCTGCGGGCAGCACCGCTCAGAGCCCGCCCCGAGCGCCCAGAGGGAGACCCGAACCCCCCCCGTGCCCACCCTGGGGCCCCCCGGAGCTGGGGGATCCCCAGCACGGGCTGCACCCCGTGGGGGTGACCGGGATGTGGGGAGGGTCCCAGAGGATGGCCCTGGCATGGATGGGGTGGGGGTCCCACAGGAAGGGGAGGGGGGGGCAGGATGCAGCAGGGTTAGATCAGGGTCAGGGGCTGCCCCAGACCCACAGGTGACCCGCAGGTGACCCCACGGATTCTGGTAGAGCCCCCACCCAGCCCCGCTCCCCCCTCACCGTCTCGGGGCTGGAGAACTTGCTGGACACGTGGAAGGTGATGAGGTTCTCCCCGGCGATGATGTAGGACACCCCATAACCATCGTCTGCCACCTGCAAGGGGGGGAGAGGGGCCATGGGGCACCTGGGACCCACCTGGGGCACCCACCCGGGCTGTGGGCTTGGGCTGAAGCCCCCCGGGTCACCCATGTGGGGCTGGGGGCTCCCAGTGTGGGGCACCCCCGGCCCAAACCCACGGGGAGGACGCAGGACAGAGCCCACAGCCCCCCCGCACCCCAGTGCCCCCCGGTGCCCCACGGTGCCCCCCGGTGCCCCCCAGTGCCCCCCGGTGTCCCCCAGTGCCCCCTGGAGCTCACGGGGCCGAAGCCGCCGCCGCTGGAGACGTGGTTGGGGAATTTCTCGAGGTCGAACATCTTGAGCTGCTGCTGCGGGGTCTGGCTGGTGGAGAGGCGCCAGGGCTCTGACAGCACCTGTGGGGACACTCGCTGCACCCCGGGGCACCCCTGGGAGCCCCAGGGAACCCCACTGCACCCCACTGTACTCCACAGCACCCCAGGGAGCCCCAAGGAACCCCACTGCACCCCACTGTGCCCCATGGCACCCCAGGGAACCCCACTGTACCCCAGGGCACCCCAAGGAGCCCCACTGCACCCCACTGCGCCCCATGACTCCGCAGGGAACCCCACTGCACCCCACTGTACTCCACAGCACCCCAGGGAACCCCACTGCACCCCACTGCACCCCAGGGAACCCCAGGGCACCCCACTGTACTCCACAGCACCCCTGGGAGCCCCAAGGAACCCCACTGCACCCCACTGCACCCCAGGGAACCCGACAGCACCCCACTGCACCCCACGGCACCCCACGGCACCCCAGGGAACCCCACTGCACCCCATGGCTCCCCACTGCACCCCACTGTGCCCCATGGCACCCCACTGCACCCCAGTGCACCCCAGTGCACCCCAGTGTGCCCCATGGCACCCCAGCCCCAGAGCGGGACTCCACATGTGATGACACCAGGGTGGGTGGCAGTGCCCCCTTGTACCCCGCTGTGCCCTCCCGTGCCCCTCCCGGTGCCACTCTGCGTCCCCCTGTGCCCCCTTGCCCGTGTCCCACAGCGGCTCCACATGTGCTCCCCCATGTCCCCGCCTGCCCCCTCACGTCCCCCCGTGTCCCTCAGTGCCGTGTGCTGCTCCCCCTGTGCTCCCACCCGTGTCCTGTGTCACCCCCGTGCCGCTCGTGTCCCCCCATGCTCCCCCCCTCGTGTCCCTCAGTGCCACCCCCGTGTGCTGCTCCCACACTGCCCCCTCGTGTCCCTGTCCCCTTTGTGTCTCGTGTCCCTCAGTGTCCTGTGTGCTGCTCCCCCCGTGTCCCCATCCCATGTCCCTGTCCTGTGTCCTCATCCTGTGTCTCTGTCCCATGTCCCCTGTCCCGTGTCCCTCAGTGTCCCATGTGCTGCTCCCCCCGTGCCCTGCTGTGTCCCCATCCCGTGTCTCCGTCCCGTGTCCTCTCATGTTCCCGTCCCGTGTCCCCATCCCGTGTCCCTGTCCCGTGTCCCCTTCCCCTGTCCCCATCCTGTGTCCCTGTCCCTTCTCACTGTCCCGTGTCCCTATCCCGTGTCCCCTCACGTCACCGTCCCGTGTCCCGGTCCCGTGTCCCCTTCCCCTGTCCCTGTGCGTGTCCCTGTCCCATGACCCTGTCCCGTGTCCCCTCATGTCCCCATCCCACGTCCCTGTCCCGTGTCCTCTCATGTCCCCATCCCGTGTCCCTGTCCCGTGTCCTCTCATGTCCCCGTCCCGTGTCCCTGTCCCGTGTCCCCTCATGTCCCCATCCCGTGTCCCTGTCCCGTGTCCTCTCATGTCCCCGTCCCGTGTCCCCATCCCGTGTCCCCTGTCCCCGTGCGTGTCCCCCCGCGCTGACCTTGGCCAGGAAGGGGCTCTGCGTGCCCAGGTACCGCGACATCAGGTAGAGGCAGAAGAGGTGGCGGTCGATGCCCGCGCCGGTCATGGCGAGGCGATAGAGCTGCTGGTGCCTCTCGGCCGCCGCCTTGAACAGCTGCTGCCGCTCCGAGCGCTGCGGGTGAGCCCCAAATTACACCCAAAGCTGCACCCCAAACCTGCACCCCAAACTGAGCCCAAACCTGCACCCCAAACTGAGCCCAAAGCAGAACCCCGGCACAGCCCCAAACCTGCACCTTGAACAGCTGCTGCCGCTCTGAGCGCTGGGGGGTCCAGGGGGGAGCTGGACTCCAAACTGAACCCAAAACTGACCCCCCAAACCAGAACCCCAAACTGAACCCAAACTGGAACCCCAAACTGAACCCAAACCTGGACCCTGCCACAGCCCCCAGATCTGCACCTTGAACAGACACTGCCCCTCCAAGCGCTGGGGGGTCCGGGGTGGGGCTGGACTCCAAACTGAACCCCAACACACCCCCAAACCCGCTCCCCAAACCTGTACCCCAAATCTGCACCTTGAGCAGCTGCTGCTGCTGCCCCTCTGCATGCTGGGGAGGGGCTGGGGAACTGCACCCCAAACTGCACCCCAAACTGCACCCCAAACAGGCACCCGGCACCCTGTGAGGGACAGGAATCTCTGTGAGGGATGGGGACCCCCGGCAGGGATGGGGACCCCCTGAGTGATGGGGACCCCCGGGAGGGTGTGGAGGATCCCCAGGCCGGCCCCGTGTCGCTCCCGGGGCACTCACGCTGCGCCGGGTGTCGGCCATGCTGCGCACGAAGGCCGTGGCCTCGGAGGTGCAGGAGCGCACGGTCTCGGTGCGGCCCTCGCGGAACAGCCGCGTCATGGACGCCTCGTAGGTCAGGCAGAAGGAGCCCTTGTCCTGCGGGGATGGCGGCGTGGGGACACGGCGTCATGGGCCTGGCTCGTCCCAGTGCCCGCCTGCTGCTGTCACACCCCTCCTCGTCTGGCCACGGCCCCGCCCTGCGCCCGGGACACATCCCATCCTTCCCTGGCCCTGCGCCACCCTATCCCATGGACCCCATCCCATCCCATCCCATCCCCTCCCATCCCATCCCATCCCCTCCCATCCCCTCCCATCCCATCCCCTCCCATCCTTATCCCATCCCATCCCATCCCATCCCATCCCATCCCATCCCCTCCCATCCTTATCCCATCCCCTCCCATCCCATCCCATCCCATCCCATCCCCTCCCATCCCCTCCCATCCCATCCCATCCCATCCCCTCCCATCCCCTCCCATCCCATCCCATCCCATCCTATCCTATCCCATCCCATCCCATCCCATCCTATCCCATCCCCTCCCCTCCCATCCCCTCCCATCCCATCCCATCCCATCCCATCCCATCCCATCCCATCCCATCCCATCCCCTTCCATCCCATCCCCTCCCATCCCCTCCCATCCCATCCCATCCCATCCCATCCCATCCCATCCCATCCCATCCCATCCCATCCCATCCCATCCCATCCCATCCCCTCCCATCCCATCCCACCCCGTTATCCCACCCCACAGATCCCATTCCCGCAGCTCCGTTCCCGTCGCTCACTCGGAAGTGTGCCAGCTGCAGGGCGATCTGGATGAAGGCGTCGGGGCTGGTGCGGCAGCGCTTGATGAGCCCCTTGCCGAAGGTGGAGAACGGGAAGCAGCAGAAATCCACGTCCTCTGCCAGCGCCCGCGCCACGCGCAGCGACGCCTCGATGGCCGCCACCGCCTGGGGACACCGAATGGCATGGCACAGCATGGCACGGCATGGCACCTGAACCTGTGCCCACACCTGAACCTGTGCCCACGCCACGCGCAGCGACGCCTCGATGGCCGCCACCGCCTGGGGACACGGCACGGCATGGCACGGCATGGCACGGCATGGCACGGCATGGCACGGCATGGCACCCTCACCTGCGCCCACACCTGAACCTGTGCCCACACCTGAACCTGTGCCCGAGCCATCCACAGTGACGCCTCGATGGCTGCCACCACCTGGGGACATGGCACGGCATGGCACGGCATGGCATGGCACCCTCACCTGTGCCCACACCTGTACCCACACCCAAGCTACCCGCAGCAATGCCTTGATGGCTGCCACCCCTTGGGGACATGGCATGGCATGGCATGGCACGGCATGGCACCCTCACCTGTGCCCACACCTGAACCTGTGCCCTCACCTGTGCCCACAGCTGAGCCACCCACAGTGACCCTTGGATGGCTGCCACCGCCTGGGGACACGGCACAGCACGGCATGGCACAGCATTCACCTGTGCCCTCACCCTCACCTGTAGCTGTCCCCGCCCTGTCCCCGCCCTGTCACCCACCTCGGGGGGGATGTCCCACTGCAGGCGCTGGGGGGGGGCCAGCTGCCACCTGGGGTCCCCCTTGCAGTGCCCCCCCTCCGTGTAGCCCAGCTGGAACGTGTCCGTGGCCAGCATGAACTGGGGGGGACAGGGGGCGTTGGGGAGGGGGCAACGACCCCCGGCCCCCAAAACCCCCGGCCCCACAACTCCATAACTCCCAGCGCCCCAATTCCAAGATCCGCCCGGACCCCAAACCCCCAGGACCCTCAACCCCCCAATCCATGACCGCCCCAACCCCGAATTCCCAAGACCCCCGATCGCCCGATTCTGTGCCCCCAGACCTGCAATTCCATGGCCCCCCAACCCCTGAGCTCCCCAAACCCCAAATCCCCAGGCCCCCTGACCTCCCAATCCCATGACCCTCCAACACCCAAATCCCCAAATCCCTTGGCCCCCAGTTCCATGGTCCCCCAAACCCCAAATCCCCAAGGCCCGGGCCCCTGATCCCCCAATTCCATGGGCCCCCAACACCTGAGCTCCCCAAACCCCAAATCCCCAAGGCCCTGGCCTCTGATCCCCCAATTCCATGGGCCCCCAACCCTGGAGCTCCCCAAACCCCGAATCCCCAAATCCCCAAGCTCCTCAACCCCGCAATCCCCCCCGGCTCCTGCAAGCCTCTCAAACGCCCCTGTCCCCCAAAGCTCCCATCACCCCAACTCCCTGAGCCCCCCAATTCCAAGCCCTCAGAGCCCCCCAGCCCCCCAGAATCCCGACCCTTACCCCGCACAGCCCCGGGCAGAACCCCCACATCCGCTCCCCCTCCCCACCCCCAAACGGGGTCCCCAGCCTTGGGGGGCCTCATAGGGGTCCCCCCTGAGGGTCCCCAGTCTGGGGGTGCCTGGCAGGGGTCCCCAGCCCTTGGGGCGCCCCATGGGGTCCCCATCAGGGGGTCCCCAGCCCGGGCACCCCCAGCCCTGGGGTGCCCCACCGGATGGTTGCCCGTGCCGGGGGTGCCCCATTGGGGGTGTCCCTGCCCCATTTGGGGTGTCTCCACCCGGGGGTGCCCCGGTACCTCCCAGAGGTGCCCCATGATGGGGGCGTCGGCCCAGGAGTGCTCGGCGTTGGCCCCGACCTTGCCGTTCTTGTAGACCACGAGCGTGAAGGACTTGTCGAACCAGCTGGGGGCGGCACGGGGGGTTTGGGGGGGTTTGGGGAGGGTTTGGGGAGGGTTTGGGGGGCACTGGGGGGGCAGGGGGCACCGGGAGGGAGGAGGGCAAGAGGGGGATTTGGGGAGATGGCAGGGGAAGGTGGGGGGTTGAAGGGGCAGGGGGGGTGTTTGGGGTCTCAGCAGGGTTTTGGGGTGCCCACAGGTGGTGGGAGCAGCAGGGATGGGGTGCTGGGGGTCTGATGGTGCTAGGGGGGGGTCTGGGAATGAGTCTGGGATTGTAGGATGGGGGTGCTGAGGGTGCTGGGCTGGGATTTGGGGTCCCAGCAGGGTTTTGGGGTGCCCATCGGTCACAGCAGTGCAATGGGGACTTGGGTGATGGGGTCTGGGGGGGCTGGGGATGATGGGGGGGGTTCAAAGGGGCTGTGAGGGGGTCCTGGGGGTGTCTTTGGGGTGCTCACCGTCAGAAGAGTGCCTGTGCAGCAGGGCCTGGGCTGGGAGGGGGTTTGGGGTGTCTGGGGGTATTTGTGGCTGTCTGTGGGTGTTTGGGGTGCAGCTTTGGGGTCCTGGGGGTGGTTTTGGGGTGTGCACTGGTCATAGCAGCGGCCGTGCAGCGGGGACGGGGCTGGGTGGGGATTTGGGGTGTTTGGGGTGTCTGTGGGTACCCGGAGCAGGTTTTGGGGTCTGGGGGTGTTCTGCCTCACGCACCGGTCGTAGCAGCGGCCGTGCAGCAGGGACGGGGCTGGGTGGGTGTTTGGGGTGTCTGTGGGTACCCGGAGCAGGTTTTGGGGTGTCCTGGCTCACGCACCGGTCGTAGCAGCGGCCGTGCAGCAGGGATGGAGCTGGGTGGGTGTTTGGGGTGTTTGAGGTGTCTGTGGGTGTCTGTGGGTACCCGGGGCAGGTTTTGGGGTTTTGGGGTGTCCTGGCTCACGCACCGGTCGTAGCAGCGGCCGTGCAGCAGGGACTTGGCGTAGGCGTCCATGCAGCCGGGCCGGGCGGGCTCCTGGCCGTGCTCGTCCTCGTCCAGCGTCAGGAAGAAGGCGGCGCGCTCGATGGCGTCCAGGGCCGCCTTGTTGGGGCCGCGGCTGAAGAACCGCGCCCGCGCCTCGGCCCACGGCACCCTGGGCAGCCCCGGTCAGCGCGGGGCATCCCGCATCGAGCACCCCGCACCGGGCAGAGCCGGGCACCCCGCACCGGGCAGAGCCGGGCATCCCGCACCGGGCACCCTGCACCGGGCATCCCGCACCGGGCAGAGCCGGGCACCCCGCATCGAGCACCCCGCACCGGGCAGAGCCGGGCACCCCGCACCGGGCATCCCGCACCGGGCATCCCGCACCAGGCAGAGCTGGGCACCCCGCACCGGGCACCCCGCACCGGGCAGAGCCGGGCACCCCGCACCAGGCACCCCGCACCGGGCAGAGCTGGGCACCCCGCACCGGGCACCCCGCACCGGGCATCCCGCACCGGGATAGGGACAGGGATGGGGACAGGATGGGGACAGGATGGGGACAGGGATGGGGACAGGGATGGGGACAGGACGGGGACAGGGATGGGGACAGGGATGGGGACAGGACAGGGACAGGACGGGGACAGGACGGGGACAGGATGGGGACAGGGATGGGGACAGGGATGGGGACAGGGATGGGGACAGGATGGGGACAGGGATGGGGACAGGACGGGGATAGGATGGGGACAGGGATGGGGACAGGATGGGTCAGGATGGGGACAGGGATGGGGACAGGACGGGGATAGGATGGGGACAGGGATGGGGACAGGGATGGGGACAGGATGGGGACAGGATGGGTCAGGATGGGGACAGGGATGGGGACAGGACGGGGATAGGATGGGGACAGGGATGGGGACAGGATGGGGACAGGATGGGTCAGGATGGGGACAGGGATGGGGACAGGATGGGGACAGGATGGGGACAGGGATGGGGACAGGACGGGGACAGGACGGGGACAGGACGGGGACAGGGATGGGGACAGGATGGGGACAGGACGCCCTGGTGGCCCAGGGTTCCCAACACTCCGGGTGTTCCCAGTATCCCCAGTGTGCCCATTTTCCCCGGAGTTCCCAGGAGCCCATTATGCCCAGCATCCCCAGTATTCCCAGTATGGCCATTGCTCCCCTTATTCCCAGTGTTCCCGGTGTTTCCAGTATGCCCAGCATGCCCATTATCCCCGGAGTTCCCAGAGTTACCAGGTGCCCAATGTCTCCATTATCTCCATCATTCCTGGTGTTCCTGATGTTCCCAGAGCTCCCAGGTGCCCAGCATCCCAGTATGCCCAACATTCCCATTATTCCCATTATTCCCAGAGTTCCCAGGTGCCCAGCATCCCAGTATGCCCAACATTCCCATTATTCCCAGAGTTCCTGGTACTTCCAGGTGCTCAGTGTCTCCAGTATCCCCATTATTATTCCCATTATTCCCATTATTCCCAGAGCTCCCAGGTGGCCAGCATCCCCAATATCCCCATTATTATTTCCATTATCCCCAGTGTTCCCAGAGCTCCCAGGTGCCCAGTATCCCCAGTATTCCCATTATTTCCATTATCCCCAGTGTTCCCAGAGCTCCCAGGTGCCCAGTATCCCCAGTATCCCCAGTATTCCCATTATTCCCGGTGTTCCCAGAGCTCCCAGGTGCCCAGTGTCCCCAGCATCCCCAGTATCCCCGTTATTGCCGGAGTTCCCAGGTGCCCAGCACATCCCGGTACGCCCAACACCCCCGCCATTCCCGTCGTTCCCAGTGCCTCACACCTTTCCCCGGCCGTGAGCGCCGCCAGCCGCTCCTCGCCGGGCTGCGGGGGCGAGGGATCCTCCAGGATCCTCTGGAATTGCATCTCCAGGTCGGCGGGCGGCAGCACCTGCCCCCCGTAGTACAGCCACACCTTGTAGTAGCGGCCCTTGTGGTACACGGCCAGGTGTTTGCTGTCGGTCAGGTGCAGCAGCGTGTCTGGGGGGGCACGGGGGGGTCAGGGCGGCGGGGACCCCCGGGACCCCCCCCCCCCCCCGGCGCGGTGCCGCCCCCCGGGCCCGTACCCGTCTCCTTTCCCGGGATGCGGGTGGTGTTGAACATCCGCTCCGACTGGTACGAGCACATGGGCACCACGCCCAGGGCCATCATCTGGGGGGGACACGGCTCAGGGGGGCTCGGGGGGGGGCGGTGTCCCCATCTCTGCCGCTGCCACCCCCGCTCCGCGCCCCCCGGCAGCCCCGTGTGGCACCGCCCGGCTTCCGCCCCGCGGGGCTCTGCCGGGAGCCCCGAATCCATGGGGTCCCCACGGCTCCCTCCACCCCACGGGACCCCCAGGATCCCCCCATCCCCTGAGACCCCCCAAAAACCCCATCCCCCTGGGACCCCCCAAACCCCCATCCCCTGAGACCCCCCAAAAACCCCATCCCCTGAGACCCCCCAAAAACCCCATCCCCCTGGGACCCCCCCAAACCCCCATCCCCTGAGACCCCCCAAAAACCCCATCCCCTGAGACCCCCCAAAAACCCCATCACCCTGGGACCCCCCAAACCCCCATCCCCTGAGACCCCCCAAAAACCCCATCCCCCTGAGACCCCCCAAACCCCCATCACCCTGGGACCACCAAAAAACCCCATCCCCCTGGGACCCCCCCAAACCCCCATCCCCCTGGGACCACCTAAAAACCCCATCCCCCTGAGACCCCCCAAACCCCCATCACCCTGGGACCCCCCAAACCCCCATCACCCTGGGACCCCCCAAACCCCCATCCCCCTGGGACCACCTAAAAACCCCATCCCCCTGGGACGCCCCAGCTCCCCATCAATCTGGGAACCCCCAGCTCCCCCATCCCCCTGGGACCCCCCAGGTCCCGCATCCCCCTGGGACCCCCCCAAACCCCCATCCCCCTGGGAACCTTCCCAAACCCCCATCTCCCTGAGACCCCCAGCCCCCCCATCCCCCTGGGGCCCCTCAGCTCCCCCGACCCCCTGCGACCCCCCAAACCCCCATCCCCTGGGACCTCCCCAGCTCCATTGGGGCCCCCCAGTCCCCCCTCACCGGGGGTCTCCCCCCATTCCAGCTGCTGCCGGTACAGCTGGACCACATTCACCCCCTCCCCCCGGGACCCCCTGGACCCCCTCCAAGCCCCCAGGCCCCCCTCACCGGGGGGATCTCGCCCCGGTCCAGCCGCCGCCGGTAGAGCAGGATGGAGTGCACCACGTTGGCCGCCCGCGCAGCCTGGATGCGGCTGGGGGTCACGTACAGGAAATCCTGGGGACAAGGGACACGGTGCGTGTCGCGGGGGGTGCCGGGGGGGTCCCCGGGGGCGTTTGGGGGTGCCCCATCCCCCTTCAGCCCTTACCATGGCGTAGTAGTTGCTGTTGACCATGAGGGGGCTGCGGCCGCGCAGGTAAACGTACTCCTCCCACCAGTCACTGACCTGCGGGGACGGGGACAGGGACAGGGACAGGGACAGGGGACAGGGGACAGGGACAGGGATGGAGAGAGGGAACCGGGAAAGGCCACAGGGAGGGGGACATGGGGTAGGGGACAGAAATGGAGACAAGGAATGGGGACAGGAGACAGGGAGATGGGAGAGGGACAGGGATAGGGATAAGGGTGAGGGGACAGGGATGAGGACCGGGGACAAGGGATAGGGGACAGGAACGGGGATGGGAACAGGGACAGGAATGGGGGACAGGGACAAGGGTTAGGAGGCAGGAAAGTGGACAGGAGACAGGGGGAAGGGACAGGGATGGTGAGAGGTGGAAGGGACAGAGATAGGGATGGGGACAGGAGAAAGGGACAGAAACAAGGGACAGTGACGGGGGACAGGATCCTCTGCCCCTACCGCTCCAGCCAGGACACCCAGGAGATCCCAAATCCCTCCTCATGCTGCCGGGAGGGGACACCAGTTCCGGGGTCACCACCCCAAAGGCCGCGGGGTCCCCGTGTCCCCGGGTGCCCCCACACTCACATAGTTGGTTGTCCACCAGGACTTGAGGCGCAGGTACCGCTGCAGCCGCGGCGCCGTCTTCTCCTGGAACTCCTTGGCCAGCGCCTCCATCTCCCGGAATTTGTCATCGTCCAGGAGCGGCCGCACCGACTCCAGGTACTGCGGGGAGGGGACACGGGGTGACCCCCCCGCCACCGCCACCGCCACCGCCGGGCACCCCTCGGGCCCCCAGCCCCACGGGGGCGGCGTACCCGAGTGATGGTGGCTTTCACGGGGGGCACCGGCAGCTTGGGAAGGGAGCTCTGGAAGCTGTAGAGGAGGGGCTTGCGGATGGACATGACCTTCATCACCGCCTGCGGGAGCGGCAGCAGCGGCAGGAGGAGGAGGAGGAGGAGAGATGGGGTGAGGATCCACGGCTCCCACAGCTCCCAAAAAACTCCAGGCACCCACAGCACCCAAAGCTCCTACACCGGCCACAGCTCCCACAGCTCCCAAAAAATCCACGGCTACCAAAACCCCCATGGCTCCCAGAGCTTCAACAGCGCCCACGGCACCCAAAGTTCCCACAGCTCCCATAGCATCTGTGGCTGCCACAGCACCCAAAACTCCCTGTTCCCAAAGCACCCAAGGCTCCCGCACCTTCCAAGGCTCCCACAGCTCCCAAAGCTCCCCGAGTTTCCACAGCTCCCACGGCACCCAAAGCTCCCACAGCTCCCAGAAAACTCCAGGCACCCACGGCTCCCAAAGCACCCACATCTCCCAAAGCTCCCACAGCACCCACAGCTCCTACACCAGTCACAGCTCCCACAGCTCCCAGAACATCCATGTCTCCCATGGCTCCAACAGCTCCCACATCTCCAACAGCTCCCACATCTCCCACAGTTCCCAAAGCTCCTACAGCTCCCACATCTCCCAAAGCTCCCACATCTCCCAAAGCTCCCACATTTCCCAAAACACCCAAAGCTCCCACTTCTCCCTCAGTTCCCAAAGCTCCCACTTCTCCCACATCTCCCAAAGCTCCCACATCTCCCAAAGCTCCCCCATCTCCCACAGCTCAAACAGCTCCCACAGCTCCAACAACTCCCATGGGATCCATGGCACTCAAAGCTCCCAAACCAGCCACAGCTCCCAGAGCTCCCACAGCTCCAACAGCTTCCACAACTCCATGGCATCTGTGGCTCCCATGGCACCCAAAACTCCCACAGCCCCCAAATCTCCCAAAGCATCCACGGCACCCAAAACTCCCAAAGCTCCCACATCTCCCAAAGCTCCCACTTCTCCCTCAGTTCCCAAAGCTCCCACAGCTCCCACATCTCCCAAAGCTCCTACAGCTCCCAAAGCATCCACGGCACCCAAAACTCCCAAAGCTCCCACAGCAGCCAGAGCTCCCAGAGCTCCCACAGCTCCAATAGCTCCCACAGTTCCCAAAGCCCCCACAGTTCCCAAAGCCCCCACATGTCCCACGGCCCCCACATGTCCCGCATCTCCCGGTGCGGGTGCCGCTCACAATCCAGAGGCGGGTGCTGCGGCTCATGCGCCCGTGGGGCTCAAACATCCAGCCGTGGTAGGAGAGCAGCAGGCGGAGCAGCCTCCGGAAGAGCAGCACGGCCGCCAGCCAGGCCCCCGTGGAGAACACCACGGTGCTGACCACGGTCTGCGCCTGGGGGGTCAGCGCCTCGCTGGGGACACGCGGGGGACACGGCCTCAGCGCTGGGGACAGCGCGGGTGGCATCCCTGGAGGGTGTCCCCAGGTGGGGCTGTGCCCCTGGTGGCACTCCCAGGGAATGTCCCCAGGTGGGGCGGTACCTGTGGAGTGGGACCCGCGGGGATGTCCCTGCGTGGGGTCCCTTGAGGGACATCCCCAAATGGAGATGTCACAGGCCTCCTGCACCCTCTGGGGGTGGGGGTCCCTCTGTGGGGTGGGATTCCTTGAGGGACATCCCCTAAATGGAGCCATCACAGGCCTCCTGCACCCTCTGGGCCTTGGGGTCCCTCCGTGGGGTGGGACCCCTTGAGGGACATCCCCAATGGGGCGGGGATGTGCAGGGTGGAGCCCCCAGGGCTGGCCCGGGCCCCCACGGCCACGCTGGGTCTGGGGTCTGTCCCTGGGACACTGCCGGGGGTCCCTGCGGGCTGTCCCCACCGCGGGCTGTCCCCACCGCGGGCTGTCCCCCCGCGCTGGCCGTGCCGTGTCCCGGCCCGTGTCCCGCTCACCTGCGGGGCAGCCAGTGCTGGATGCGGGCGATGAGCCCCAGGGACGGATCCACCTGGCAGTAGCAGGAGCCGGCGGTGGCCATCACCACCACCATCCAGCTGGAGGGCGACGCGGGGTACACGCCGGTCAGGAAGCTGTTCTGTGGGCACAGCGGGGTCACGGGGGCACGGGCGGCCGCCACGGGAGGGGACACGGGCGGCCGAGCCCACCTTGGCGCGGACCAAGCGCTTCTTCCATGAGTGCACGACGGCCAGGTAGAGCTGGCGCACGGCCTCGCGGCTCAGGTGGAAGTCCAAGCCCTCGGGGGTGACCGTGAACTGGAAGGCCACGGCCTGGTGAGCTTCCGCCATCCTGGGGACCCGCCGGTGACACCTGCGGGGGGACACCGGCCCGGTGGGCGGGGGGACGGCCACCCCCGGCACGGGACCTGGGGGCGGAGGGGGCACCGCGGGGACGGAGGGGACAGCGGTGCCCCGGCCGGTGTCCCCGGGGCGGGGCCAGCCCGGCGGCGGCCCCCGGGAGCCCCGGGCCGCGTCACGGCGGTGTCACGGCGGCGTCACGTGGCGCTGGCCCGGCGCCCACTGAGGGAAGGGTCAGCGCTGTCACCGCCGCCAGCGCGGCCCCGGAGGGGACATCGGGGAGGACAGCCCGGCCCCCGCGCCCCCGCACGTGGCACACGCCGTCCCCTGCCCCGCGTCCCCTGCGGGAGCGCGGGAGGGGCGGCACGGACACGGCCGGGGGCCTCGGGGTGCCACCAAGCCCCTGAGACACCACGGGGATCCTGGAGACCCCCCCCGCTCCGGGGGTTGCCACAAAGCACCCCCGGCTCTGGGACCCCCCGGTGCGGGCACAGCCAGGGCCGAGCCCCGAGGCGTCGGGGGGTGACCCCCCTGTCCCCAACACGGGCACCTTTCCCACGGTGGCCTTGGGCTGAGGGTGACAGCCACGACCCGATCACGGCGGGGCTGCTGCGCCCTCTGCACCTCGTGCGGTCACCACCCTGCGCCCCATGGCACCCCATGGCACCCCACGGCACGGCCTGGCCCGGCACGGCACACCTGGGCATTAAACCACATCCCCAGCGCTGCAGGGCGCCGCGGCACTGCCGCTGCCCGGCTGTGTGTCACCGCCCTGTGTCACCGCCCTGTGTCACCGCCCTGTGTCACCCCGCGGGGCACCGTGGCACGGCCCTGCCCGCCCCTCTGCGGCGGGTGGCACCGGGGACACTCCCGCCGTGTCCCCCCGCCCCGCCCAAGGTCACCGCGGCTCCGGGGCCGGGATGCGCAGCCCCGGGACGGCCCCGCCTGTCCCCCCCCCGCGTGGGGCCGGGCCCCGCTCCGGGACCCCGGGCGGTGACACCGCCAGGGCACCCGCGGAGGGGACCCCGGACACGCGGGGGGCGCGGGGGTGGCTCCGCACGGACACGCGTGGGAGGCGGCGCCGGGCGCGACGCCCCGGGAGGGACCGGGGGATGCCGGTACCGGGGGCGCCCCCGCGCGTGGGTCCCGTCGCGCCCCCTCCCCGGGGCCCGGTACCTGCGTGGGCAGCGCGGGGGCCGCGGCTCCGCGGGACGGCGGCTCCTGCGGCCGCGGCAGCCGGCAGCCGGTAACCGGACACCGGCGGGGGCCGGGCGGAGCCGCTCCGCCCCCGGGGGGACCGCGACACCCGGGGGGACCCCGACACACCGGGACGGCAGCGGCAGCGCGGGGGGACCCGGATCCCGGGACACGGAGCGGTGTCCCGGGGGACAGCGGCATCCCGGGAATGCGACAGGAATCCCCGGCCGGGGGACAGCGACATGTCGGGACACGGACCCCGACATCCCCGGGACACGGACCCCGACATCCCCGGGGGTCCCCGTCCCGGGACGGGAATGGACATCCCGGGACAGAACGGGCATCCCCGGGCTGGGGCGTCATCGGCAGCCCGGGCCACGGAGCGTCACCCCGGGGGGACACGGGGACAGCGACACCCCGGGGGGACCCACGTCCCGTGACAGGGACACATCCCGGGACAGGACCCGCACCTGGGACAAGGACCTGGGATAGGGATGTGCATCCCGGGACAGGGAGACGCGCAGGGGACAGGGACACATCCCGGGACAGGGACACATCCCGGGACAGGGACCCACGGACCAGGACAGGAACACGGGATAGGGACATGGGACAGGGACAGGCACGGGGACAGGGACTCCCATCCTGGGACAGTGACCCGCATCAGTGACTGGGACACGCATCAGGGACAGGGACACGAGCACATCCTGGGACACACACACGGGACAGGGACGCACGGACCAGGACTGGGACACGCACGGGGACAGGGAGACACACCCGGGACAGGGACTCCCATCCTGGGACAGGGACACACATCAGGGACAGGGACACGGACCCGGGACAGCGGCTCTGCCACGGGGGCTGGGGGCTCCGGGTGTCCATGCCCGGGGCAGTGGCTGCTGTCCCTGTCCCTGTGCCCCGCCTGTCACCGGCCCCGTGCCCTGCCTGTCACCTGCTCCCTGCACTGGCTGTCACCTGCCTGCCGCCTGTTTGTCACCTGCCCGACCTCTGGCCCCTGTCCCGGTTGTCACCTGCCCGTCACCCCGAGTGTCACCTCCCTGCCCTCTGTCCCGGCTGTCCCCTGCCTGTCCCCTGCCCCACGCTGAGGGGACACGGGGAGGGGTCTCCAGCACCCGGGACCCCCACCCCAAAGAGCCCCCCCATGTCACCCCCCCCGTGTGTCCCTTGTGTCCCCCCCCGGCCCCTCCCCCGCTCTGCCCCACGGCGATTGGGGGGTCCCGGGGGGCGGATTTGGGGAGGGGGCAGAAGCAGCAGTCGGGAATTTGGGGGTGGGATTTGGGGAAGGCGGGATTTGGGGCGGGGGAATTTGAGGGGTGGGATTTGCAGAGAGGGGAATTTGAGGGGTGGGATTTGCAGAGAGGGGGGAATTTGGGGCGGGGGGAATTTGAGGGGTTGGATTTAGGGCGGGATTTGGGAAGGGGGAATTTGAAGGGGTGATATTTGGGGCGGGATTTTGGGGCGGGATTTGGGATGGAGGAATTTGAAGAGGGCGGGATTTAGGGTGGGATTTAGGGCGGGATTTGGGAAGGGGGAAATTTGAGGGGGTGGGATTTGGGGCGGGATTTTGGGGTGGGATTTGCCGGGTGGGGGGATTTGAGAGGGTGGGAATTTGGGAAGGGAGGAATTTGAAGAGGGCGGGATTTAGGGTGGGATTTAGGGCGGGATTTGGGAAGGGGGAATCTGAGGGGGTGGGATTTGGGGCGGGATTTTGGGGGGGGAATTTGGGATGGAGGAATCCGAAGGGGTGGGATTTAGGGCGGGATTAGGGAAGGCGGACTCGAGCGCCGGCCCCAGCGCGGCTTTATTGGTCTGAGTTTTACATTCTGCTGTCGAAACGGGGGCCCCGGGAGCCCCCGGCCCCAGAGCTGCGGGCGGGGGGCGCGGGGGGCACTGAGGTACAACCGGGGGTCCCCCACCCCCTGTGCCACGCCCCAAACCCCCCAAAACCACCCCAAACCCCCGTTACTGGCCAGGAGTGCGGATCTGGGGGTTTCCAGAGCCCCCCACCCCAAATCCCACCCTTATTGGGGGGGGGGGGTCCCACCCACCTCTGCTGCCGAGTCCCGGGGTGCGGGGGGGGTCCCGGGGCTCAGCCCCCCCAAACCGTTGTGGTGCCCCCCAAACTGTCAGGGCCCCCCCAAACCGTTACCAACCCCCCCAACCGTCCCAACGCCCCCCCTGAGCCCGGGGGGGGCAGGATTTGGGGGATCCCCTCAGGAGCAGCGAGCCTTGTGCTGGAAATAGGCCTGGAAACGGCTCTGGGCGTAATCCTGGGGGAAAAGGGGGCAAAAAAGGGGGAAAAGGGGTTAAAAATGGGGGGAAAGGGGCAAAAAAGGAGGGAAAGGGGGAAAATGGGGGGAAGGAGGGAGAGGAAAAGGAGGAGGAAAAGGGGGAGGAAAAGGGGAGAAGGGGGAAGAGGAAAGAGGGAGGAAAGGGCAGGGAAGGAGGGAAAAGGGGGGAATAAAAGGGGGGAAATGGGCAAAAAAGGGGAGAAAATGGGTTTAAAAGGGGAGGGAAGGGTTAAAAAGGGGGGGAATAGGATAAAGGGGGGAAAGGGGGGAAGAAGGGGGAGAAAAGGTGGGGGAAAGGGGAAAATGGGGGGGAAAAGGGAGAAGGGGAAACAGGGAGGAAAGGGTGGGGAAGGAGGGAAAAGGGGGAAAAAAGGGGGGGATAAAAGGGGGGAAATAGGAGAAAAAGTGGGAAAAAAGGGGAGAAAATGGGAGAAAATGGGGGCAAATCGGGAAAAGAGGAAAGAAAGGGGAAAAATGGGGGGAAAAGGGGGGAAGAACGGGGAGAAAAGGGGGGGAAGGGGAATATAGGGGAGAAAAAAGGGAGAAGGGGAAAGAGGGAGGAAGGGGCAGGGCAGGAGAGAAAAGGGAAAAAAATGAGGATAAAAGGAGGAAAATGGGAGAAAAATTGGGGAAAAGGGGGAGAAAATGGGGGGCAAATCGGGAAAAAGGAAAGAAAGGGGAAAGGGGAAAAATGGGGGGAAAAGAGGGGGAAGAAGGGGGAGAAAAGGGGGGAAGATGGGGGGGAAAAGGGAGAATGGGGGAAAGAGTGAGGAAAGGGCAAGGGAAGGAGGGAAAAGGGGGGATAAAAGGGGGGAAATGGGAGAAAAAGTGGGGAAAATGGGGAGAAAGTGGGGGGCAAAATGGGAAAATGAAAGAAAGGGGAAAGGGGGAAAAAGGGGGAGAAATGGGGAAAGGGAGGGGAAATAAGGGGAAAGGGGCTGAAAGGTGTTGAGGGCTCGTGGAGCCCCCACAGGGGCACAGCGGCCCCCAGAGCTCACCAGGTACCCGAAGTGGATCGTGGAGATCTTGGCCTGCACCACGGACCAGAGCCCCCAGAAGAAGTGTGAGGCCAGGGTGAAGCTGGGGGGAAAAGGGCGGTGAGAGCCCAAAATCCCCCCCGGGCACCCCAGAAACACCCACGGGAGGGGGGCGTGGGGCAGGGGAGCCTAAAAATGGCACAGAAACCCCCATGAGGGACAGAAACCCCAAACAGGGGCACAGAGGCCCAGAAGAGGCACAGAGACCCCAAATGGGGGCACAGAGAACCCTAAAAATGGCACAGAGAACCCAAATACAGGTAAAGAGACTCCAAAAGTGGAACAGAGGGCCCCAAATAGAGGTACAAAGCCCCCCAAAAATCCCACTGAGGACCCTGAAAGTGGCACAGACATCCCAAAGTGGCACAGAGACCCCCAGGGGAGGTACAAAGACCCCGAAAAACCACACAGAGGACCCCAAAAGTGGCACAGAGGACCCCAAAGTGGCACAGAGGACCCCTGTGGTGGCACAGAGGACCCCCCCAAAATGGCACAGAGACCCAAAATGAGGTCATAGAAACCCCAAAACTTGGCACAGAGGACCCCAAAAGTGGCATGGAAACCCCAAACAGAGGTACAAAAACCCCCCAAAAATCACACATAGGACCCTAAAAGTGGCACAGAGCGCCCCAAACAGAGGCACAAAGCCCCCCAAAACATCCCTCTGAGGACCCCCGCGGTACCGCTCGATCTCCCGCAGCATCTCCTCCTCCAGGCGCGCCTGCTCCTCCTGCGGGGCCCGCCCGGCGCCGCCCGACAGCGCCGCCGACAGGTAATGGCGGATGAAATGGAGCTGGGGGGGACACGGGGCTGGGACCACAAAGGGACACCCCAGGGACACCCCAATGCCAAAGGGACCCCAAAGTGGCACCCCAGGGACATCCCCGGTGCCAAAGGGACCCCAAAGGGACACCCCGGTGCCAAAGGGACACCCCAGGGACAACCCCGATGCCAAAGGGACCCCAAAGGGACACCCTCGGCCCCAAAGGGACACCCCAGGGACACCCCGGCCCCAAAGGGACCCCAGAGGGACTCCCCGGCCCCAAAGGGACCCCTGAGACCTCAGACAGGTAATGCCGGATGAAATGGAGCTGGGGAGGGGGTACAGGGGCTGGGACCCCAAAGGGACACCCCAGGGACACCCCAATGCCAAAGGGGCCCCAAAGGGACACCCCAGGGACACCTCAGCCCCAAAGGGACCCCAAAGGGACTCCCCGGCCCCAAAGGGACACCCCAGGGACACCCCCAGCCCCAAAAGGACCCCTGAGACCTCAGACAGGTAATGGTGGCTGAAATGGAGCTGTGGAGGGTCACGGGGGCTGGGACCCCAAAGGGACCCCAAAGGGACCCCAAAGGGACTCCCTGGCCCCAAAGGGACACCCAAGGGACCCCTGAGCACTTGGACAGATAATGCCGCATGAAATGGAGCTGGGGAGGGGGTACAGGGGCTGGGACCCCAAAGGGACACCCCAGGGACACCCCAGTGCCAAAGGGACCCCATAGCACTCGGACAGGTAATGCCAGATGAAATGGAGCTGGGGAGGGGGTACAGGGGCTGGGAGCAGGGCTGGGACCTCAGAGGGACTCCCTGGCCCCAAAGGGACACCCCAGGGACACCCCCGGCCCCAAAGGGACCCCTGAGCACTGGGACAGGTAGTGCCGGGTGAAATGGAGCTGGGGAGGGGCACGGGCGCTGGGAGCAGGGACTGGATCCCTTGGGAACCCCCCAGCCCCAAGGGACCCCTGCCCAGGGAATGTCCCCAGGACCCCAAAGGGACCACCCAGCCCCAAAGGAGCCCCTGCCCAGCCCTGGGACTCCCCGAGATCTCGGACGGGTGAAAAACCTGGAGGATGAAATGGAGCTGGGGAGGGTGGGAAGGGTTGGGATTGGGGCTGGGACCCCCCAAGGGAACCCCAAAGGGACCCCCCGGCCCCAAGGGACCCCCAGACCCCAAAGAACCCCTCCCCCAGCCCCAAGGCACCCCTGCCCAGACCCAGGAGACACCCCCAGGCACCCCTAAAGGGACCCTCCAGCCCCAAGGGACCCCCCCGGGACCCCAAAGCCCCCCCAAAGGGGCCCTGGTCCCCCAGACCTGCTGCTGGCGGCTGGGGTAGTGCTCGGGGTGTGCCTGGAAGCAGGGCCAGCCCTCGTGGCTGTAGCTGTAAACCCACTCGCAGAAGTGATTGCCCAGGTCAAAGCCCCTGCAGCGGGGGGGTCACACAGCACCGACCCCTCTGTGAGCCCCAAAATCACTGGGGATCAGCACCGACCCCTCTGTGAGCCCCAAAATCACTGGGGATCAGCACCGACCCCTCTGTGAGCCCCAAAATCACTGGGGATCAGCACCGACCCCTCTGTGAGCCCCAAAATCACTGGGGATCAGCACCGACCCCACTGTGAGCCCCAAAATCACTGGGGATCAGCACTGACCCCTCTGTGAGCCCCAAAATCACTGGGGATCAGCACCGACCCCACTGTGAGCCCCAAAATCACTGGGGATCAGCACCGACCCCACTGCCAGCCCCAAAATCACTGGGGATCAGCACTGACCCCACTGCCAGCCCCAAAATCACTGGGGATCAGCACCGACCCCTCTGTGAGCCCCAAAATCACTGGGGATCAGCACCGACCCCTCTGTGAGCCCCAAAATCACTGGGGATCAGCACCGACCCCTCTGTGAGCCCCAAAATCACTGGGGATCAGCACTGACCCCACTGTGAGCCCCAAAATCACTGGGGATCAGCACTGACCCTACTGTGAGCCCCAAAATCACTGGGGATCAGCACCGACCCCACTGCCAGCCCCAAAATCACTGGGGATCAGCACCGACCCCACTGTGAGCCCCAAAATCACTGGGGATCAGCACCGACCCCACTGCCACCCCAAACCCACCTGGGAGCCTTCAGAGGGAACCCCAAACCCCACGGGGAGTGTGGAGAGGGCATTGGAGCCCTAAATCCCACTGGGAGCATGGAGCGGGGACAGGGCGCCCCCAAATCCCATCATGATCATGGAGCAGAGAGGTGGAACCCCAAATCCCAACGGGGTCACGGAATATGAGCAGGAAGCCCCCAAATCCCAGTGGAGTCATGGAGTGTGGGGAACCCTGTAGGGACCCCAAATCCTCTAGGGACCCCCAAATCCCCACAAGGGCTTCCAAAAGCTCCCAGGGACCCCCTAAAATCTCCCTAAAAAAACAGAGCAGGGACTCAGAAAGGGGAGCCCCTAAGTCCCACCAGGAATATGAGCAGGAAGCCCCCAAATCCCAGTGGGATCACGGAGTGTGAGGGACCCCCCCCCCCCCGGGATCCCCCAATCCCCCCAGGGACCCCCAAATCCCCCCAGGATCAGGGACTTGTGAGGGGGAGCTCCTAATCCCACCGGGACCGTGGAATGTGAGCAGGAGTGGGGAAATCCCAGTGGGATCATGGAACATGAGGGAACACCAGGGACCCCCCAAATCCCCCCAGGGACCCCCCAGATCCCCTCAGGGACACCCCAAACCCCCCAGGGGCCCCCAAGCCCACCGGTAGTTGTAGCTGCTGTACTCGAAGTCGATGAGCATGAGCCGGTCTGAGGAGGCCTCGCGCCCCGCCAGGAGCAGGATGTTCCCTGTAGGGTCGGGGTTTGGGGGATTTATGGGGTTTTGGGGGATCTGGGGGATCTGGGGGACAGGGCCACCCTGTGTCACTCACCCTCCTGCACGTCGTTGTGGCAGAAGACCACCGGGGACGGGGTGGCCTCCAGCAGGTCCCTGAGGGGCGAGAGGGGCTCAGAGGGGACACGGGGAGGGGTTGGGGGACCAGGGTGGGGACAGAGGGACAGCCCGGGGACATGGGAGGGCACCAGGAGTATGGGGACATGAGGGACAGCCCAAGGACATGGAGGGGTCCTGGGATATGGGAACATGGGGGGACACCAGGGGTACGGGGACATGGGGGATGCAGGGATCTGGGGACACGGGGGCACAGGGACTTTGGGGGCAAGGGGGATACCTGGCATACAAGGACACGGGGGACACAGGAATCCAGGGAAATGGGGACATGGGGACACCAGGGACATGGAGATGGTCCTAGGAAATGGGGACACGGGGATATGGGGGATACAGGGGACACAGGGGACACCCCAAGGATATGGGGGACACAGGGACACTGGGGACATGGCAGATGCAGGGATGTGGGACACAGAGGAACAAAAAACATGGGTGACACCAGGAGATAGAGGTGACACGGATACAAGGGACACAGGGGAGACACCAGGGTCACCCTGAGGACATGGGGGACACAGGTGACACCAGGGACACAGAGACACACAGGGATATGTGGGACATGGGGGACACCAGGGATAGGAGGACATGAGGGACCTGAGATAGCAGGGACAGAGGGGACAGAGGGGAGGAGAGAGAACCACAGACCCCCCTGCCCTGGGGACGCCGCGGGGCCGGGCGGGGACAAGGGACAGCAGAGGGACACTCAGGGGGTGGCAGTGACCTGAGGCTCCTCATCTCCTGCTCCAGGTTGTAGCCCCGGAGCTGCTCCAGCTGCTGCAGCTGTGATGGCTCTGAGAACGTCAGCTCTGAGATCTGCTGCAGGTACCTGGGGACACGGGACAGTGGGGACATGGGGACAGCGTGGGGACACAGGGGACAGAAGCCCCAGAGCTCCCTGCCCAGCCCCGGCCACCCCAGGGCCACCCCAAGGCCACCCGCTGTCCCCTCTGTGTCACACGGGACCCTCTGGAAGCAGCCAGGAAACCCCCGGGCTCTGGACCTGCTGGCACTTGGGGTCCCCACTCCCTGATCCCAATGGGACTTGGGGTCCCCACTCCCTGCTCCCAGTGGGGTTTGGGTCCCCCCTCCCCATTCCCAGTGGGGTTTGGGTCCCCCCTCCCCACTCTCTGTTCCCAGTAGGATTTTGGTCCCCCTTCCCTGTTCCAGTGGGATCAGGTCCCCTCACCCCATTCCCCATTCCCAGTGGGATTTTGGTCCCCCCTCCCCATTCCCAGTGGGATTTTGGATCCCCTCACCCCATTCCTTGTTCCCAGTGGGATTTTGTGTCCCCCCTCCCCATTCCCAGTGGGGTTTGGGTCCCCCCTCCCCACTCTCTATTCCCAGTGGGGTTTTGGTCCCCCTTCCCTGTTCCCAGTAGGATTTTGGTCCCCCTTCCCTGTTCCCAGTGGGATTTTGGTCCCCTCACCCCAATCCCCATTCCCAGTGGGATTTTGGTCCCCCCTCCCCATTCCCAGTGGGATTTTGGGTCCCCTCACCCCATTCCTTGTTCCCAGTGGGATTTTGTGTCCCCCCTCCCCGTTCCCAGTGGGGTTTTGGTCCCCCCTCCCCATTCCCAGCGGGATCAGGTCCCCTGACCGCATTCCCTGCTCCCAGTGGGATTTTGGTCCCCCCTCCCCATTCCCAGTGGGGTTTGTGTCCCCTTGCCCCATTCCCTGTTCCCAGCGGGATTTTGTTCCCCCATCCCCATTCCCAGTGGGATCAGGTCCCCTCACCCCTCCATGGTCCCAAAGAGCCACTTGGGCTCCTTGTTGAAGGGCATGGCCATGCCGTGGAAGCGCGCCATGGTGACGGCGATCTCGGCCGAGACGCGCGGGTCCCGCAGCTCCTCGGTGCGCAGCCGCCGGCTCTGGGGGGGCACGGGGGGTTGGGGGTGCCCGGGGGGGGCACGGGGGGCGCGGGGGACCCCGATCCTACCGGCAGGTACTGCTCCAGGCGGCCCTGCGGGAACACCCCGAAGAGGCGCGGCCCCAGCGCGCGCTCGGCCAGGATGGCGAACATGACGCTCTCCAGCACCAGCGAGTCCACGCCCTGCAGGGGGGGGACAGGGGCGCCCCAAAACGGGGACACAGATTGGGACACCAAACGGGGATCCCCAAAAACGGGATCCCAAAGAACACAGGACAGCAACAGGGAGCCCCAAAAACGGGACCACAAACTGGGACACCGAAAACACGGGACACCAAACGGGGATCCCCAAAATGGGACCCAAAAACAGGACCACAGATTGGGACACCAAAAACATGGGACACCAAAAGGGGATCATCAAAAACGGGATCCCAAAGAACACAGGACAGCAACAGGGAGCCCCAAAAACGGGACCCAAAAACGGGACCCAAAAACGGGACCACAAATTGGGACACCGAAAACACGGGACACCAAACGGGGATCCCCAAAATGGGACCCAAAAACGGGGCCACAGATTGGGACACCAAAAACACGGGACACCAAACGGGGATCCCCAAAAACGGGATCCCAAAGAACACAGGACAGCAATAGGGAGCCCCAAAAACGGGACCCAAAAACGGGACCACAGATTGGGACACCAAAAACACGGGACACCAAACGGGGATCCCCAAAAACGGGATCCCAAAGAACACAGGACAGCAACAGGGAGCCCCAAAAACGGGACCCAAAAACGGGACCACAGATTGGGACATAGAAAACAAAGGACACAAACAGGGATCCCCAAAAACAGGACACAAAAAACACAGGACAGCAACAGGGATCCCCAAAACAGGACCCAAAAATGGGACCACAAATTGGGACATAGAAAACAAAGGACACCAACAGGGATCCCCAAAATGGGACACAAAAATGGGACCACAGATTGGGACACCAAAAACACAGGACGCCAAAATGGGATCCCCAAAATGGGATCCCCAAAAATGGGATCTCAAATTGGGACACAAAAGCACGGGACACAAAACAGGGATCCCCAAAATGGGACCCAAAAATGGGACCCCAAATTGGGACCCAAAAACACAGGATCCCCAAACAGGGATCCCCAAAAATGGGACCACGGATTGGGACACCAAAAACATGGGACACCAAAAGGGGATCCCCAAAAACAGGACCCCAAGTCAGGACACCAAAAACACGGGACACCAAACAGGGATCCCTAAAAATGGGACCACAAATTGGGACACAGAAAACACAGGACACAAACAGGGATCCCCAAAAACGGGACACAAAAAACATGGGACACCAACAGGGATCCCCAAAAACCAGATCCCAGATCAGGACACTAAAATGGGGTCCCCAAGAATGGGACCCCAAATAGGAAATCCAAAAATGGGACCACTAAAACAGGACACCAAAATGGGACCCCCAAAATGGGATCCCCAAAACCGGGATCTCAAATTGGGACACAAAAAACACAGGACACCAAACAGGGATCCCAAAAAATGGGACTCAAAAATGGGACCACAAAAACGGGACCCCAAATAGGAAATCCAAAAATGGTACCACAAAAACAGGACACCAAAATGGGACCCAAAAACAGGACCCCAAAAACCAGGATCCCCATACCGTTACCCCAAAACCGAGACCCCAAAACAGTAACTCCAACACCAGCACCCCAAAAACGGGCCCCCAACCCAGCACCCCCAATACTGGCACCCCAAAAACGGGACCTCAAACCCAGCACCCCAAGGAGCCTCAGAACCCCAAACCCCAGCACCTCCCACCCCAGAGGGAGGGCACCCAAAAACCCTAATCCCAGGGAGTCCAGGGGGTTCCCTTGGGGTCCTCATGGGGTTTGGGGTCCTGGGGGTCCCCACGGGGAGTGGCTGTCCCCCCACCTGCAGGATGGCCCCAGAATCCCCAACCCCAGCACTCCCACTCCAGCCGGATCCCCAATCCCAGGGGGTCTCTTGGGGTCCCCATGGGGTCCCCGTGGGGTTTGGGGTCCCCACGGGGTGTGGCTGCGGCCTCACCTGCAGGATGGCCCCATAGACGCGCAGCAGCACCTGCCGGGGCTCGTCCCCCACGCTCTGCACGTGCTCGGGCAGCGCACACTTGTACAGCAGGTTACTGAGCCCCCCGCTGTGGGACAGGGACATTGGGGACATTGGGGACACCATGGGGACACTGACACACCCGGGCAGCACACACTTGTACGGCAGGTTACTGAGCCCCCCGCTGTGGGACAGGGACATTGGGGACATTGGGGACACCAGGGGGACACTGACACACCCGGGCAGTGTGCACTTGTACAGCAGGTTACTGAGCCCCCCGCTGTGGGACAGGGACATTGGGGACATTGGGGACACCATGGGGACACTGACACACCCGGGCAGCGTGCACTTGTACAGCAGGTTACTGAGCCCCCCGCTGTGGGACAGGGACACTGGGGACATTGGGGACACCAGGGGGACACTGACACACCCGGGCAGTGCACACTTGTACAGCAGGTTACTGAGCCCCCCGCTGTGGGACAGGGACACTGGGGACATTGGGGACACCAGGGGGACACTGACACACCCGGGCAGCGCACACTTGTACAGCAGGTTACTGAGCTCCCCGCTGTGGGACAGGGACATTGGGGACACCATGGGGACACTGACACACCCGGGCAGTGTGCACTTGTACAGCAGGTTACTGAGCCCCCCGCTGTGGGACAGGGACATTGGGGACACCAGGGGGACACCTCAGGCAGCGTGCACTTGTACAGCAGGTTACTGAGCCCCCCGCTGTGGGACACTGGGGACATTGGGGACACCAGGGGGACACTGACACACCCGGGCAGTGCACACTCGTACAAGAGTTCCCCGCCGTGGGATTTGTGGGGTCAGGGGGCACCAGGACACTGGGAGCCAGGCGGAGAAGGGGAGACACTGAAGTGGCACAGGTAACTGCAGGGGACATGGGGGGACAGCCACACCCCTGTTCAGGATGTGCTGGGCACCTGGCAGGAGATGGGGACACTAGGGACAATGGACTGGGGACACTGGGAGAGAACTGGGGACAATGGATGGGGACAATGCCCGGGGACACTGGGAGAGGCACTGGGGTACGGGTCCGGGGGAAAACTGGGGGCAACTGGGAGAGGGACCAGGACACCAGTCCGTGGGGACAACCGGGGGACAGGGATGATGGTCTGGGAGGCGACTGGGAGGGGACACTAGGACACGGCCCCGAGGGCAGCTGGGGACACTGGGGGACAGGGATGCTGCTTCGGGGTGGGGCAGCTGGGGACACTGGGAGAGGGTCGGGGAAGGGACCGGGACACTGGTCCGGGGACACTGGGAGGGACACTGGGCTACTGGTCCGGAGGGCAGCAGGGACACTGGGAGGGGACTGGGACACAGGTCTGGGGACACTGGGAGGGGACAGGGACACCGCTGCGGGGTAACCGGGGCCGCTGTGAGGGACGCTTCCCTAAACCCCGGGACGAGACCACCGCGGAGAGGGCGGGGGGGGAAACACGCTCTCGCCCGTTCCGCTTCCTACCCGATGGGCCAGATGCCGAACTCGTCCGGGCCGATGAGCTTCCAGGAGCCGGCCAGAAACTCGCGGCACCAGGCGTAGGCCTGCAGGCGGGTGGCGGCAGGGACATCGCCGTCCTCGCTGCCGCTGCCCTGGCCCCCCGCCGCCGCCGCCATGGTCGCCCCTGCCCCGTTCCGCTCGGCCAGGGCGGCGACCGGGCAGCCTCTAACCAATAACAACGCGGTTCGCTGATTGACGGTTTAACCGACCAATAGAAAGCCACCTCGGGGAGGTGGTGCGTGCGCGGCAGCCAATGGGCGCGCTCGGCGGGATGCGGCGGAACGTGGAGGTGAAGGCGCGGCTGAGGGCGCGGGAGGAAGCCCTGAGGGCGGCCCTGAGGCTGCGGGGGCTGGGCCCGGTGTGCCCCGTGTGCCCCGGGGCCGGGCAGGGACCGCCCCAGGTGTGCCCCGGGGGCGGACCGGGCACAGGTGAGGGGCAGGAGCCGCCCCAGGTGTGCCCCGGGGGCGGACGGGGCACGGGTGAGGGGCAGGAGCCGCCCCAGGTGTGCCCCGGGGGCGGACGGGGCACGGGTGAGGGGCAGGAGCCGCCCCAGGTGTGCCCCGGGGGCGGGCAGGTGCTGCTCCAGACCGACACGTTCTTCCGGGTGCCGCGGGGGCGGCTCAAGCTGCGCCAGACACAGGTGAGGGGTGGCTGGAGGGGCTTGGCCCTGGCCCTGTCCTCACCTGTCCCCGTGCTCTCCTGTCCCTGTTCTCACCTGTCCCTACCTGTGGCCGTCCCCAGGACGGCCGGGGGGAGCTGATTTTCTACGAGCGCCCCGACAGCGCCGGCCCCAAACTGTCCAGGTTCAGCATCACCCCCACGGCTGACCCCGAGGGGCTGCAGGTGAGCGGGGCTGGGGGAGAGCTGAGGTCCCTGTGCCACCTTGTCACCCACTGTGCCACCCCTGTAATCCCCTGTGCCACCCCTGTCACCCCCTGTGCCCACAGGCGGTGGTGGCACGGGCCCTGGGCTCTGTGGGGTCGCTGTGTCACCCCCTGTCACCCCTGTCCCCGTGTCACCCCAAGCAGTGCTCTTCCATTCCCTAGGCTTTGTGGGGTCCCTGTCACTCCTGTCACCCCCTGTCACCCCTGTCACCCCTGTCCCTGTCCCCAGGCGGTGCTGTCGCAGTCCCTGGGCTCTGTGGGGTCCCTGTGTCACCCCTGTCCCCTGTCCCCAGGCGGTGCTGTCGCAGTCCCTGGGCTCTGTGGGGTCCCTGTGTCACCCCTGTCCCTGTCCCCAGGCGGTGCTGTTGCAGTCCCTGGGCGTGCTGGGCCCTGTGTCACCCCTGTCCCTGTCCCCAGGCGGTGCTGTCGCAGTCCCTGGGCGTGCTGGGCCCTGTGTCACCCCTGTCCCCAGGCGGTGCTGTCGCAGTCCCTGGGCACTGTGGGGTCCCTGTGTCAGCCCTGTCCCTGTCCCCAGGCGGTGCTGTCGCAGTCCCTTGGCATGCTGGGCCCTGTGTCACCCCTGTCCCTGTCCCCAGGCGGTGCTGTCGCAGTCCCTGGGCGTGCTGGGCACGGTGAGGAAGGAGCGGCTCCTGTTCCTGCTGGGCCAGACCCGGCTGCACCTGGACCGGGTGCAGGGGCTCGGGGACTTCCTGGAGCTGGAGGTGAGGGGACAGGGGGAGTGGCACCCCCGGTGGCCCTGGGTGACCCTGGTGGCCCCGGGTGACCGTGGGTGGCCGCAGGTGGTGCTGCGGCCGGAGCAGAGCGAGGAGGACGGGCAGCGCCTGGCGCGGGAGCTGCTGCAGGAATTCGGGATCGGGGAGCAGGACCTCATCTCTGGGGCCTACCTGGATCTGCTGCTGGCACAGGGGGACAACGGGGACACCCCCTGAGCCACCCCCCGGCCGGCCACGGACAGTGGGCTGAGGGCACGGGGACCTGGCTGTGCCCACCCTATAAACACCTTGTGCCTTGTGCCACCCCATAAACACCCTGTACCCCCTATGGACACCCTGTGCCCACCCCATAAACACACAGTGCCCCTATGGACACCCTGTGCCTTGTCCCACCCCATAAACACCTTGTACCCCTATGGACAAATTCTGTGCCTTGTCCCACCCCATAAACACCCTGTGCCCACCCCATAAACACACAGTGCCTTGTGCCACCCCATAAACACCCTGTACCCCCTATGGACACCCTGTGCCCACCCCATAAACACACAGTGCCCCTATGGACACACCTTGTGCCTTGTCCCACCCCATAAACACCTTGTGCCCACCCCACAGACATCCCCAGCCCCATAATGCCCCCCAAAAACCCCATCCCCACCCCACAGACACCTCCAGCCCTGTCCCACCCCATAAACACTTCATTCCCATCCCACAGACACCCCCAGCCCTAAAGCCCCCCCTGGAAACCCCACACTGCCCCGTGGCCACTATGTCCCCCTGCCCATGGTCACCCTGTCCCCCTGCCCATGGTCCCATGTCCCTTGCCCATGGCCACCATGTCCCCCCATGGCCACCGTGTCCCCCCATGGTCACCATGTCCCCCCATGGCCACCGTGTCCCCCTGCCCATGGTCACCCTGTCCCCCCATGGCCACTGTGTCCCCCTGCCCATGGTCACCCTGTCCCCCCATGGCCACTGTGTCCCCTGCCCATGGTCACCAATAAACTCCGGGCCCGCCCCGTGTCCGTGTCCAGCTGTGTCCATTCCTGGGGTCACCCTGTCCCCCCCGTGTGACATTCCCGGGCTCGGGGGTGGCAGCGATGCCCGGCCCCAATCCCGGATTATGTCCGGAACCTCGGGAAGTGTCGGGGGGGCCGGGGGTGACAGATGGGTGACGGGGGGTGGTGGCATCTGTGCCAGCTGCTGCTGCCACCCCGGCCTGCCCGGGGGGGGGGGAATGGAGGCTGGAAAATCCCCTGGGATCCAGCGGGGCAAGGCCACCCCCCGTGTCCCCAAGTGCCACCTCTGTGGGGATGGAAACCCCTACGGGGATGGTGATCCCAAACCTTTCTGGGAGTTTTCCCAAATTTTCCAAAGGTGGCCCCGGTGAGGCCCCAGCCGGAATCCTGGAGAGCCCTGGAGGGGCTGGAATGGGGCCAGGGAGGGAACAGGGCTGGAAAATTCCAGAGGGCTATGGGAGGGTACTCGAAAACTCCAGAGGGGTTTGGAATTTGGACTAGAAAACTCTGGAGGGGTTTGGGATTTGGGCTGGAAAACACCGGAGGGATTTGGGAAAGGTCTGGAAAACTCCAGAGGGATTGGGGAGGGGGCTGGAAAACTCCGGAGGGATTTGGGATTTGGGCTGGAAAACGCCAGAGGGATTTGGGATCTGGGCTCAGCCTGGAGCAGAGGCGGCTCTGGGGCTCCTTCGGGATGGGCTCTGGCTCATCCCGGGATTCTCAGGGAAGCTTCTGGAAGCCCTGTGCCGGCCCTGGGGCTCCCTCATTCCCGAGGGATTTCCCTTTGCTTCCCAGATTTCCATCGGGCCTGGGCTGGGCTCGGGGCTGGGCGGTGCTGGTGCGGATCCGGGATTTCCCGGCTTTGGCTTTTCCTCTTCCAAAGGGAAATTCGGTTTTTTTTGGGTGGAATCTCAGCTCCAGCTGCTCCAGCTGCTGCTCCAGGAGCTGATGTTCCATGTTTGGGTGGGAAGTGGTGGGGGTTGGATGTGGAGAGGGGCCAGGATTTGGGAATGAGGAGACCCTGCGGCTCTGTGGGAAGGACTTGGCTGGAAGTGAGAAGGAAAAGGAAAAACTTGGGATAAGGAGAGCAGGAAGGATTGAATGGATGGATTTTCCTCAGGCTGGATTGTCCCAGTAGGAATTTCTCCCATTTTTCAGAGCTCTTGTTGGTCCAGGTGGATCCTCTGGATCTATTCTGGAAGCCAAAGGTTTGGGATTGACCCAGGGTGGAATTCCCAGATCCTGGGAATGGAAACGCTTGGAAAACTTCCTGGGCCATGCCCGTGGGATCTCCTGGATCCTGGGGGATCCTTGGGATGGGCTGGGGGGTCCTTCCCAGGCAGGCCCCACCAGGGTTGGGGAATTGTGGAATCCTTGCCCATGGAATGCCGGCAGTGCCTCGGGAAGGGCCCCTGAGCCCCCCAGGGATCCGTGGAGGGAGAGCCCGGGAAAAGTGGGATGTGCCCCGGGCTGGGGCCAGGGCAGCTCTGCCGGGATCGGGGCAGGGATCGGGAATGTCCTTCTGGGCCTGCCCAGCTCCTGCCAGGAGCCAGCGGGGATCGGGATCTGCTCCAGGGAATGAGCCCCGGGAAAAGAGGGAGCGGCCTCAGCCTGGGCCAGGGCAGGCTCAGCTCTGGGATTTGGGATCGTTTTCCATGGAAAGGGCTCAGGCCTTGGCAGGGGCTGCCCAGGGACCTCTGGAGTCGCCGTCCCTGGAGGTGTCCAAGGAATTCCTGGAGGTGGCACTCAGGTCTCTGGTGGGGATTGGGGCCAGCTTGGACTCGGTGACCTTGGAATTCTTTCCCAGACTCAATAATCTGGGAATTCTGTGCTCACACCTCCGTGAGAATTGCCAGCACATCCCAGTTATCCAGGGAATGAGCCCTGGGAAAAGAGGGAGTGGCCTCAGCCTGGGCCAATGGGGATACTTGGGATCATTTTCCATGGAAAGGGGGCCAAGCCTTGGCAGGGGCCAGAGGAATCCCGGAACATCTGGAGTGGGATCCCAAAGGAGCATCGAGCCCAGCTTATCCTTGGAAAACCTTTGAAGTCCCTTGAAGCCACAATTCCCTCTGGGAGTTTGGGAATCCCTGGGCTTGGGAAGACCCTGCTCGGTTTTCAGGGAATGTTTTCCCTGTGGAATGGGGGTCAAACACCCCGGGGGGAGCTCCTGGAACCCCAAACCCCGGCTGGGGTGGGGCCATGTCCCAAAACCCCAAAGGAACAAAGATGGGAATGGGAATGTTGGGGTGGAAACTGGGAATGGGAATGTTGGGGTGAAGAAAGGAATGGGAAAGTGGGGTGAAAACTGGGAACGTTGGGGTAGAAACTGGGAATGGGGGTGTTGGGGTGGATGGGAATGTTTGGATGGATGGATGATGGATGATGGATGGATGATGGATGGATGGATGGATGGATGGATGATGGATGGATGATGGATGATGGATGATGGATGGATGGATGGATGGATGATGGATGGATGATGGATGGATGGATGGATGATGGATGGATGGATGGATGGATGGATGATGGATGGATGGATGATGGATGGATGGATGGATGATGGATGGATGATGGATGATGGATGGATGGATGGATGGATGGATGATGGATGATGGATGGATGGATGATGGATGGATGATGGATGGATGATGGATGGATGGATGGATGGATGATGGATGGATGGATGATGGATGGATGGATGATGGATGGATGGATGGATGATGGATGGATGATGGATGGATGATGGATGGATGGATGGATGATGGATGGATGGATGATGGATGGATGGATGGATGGATGGATGGATGGATGGATGGATGGATGGATGGATGGATGGATGGATGGATGGGAGGGAGGGAATGTTGGGAGGGTTTGGAATGGGAAGTTGGGATGGATGGGAATTTTGGGAAGAGGCACAGGCAGGAGTGGGTCATAGAGGGGTGGGGGTTGGGGTGCCCTCGGTGTCCCCTTGACCCTGTGGTGGCACCAAAGTGGCCTCAGCCTCGCTTGGGGACATGGGGGACACTGAGGGTGTGGGGACTCTGAGGGACATGGGGGACACAGGGGGACACTGAGGGAATGGGGGACACACGGGGACACTGAGGGACCCCACATCCCACGGGTGGCAGTTCGGGGGTCGCATTGCCCGCGCCCCGAACTGGGACCGTCCCTGGTGTCCCCTGCGGCCACGAGCGGCGGCCGCTGTCCGGTCCCGGTGTCAGCACCAGGGACAGCTCCGCTCGCGAGCCCTGCGCGGCTCCCGGCCCCGCTCAGCGACCCTACAGAGCGACCCCATAGAGCGCCCCATAGGGCCCGATCCCCTACAGAGACCTGACCCCCTTATAGGCTCCCCCAGATCCCCTATAGACCCCCTATAGCCCCCCGATCCCCTATAGACGCCGGAGCCCCTGTGCTCTGCTCCCAGTTCCCACACAGCTCCTGTCCCCTCTTTCCGACCCCACAGACCCCCTGAGCCCCTTATGGATCCCTCGGCACCCCTACAGAGCTTCGGGATCCCCTACAGAGCCCCCCCGATCCCCTATAGCCCCTCTGCTCCCCCGTACAGCCCCTGTTCCCCTTTCCCGCGTTCAGCACCGCGGACAGCTCCGCCCCCGGCCCTGTCACCGCCCCTACAGAGCCCCGCGCACCCTATGGACACCCCGACCACCCTATAAACCGCCCTGCCCCACTGCAGACCCCCCGACCACCCTATAAACCGCCCTGCCCCACTGCAGACCCCCCGACCACCCTATAAACCGGCCTGCCCCACTGCAGAGCCCCTGAACCCCCTATGGGCCCCCTGACCACCCTATAAACCGTCATGCCCCACTGCAGAGCCCCCGACCACCCTATAAACCGCCCTGCCCCACTACAGAGCCCCTGACCACCCTATAAACCGCCATGCCCCACTACAGACCCCCTGACCACCCTATAAACCGCCCTGCCCCACTGCAGAGCCCCCGACCACCCTATAAACCGCCCTGCCCCACTACAGAGCCCCTGACCACCCTATAAACTGCCGTGCCCCACTACAGAACCCCTGAACCCCCTACAGACCCCCTGGCCACCCCTATAAACCCTCTGGCCCCACTTTAGACCCTCGACCCCTCCTATAGACCCCCTGACCCCACTATAAAACCCCTGATGTCCTAGAGACCCTACTGACCCCCTGTTCCCCCTCCCCGATCCGACCCCTTCCTGCCCCTCTCCGTCCCAGCTTTCCCTCCTGATCCCTTCCCTTCCCTTCCCTTCCCTTCCCTTCCCTTCCCTTCCCTTCCCTTCCCTTCCCTTCCCTTCCCTTCCCTTCCCTTCCCTTCCCTTCCCTTCCCTTCCCTTCCCTTCCCTTCCCTTCCCTTCCCTTCCCTTCCCTTCCCTTCCCTTCCCTTCCCTTCCCTCCCCTCCCCTCCCCTCCCCTCCCCTCGCCTCAGGAGATTCCCCCCCCCCCCCCCCGCCCACCTAGGACCACTCCCCATTCCCTCCCTATCCCACCCCCATTCCCATAACTCCCCCAATCCCATCCCACACCCCCAGACCCCTCCTTCTCTAGACCCCTGGACCGCCCCTCATCCCATCCCACCCGATCCCACCCCATCCCATCCCACCCCATCCCATAACCCCCTCCCTGTCCCTCCCTCCCTCCCGCCGCCCCCGCCCCTCCCGGCTCCTCCCTCTCCCCCCGCGGCTCCCGCAGCTCCTCCCGCCCCTCTCCCCCCGTTTTCCCGCAGCTCCTCCCGTCCCCCGTCCCCCCCCCGTTCTTTCCCGGGCTCCTCCCGCCCCCCGCCGCTCCCCCGCCGCTCCCGCAGCTCCTCCCGCCGCTCCCCCCCCGCTCCCGCAGCTCCGCAGTCCGGCGCAGCCCCGGCCGGAGAAAATGGCGGATCGCGCCGAGATGTTCTCGCTCTCCACCTTCCACTCGCTCTCCCCGCCCGGCTGCCGGTGAGCGGGGGATGCGCGGGGGATGCGCGGGGGGGATGCGGGGTCGCGCTGCCCTTCCCCTGCCGCCGTGCCGCCCTTGCACCGGGCCCGCACCCCGGCCCCCCCGCCCGCCGCTCCCCCCGCCCGTGCGTTCACCTTGGGATGCGGGACCGGGGGGGCTCCTCCCGGCCCCCGCCCCAACGCGGCCCTTCCCGGCACTAACGGCGCCGCCATCCAGCCCCCGGAGCGCCGCGGGCGGGGGGCGCGGGGTCCCCTCCGTCCCCTTCCCCAGGCCGGGGCCCGGAGCCCGGAGCCCCCCCCGGCCTCCGGGGCCGCCGCATCCCGGGGCCGCTGCGGGAGGAGCCGCCGCCGCCTCTTTGTCTCTCCCGAGGCGCCGCAGCGGCCCCGGGATGGGGACGGGGATGGGGGGGCCGGTCCCGGGAGCGGGGGGAGCGGGGGCTCAGCGCCCCCCGAGGCTCGGCGCGGCCGGGGGGATGCCGAGGGGATTCCGGGGGGGTTCCCGCAGCCGGGACGCCGCACCGGGGCCTCGGGATCGGTCACCTTCCCGCAGGGCCGCCGGGGGTCCCGCGGGGAGGGGACGCGGCGGGGCCCGCCCCGCTCCTGACCTTGGCTGGGCGCGGGGAGCGGGGTCGGGGTGCGGGGTCGGGGTGCGGGGTGCGGGCCGGGCTGGCGCACTGCGGGGCCGAGGCGCCCGGCAGCGGAATGGGAAGGGCAGGAGGCGGCCGTGAGGGGCACCTGGAGGGCCCCGGGGATGCGGGAGCTGCGGAGAGAGGAGCAGGGGACAGCGGGGCTGCGGGACGTGCCCTTGGGTGGCGGTGGCCTGTGCTGGGCAGGGCTCCCCTTCTCTGGGCTGTCCCTGGCCCCAGGATGTCCCCTTCCCTCAGCATCCCCATCCCCAGGATGTCCCCATCCCCAGGATGTCCCCTTCTCTGAGCATCTCCAACCCCAGGATGTCCCCTTCTCTGAGCATCCCAGGATGTCCCTGTCCCCAGGATGTCCCTGTCGCCGGGCTGTCCCCTTCCCGGGCCGCAGCGCAGAGCAGGACCCTGGGGTGTCCCTGCCCGCGGTGGCGCAGGGAGGGGACGCCACGGCCTCGCTGGGGCTGCTCGGCCCCGGGCCGGGCCCTGGGGCAGCCGGGCCCAGTGTGGGGAGCAGGAGCTGTGCCCGGAGCCATCCCAAACCCGGGGCCGCTCCCTGGGGCTCCCCGAGCATGCCGAGATCCAGCCGGGAATGGTGACGGAGAACCCGAACCCGAACCTGGCTGTGCCTTCCCTAAGGAGCCGCGGGCAGGGAGGGGGTGCCCAGCCCGGCTTGGGGTGCCCGGTGGGGTGAGACCCCCTGGCCGGATTGGAGAGGCCGGAATGGGCTGGGAATGCTCCCTGGATGTGGGAATGAATGCCCGAGGTGGGAATGAATGCCCGAGGTGGGAATGCTGCCTGGATGAGGGAATGCTCCCTCGATGAGGGAATTCCAGGCGCGCACGCAGCCGGGCCTTGCTTGGGAGGGCTCCCACCTCCCGCTCGGGCCGTGGCAGCCCCAGGTGCCAGTCAGGAGCCCCCGGTCCCCAATTTGGGATGACCACAGGGTCAGAGCCGGCTCCGGGAGTGGGCGGGCACAGAGCAGGAGGGGTCCCAGGCTGCTGTGGGGGTCCCCTCCCGGCCACTGTGGGGGTCCCTTCCCCTCCCGGCCGCTCTGGGGTCCCGTCCCGGCTCTCGGAGCCCCCCGGGTGGTGCGCAGGGAGCGGGGCTGGCAGCGATGAGGAAATTCCACCCGCCCGGGGCCTGCGCCGCCAGCAGCGCTCCCCGGGGAGGGAGCCTGGCCCTGGCAGCGCTGGCACCGCCACTGTCCCCTGCCCAGCCCTCCCGGCCCTGGCAGCGCTGGCACCGCCGCTGTCCCCTGCCCAGCCCTCCCGGCCCTGGCAGCGCTGGCACCGCCGCTGTCCCCTGCCCAGCCCTCCCGGCCCTGGCAGCGCTGGCACCACCGCTGTCCCCTGCCCAGCCCTCCCGGCCCTGGCAGCGCTGGCACCGCCGCTGTCCCCTGCCCAGCCCTCCCGGCCCTGGCAGCGCTGGCACTGCCGCTGTCCCCTGACCAGCCCTCCCGGCTCTGGCAGCGCTGGCAGCGCTGGCACCGCCGCTGTCCCCTGCCCAGCCCTCCTGGCCCCCTGCCCCCCGCCAGGTGATGCTGTCCCCTCCGGCCCATCCTGGCATTGGGGTCACTGGGATGCTGTGGGGAGGGGGGGTCCTGCCCTTCCCGATCCTCTGTGTGTGTGTGGGGCTGGGTGAGGCCCCCTGGCCTTGTCCCCACCCTCGGCTCCCTCAGTGCCAGCCGGTCCCAGGAGTGTCCCCATGGTGGGGCCGGGCACTGTCCTCGTTCCCGCTGCTCATCCCTGGTGCTGTGTCCCTGCACCCATGGCCAGGGCGCTGCCTTTGGCCCCAGCCTGGTCCCGAGGGGTCCCTCCCACAAGGGAGATTGTGGGGCTGGATGGGCTCTCACTGCTGGCTCCATCCCGTCACAGTGCCCCTATCCCATTGTATCTGCCCCATCCCACCGCAGTGTCCCCATCCCACTGTGACCACCCCACTCACTGTGCCATTCCCACCCCACCACAGTGTCCCAATCCCACTGTGTCATTCCCATCCCACTGTGACCACCCCAATCCCACTGTGCCATTCCCACCCTACCATAGTGTCCCCATGCCACTGCCACCACCTCATCCCACCACAGTGTCCCCATCCCACTGTGTCATTCCCATCCCATGTGACCATCCCAACCCAAAGCAGTGTCCCCATCCCTCCATGTCATTTCCACCCCACCACAGTGTCCCCACCCCACTGCAGTGTCCCCATCCCATCCCATCCCATCCCATGGATCCCATCCCATCCCATCCCATCCCATTCCCGTGTCCCCCAGCCAGGATCAGGAGTTTCTCCCCCACTGAGGGTGGGGTGCAGGAGGGGACCCCGAGGTCCCCACCCCAGTAGGACTCAGCCCCGCTGTCCCTGTCCCCCTCTGTGCCCACAGGACCCCCTAAGAGCCCGGGGACAGCAGAGGGTCCTGCAGGGGGGCAGCCCCTGATATTCTGTGGGGTTGGGGAGATGGTTTTATACCCCGTAGGGTTCTGCACCCCATAGGGCTCTGCTCCCCGTAGGGCTCTGCTCTCCAGCATCCTGGGATCTCTACCCCGACATCCTGGGTTCTGCACCCCAATATCCCAGGACTCTGGTCCCTGACACCCCTGGGCCCTGCACCCCAAAAGTCTCTGCTCCCTGACACCCCAAGACTTTGCTCCTCAGCATTCTGGGGCTCTGCTCCCCAACAAATCAGGTCTCTGTGCCCCAAAGGGCCCTGCACCCCAACATCCTGGGCTCTGCACCCCAAAGAGCTCTGCACCCCAACACCTCAGGGTTCTGCTCCCTGACATCCTGGGGTTATGCACCCCAAAACCCCGGGGCTCTGTTCCCCAATACGCCAGGCTCTGACCTTTAACCCAACAGGATCTGCACCCCAAAACCCCAGGACTCTGTTCCCCAATGGCCCACAATCCAACAGGATTGTGGTCCCTACAATCCAACAGGATTTGTGCCCCAATATCCCAAAAAGGTTCTGCACACCAAAAACTTTCTGCTCCCCAACAGCCCGGGGCTCTGCACCCCAACACCCCAGAGTTTGGCACCCTGAAATCCCAAAGGGTTCTGAACCCCAAAGGGTTCTGCACTTCCACATCCCATAGCTCGGCACCCCAAAGGTTTCTGAACCCCAACATTTCAGTTCCCCTACACGCCAGGGCTCTGCACCCCAAAGGACTTCCCATCCCAGCACCCCAGGGCTCTGCACCCCAAAAGGCTGCGCTCCCCAACACCCCGGGACCCTTCACCCCCCAGCCCAGGGCTCCCCTGTCCCCTGTGTCCTTTGGGGCCCCGCTCAGCCCCGCTCCCGCCGCAGCCCCGGCCCCGGCTCCGTTTCTGCCGCTTTTGCCCCAAATCTGCGCGGATTCGGCGCGGCCGTGCCCTACTTCTGGGAATTATGGGATTAGGGGAATCTTCCTGCCGGGGAATCGGCAGCGGCTGCACCGCGGGGGGGACAGGGGACAGCCCTGGGTCCCCTTTGGGGTCTGACCCTGCTGCCACCCTGCGGGCTGAGCCCCCGCACCCGCCCGAGCCCACCGGGGCGGGACACAGGGTCCCAGTGGCACCCAGGCACCCTTGGGACCAGAATGGGGGCCACTGGGTGTCCCCAACCCCATGGAGGGTGGGCACAGGGTCCCAGTGGCAGCCAGGCACTGCCACATACCCTTGGGACTGGAATGGGGGGCCCTGGGTGTCCCCAGCCCCACGGAGGGTGACCAGAGGTTCCCACTGATGTCCAGGTGCTGCTGGGGGACCCTGGGTGTCCCCAGCCCCACAGAGAGTGGGCACAGGGTCCCACTGGTGCCCTGGTGCTGCCACACCCCGCTGGGGACAAGCTGGGGGGTCCTGGGTGTCCCCAACCCCATGGAAAAAGGGTTCTGCTGCCACCTGGGTGCTGCCACATCCCCCTGGGACCAGCTGAGAGTCCCGTGTGTCCCCAACCCCATGGGAGTTGGCAGAGGGTCCTGCTGGCACCTGGATGCTGCCACACACCCCTGGGGATGGTCCCGTGTGTCCCCAGCCCCATGGAGGGTGACCAGAGGGTCCCGGTGGCACCCAGGCTGTATCTCCCCCCTCACCGAGCCCCCCCAAACCCCCAGTTTCTGTTTTCCAGCCCCAAACCCTGCTGGGATTTTGGGATTTCAGGATTTGGGGATTTCTCTCGGTTCCGTTGTTCCCGCAGGAGCCGCTGGTTTCCATGGCACCCCCGTTCCCTGGGAATGCGCTCAGGGCCCCTCGGGGTGTCACAGCCTTTGTCACCCCCAGCCGTGCCGCTGTGACCCCCCCAGCAGCACAGGTCACCCCAGACCTGGTGACCGTCCCCTCCCCACCTCGGCTCTGGGGATTCTGCGGGGACAGGAATTTGGGACATGCGGTGGCCTCGGCACCTCCGCCCAGCCGGTGCCACCGCGTGGTGACAGCCCTGGGTGACGTGTGCCCGTGGCTCGCCTGTGCCAGCACCCAGGGGGGACAGGGTTTGGTGCCATGTCCATCTGGCACCCGGAGGTGACAGGGGTGTGGTGCCATGTCCATCTGGCACCCGGGGGGGACAGGGCTGTGGTACCATGTCCCTGTGTTATGGTGACATGTCCCTGTGTTATGGTGACATGTTCCTGCGGCTGTCCCATGCCGGCACTAAAGGATGACAGGGTTATGGTGACATGTCCATGTGGCACCAGTGGTGGCAAGGTTGTGGTGACATGTCCCTGTTGTTGTCCTGTGCTGGCACTAAGGGGTGACAGGGTTTGGTGCCATGTCCATGTGGCACCAGGGATAACAGGGTTTGGTGTCATGTCCCTGTGTTATGGTGACATGTCCCTGTGTCCCTGTGGTTGTCCTATGCCAGCACCCAGAGGTGACAGGGCTGTGGTGCCATGTCCACCTGGCAGCCAGGGGTGACAGGGCTGCGGTGCCATGTCCTTGTGTTATGGTGATGTGTCCCTGTGGTTGTCCCGTGCTGGCACCAGGGGTGACAGGGTTATGGTGATGTCCATGTGGCGCCAGTGGCACCAGGGTTGTAGTGACATGTCCTTGTGGTTCTCTTGGTGATGGCACCCAGAGGTGACAGGGTTTGGTGCCATGTCCCTGTGCTATGGACACATGTCCCTCTGTCTGTCCTGTGCCAGCGCCCAGGGGTGACAGGGTTATGGTGCCATGTCCGTGTGGCACCAGAGGTGACAGGGCTGTGGTGCCATGTTCGTGTGACACACAGGGGTGGCAGGGCTGTGGTGCCATGTCCATGTGGCACCCAGGGGTGGCAGTGTCCTGGTGCCATGTCCCTGGTGCTCCCATACTGAGAGTGTCACCCGTGCACAGACGGATGTCCACGTGGTGCCACTCTGCTCTCATGCTGCCACGAGGGCCTGGCCGGGCTGTCACTGAGCTGTGTCCCCTCTATCCCCGTGGTGCCACTCTGCTCTGACGGAAGAAGGCCTGGCTGCTCTGTCACTGAGCTGTGTCCCCTCTGTCCCCGTGGTGCCACTCTGCTCTCATGCTGCCACGAGGGCCTGGCTGCTCCGTTGCTGACCTGTGTCCCCTGTGTCCCCAGGCCCCCCCAGGACATCAGCCTGGAGGAGTTTGATGACGAGGACCTGTCGGAGATCACGGACGACTGCGGCATCGGCCTCAACTACGACTCGGACCACTACGAGAAGGTGCAGGAGCCTGGTGGCCCTTGGGGACACCGCGGGGGCTGTGGGGACACCGGGCTGCCGCCACTCACCCACAGCGGTGGCTTTGGTGGCTCTGTGGGTGCTGAGGCAAAGGGGGTGAGCCGGGGGTCCCTTGTCCCCTTTAGGACCCCCCAGCGGGGACTGGGGACGCTGCCACCCCTCGGTGGCAGGGAGGGTGGCCCGCGGCTGTCCCCTTGTCCCTGACACGGTGCCACCCGCAGGACTGCCTGGTGCTGGAGCGCGGGGAGCAGCCGCACCCCGTGTGCACCTTCCAGGACGACTTCCAGGAGTTCGAGATGATCGACGACAACGACGATGACGACGACGAGGAAGAGGAGGAGGAGGAAGGCAACGAGCTGGAGGCGCCGCCGTCCCCCTCGGCCTCGCCCATCCCCTCGCCCGCCCTGGAGGAGACGCAGAAGCACCGCCCCACCACCCTCAACCTGACGGCCCCGGGCACCCAGGTGAGGCCAGGCTGGCCGCAGGTGTCCCCTTCCCGTGGTGTCACTGTCCCCAAACCCCCGGAATCTGTGTCCCCTTCCCCCCTGAGGTCACTGTCCCTCCCTCCCTGGTCACTGTCCCTTCCCTTCCGTGGTCACTGTCCCTGGGGTCACTGTCCCCTCTCCCTGCGGTCACTGTCCCCTCCCTTCCGTGGTCACTGTCCCCATCTCTCCCCGGGGTCTGTGTCCCCATTCCCCCTGGGGTCTCTGTCCCCAGGGTGTGTGTCCCTTCCCTTCTGTGGTCACTGTGCCCTCCCCCTGAGGTCACTGTCCCCTCCCTCCCGAGGTTCTCCGTCCCCGGTGCCCACCCCCACGCCGTGTCCCCCCTTTTGCCGGGCTCGGGGCTGCCCGGGGGTGTCCCCCCAGCCGTGTCGCCGCAGGGATGTCCCCGTGTCGCGGCGCAGGCGCCGCCGCAGTGTGTGGGAAGCGCCGTGCGGAGCGGCTGCAGCCGCCGGCGTTGCCAGGGAACCGCGGGCCCTCGGGAATTTCGGGCCCCCCGCCCTTTTCCCGGGGGGGCCCCGCGCTGCCGGGCTGGGGGGGCTCCGGGGGGTGGCGGTCACCGAGAGGGGACAGAGCCCAGGGGTCCCCACGTGGCTCCGTCATCCCTTGGAGGGGCGGGTGGGGCCCCTGGATCTGCCCTGTCGAGGGGTCCCGGGAGGAGGTGACATCCTGGTCCTTGGGCCCTGTGTCCCTGTCCCCCTGCAGCCATCCCTGTGTTCCCCGAACACATCCCTGTCCCCCCATCCCCTGTACCCCATCTTTAACCCTTCCACCACCCTTCACCTGTCCTCCCACAACGTGTCCCCCATCCCTGTCCCCTCCAGCGCTTGTCCTCATGCCCTTCATCACCCACTCCCGTCCCCTCCCATCCCTGTCCCCTCCTGCACCCATTCTCATTCGCCCTAGCACCCATTCCCATCCCTGTCCCTGCTAGGACCCATCCCCATCTCCCCATTCCCACATCTCCCATTCCCACATCCCCATTCCCATCTCCCCTTTTCCCATCTCTCCCCATTCCCATCTCCCCATTCTCACATCCCCCCATTCCCATATCCCCTTTTCCCATCTCTCCCTATTCCCATCTCCCCTCATTCCCATCTCCCCTTCCCATTCCCACATCCCTCCCCTTTCTCACATCCCCCATTCCCATCTCCCCATTCCCATTCCCCCATCCCTGTCACCCCCCATTCCCATCTCCCTGTCCCCTCGGTGCCCACCCCAGTCCCTGTCAGGGCCACCCCGGTTGGTTCCCCGCAGCCCCGGCCGTGCTCCCTAATCCCTGCTCCCGCCGGGATGTGCTGGGATCTGCCGGGATTAGCGCTGCCCGCGCTTCCCGGCGGGACTAATCCCGCTGCAGCTGCCGGCGCGACATTCCCGAACACCCCGGGCGCTCTGCACACCCCTGCGGGCTGGGGCCCTGCTGCTCCTGGGGTCCCACACGGCTGTGCTGCGGTCAGCGCCGCTGCTGGGCTTGTCCCCGGGGTGGGCACCGTGCCACCCGTGCTGTGCCGTGCCGTGCCGTGCCCGGCCCCTGGCGCGCTCTGGCCGGGCAGGGGATGCGGGGATGCAGCGGCCCTAATCCGGATAAACCCGCGCACGTGGCGTGGGGGGTGCCAGGCACCTCTGAGCTCTCCCTGTGACACCCCCGGAACCATCCCCACCCCAGCACCCCCTCCTGTACCCCCATCCCTGTCCCCACATCCCCCATTCCCATCCCTGTCCCCCCAGAGCCCATCCCTGGGAATGTCCCCCCATCCCTGTCCCCTCCTGCACCCATTCCCATCCCTGTCCCCCAGAGCCCATCTCTGGGAATGTCCCCCCATTCCTGTCCCCTCCTGCACCCATTCCCATCCCTGTCCCCGCTAGGATCCATTCCCACATCCCCCATTCCCACATCCCCCATATCCCATATCCCCCATATCCCAATCCCCCATATCCCCATCTCCCATATCCCATCTCCCATATCCCCCATATCCCCATCCCCATTCCCACATTCCCATATCCCCATCCCCCATTCCCACATCCCCCTTATCCCCATCCCCCATTCCCACATCCCCCTTATCCCCATCCCCCATTCCCACATCCCCCATATCCCATATCCTCCATATCCCAATCCCCCATTCCCACATCCCCCATATCCCCATATCCCACATCCCCCATATCCCACATCCCATATCCCAATCCCCCATATCCCCATATCCCATATCCCCCATTCCCCCATCCCCCATATCCCCATCCACATTCCCATTTCCCCATCCCCCATTCCCACATCCCCAATATCCCATATCCCCCATATCCCCATCCCCTTTCCGATATCCCCCATATCCCCATCCCCATTCCCACATCCCCCATATCCCCATCCCCCATTCCCATATCCCCCATATCCCTATCCCCATTCCCACATCCCCCATATCCCCATCCCCCATTCCCATATCCCCCATATCCCCATCCCCATTCCCACATCCCCCATATCCCCATCTCCCATTCCCACTCCCCATCCCGGTGTCCCCCGGAGTCCCCGAGCGCTCCCGGGGTCGGGGGGTCCCCACTGATCGCCCCGGCCCCGCTGTCCCCGCAGGATTCCCTGAACAACAACGGCGGCTTCGCCCCGCCCGCGCCGCGCCCCAGCTGGCAGGACGCGCTGCTGCACTCCTCCTCCTCCTCCTCTTCCTCACACACCGGTGAGCGCGGTGGCGGCGTGCCAGTGGGGCTGTGACACTGGCACGGTGACAGTGGGGCTGTGACAGTGGCACGGTGACAGCGGGCATGTGCCAGTGGGGCTGTGACAATGACACGGTGACAACGGGGCTATGACAGCGGGCATGTGCCAGTGGGGCTGTGACAGTGGCGGGGTGACAGTGGGGCTGTGAGAGGGGCACGGTGGCAGTGGGGCTGTGACAGTGGCACAGTGACAGCGGGGCTGTGACAGTGGCATGGTGACAGCGGGGCTGTGACAGCGGGCATGTGCCAGTGGGGCTGTGACAATGGTGGGGTTCCAAAGGGGCTATGTCAGTGGCAGGGTGACAGCGGGGCTGTGACAATGCAGGTGTGACAGTGAGGCTGTGACAGTGGCGAGGTGACAGTGGGACTGTGACAAAGCAGGTGTGACATTTGGGCTTTGACAGTGGGGCTGTGCCAGCGCAGGTGTGACAATGGGGCTGTGACAATGGCGGTGTGGCAGAGGGGCTGTGACAATGCGGGTGTGACATTTGGGCTGTGACAACGGGGCTGTGACAGTGGGGCTGTGACAATGCAGGTGTGACAGCGGGCATATGACAGCGGGGCTGTGACAATGGGGCTGTGATAATGGGGCTGTGACAACGCAGGTGTGACAGTGCAGGTGTGACAATACAGGTGTTACAGTGGGGTTGTGACAGCGGGCATGTGACAGTGGGGCTGTGCCAACGCGGGTGTGACAGTGGGGCTGGGACCATGGGGCTGTGCCAACCCGGGTGTGACAATGCGGGTGTGACAGCAGGCATGTGACAGTGGGGCTGTGCTAATGCAGGTGTGACAATGCAGGTGTGACAATGCAGGTGTGACAATGGGGCTGTGCCAACACGGGTGTGTCAATGCAGGTGTGACAATGGGGCTGTGACAGTGGGGCTGTGCCAATGTGAGTGTGACAATGCAGGTGTGACAATGGGGCTGTGACAATGGGGCTGTGCCAACGTGAGTGTGACAATGGAGGTGTGACAATGGGGCTGGGACAGTGGGGCTGTGCCAACGCGGGTGTGACAATGGAGGTGTGACAATGGGGCTGTGACAATGGGGCTGTGCCAACGTGAGTGTGACAATGGGGCTGTGACAATGGGGCTGTGACAGTGGGGCTGTGCCAACGCGGGTGTGACAATGCGGGTGTGACAGCGGGGCTGGGACAATGGGGCTGTGCCAATGTGGGTGTGTCAATGCAGGTGTGACAATGGGGCTGTGACAGTGGGGCTGTGCCAACACGGGTGTGTCAATGCAGGTGTGACAATGGGGCTGTGACAGTGGGGCTGTGCCAACGCAGGTGTGACAATGCGGGTGTGACAGCGGGGCTGGGACAATGGGGCTGTGCCAACACGGGTGTGTCAATGCGGGTGTGACAATGGGGCTGTGACAATGGGGCTGTGCCAACGTGAGTGTGACAATGGAGGTGTGACAATGGGGCTGTGACAGTGGGGCTGTGCCAACGTGAGTGTGACAATGGAGGTGTGACAATGGGGCTGTGACAATGGGGCTGTGACAGTGGGGCTGTGCCAACGCGGGTGTGACAATGCGGGTGTGACAGTGGGGCTGTGACAATGGGGCTGTGCCAACACGGGTGTGTCAATGCAGGTGTGACAATGGGGCTGTGACAGTGGGGCTGTGCCAACGCGGGTGTGACAATGCGGGTGTGACAGCGGGGCTGGGACAATGGGGCTGTGCCAGTGCGGGTGTGACAATGCAGGTGTGACAGCAGGCATGTGACCGTGGGGCTGTGCCAACGCGGGTGTGCTGCCGGCTCCCGCGGCCGCCCCGCGGGGTGACGCCGGCTCCGTGTCGCCCTCCCCGCAGGACACTCGTCCCCCCACGCCTGCATCCTGGACGGACCCTGCCTGGAGAGCCCGCCGGGCCCCGGGGGGGCTCCCCCCTCGCTGCCGCCCTCCCCCCTGGACTCGCAAGGCAACAGCCCCGAGTCCCTGGCACATGGTAACCCATCGCCCCCGAGAGCCGCGCCCGATTTTAACATGAACCTCATCTCCGCTGCGCTCCGAGCTCCGCTCTCCCCGCCGCGCCCCCGCCAGCCGCCCCCGCCTCACCCCTGTCTCTCTCCAACAGGGCCCGCGGCTCCCCCCGGCGCCCCCGAGGCCGCCCCCCCCGCCCCAGGCCGCCCCCCAGGCCCCCACGCAGCCCCAGGGCGGCGGCAGCCCGGGGTCCCCCCGCCCGCAGCCGCAGCCGCGGCCCCCCCGGCCGGAGCGGGACGGGGCTCCCGCGGAGCCGCTCAGCTCCGACGGGGAGGGCCCCCAGTCCGGCCGGGCCGCCAGCGTGCGCGGCCACCCCTCGGGCTCCTCGGAGACCACCTCGCCCTCCTCGGACCCAGGCATCGAGGCCGACCTCACGAGCCGCACGGCCAAGCCCTTCCTGCCCGGCGGGCGGCGCGGGGAAGAGCTCAGCTCGCCCGGCTCTGACTCGGACGTGGACGGGGAGCTCGAGGCGGCTTTTGCCGGCGGGCGCCTGGTCAGCAACATGATCTCGTCCATCTCGGAGACCGAGCTGGACCTCAGCAGCGACAGCAGCAGCGGCCGCTCGTCCCACCTGACCAACTCCATCGAGGAGGCCAGCTCGCCCGGCTCCGAGGGCGAGCTGGAGCCCGAGCTGGAGGCGCCCGGCCTGCTGGGCATCAAGGACTCGCTGCTGCTCGACAAGGGCAAGGAGGATGAGGAGGAGCCGGCAGAGATGGGCCCACCGGAGCACGGCGTGCTCAGGAGGGAGAGCCTGGCCGAGCTGAAGATGGACGCCTACTACGACAGCCTGGACCCGGCCGACGGCCCCGCGCCTGAGGGCCAGACCGACGTGTCCAGCGCCAGCCCCCTGGACCTGAAGATCGACCCCGACCACAGCCTGGAGAGCATCCGCCGCTCCTTCTACCTGCCCGTGGGGCCCAAGCTGATGCCCGAGGCAGACGAAGAGGACAACAGCGAGTACGACTCCGACTCGGAGTCGGAGCCCGACCTGAGCGAGGACTCGGACTCGCCATGGCTGCTCAGCAACCTGGTGAACAAGATGATCTCGGAGGGCTCGTACCCCATCAAGTGCCCGGACGAGTGCTTCCAGAACAGCCACTCGCTGTGCGACACCATCTCGCCCGCCTCCGACCTGGAGCCCGAGATCCTGAGCGAGGCGCTGGACGAGGAGCCGGGCCCGCGGGACTCGCCGGCGGCGCTGGCGGACACGGCCCCGGGGGCGCGGTGCCAGCGCGGCGCCATCGAGCTGGTGGACATGGAGACGCTGCGCAGCTCCCTGGCCGAGGCCGAGCATGCGGCCGCGGAGCCGCCGCCGGAGCCGCCGGCCGAGGAGCCGGGGCCCTTCCTGTTCCTCAGCAACCCCACCAACGACACCATCGCGCCCGTGTGCCCCGGCCGCCCCGTCGCCCTCGGCCGCCTGGACGCCTCCGAGGTCCTGGCCACCCTGGGCTGCTGCCCGGCCTCGCTCCCACGGGCGTCCCCCGGTGCCGAGCCCGCCGTCACCGGCGGGGATCGCCGGCCCGCCAGCCCCCGGCGCTGGGCCCTCGACGGGGACCTGGACTCGGGCGTGCTGGAGGCCGACTCCATGATTGACGACGTCCGGTTAGCGCCCGACGCCGACCCCGCCGCGCTGGACGTGTCCACGGCCAAAACCAACCGCGGCTTTGCCATGGCCTTGGAGGAGGCCGAGCCGGCCTTGGTGGCCTCGCGCCGGGGCAGCCCGGCCGGGGAGGCGCCGGTGCCGCCGGAGCCGCCGGCGCTGGACGAGTCGCTGGCCTACGACTCGGTCAAGTACACGCTGGTGGTGGACGAGCACACGCAGCTGGAGCTGGTCAGCCTGCGGCGCTGCACGTCCGTGCTCAGCGACGACAGTGACATCCTGAGGGCCTGCGACGATGAGGTGGCCTTTGGGGACGGGCTGGTGGCCCCCGACGTGCGCAGCTCCTCCGAGGACTCGTCCCCTGAGGCCGACCTGCAGTTTTCCAAGAAGTTCCTCAATGTCTTCGTCAACAGCACCTCGCGCTCCTCCAGTAAGTGGCGGTGTCATGTCGTGATGTGTCACGGCGTGTCACGGTGTCCTGGGCTGGTCTGGGTGACCCTGGCACTCCGGCTGTCCTCTGTGTCCTGCCCCAGCCATTCCCGTGTACCCTGTTGTGGCATGTCACAACATGTCACGGCATGTCATGATGCGTTCTGGGATGTCATGACATGTTGCGCCATGCTGTCCTGGCTCTTCTCACACCAGCTGCCCTCCCTGTCCTGTCCCTGGCACCATTCCCGTGTGCCATGTCATGTCACGATATGTCACGATACATCTGGGATGTCACGGCACGTCGTGACATGTCACGGGAGACAGGGCAGGCTCACAGTGACCACAGGGGTCCCCAGCCCTGCTCTGCTGGGCAGGGCCCAGGTGGGACCCCCAGGAGGGTTCTGACCCCTCGAGTGCCCCTCAGGGACGTGGGTGGGGGTGTCCCCGTGGGGGTGGCAGCTGTCCCCGTGTCCCTGGCATTGCTGTCCCTACAGGCACAGAGTCCTTCGGGCTGTTCTCCTGCATGGTGAACGGGGAGGAGCGGGAGCAGACCCACCGCGCCGTCTTCAGGTGAGGCCACCCCAGGTGACACCCAAGGGACCCCCAGCCCCTGCTGGGGACACCCACGACCCTGCAGTGCCACCCCAGGGCCCCCTGCCTGCTGCCAGAGTGGCTGTCCCTGGGTTTGGGGGTGTCGTCTCCCCCAGGGCAGGCACCCCACAGCTGCCACAGGGTTTGGGGGTGACCACAACATCGGGGTGGCATCTGAGCATGGGGGGTGAGGAGGTGATGAGGGGGACAGAGCTGGGGGTTTGGGGGTGCCCAGGAGGGGAAGGGGTGGTGGTCTGGGTTTGGGGGTGCCCAGGAGGGCAGGGCAGTGAATTTGGGACTGACCAGGAGATCAGGGCAGTGAATTTGGGACTGACCAGGAGGTCGGGGGTGTGAATTTGAGGCCAAACAGGAGGGCAGGGCAGTGAATTTGGGGCTGACCAGGAGGGCAGGGGTGTGGATTTGAGGCCAAACAGTAGATCAGGGCAGTGGCTTTGGGGTGCTGATGACCTGAGGAGTGCCGAGCTGTGGCTTTGGGGCTGACTAGGAGGTCAGGGCAGTGAGTTTGGGGCTGACCAGGAGGGCAGGGCTGTGAGTTTGAGGCCAAACAGGAGGACAGGGCAGTGAGTTTGGGACTGACCAGGAGGGCAGGGCAGTGAGTTTGGGACTGACCAGGAGGGCAGGGCAGTGGTTTTGGGGCTCACCAGAACATTATGGCATTGGCTTTGGGCTGACCAGGAGTTCAGAGCTGTGGTTTTGGGGCTGACCATGAGGTCAGGACAGTGACTTTGGGCTGACCAGGAGCTCGGGGCAGTGACTTTGGGGGGTGATGGTGATCTGAGTGGTGCTGAGCCATGGCTTTGGGGCTGATCAGGGCAGTGGCATTGGGGTGCTGGTGACCTGAGGGTGCCAAGCTGTGACTCTGGGGCTGACCAGGAGCTCAGGGCAGTGGCTTTGGGATGACCAGGACATCATGGCAGTGACTTTGGGGCTGCCCACGAGGTCAGAGCCGTGACTTTGGGGCTGCCCACGTCCCCCCGTGTGTCCCCCCAGGTTCATCCCGCGGCACGAGGACGAGCTGGAGCTGGACGTGGACGACCCCATCCTGGTGGAGCTGGAGGAGGACGATTACTGGTACCGGGGCTACAACATGCGCACGGGCGAGCGCGGCATCTTCCCCGCCTTCTACGCCCACGAGGTGGTGGGGCAGGCCCGCGACGCCGTCGGTACGAGCACAGGGACCCCCGCAACGGGGAGCGGGCTGGGGGCGTGGGGGGCCCTCTCTGGGGGAAACCAGCTCTGCTCTTTAACGTCTTTAATTTTTCATGAGTGATGATAAAAGCGTTGGGGGTGCGGCCGTAGCCTGGTCACACTGCTTTATTATAATAATTTTTATTTTTCTGTATTTATTTTTCTAAATTATTTTTCTATATTTATTTTTCTAGATTTATTTCTAGATTTATGTCTAGATTTATTTTTCTATATTTATTTCCATATTTATTTTTCTATATTGGTTTTCTTTCTATATTGATTTATTGTTATTTATTTCTATATTTATTTCTATTATTTCTAGATTTATTTTTCTATATAAATTTTCTTTCTAGATTTATTTTTCTAGATTTATTTCTATATTTATTTCTAGATTTATCTCTACATTTATCTCTATATTTATTTCCATATTTATTTCTAGATTTATTTCTTTTATTTCCATATTTATTTGTCTACATTGATTTTCTTTCTATATTGAATTGCTGTTATTTATTTTATATTTATTTCTATTATTTCTAGATTTATTTTTCTATAAAAAGTTTCTTTCTAGATATATTTCTAGATTTTATTTTTCTAGATTTTATTTTTCTAGACTTTATTTTTCAGATTTATTTTTCTACATTTATTTTTCTAGAGTTATCTCCAATTTTATTTCTATATTTATTTCTAGATTTATTTTTCTACACTTAGTTTTCTATATTAATTTCTATATGTATCTCTACATTTATCTCTATATTTATTTCTATATTTATTTCCATTATTTCTATATTGATTTTTCTATACTGATTTTCTTTCTATATTGATTTTTCAATATTTATCTCTATATTTATCTCTACATTTATCTCTATGTTTATTTCCAAATTCATTTCTATTACTTCCATACTTATTTTTCTATACTGATGTTCTTTCTATATGGATTTTTTCTATATTGATTTTCTATATTGACTTTATTTATTCTATATTAACTTATACATTATTTATTTCTATATAATATATAAATTATATATTATTTATAAATTATATATTATTTATATTGCATTGATTGCATACCTATTTATGAGGCTTATACATATTTAAACGTTTTTGAGTTCTTTTACATCCTCTGGGCACTTTTTAGTTTGGTTCCACCCCTGACCTGTCGTGCAATCGTGAATATTTGATTTTTGGGAGTGGTGAATGGCATTTTTGGACAATGTTTATGCTGTTTTTTCCCAATGTGTATGTAATTTCTCCACAACTAAACGGGGAGTTATTGATAGTTGAAGGGTCAGTGGCAGAAATCTTCTTTACATCTTTTTTTCCCATATTATCTGTGTGGTTTTTTTAATGTTATTTGATCACACAGAGAGTTTTAGTTATTTTCACAAACTTATCCGGGTTACTCGCACACTACTCTCAGTTAGTTCCAAAAATAAAAGCATTAGTTAGTATTTCATAACTACAATTACTGTTGTGAAAGTTAAGGTTACAGCACACAGCACGTAGCTTCTATATTAATATTTTGTGAAAGCAAAATTTAAAATAATTACACTTTAAACTAATATATCTATAATATACACTTATATATAATTTATTATTTGAAACAATAATATATAATTATCACACCAAAATATACGATCTACACAGGGATTAGGGTTTTGACCACAAAAGGCTGAGAAATTATATAAAAAATGACAAATTATATCAAATTATATCAAAAGTAGTTAAAAAGAGATTTAATAATTTATTATATTTAAAAAGAGATTGCAAATTTTAATTATATTAAAATAATTTGCAAAAGTTAATATATAATAAATAGTATCTTAGAAAATAAATAAAATATATAAAAAATAAATGTAATCTACATAAAATATATAAAAATATATAAAGAATAAATAATATATAAATAATATAAAATATATTAATATAGACATAATATATAAGTTATATAATATATAATGTCAATAGTAATTGATATATATAATATGTAAATAAATAATATATATGTTAATATAGAATTCATAATTTATAAAGTTAATATAGAATAAGTAATATATATAATTTAAAAAGAGATTATCAACTGTACTAAATTAAAATAATTTTCAAAAGTTAATATAGGATAAATTATATATTAAAATATCTATCAACATTTAATAATAAATAATAATATATACATTTATTATATATAAAATATCAATAATATATGAACAATAAATAATATGTAAACACTATATAAAATACATAAATGTATAAATAATTTATATATAATATAAAATAATGTATAAGTTAATATAGAATAAATCTACAAAGTTAACATAGAATAAATATATATTATTTAAAAAGAGATTATCAACTGTCCTAAATTAAAATAATTTTTAAAAGTTAATATAGGATAAATAATAAATTACAATATATAAAAAGATATATATATATCTATATGTTATATAATATAATATAACATAATATAATATAATATAATATAATATAATATAATATATAAATTTAATAAATATAAATATAAATAATGTATAAAGAATAAATAATATGTAAATACTATGTAAAATATACAAATATTTAAGTAATATGTAATTTATATATAATATAAAAATAAATAATGTAAAATTAATATAGAATAAATAATCTATAAAGTTAACATAGACTAAATAATCTATATGATTTAAACAGAGATTACAAGCATTACTAAATTACAATAATTTGCAGAAGTTAGTACAGAACAGTGCCTGCCAATGGCTTCCATGGCCCTCTTGGCCAGCAGGGCCCATGGCTGGCTCAAGTTCAGTGCCCAGTGACAGTGACAGCCCCAGCCTGGCTCTGGGCTGGGGTCGGTGTGGCCGGGGCAGTGCCAGGCACAGAGGGACCTGGTGGGCAGCAGGACAGGAGCCCTGGTGTGCCCTGGTGGCCAAGGAGCCAATGGCACCTGGCAGTGCCAGGAGTGAGGGGCAGCACAGCAGGGAGGTCACTGTGCCCTGGCAGTGCCAGCAGTGAGGGGCAGCACAGCAGGGAGGTCACTGTGCCCTGGCAGTGTCAGGAGTGAGGGGCAGCACAGCAGGGAGGTCACTGTGCCCTGGCAGTGCCAGCAGTGAGGGGCAGCACAGCAGGGAGGTCACTGTGCCCTGGCAGTGCCAGGAGTGAGGGGCAGCACAGCAGGGAGGTCACTGTGCCCTGGCAGTGTCAGCAGTGAGGGGCAGCACAGCAGGGAGGTCACTGTGCCCTGGCAGTGTCAGCAGTGAGGGCAGCACAGCAGGGAGGTCACTGTGCCCTGGCAGTGCCAGGAGTGAGGGGCAGCACAGCAGGGAGGTCACTGTGCCCTGGCAGTGTCAGCAGTGAGGGCAGCACAGCAGGGAGGTCACTGTGCCCTGGCAGTGCCAGGAGTGAGGGGCAGCACAGCAGGGAGGTCACTGTGCCCTGGCAGTGTCAGGAGTGAGGGGCAGCACGGCAGGGAGGTCACTGTGCCCTGGCAGTGCCAGGAGTGAGGGGCAGCACAGCAGGGAGGTCACTGTGCCCTGGCAGTGCCAGGAGTGAGGGGCAGCACAGCAGGGAGGTCACTGTGCCCTGGCAGTGCCAGGAGTGAGGGGCAGCACAGCAGGGAGGTCACTGTGCCCTGGCAGTGTCAGCAGTGAGGGCAGCACAGCAGGGAGGTCACTGTGCCCTGGCAGTGTCAGCAGTGAGGGGCAGCACAGCAGGGAGGTCACTGTGCCCTGGCAGTGTCAGGAGTGAGGGGCAGCACAGCAGGGAGGTCACTGTGCCCTGCCCTGGGCACGGGGAGGGCTCAGCTCCAGGGCTGTGCCCAGCTCTGGCCCCTCAGCCTGGGAAGGGCCTGGGGACACTGAGCAGGGCCAGAGGGGCAGCGAGGCTGGAGAGGGGCTGGGAACACAAACCCTGAGAGGAGCCCCTGAGGGAGCTGGGGGTGCTCAGCCTGCAGCAAAGGAGACTCAGGGCTGCCCCCATCGCTCTCTGCAGCTCCTGAAAGGTGCCTGTGCTCAGCTGCCCTTGGGCTCTTTCTCCAGCAGCACTGACACAGCCAGAGCACACAGCCTCGAGCTGTGCCAAGGGAAATCCAGGCTGGAGAGCAGGAAAAAGCTTTTCCAGCAAGGGGGATAAAGTTCTGCAATGGCTGCCCGGGGAGGTGGTGCAGTCCCCAGCCCTGGGTGTGTTTGACAGCCTGGATGTGGCACTGGGTGCCAGGGCTGGGCTGGACTCCATGGCCTTGAAGGTCTCTCCCAAGCCAGGGATTCTGTGAATTCTGTGACTGTGTGATTGTGTGACATTGTGTGATTGTGTGATTGACTGTGTGATTCTCTTGATTCCCCGATTGTGTGTGGTTCAGTGAGATTCTGTGATGTGAGATCCTCTGTGATCCTGTGTGATCCTGTGTGATTGATTGTGTGATTCTTTATGATTGTTTGATTGTGTGATTCCATGATTCCCTGATTGTGTGTGATCCTGTGACTCTCTGACTGTGTGATTCTGTGTGATTCCATGATTCCATGATCCTGTGATCCTGAGATTCCATGATTCCCTGATTCTGTGTGATTCTATGATTGTGTGATTCCCTGATTCTGCGATTGTGTGAATCCATGATTCTGTGTGATTGTGTGATTCCCTGATTCTTTGTGATTCCCTGTTTCTGTGTGATTCCCTGATTCTGTGTGACTCTGTGATTCCATAATCCCGAGATTCTGCCATTCTGTAATTCCCTGATTGTGTGATTCCCCGATTCTGTGTGACTCTGTGATCCTGCAATCCCAACATCCCACCATTCCGTAATTCCCTGATTCCGCGATTCCCCGATCCCGTGTGCCCCCGTGATCCCGCAATGCCCACGTCCCACCGTTCCGTGATCCCCGATTCCGTGATTCCATGATCCCGTGTGCCCCCGTGATCCCGCAATGCCCACGTCCCGCCGTTCCGTGATCCCTGATTCTGTGTGACTCCGCGATTCCCCAATCCCGTGTGCCCCCGTGATCCCGCAATGCCCACGTCCCGCCGTTCCCTGATCCCTGACTCCGCGATTCCCCGATCCCGTGTGCCCCCGTGATCCCGCAATGCCCACGTCCCACCGTTCCGTGATCCCTGACTCCGCGATTCCCCGATCCCGTGTGCCCCTGTGATCCCGCAATGCCCACGTCCCGCCGTTCTGTGATCCCCGATTCCGCGATTCCCCGATCCCGTGTACCCCCGTGATCCCGCAATGCCCACGTCCCGCCGTTCCGTGATCCCTGACTCCGCGATTCCCCAATCCCGTGTGCCCCCGTGATCCCGCAATGCCCACGTCCCGCCGTTCCGTGATCCCTGATTCTGTGTGATTCCGCGATTCCCCGATCCCGTGTGCCCCCGTGATCCCGCAATGCCCACGTCCCGCCGTTCCCTGATCCCTGACTCCGCGATTCCCCGATCCCGTGTGCCCCCGTGATCCCGCAATGCCCACGTCCCGCCGTTCCGTGATCCCTGATTGTGTGATTCCCCGATCCCGTGTACCCCTGTGATCCCGCAATGCCCACGTCCCACCGTTCCCTGATCCCCGATTCTGTGATTCCCCGATCCCGTGTGCCCCCGTGATCCCGCAATGCCCACGTCCCGCTGTTCCCTGATCCCCGATTCCGCGATTCCCCGATCCCGTGTGCCCCCGTGATCCCGCAATGCCCACGTCCCGCTGTTCCCTGATCCCCGATTCCGCGATTCCCCGATCCCGTGTGCCCCCGTGATCCCGCAATGCCCACTTCCCGCCGTTCCGTGATCCCTGACTCCGTGATTCCCCGATCCCGTGTGCCCCTGTGATCCCGCAATGCCCACGTCCCGCCGTTCCCTGATCCCCGATTCCGCGATTCCCCGATCCCGTGTACCCCCGTGATCCCGCAATGCCCACGTCCCGCCGTTCCCTGATCCCCGATTCCCGATTCCCCGATCCCGTGTACCCCCGTGATCCCGCAATGCCCACGTCCCGCCGTTCCGTGATCCCCGGTTCCGCGGCTCCTCACGTTGCCCCGCCGTGCCGCAGGCCTGAAGCGGAACCCGTGCTGGGTGGAGCGGTTCAACGTGCAGTTCCTGGGCTCCGTGGAGGTCCCGTACCACCAGGGCAACGGCATCCTCTGCGCGGCCATGCAGAAGGTGAGTGAGCGGGCCAAAAACGGCCGCACTCGCTCCTTTGGGCAGAAAACCTGGGTTTTTGTGTTTTCCATGGCACAGCTCATATTCGATGGCATTATCAGAAGGTATTTTTATTAGTATACGTTGATTATTGTATATTTCGTAATTAATATTATAAAATCGATTATGTATACTATAATATTATTTATAATATAACATAATATAATACAATATAATATAATGTAATGTAATATAATATAATATAATATAATATAATATAATATAATATTATATTATATTATATTATATTATATTATATTATATTATATTATATTATGATTATAAATAAAATAAACATACCATAACTATTAAATTATGTTAAAGCAACATCATTATATTATTATATTATTATATAATAATTATAACTATATAATAATAAAATAATTATTATATAAAATATTAATATTATAGTATAAATATTATAAATATATTATAGTGTTAATTATATATTAATTATACAAATTATTATATGCTATAATTATTAATTGTAATATTATCTATTAAATGTTATATATAATATATTAATACATAAATTAGATTCTATATTTATAATATAAATAATTGAAATAGTAATAAATAATACAATTAATGTCATATAAATAACAATATTATTAAATAATATAAATAATATTATCTAAACACAAACATATATAATATAGAATAATTCTATAAATATATAGAATAATTATATAATATACAATGTGATATGATATGATTGATATGAATATTATGTGATCTGATATGATGTGATATGATATGATTAAGATGATATTATTATTGTCAGATCTAATTGTAATTAACAACACACACTCAGTTCATCACTATTTCACGTATCTGTCAAACTTCTTTATTTTTAGTCCATTTCCACGCCTTTTCTGCTCATTCTCATGGAACAGATCTCTTCTTATTAGAGGCGCAGCCTGTTTTCTACCCAGGAATACATAAATTGTTATTGACTGACTTTTCATTCTCAAGATTGCCAAACAATCTTGAGAATGAAAAGTCAGTTGGTGATAATAATAATGATATGAAAAGTCAGTTGATAATATGAAAATAATAACAATAATAATAATAATAATAATAATAATAATAATAATAATAATAATAATAATAATAATAATAATAATAATAATAATATACCGTTGATTAGATGAAAATTCAGATAATAATAATAATAGAGGTCTGTTAATTATAATATGAAAAGTCAGATAATAATAATAACAACAGCAATAACAGCAGTAATAATGATAATAATATGAAAGTCAATTAATAATATGAAAAGTCAATAACATGAAAATTCAGTTAATAATATGAAAAGTTAATAACATTAACAATAATAATAATAATAATAATAAATTAATAGTTAATAGTTAATAAATAATGATCAATTTGGCGTGGGAACTTGGGAGCTGTTGCTGAGCCGTGCTTTGCAGAGGGAGCAGGCCCCAGCTTTGACCCCACAGGGCTCCCTTTCACAATCTCTTTTAAATATTTTGTAATTTTCCCTTTGCTGCCATTCCCCGCTGTCCCCGCTGTCCCAGATCGCCACCACGCGGAAGCTGACGGTGCACCTGCGGCCCCCGGCCAGCTGTGACCTGGAGGTGACACTGCAGGGCATCAAACTCATCCTGACCGTCACCGAGTACAGCCCCGAGCACGAGGTCAGGCACCGGGGGACAGGGGGGACACCGCGGGGACACCGGGGGGACAGGGGGGACAGGGCTCTGGGCTTGGGGGGACATGGAGGGGACATGGAAGGGACAGGGCTCTGGCTTTGGGGGGACATGGAGGGGACAGGGCTCTGGGTTTGGGGGGACAGGGCTCTGGGTTTGGGGGTTACAGGAGGGGACAGGGGTCTGGGTTTGGGGATAGAGGAGGGGACAGGGCTCTGGGTTTGGGGGGACATGGAGGGGACAGGGCTCTGGGCTTGGGGATAGAGGAGGGGACAGGGCTCTGGGCTTGGGGGTTACAGGAGGGGACAGGGGTCTGGGTTTGGGGATAGAGGAGGGGACAGGGCTCTGGGCTTGGGGGGACATGGAGGGGACAGGGGTCTGGGTTTGGGGATAGAGGAGGGGACAGGGCTCTGGGCTTGGGGGCACAGAGGGCACAGGGGTCTGGGTTTGGGGGGGACAGGGGGGGACAGGGGTCTGGGTTTGGGGGGACATCGAGGGGACAGGGGTCTGGGTTTGGGGAGATGAGGGGGACAGGGGTCTGGGTTTGAGGGGACAGGGGGGCACAGGGGTCTGGGTTTGAGGGGACAGGGGGGCACAGGGGTCTGGGTTTGGGGGGACATGAAGGGGACAGGGGTCTGGGTTTGAGGGGACCGGGGGGGACAGGGATCTGGGTTTAGGGGGACAGAGGGGCACAGGGGTCTGGGTTTGGGGAGACATGAAGGGGACAGAGGTCTGGGTTTGAGGGGACAGGAGGGGACAGGGGTCTGGGTTTGGGGATAGAGGAGGGGACAGGGGTCTGGGTTTGGGGATAGAGGAGGGGACAGGGCTCTGGGTTTGCGGGGACATGGAGGAAAGGGGTGCTGGGGTGTGGGTTTGGGGGGGCAACAGAGAGTTTTGGGGTGATGGGGAGGTGAGGAATGTGGGGGTGGGTTTGGGGGGTGATGAGGGGCTCAGATTTGGAGGTGACCACGAGGTCAGGGCTTTGGGGGTCTGAGTTTGGGGGGCAAGGAGGTAATGAGGGGCTCAGGGGCCCGGGTTTGGGAGTGATCAGGACAGGAGGAATGTGGGGGGTGGGTTTTGGGGGGGCTCAGCGTTCTGGAGGTGAGTGGAGCAGATTTGGGGGTGCCTGGCAGGTGCAGGCTGCAGGGCTGTGGGTTTGGGGGCCGATGCTGAGGGGGGGCACGGATTTTGGGGGGCTCTGGGCCCCCAGGCCTGACCCAGCCCCTCCTGTGCCCCTGTCCCGCCGCAGTTCGAGCGCTGCAGCCACTTCTTCCAGATGAAGAACATCTCCTTCTGTGGGTGCCACCCCCGGAACAGCTGGTGAGCCCCCCTGCCCCCAGGGGCACCCTGAGGGACCCCCACCCTGCCCAGGGGCACCCTAGGGGACCCCCACCCTGCCAGGAGCACTCCAATGGATCCTCACCCCACCTAATGACACCCCAAGGAACCCCCACCCCATCCAGGGTCACCCCAAGGGACCCCCACCCTCCCAGGGGCACCCCCAGGAACCCCCACCATACCCAGGGACCCCAAGGGACCCTCATTGCCTTTAGGGACACCCCAAGGGACCCTCGTTGCATTTAGGGACACCCCAAGGGACCCCCCCCCCAGGTGCCACCCCAGAGCCCCCTGCCCGCCCCGGTGTCCCCGGGGTGGCCGTCCTGGGGCTCTGGGGGTGTCCCCTGGCAGAGCCTGCCCCAGGCAGGTTTGGGGGCGCCCCCCTGAGCCCGTGCCCCCCACACCCGCAGCTATTTCGGGTTCATCACCAAGCACCCGGTGCTGAGCCGCTTCGCCTGCCACGTGTTCGTGTCACAGGAGTCCATGAGACACGTGGCCGAGTGTGTCGGGTACGGCACCGGGACACCGGGGGGGACAGGGGACACCGAGGGACATGGGGGGTACAGGGGACATGGGGGACACGGGGGGTACAGGGGACATGGGCGACATGGGGGACACGGGGGGTACAGGGGACACCGGGGGACATGGGGGGTACAGGGGACATGGGGGACACAGGGGGTACAGGGGACATGGGGGGTACAGGGGACATGGGGGACACAGGGGGTACAGGGGACATGGGGGGTACAGGGGACATGGGGGACACAGGGGGTACAGGGAACATGGGGGGTACGGGGGGTACAGGGGAGATGGGGGACATGGGGACACCGGGGCTACAGGGGACATGGGGTGGCTGGGATGGGGCTGGGGGCACGGGGTTATGGGGGGCACGGGTACATGGGGGGCACTGGGGTCATGAGGGACATGAGTGGCACAGGGGACACGGGGACACCGGGACACAGGGGGGTACAGGGGACACGGAGGGTACAGGGGACACGGAGGGTACAGGGAGTGTAGATGACATGGGGGCAGGGGGGCGAGGGGGGTACAGGGGCACGGGGGCAGGGCATGGGGCTGGGGGCACACAGGGGGTACGGGGGACATGGGGGACACAGGGGACATGGGGGACATGGGGGACATGGGGGACACAGGGACACCGTGGGGTACAGGGGACATGGGGGGCAGGACATGGGGCTGGGGGCATGGGGGGTACAGGGGGTATGGGGGGGTACAGGGACACTGGGGGGCACTGGAGACATGAGGGACATGAGGGGCATGGGGGGCACGGGGGGTTTGGGTGCCAGGGACTGGGATTCGGGTGCCAGGGATTGCAGTGCCTGGGATTGGGGTGCCAGGGATTGCGGTGCCAGGGATTGCGGTGCCAGGGATTGGGGTGCCAGGGAATTGGGGGCTGGGTGCAGCATTATGGGGTGCAGGGGGGGTCTGGCTGTGCTGGGGCTGGGATCAGGGGGTGCGGGAGTTTTGGGGTGCTGAGGGCTGGGAATGGGGGCTCTGTGTGCCAAGACACTGGGGGTGCTGTGGGGCTGTGGGTGCCGGGGTCTGGCTGTGCCAGGTTTGGGGGTCTGGGGGGGCTGTGGGTCCAGCTGTGCCAGGTTTGGGGGGGCTGTGTGTGCCGGGTTCTGGCTGTGCCAGGTTTGGGGGGCCTGTGGGTCCGGCTGTGCCAGGTTTGGGGGGGCTGTGGGTCTGGCTGTGCCAGGTTTGGGGGTCTGGGGGGGCTGTGGGTCCGGCTGTGCCAGGTTTCGGGGGGCTGTGGGTGCCGGGTTCTGGCTGTGCCAGGTTTGGGGGTCTGGGGGGGCTGTGAGTCCAACTGTGCCAGGTTTGGGGGGGCTGTGGGTATGGCTGTGCCAGGTTTGGGGGGGCTGTGGGTGCCGGGTTCTGGCTGTGCCAGCTCTGGGGGTCTGGGTGGGCTTTGAGTCTGGCTGTGCCAGGTTTGTGGGTCTGGGGGGCTGTGGGTCCAGCTGTGCCATGTTTGGGGGGGCTGTGGGTCTGGCTGTGCCAGGTTTGTGGGTCTGGGGGGCTGTGGGTCCAGCTGTGCCATGTTTGGGGGGGCTGTGGGTCTGGCTGTGCCAGGTTTGGGGGGCTGTGGGTGCCGGGGTCTGGCTGTGCCAGGTTTGAGGGTCTGGGGGGGCTGTGGGTCCGGCTGTGGCAGGTTTGGGGGTGCTGTGGGTACCGGGGTCCAGTTCTGGGGGTCCCAGCCCCCTGTTTCAGGGTCTCAGTGGGTCTGGGGGTGCCGCTCTGTGCCCCCTCCCCTCGCTGACCCCCCCTCCCCATCCCTGCCCCCCCAGCCGAGCGTTTCAGGAATATTACCAGGAGCACCTGGAGTACGCCTGCCCCACAGAGGACATCTACCTGGAGTAGGGTCCCTGCCACCCCCGGCACCCGGGGCCACCCCCGGCACCCGGGGCCACCCAGCCAGGGACTCGGTGTCACTCTTAGGGACTCGGTGTCACCCCAGGGATTCTGCATCATCCCCAGGGACTCTGTGTCACCCTTAGGGCCTCTGTGGGACCCCAGGGATTCTCTGTGTCACCCCCAGGGACTCAGTGTCACCCCCAGGGACTCGGTGTGACCCCAGGGACCCTGTGTGACCCCCAGGGATTCTCTGTGTGACCCCCAGGGATTCTCTGTGTGACCCTTAGGGACTCTGTGTCACCCCCAGGGACTCAGTGTCACCCCCAGGGACTCGGTGTCACCCCAGGGACCCTGTGTGACCCCCAGGGATTCTCTGTGTGACCCCCAGGGATTCTCTGTGTGACCCTTAGGGACTCAGTGTCACCCCCAGGGACTCGGTGTCACCCCAGGGACCCTGTGTCACCCCCAGGGATTCTCTGTGTGACCCCCAGAGTCTCTGGCCCCCCCGCGCCCCCCCCGCACGCCCCCCCCCATCTCTCGGGGGTCCGGGGGTCCCCTCGGGGGGTGACACAGCCCAGCGGGGGGGTGGCCCGGCCCGAGCAGCCCCCCCTGCATGAGCACGGCCAGCCCGGGGGGCAGCGGGCCCGCGGCTTTGGGGGCACGGGGGGGTCCGGGGGGGGGGGGGTCCGGGGGCAGCTCGGGGGAGGGGAGGGGGCATCTCCGCGCACCCCCAAATCCGCGCTGCCCCCCCAAAGGAACGGGGATCCCCCAGAGCCGCCCCCCCCGCCCCGGGTGTGCTGCCCCTCGTGTCGGTGTCCCCGGCTGTCCTATCCCCCCCCGCCCCCGCCACCGAGCTCGGGCCCCGGGGGGGTCCCGGGGCCGCCCCCTCCTCACTGCTGTGCCTGGTGGTCCCTCGCTTCGGCCCTGTCGCCCAGCGCTATCGTGACTATATCGCCACCCGCTCGATGTCCCGGTATTTATCTGTACTCAGCAGCCAGAGGAGCCCCCGAGCCACTGTGCCACCCCGGCTGTCCCCACGCCGTTGTCACCCACTTGGTCTTTCAATAAAATATATGCTTGGTGTGAGCTGGGGACAGTCCCGGGGACAGGGCTGGAACCGGGGTGGGGACAGGGGTGGGGACAGGGCTGGGACACTGCTGGAACAGGGGTGGGGACAGGGCTGGGACACTGCTCAGGACAGTGCTGGGGACACTGCTGGGGACATTGCTGTGACAGTTGTTGGGGACAGTGCTGGGGTCAGTGTTGGGGGTGGGGACACTGCTGGGACACTCCTGGGGACATCCAGGGCAGGGCAGACACCCAGATGAGTTGGGGACACCCAGATGAGTTGGGGACATTCAGGTGAGTTGGGGACACCCAGAAAAGTGGGGACCCCCAGCCCCTTCCCTGTCCCTTTGTCCCTTGGCCATGCCCCACGAGTGTCCCCCCCTGCCCTGGCCCTGGGGACACCAGCGGGTGGCCGGGACCTGATGGGGGTGTGACACTGGGGACGGTGGCTTCGAGCCATTGGTGTGGCACCTGTGAGAGCCGGGACACTCCAAATCTCACCCAGGGACACCCCAAAACTCAGCCAGGAACACCCCAAATCTCACCCAGGGACACCCCAAAATCTCACCCAGGGACACCCCAAAACTCACCCAGGAACACCCCAAATCTCACCCAGGGACACCCCAAAATCTCACCCAGGAACACCCCAAATCTCACCCAGGGACACCCCAAAATCTCACCCAGGAACACCCCAAATCTCACCCAGGGACACCCCAAAATCCATCCCTCCCATCCTACCCAAAATTCATTCACCCCAAAATTTGAGGGGCGCCTCAAATTTCAGCTGGGAAGATCCCAAAATTAAACTGGGGCACCTCAAAAAAAATTCAGCCGGGACTTCCCAAAATTCAACCGAGAACACCCCGAAATTCAGCCAGGGCACCCCAAATTTCACTCAGGGACACTCCGAAATTCAGCCAAGGACACCCCAAAATTCACCCGGGGCACCTCAAATTTCAGCTGAGAACATCCCAAAATTCAGCCGGAAAAACCCCAAAATTCAACCGGGGACCTCCCAAAACCCATCCAGGAACACCCCAAAATTTAACCCGGAATAGCCCAAAATTCAACAGGGACACCCCAAAATTCAACAGGAACACCCCAAAATCCACCCACGGGGCTCTGTCCCTTGGGGGCTCCCATTGTCCCCCCCCTGCGTAGGGCCGGGACCACCGCGGGATCCGAGCGACCACAGGACCAGGCGGAGCTTTCTTATAAATTTATTACATAATAATAATAATAATAATTAATAATAATAATATAATATAAGAAACATAGATCTCTGTGGGGGATGTGTATCACAACGTCAAGGGCGGGAGGCGAATGGCCGCACCTCCGTGACTCCGGAGAAGGAGAAAGCTCCTCCGAAAATCCATACAAAATTAAGGGTGAAGTCAAACTGACCCTGGGAAATTAAAAACGGAACGAAAACCCACAGGTGAGTCCGGCTGGGGGACGGAACCGAGAGTGTGGCGGGGCCGGGCTGTGCACATGCAGCGGGCGTGAGGGCGTGGCACATGCATGGGCAGTGAGGGCCTGGCCGGACAGCGGCCGGCCGGCCGGACAGCGGCCCCGCCGCGGATGGGGCTGGCAGGGCCGGGGATCCCCGGGAGCTGAGTGACCCCGGGGGGTTCTGCTCTTTGTCACAGTCGGGGGAACGGACGGGCGGATGGAGGGGGGCGATGGCGCCGGGCTGGACAACGGAAAAATATCGACAGCTTGGGGGGGAAAAAACCCCTTTGGAAGCGGGGGGAAAAGAAAAGGAAAAGTGTCTCCCTTTGTACAGCGGAAAAACCCGAGTGGTGGAGAAGCCATGAGAGGAATCACAGTAACGCCGCGGCCCGGGGCGGGGGCGGCGCGGCCGGGGGCGGCACGGCCCTGGGGTTGGCGTGGCCGAGCCGTGGTCAAGGGGTCGGCGTGGCCAAGCGGTGGTCAAAGGGTCAGCACGGCCGAGGGGTTGGCGTGGCCGAGGGGTTGGCGTGGCCAAAGGGCCGGCACGGCCGCGGGGTTGGCGTGGCCGAGGAGTTGGCATGGCCGAGGGGTGGTCAAGGGCTTGGCACGGCCAATAGATTGGCATGGCCAAGGGGTTGGCATGGCCAAGTGGTCAACACGGCCAATGGTTGGCATGGCCGAGGGGTTGGCACAGCCGAGGGGTGGTCAAGGGCTTGGCACGGCCAATAGGTTGGCATGGCTGAGGGGTTGGCATGGTCAAGGGGTCATCGTGGCCAATGGGCTGGCGTGGCCAAGGGTTGGCACGTCCGAGGGGTTGGCATGGCCAAGTGGTCAACACGGCCAATGGATTGGCATGGCCAAGTGATTGCTGTGGCCAAGGAGTAGTCAAAGGGTCGGCACGGCCGATGGGTTGGCGTGGCCAAGGGGTCAACACGGCCAATGGGTTGGCATGGCCAAAGGGCCAAGGGGTGGTCAAGGGATCGGCACGGCCGAGGGGCTGGCATGGCCAAAAGATTGGCATGGCCAAAGGGCTGAAGGGTGGTCAAGGACTTGGCACAGCCAATGGATTGGCGTGGCCAAGGGGTCAGCGTGGCCGGGGGCTCAGCATGGCTGGCGGGTTGGCGTGGCCAAGGGGCCAAAGGGTGGTCAAAGTGTTGGCACGGCCGATGGGCTGGCGTGGCCGAGGGCTTGGCATGGCCAAGGGCCAAGGGTGCTTAAAGGGTCAACACAGCTTAGGGGTCAGCGTGGCTGTGGGGTCAGTGTGGCTGAGGGGTCAATGGGTCTGAGGGCTGACCAAGGGTTTGGCACGGCCAATGGCTTGGCATGGCCAAGGGGTCAGTGTGGTCAAGGGGCCAGCCTGGCCAATGGGTTGGCGTGGCCACAGCATGGCCGAGGGGTCGGTATGGCCAAAGGGTTGGCATGGCCAAAGGGTTGGCGTGGCCAAAGGGTTGGCGTGGCCGAGGGGTCAATGTGGCCGAGGGGTCGGCACAGCCGATGGGTTGGCATGGCCAAGGGGTCAGCGTGACCCTGGGATTGGTGTGGCCGAGGGGTCAGTGTGGCCAAAGGTTTGGCGTGGCCGATGTGTTGTTGTGACCGAGGGGTCAGTGTGACCCGGGGGTTGGCAGAGCCGGGGGTGACCGAGGGGTCAGCACGGCCGAAGGGTTGGCGTGGCCGAGGGGTCAGTGTGACCCAGGGGTCAGGGCGGCCGAGGGGCCAGGCCGGGGTCAGGGGTCAGCTGGGCTCCCGCTCTGCCTTCTCCTGGATGGCTTTTCCAAAGGCAAGGTGGCCCCGGCTCCGGAGGTGGCCAGAGCGGGGACAGGAGCTGGGGACACCGGGAATCACTCCCGGGAAGGGGACGGCAGCGCTTTGGGAACGGCCACAGCACCGACCCGTGGCCGAGGGGCACCGTGGGGTCCTGGTGGTGGCACCGTGACACCGGGTGGGTGACCCTGGCTGCCGGTGGCACTGCGGGGCACAGGCTGGGGGTGCAGAGGAGCACTGGGGGGACACAGGGGACACGGAGGGGACACCGGGGGTCTGTGCTGGCAGCTGGAAGGGCCGCCCCGGGCGAAACCAGTTCGCCCGGGGACCCTGATGGCCTTTTGGAAGTCCCTTGTCCAGATCTGCCACATCCCCGTGGCAGAGTGGGGGACAGGGGTGGGCAGGGGACAGGGACGGGCAGGGTGGGGGACAGGGATGAGCGGGGCAGGGGACAAGGGTGGGCAAGGGACAGGGATGGGCAGGGCGGGGGACAGGGGTGGGAAATGAGGGGGACAGGGATGGACAGGACAGGGGACAGGGGTGGGAAATGAGGGGGACAGGGATGGGCAGGGCGGGGGACAGGGGTGGGAAATGAGGGGGACAGGGGTGGGCAGGGCCGGGGACAGGAGTGGGAAATGAGGGGGACAGGGGTGGGCAGGACAGGGGACAGGGGTGGGAAATGAGGGGGACAGGGATGGGCAGGGCGGGGGACAGGGATGGGAAATGAGGGGGACAGGGGTGGGCAGGACAGGGGACAGGGATAGGAAATGAGGGGGACAGGGGTGGGCAGGACGGGGGACAGGGATAGGAAATGAGGGGGACAGGGATGGGCAGGACAGGGGACAGGGGTGGGAAATGAGGGGGACAGGGGTGAGTGGCACAGAGGACAGGGATGGGCAGGACAGGGGACAGAAATGACGATGGTGGGGGACAGGATGAGTGGAGCGGGGCACAAGAACGAACGAGCAGGGGACAGGGATGACCTGAACAGGAGACAGGGATGAGTGGCACAAGGGGACAGGGGTGAGCAGGGCTGGGGACAGGAATTTATGGGATGGAGGACAGGGATGAGTAGCATGGAGGCAAGGACGAGTAGGACAGGTGACAGGGACAAACGAGACAAGGGGACAGGGATGAAACGGAATGGGGATGAGCGGGGCAGGGGACAGGACGAATGACACAGGAGACAAAGGATGAGAAGGGCTGGGGACAGGGACAAACGGGACAGGGACAAATGGGACAGGGATAAACGGGACAGGGGACAGGGATGCCTGGCGCAGGGGACAGGGATGAGTCGCACAGGGGACAGGGATAAACGGGACAGGGGGACAGGGATGAGTCGCACAGGGGACAGGGATAAACGGGACAGGGGGACAGGGATGCCTGGCACAGGGGACAGGGATAACGGGACAGGGATAAACAGGACAGGGGACAGGGACAGCAGGACGAGGAGGCTGCGGGGACACACGGGGCAGCTCGGTGGCAGCCCCGGGCGCTCTCGGGACGGGCAGCGCGGGTGGAAGTCGCCTTCTCTGGCGTGGGGCCTGACTGGGACGAGCCGTGGTGTCCCCGCGAGCGGCGCGGGTGACACTCAGTGTTCGCCAACACAGGTACGGCTGCAGCTGCTTCAGCGGGAGCTGGGGGTGCGGGCCGGGCACGGCCGCGGCTCCGCGGGCGCGGAGCGGGCACCGCCATTTCCGCCCTCGAGGGGCGCGGAGGAGGACAAGGAGGGAGAGGACGAGGAGGGAGAGGGAGGGGAAGGCTCCTCCGAAATGGCGAGAAGGCGCACAGCTCTCCGGTCCCAGAGCGAGCTTGAGCGGAGCGGTTGCGCTCCGCGGGTTCGGCCTCTCGCGGCGAGAGGCGGCCGCGGGCGGGGGTCTCCGTCTCGGTGTGGCCCCAAAAAACAGCTGCGGAAGGGGCGGAGACCCCGGGACACCCGGCGGGACGGCGCCGGGCTGCCCGCGCTCAGGCCACCACTGTCACCTTCCACCCGCGCCCGTGGCGCCGGCGGAGCCCCCGAGCCCCAGGGGACAGCGCGGGGCTCCGCGCGGGGACACCGGGACAGCGGTGCCACCCAGGGGACACCGAGAGAGCCGGGGGCTGCCGGGGGCTGCGGGGAGTGGGGAGGGACAGGCAGGGACAGGCAGGGACAGGGAGGGACAGGCAGGGTGGGCAGGCAAGGGTGGGCAGTGCCAGGCAAGGGTGGGCAGGCAGGGGTAGCCAGGGTGGGCAGTGCCAGGCTGGGGTGGTCAGGGGGTCAGACAGTGTGGTCAATGACAGGCAGGGTGGTCAGGGTGGTCGGGCAGTGCCAGGCAGGGGTGGCCAGGCAGGGTGGTCAGAGAGAGCGGTCAGTGTCTGGCAGGGTGGTCAGAGTGGCCAAACAGAGTGGACAGGGCTAGGCAGGGGTGGGCAGGGCAGTCAGTGCTAGGCTGGGGTGGGCAGGCAGAGTGGGCAGTGCCAGGCAGAGTGGGCAGTGCCAGGCAGGGGTAGTCAGGATGGTCAGGCAGGGTGGTCAATGCCAGGCAGGGTGGGCAGTGTTTGGCATGGGTGGGCAGTGCCAGGCTGGGGTGGTCAGTGCCTGCCAGGCCGGGCAGTGCCAGGCTGGAGTGGCCAGGCAGGGGTAGCCAGGATGGTCAGGCAGGCTGGGCAGTGCCAGGCAGGGCGGGCAGCGCCAGGCAGGGCCGTCAGGCAGGGTGGGCAGTGCCAGGCAGGGCGGGCAGTGCCAGGCAGGGCCGTCAGGCAGGGTGGGCAGTGCCAGGCAGGGTGGGCAGTGCCAGGCCGTGCCGAGGACCAGCACAGCACCCAGGGGACGGGGGTGGCCCAGCCGGGACCAGCGGTGGCCGTGCGGGGCCGTGGCCAAGCCGAGCGCTCGCGGGGGGCTCCGAGGGGACGCCTGTGTCCCCAAGGCGGGGACAGCCAGGTGCCAGGCGCGGGGACAGCCAGGTGCCAGGTGCGGGGACAGCCAGGTGCCAGGCGCGGGGACAGCCAGGTGCCAGGCGCGGGGACAGCCAGGTGCCAGGCGCGGGGACAGCCAGGTGCCAGGTGCGGCGCGGCGCGGCCAAAACAGCCACGGGCGCGTCCCCACCGGGATCCCCCAGGGGAGTGGCCCCGGGAAGGGACAGCCCGAGGAATTCCCGGGAATGCCCCAATCCCACAGCGGGGGAAGGAGACCGCGCCATGGCACCGGGACCGTGCCGCCATGCGACATTCCGGCACGCGACATTCCCGCATGCGACATTCCCGCGTGCGACATTCCCGCGTGCGACATTCCCGGCGGGATGCGGAAGGGCTCGGGACAGCACCGGGAGGTGGCGGAGGGACACAGGGGACACAGGGGACAGAGGGGACACGGAGAGAAGGGGCAGGGGAGGCACAGGAGGGTGGCACGGGATTGTCTGGGATGGGATTTGGGATGGGAGGTGGATGGGATCAGATTTGGGATGGGATTTGGGAAGGGATTTGGGGTGGGGGCTGCCGGCCTGTCCCTGTGCCTGGAATGTCCCGGGAATGCCGGACACAGCGGGGACACAGGGCCAGGGTGGCACCGGCTGGGTGAGGGGGGTGGGGATGGATTTGGGGGGCACAGGTGGGATGGATTTGGGAGCAGGTAGGAAGGATTTGGGGTAGTGGTGGGATGGATCTGGGGGAGATTGCACAGGGTGGGGCTGGATTTGGGGGATGTGGATGGGGTAGATTTGGGGCACAGGGTGGGATGGATTTGGGAGCACAGGTGGGATGGATTTGGGAGCAGGTGGGATGGACTTGGGGGCACAGGTGGTGTGGATTTGGGGTAAGGGTGGGATGGATTTGGGAGCAGGTAGGATGGATTTGGGGGCACAGGTGAGGTGATTTTTGGGGCACAGGTGGGATGGATTTGGTGGGTAAGGGTGGGATGGATTTTGGGTCCCGATGGGAGGGCGCAGGGCGGGGCTGGCACGGAGGGTTTGGGGGCCGAGGGTGACACTTGGTGACACAGCGGGGCTGGCAGGGCAGGTCTGGGGACACGGGCGCTGATTGGCGGCGGGAGAGGCCGGGCTTGGGACGTTGGTGGCACTGCGGGGACGCGGCCGAGGGGCAGGACCTGAGCTGGGCAGGGACACCCGGCGGGCGCGGTGGCACCGCGGTGGCGCAGGGGAGGGGTCGGGACGTGTCCGGGCTCACCGAGCCCGCCATTCCCGGGTTTTTTTTATTTTGTTTTTCCCGGGATATTTTTTCCCGGCTCGTCGCCCACCGGGCCCTTCCCCGCTCCCGGCTGGGACAGCGGGGTGGCAGCCGGGGACAGGGACAGGCCACGGCCCCCGGGGGCTGCCGGAGAACGGCGGGGGTCGCCACGGGGGTGAGGGCTCGGGGACAAGGAGATGGCACCGGGGACCCTCCCGGGGACATCCCGGTGCCCCGACACAGGGCAGGGACGTCCCGGGGACATCCCGGTGCCCCGACACAGGGCAGGGACATCCCGGGGACATCCCGGTGCCCCGACACAGGGCAGGGACATCCCGGTGCCCCGACATAGGGCAGGGACATCCCGGGGACATCCCGGTGCCCCGGCACAGGGCAGGGACATCCCGGGGACATCCCGGTGCCCCGACACAGGGCAGGGACATCCCGGGGACATCCCGGTGCCCCGGCACAGGGCGGGGACATCCCGGGGACATCCCGGTGCCCTGGCACAGGGCAGGGACATCCCGGGGACATCCCGGTGCCCTGGCACAGGGCAGGGACATCCCGGGGGGGTCCCGATACCCCGACATAGGACAGGGGACATCCCGGGGACAGCCCGGGGGAGCTCCGGGCCCTTTTCCCTGGCAGGGTCGGAAAGGTTCGGAGATGTTGAGGGTCAGGACGGAGCTCCCTGTCCTCCCCTCTTAGCACCAGAAGAGTTTTTTGTTAATGCCTTCCTGGGGGCCTCGCTCGGCTTTTGGGAGCACCGAGCCCTCCCCTCCCGGCCAGCCGGGCTGCCCCCGCCCGGGGGACACGCGGGTGGCGCTGGGGACACCGCCACGGGGAGTGTCCCCTCCTCCGGGCATCGTCCCCGCGGCCACCACCAGCCCCGGGACCCCCAAAATCGGGGACGCGGCCCCCGGGGACCTCCCTGCTGTGTGCCTGGAAGACTCGGTGTGTCCCAAAACGCAAGTTTGTGTTTTTGTTTTGTGTGTGTGTGTGTGTGTGTGTTTTTTTGTGATTTCTCTGAATCTTTACAAATCCAGAGCGTCTGAAAGGAGCTGTTTCGGGGGAGGGAATTTTAGGGGTTTTTGTGGTGTGTTTAAAAAGACTTTTTCACATTCATTCAGTCGCTTAAAAACTCCCGCGAGCCACGGGCGTCCCGGGAGCGTCTCCTCCAGTCCAGAGATAGGAATTCTTTTAGGAAAAATCCTAACAAAAATCAGGTGGCTATAGCTCTGGAGATATAGATATATAGATATTCTCTCTTTCCAAATATAGAGCTGCTTAAAAAGATGCAAAACGAGGGATGAGCAGGATTTTGTGGGGGGAAGGGGGGTGTGTGGTGGGGGGGGAGGATCCTGTAGTTCGTTATCTCGTGGGGCTTATCAGCTGCTCTCTAGATAAATGCACGGAGATTAAATAATTTCCCATCAACGCTTTTCCCCCCCCTTTGGAAAAAACAAGACCCCAAGCCCAGAGGAAATCAAACCTTTCCCACCCCCCGCCCCCTCCCCTCTAAACGTTGCCAAAGCGTTTTTTTTGTTTTTTTCTTTTTTTGCTGCGGGATTCGTCCCCCCCCAGCCTCCCGACATTCCCAAACATGCTTCGATCCATGCGCTCCTCGCTCCCTCTCACCCGGCCGGGGCAGCAGCTCAGAGTCCGGGGGGGTCCTCCTGGCGGGGGGGGCTCTTCTGGCACGGCCTGGCACGGCCTGGCACGGCTCGGGGTGGCACGGCTGCCGCTGGAGCCTTCCCGGCCCTTCCTTCCTCCTTTCCTTCCTCCTTTCCTTCCTCCTTTCCTTCCTCCTTTCCTTCATCCTTTCTTTCCTTCCTTTCTCCGGAAGCGCCGCCGGGATGGCCCCGCTGGAGCCGCCGCCTCTGAGCCCGATGGGGACACCTGGGGGGGGGACCCGGGGCCACCCCCTGGCAGGGACACCTGGGGCGGTTCAGGACCCGGGGCCACCCCCCCGATAGGGACACCCTGGGGAAGGGGACAGGACCTGGGGCCATCCCCTGGGGCCATCCCCTGGCAGGGACAATTCTGACCCTGCCAGGGACACTTGGAGGGGTTCAGGACCTGGTGCCACCCCCTGGCAGGGGCAGCCGGGGGGGTTCAGGACCTTGGGGTACCTCCAAGCCTGGCAGGGACAACTGTGACCCTGCAAGGGACACCTGGGGGGTGTCAGGACCTGGGGCCACCTGTGAGCGTGGCAGGGCCACCCGGGAGGTGCCACCCCCGCAGGTGCCACCCGCCCGCTCGGGGGCTCCAGGCCGTGTCGCCGCCGAGGTGCCACCACCGCGGCGCGTCCCTGCGTGTCGCCGGTGCCACCCCGGGCGGGGGCACACGGAGCGATTTACAGGCCAGCCTCTCTGGGAGAACGGGAACGAGGAGGAATTTCATGCAACATTCCTGGGCCGGAGGCGGCGGCGCGGGGCCGGGGCGGGAGCGGGCGGGAGCCGGGGAGGGGCGGCCCCACGCCCTCAGTGCAGCGCTCGGAGAAGGAGAAGGAGAATCCGAGTGGGTTTTCTTGGCTTGGGAAATCCGCCCCGCCCTTCCCACGGCGGCTCCGGGCGCGGTCAGCTGTCCACCAGCTGCTTGAGCGCCCGCTCGATGTTCATGCGGTGCCCCACGCGGGTCACCCCCAACTCCACGAAGTCCTCCTTGGTCAGGGCGGGCAGGTGCGTGCCCTCGATCTCGTGGTCCTCGAACTTGTCCCGGTGCTCCACCAGGTTGATGCTCTCCAGCCAGTCCCCCACGTCGTACTTGTTCCACAGGTGCAGCGGCTTCTGCATGAAGGGCCGCGGCGGGTGCAGCGTGTGCAGCGGCGGCCCCGGCGACGGCGACGGCGACGGGGAGCGGCTGCGGGCGCTGACGCTGCGCACCACGAACCGGACTTCCTTGGGCTCGTGGGGGATGGAGAGGCTGGAGGACTTGAGGATGGTGGGGGGCGTCAGGCCGTAGGGCCGGACGGTGCTGAGGGGCTCGGGGCGCTCCAGCGCCGCGGGTTTGACGGGGCTGGGCGTGCGGCGGGTGACGGGGTAGCGGCTGCCGGGCCGCACGGTGAAGGTGGTGCCGGAGCTGCGCTGGGAAATGGTGCTGAGTTCTCCTAAACTACTGAAAAGTCTGCGGAGAGAGCGGGGAGGCGGGGGAGAAAAGAGAGGAGAGGGAAGGGGTGAGGCCGGGTTTGGGAATGGGGGCGCGAATCCAGCGGGGCTGGGGGAGGTCCGGGGTGGGGGACACGGCTCGGGAGGGAGATCCCGCTGGGATGCCCCGAGGATTCCGGCAGCGCCTCCAGGGTGGGGGCTCCCGGCCGGTGCTGCCCTCCTGGCACGGCTCTGCGCCCCCCCAAAGTGTCCCCAGCCCTGGGGACCAGGACTCTGTGCCTCACCCTGCCCCGTCCCCCCGCCCCGTGCTGATCCCACATGGAATGGGAGCGACCCAGCGGAGAAAAGCTGGGAAAAGAGGGAACCTTCCAGCATTTTCCCGGGATGGGGGGGACCCTCTGGACACCCCTGGTGGCGGTCACCTGGTGGACAGTGTGGTGTGAGGAGCCCAGGGGTGGCCAGGCCGGTGTCCCCTTGGCACTGGGACATGTGGGACCCCCTGGCTGTGCCACCGTGGGAATCTTGGATGGGGACAAAGCTCCTCAAAGTGCTGCTGTCCCCTTGGCATTGTCCCCATCCTGCCATTGTCCCCGTGGGATGGACAGGGAACGGGAAAGGAAAGGGATCTGACACCTGGGTGAGTCCTAGAAAATCAGAGTCCTCTGCTCTGGAGAGACTGGGAGAGCTGGGAATGTTCTCCTGGAGAAGGGAAGGATCCAGGGAGAGCTCAGAGCCCCTGGCAGGGCCTGCAGGGGCTCCAGGAGAGCTGCAGAGGGACTGGGGCCAAGGCCTGCAGGGACAGCACCCAGGGAATGGCTCCCAGTGCCAGAGGGCAGCCAGGGATGGGATCTTGGCAATGAGGAATTCCTGGCTGGGCTGGGATTGCCAGAGCAGCTGGGGCTGCCCCTGCATCCCTGCAGTGCCCCAGGCCAGGCTGGACACTGGGGCTGGAGCAGCCTGGGACAGTGGGAGGTGGCCCTGGAGGGGTTTTGAGTCCATCCCATCCCATCCCTGCCTCTCCACTTGTCCTCAGAACTATCCCATAAACTTCCTGCATCCCGGTGCCTCAGTTTCCCTGCCGGGCCTCCCATCTCAGCTCCCTCCTGGAAAACCAGGACACTCTGGAATGCTGCTGGGATCCACCACTGCCTCGATTGCCACCTCCTGGTTTTGGGAATGTTGATGAGCTCCAAAGATCCCATAAATCCATGGCTCCGAAGGGATGAGCTGAATGCGGCTGAAGATGTGCAACATGAGCCCCATTCCTGAAAATTCCCATTTTTGAGCCACATTCCTGATAATTCCCATTTTTCTGCTTCCCTGGCACAGCAGAGAAGGAATCACCCTCAGGAAGCTCTGACCGGGAAAAGATCAATGTCCTGGGATCATGTGGATTGTTCCTGGGATCGCTGGGATCTTTCCTGCAATTATTGGGATCGTTCCTGGGATCATTTGGATCGTTCCTGTGATGGCTGGGATTGTTCCTGGGATTGTTGGGATTGTTTCTGGCATGGCTGGGATGCTTCCTGGGATCATTTTGATCGTTCCTGAGATGGCTGGGATTGTTCCTGGGATTGTTCCTAGGATCATTTTGATTGTTCCTGGGATCTCTGGGATCTTTCCTGGGATCGTTTGGATCATTCCTGGGATCGCTGGGATCATTCCTGGGATCATTTGGATTGTTCCTGAGATCGCTGGGATCATTCCTGGGATTATTTTGGATCGCTCCCGAGATCACTGGGATCGTTCCTGGGATTGTTCCTGGGATTGCAAGGATAATTCCAGAGATCTCTGGGATCGTTCCTGGGATCTCTGGGATCATTCCTGGGATTGCTGGGATCACTCCTGGGATCGTTTGGATCGTTCCCTGTTCCTTGGTGAGGCTCCCGTGCGGTTGCTCCGGTGTTCCGTGGTGGCCCTCAGACCCTTGGAATTGTCTCCCACAATTCCCATGGTGGCTTCCAAAGGGGCTGTGACCACGCCCACCTTCCTCTGGCCTTGGTGCGCACCTGTTCCCAACCTTCCTACGGATCTTCCTCCAAATCATCTCCGAATCTTCCTATGGATGTTTTCCCAGTCTTCTGACGGATCTTCCATCCAACCTTCCTATGGATCTTCCCGACTTTCCTATGGACATTTCCTGACCTCCTCATGGATCTTCCTCTTCTCCAGCCTTCCTGAGGGGTTTTCTCCAACATTCCAGTGGAGGTTTTTCCAACATTCCCAAGGACGTTCCAACCTCTCTACGGATCTTCCTGTGAGATCTCCCTGCCAATGGATCCTATGGATCTTCCTTCTTTACTATGGAGCTTCCTCCAATGCTGATCCCAAACACAGCCCTAACCCCGAGCCTAACCCTAATCCTAACCCTGATCTTAATCCCAATCCCAATCCTGATCCTAACCCTGATTCTGACCCTGATCCTGACCCTAACCCTGATCCCAAGTGCAAACCTGATCCCAGCCTTGACTCTGCCCCTAATCCTGACCCTGCCTCTGATCTTAACCCTGTATCTGACCCTAAACTTAACCTTAACCCTGATCCTAACCCTGATCCTAACCCTGATCCTAACCCTGACTCTAAATTCACCTCAACCCTGATCCTGATTTTGATCCTGGTCCTAACCCTAAACCTGACCCTAACTTCAACCCTGATCCCAAACTTGACCCTAATCCTGATCCCAATTCACAGGCGATCCCAACCCTGGTCTGGATCCCGATCCCAATCCTAATCCTAACCTTGATCCAGACCCTGATCCCAACCCTGACCCTGATCCCAATCCTCACCCTAACCCTACCCCTGGCTTTTCCTGGGAGCTGGGCAGGGATTCTGGGAGCTGGGCATGGATACTGGGAACTGGGCATGGATACTGGGAGCTGGGCAGGGATTCCGGGCAAGGACCAAACACTGTCTGAGGTTTTCCTGATCCTGGTCACTCCAGTGGATGGGATGTGGCCATCCCAAAGGATCCAGGAGCAGGTGTGGGAGCAGGACATGGAATTCCTGCTGTCCTGAACCCAGGAGATGTGGGATGAGCCCTGGGAGGAACCTCGGGATGAGCCTTGGCATGAGCCTGGGAGGAACCATGGGATGAGCTTTGGGATGAGCCTTGGAGGAATCTTGAGATGAGCCCAGGGAAGAGCACTGGGAGGAATCTTGGGATCAACCTTGGGATGAGCCCTGGTATGAGCCCAGGAGGAACCTTGGGAGGAACCTTGGGATGAGCCCAGGGAGGAACCTTGGGATGAGCCCTGGGAGGAACCTTGGGATGAGCCCAGGGAAAAGCACTGGGAGGAATCTTGGGATCAACCTCGGGATGAGCCCTGGGATGAGCCCAGGGAGGAACCTTGGGATGAGTCCTGGAATAAGCCCTGGAATGATCCATAGGATGATCCAAGTGCCCCCAGTGCCAACACAGGGGACGGTTCCCCCCTGGTGTCCCCCAAATATCCCAAATTTCTGTGACACCAGTGCCAGGATTGAGGGAATGAATCCACGGCTGGATCCAATGGGATGAGCCCCCCATGGCTGAGAGGAGCCTTTGGAACGACCCCGCTCCGGGCGTTCCCAGAAAGATCCGGAGCAGGCCGGGAGCTCCCGAGCATCCCACGCCTCCGCCCCACCCGGGAGCAGAGCAAATCCCTGGGAATGGCATCCAGCAGCCGTCAGGAACGCGGCCCCTGGCATTCCCGGAGCGTCGGGATCCGGCGCCGCTCTCCCGGGACGGGGCCGCGGCCTCGGGAATTCAGCGCTTGGCAGAAAAGGACAAGGAAAAATCAACCGGGAACGGCTCTGGGAGCCGGGACACGGATGGAGCCGAGCTCCGCACACGGGACGGGACACGAGGACGGGACACGGGGACAACACGCAGGAAGCACAACCAGGAGCACAGAGCCGGCCATGCACGCTGGGAAATTCCCAGGGGGAATTCTCCGGCCCTCCCAATCCCACGGGTTGCCCCTTCCAGCCCCAGGGAGCTGGAGTGGGAACAGCTTTTCCCGGGATCCCGCTGCTCTCCCATCCCAGCCTGGGGAGTCCTTCCAGAAGCTCTGGAAGCCACAGGGATATCCTGGAATCATTGCTGGAGAAGGGGAATCCCTGGATCCCGGTTTTCCTGCTGTGGCCTCGGGTGGCTTCCCTGGGGGATTGGGATGGAGCAGGATCCCAGGAGCCCCTTCCTCTGCCTCATGGAATGTTTGCTCCAGAGGGTGACCTGGGAGCCCCCACCCTGGGGAATCATGGATGGATCCCGGTGCATCCATGGTTTGCTGGGATTGGAATGGGGATGCTCTGCCCCCCTTCCCAGTGTCCTTCCCACCTTTCCCAGAATCTTTCCCACATTTTCTGTGGTCCTTTCCCCCTTCCTGGGATCTCTCTCACCTTTCCTGGGATCCTTTCCCGCCTTTCCTGGGGTTTCTCCCACCTTATCTGGGATCTCTTCCAACATCCTTGAGATCTCTCCCACTCTTCCTGGGATCTTTTTCACCTTTCCTGAATTCCTTCCCACCCTTCCTGGGATCTCTCTCACCCTTCCTGGGATCTTTTCCATCCTTCTGGGGTCTTTCCCACCTTTCTTGGAATCTCTCACCTTTCCTGGGATCCTTTTCCCTTCTTTCCTGGGGTCTCTTTCCAACGTTAGCTGGGATCTCTCCCATCTTTCTTGGAGTCTCTTCCAACATCCTTGAGATCTTTCCCACCTTTCCTGGGATCCTTTCCCACTTTTCCTGGGGTCTCTCCCACCTTTCCTGGTCTCCTTCTCTTTTCCCACTTCCCGATGTCTTTCCCTCCCTTCCTGGGATCTTTTCCATCTTTCTGGTGTCATTTTCACCTTTCTTGGAATCTCTCTCACCTTTCCTGGGGTCTCTCCCCCCTTATCTGGGATATCTCCCATCTTTCTTGGAGTCTCTTTGAACATCCTTGAGATCTTTCCCACCTTTTCTGGGATCCTTTCCCACTATTCCTGGGGTCTCCCCCACCTTTCCTGGTGTCCTTCCCTACCCTTCCTGTGGTCTTTTCCCACCTTTTCTGGGATCCTTTCCCACTATTCCTGGTGTCTCTCCCACCCTTCCCGGAGGACTGAGCTGCTCCGGGATCTCCCCACCCCACGGCCTCAATCCCCCGGGATCCCGACGGGAATTTCCTCAGCAGGAACACCAGCGGGAAGAGCCGGACACGCCACCACAGCACAGGGACAGGGCCATGCTCCCGAGGGACGCGCACATCCCGGAGCCGGCGCCGCTCCCTCCGGAACATCGGGAACGCCGGCGGGAGCGGGGCGGCAGCGGGGACGGGGGAGAGACAGGTGAGGAATGGGACATTCCCGGTGGGATGGAGCTATGGAATGGGAACGTGCTCACTTACACAACTCGCCCACCCTCCGGAGGCCAGAGGCGGATCTAGGACAGAGCAGCGGGACATGCACATGGAAGCAGGAAAAGAGGCAATGAGAGAAATGTTAGCTCCGGTCCGGGAAGCGCCACACGGAAAAAAGAAGCCACCGGACGTCGATCCCGAGGGATTCGGGGCCGGGAGAACCGCGGGAATCGATCCGGCCTTGGTGTTCCCTGAGTGGAGACCCCCGGTTGGGTTTGGGGAGAGTTGGGGATCGGGAATGGGGGAATGGGAGGGGGTGGGAATTGCGGGGAGATCGGGATGGCTCCTGTGGGATGGGTGAGGGCGTGGCCGGCCGGGAATGGGGCGGTTGGAATTGCATGGATTCAGCCAAAGCCTGGAGGGTTGGACAGCGACAGAGCTGCTGGGAGGGCTGGGAAAAGAGGGAACAGCAGGGAGGGATTTGGGAAAGGACCAGGGATTTGGGAAAGAGAGGGATTTGGGAAAGGCAGGCAAATGGGAAAGAGAGGAATTTGGGAAAGGCAGGGAAATGGGAAATGCGGGGATTTAGGAAGGGCAGGGATTTGGGAAGGATTGGTGATTTGGAAAGAGAGGAATTCAGGAAAAGCAGGGATTTGGGGAGGAACAGGGATTTGGGAAAGGCAGGCAAATGGGAAATGCAGGGCTTTGGGAAGGAGAGAGATTTGGGGAGGAGGGGGGATTTGGGAAAGAGGAATTTGGGAAAGGCAGGGATTTGGGAAGGAACAGGGATTTGGGAAAGGCAGGGATTTGGGAAAGAGGAATTTGGGAAAGGCAGGGATTTGGGAAAGGAAGGAAACAACAAATGCATGAGAAAAATGCCCCACAGCCAAAACAACACCGAGCAGCCGACACAAAATTCCCAAATTTTTCCATGTCCCCCCGGGGCTGGTGACAGTGACGGTGCCATCGGCCACCCCCAAAGGCCACGGGATGTTCCCGGGGATTCAGTGCTTCCCAGAGGGAATAACCTGTGGAAGTTCCCCGGAATCCCTGGGCTGTGCTGTCGGGAAGGGGGGAATGGCCTCATCCCACCCGGATAAGGACCAGGAGCTTCCAGGTTTGGATTGGTTGCTTCAAACGCCCCAAACTCCCTGGATTATTCCCAATTTTATCTCTTTCTGCAGTGGAACAGGCAGGAAAAGCCGGAGCTGTGCCGGGAGCGGGGACACCTCAGGAATGCCAGAAGTTGGGAATTGCCATTGGAGCAGAGTCTGGGAACGCTTGGGAATGTGGATTTGGGATTTTTTTTGAAGGACATGTGGTTATCCCTTGGGAAAAACACCCCAAGGGGCCCAGGTCGGAGCAGGGATGGGGAGGAGACCCAAGAGGGTCTCAGGCTCCAGCTGGGATTTGTCCGGAACGGTTTTGGGATTGGGATTTATCCGTGAGCTCCGTCCCGGAGCAGGGACAATCCGGAGCAATCCCAGCATCCGGGAAGCTCCAGCAGGGAGCTCTGGCAGGGTCAGGGATGTTGTAACTAAAATTCCCTTTTTTTCTTCTCTGATCCCAGCAGGAAAAGGGAATTCCGGGCTGGAGCCCAAAGGAAAATTCCCGATTCCTCGAGCGTTGCCCCTGGGCCTTCCCAAGCCAATCTCTTCCCGTGAGAGATCCTGCAGAACATCCGGAGCTTCCCTGAACTCCTCCTGGAATGGATCCCTCTGGATTTCTCCAAGGAAAAACCCCTTTTCCCACGATTCCCACCTCAAGGAAAAGGTGACGAGCCCCAGTTTGATGGGAACATGGGGACACTTCCACTCTTCCCACTCGGAGGCTCCCTCAGGACCTGGAGCTCATCCCGTGGAGCTCCAGGCAGCCCCACTGCTCTTCCCAAATTCCCAAAAAAGCCCATTTCCCAGGGATGAGGGTGATGGGTGGTGCTGGGATGGGAGAAGCCAGCGGAGCGGTGACGTGGGGACACCGGGACAGGACACGTGCTGGGGCCCTGTCTCCTTGTAGGCATCAAACCCTGCCCAGATCCCGCGGCACCTCGGGAGTGTCTGGGATCAAGGGCTGGGAGGGTCCGCTCAGTGCAGCCCCCCCAGAATTCCCGGTTTTCCACAGCTCAGCCTCCCTGAGGACCTCAAAGGTCCCCAGCCTTTGAGGACCTGGGGAAATTCCATGGAAACCCAGAGGGGAGGGGATCCAGGGGATCCCACTGAGCCCAGGGACCCCTGCAGCAGCCTCTTCCCACGGGAAGTGGAATCCATGGAGCCCAGCGGGAGGGAGGGTGGAGAACACAGGGGTTGTGGCCATCGGCAGCGTGGCCACCTCCATCCCAAGCCTGGTCATCTCCATCCCAGTCCTGGAATCTCCATCCCAATCCTGGTCATCTCCATCCCAGTCCTGGAATCTCCATCCCAGTCCTGGTCATCTCCATCCCAATCCTGGTCATCTCCATCCCAAGCCTGGTCATCTCCATCCCAGTCCTGGAATCTCCATCCCAATCCTGGAATCTCCATCCCAAGCCTGGAATCTCCATCCCAAGCCTGGTCATCTCCATCCCAGTCCTGGAATCTCCATCCCAATCCTGGAATCTCCATCCCAAGCCTGGAATCTCCATCCCAATCCTGGTCATCTCCATCCCAGTCCTGGAATCTCCATCCCAATCCTGGTCATCTCCATCCCAGTCCTGGAATCTCCATCCCAATCCTGGTCATCTCCATCCCAGTCCTGGTCATCTCCATCCCAATCCTGGAATCTCCATCCCAGTCCTGGTCATCTCCATCCCAATCCTGGAACCTCCATCCCAATCCTGGAATCTCCATCCCAATCCTGGTCATCTCCATCCCAATCAATCCTGGCCACTTCATTCCCAAACTTTGCCATCTCCTTCCCAGTCCGGGTCACCTTCACAATCCCGGTGACCTCCTCTCCAGATGTGGGGAGGGTGGCACCTCCTTCCCAATCCTGGCCACCTCCTTCCCAATCCTGGCCACCTCCTTCCCAATCCTGGCCACCTCCTTCCCAATCCTGGCCACCTTCCCTCCAAACTTGGCCACCTGCTCCTCAGTTGTGGCCACCTCCTCTCCAAATGGGGCCACCTCCTTCCCAATCCTTCCCAATCCTGGTCACTTCCCAAACTTGGCCGTCTCCTCCTCAATCCCGGCCACCTCTTCTCCAGAAGTGGCCACCTTGTCCCCACCCCTCCCTGCGACACAAATCCCCTCAATTCCCACCTTCCCTCGCTCAGTGATCCCACTCCCCCTTTCCCTTCCCTCTCCACAGCCAATTCCCTCGATTTTCATCCCAAATCCTTGCTTCTCGTGGGAATTTCCCCGGGAAAAGCCCCCAAGCCTACAAGGAAACAGGGGGGTGTTTTTCCAAGCTTTTGCTGGGATGTGACACCACTCCCGGGACACGGAATTCATTCGGGATCGGAGAAAAAGAGGCAGCTTTACCCTAAAAGGAACTAAAACCCCAAAGGGCTCAAGTGTCTTCCTCTTCTCCCTCAGATCTGTGGGAATACAAAGGAATTCATGGAATTGCAGAGCAGCACTGGAAACGCTCCCTTTGGAAGCTCGAATTCCGCTTCCCAGGAGCCTTTTTGGGGTTAAAGAGAAACAAAGGCACGAGAAAAGACACAAAAAAAACCTTGGAAAATTTTCCCTCGGATCCAGAACTCCAAACTGGGACACTTGGGATGCCCCTGAAAGTCCCCAGGGGCCAGAATTCCTTGGAAAAGCTCCCCTGAATCTGGATCCAGAGCCCCAAACTGGGAAATCTGGGATGTTCCTGGAAGTTCTGAGGAGCTAGAAGCCCCTGGAAAATCTTCCCTGAGCTTGGATATGGAGCCCCAAACTGGGACACTTGGGATGCTCCTAGGAATCACTGGAAAACCAGGAGCCTTTGGCAAAGCCCTGGTTGGGATGCTCCTGGAAGTCCCCAGGGGCCAGAATTCCTTGGAAAAGCTCCCCCAAATCTGGATCCAGAACCCCAAACTGGGACATTTGGGATGTTCCCAGAACGTCTGAGGAGCCAGAAGCCCTTGGAAAATCTTCCCTGAGCTCGGATATGGAGCCCCAAACTGGGAATCACTGGAAACCAGGAGCCTTTGGCAAAGCCTTGCCTCACCTGGAGCCCCAAACTGGGATATTTGGGATGCTCCTGGAAGTCCCTAGGAGCCAGAACTCCTTGGAAAAGCTCCCCTGAATCTGGGTCCAGAGCCCCAAACTGGGACATTTGGGATGTTCCTGGAAGTTGTCAGGAGCTGTTGGAAAAGCTCCAATGAGCTGGGATCCAGAGCTCCAAACTGGGACATTTGGGATATTCCTGGGAGTTCCCGGGAGCCAGAAACTCTTGGAAAATCTTCCCTGAGCTCAGATACAGAGCTCCAAACTGGAGCCAGGACTGGTTGGCAAAGCTTCCCTGAGCTTGGATCCGGAGCTCCAAACTGGGACCAGCGGGATGTTCCTGGAAGTCCCCAGGAGCCAGGTCCCTTTGGAAAAGCTTCCCCTGGCCCGGCTCCGGAGCCCCAAAACCTCGGAACTCTCCTGGAATCTGCCTCGGAGATTTATCAACGCCACGGAAAACTCTGGGAAAAGCTGGAAACCTGTGGCTGGGATTTAGCTGGGAAAACCCTTGGGACGGGCAAAGCTCCCACGGTTCTGGACTTGGAGCCTCCTTCCAAATTCCAGAGGAAAATACAAGACTCTACCTGGGAACAACCTGGACAAATCCTGGGCCCTCCACATCCCAAATTCCTGGGAATTAAACCGCGATCAATCGATTAGAAAAGCCAAAAGGTTTTTTGGGATGTTTGGGATGCTCCCAGTGAGCCCCAGAGGTTGGGAAGATGGATCCAGCTGGGATTATGGATGGCGGGAGCCTGGCAGGGCCGGGCGGGGACACGGGACGGGAATGTCGCGGGGAATTTTGTGGGAATGCCAGCCTGGAGCGTTGGAGCGTTGGAGCTGGAGCTGGCTCCAGGCATGGAACGCGGCTCCCGGAACGCTGGGAATGGCCGTGTCCCCAAAGACACACACACACCGGTCACGGTCACCGTCAGCTTTATTGGGGACACGGACGTCACACGCGGAACGCGCTCGGCCCCGGCACATCCCGAGATTCTCCCGCGGCTCAGCGGGGTTTTCCCAGGATGCCGGGTTTTCCAGGATCCCGCCACCGCTCCAGGAATCCCGGAGAGGAATTCCAGCCGGGGCACGGAACAAGAGGGGGTCACCTCGAGGTGAAGTTGGGTTTTTGGGAAAATTTCCCTCCCGAGAAGTTGATGAAGCGCTGGGATGGGATGCCCAGGGAAGGGGTGGGAGCCCCATTCCCGGCGGGATTAAAAGCCGTGTGGATGTGGCGCCTGGGGACACGGGGCAGCACTGGGAATGGCTGGGCTCGGTGGGATCAGAGGGGTTTTCCAACCTCAACAATTCCAGGGTTTTGGATTAAACACGAGGAAGCTGCTCTTGGACGCGGCCACCAAGGGCCACCACGGATGAAGGGAAGTTGTCCCCTTGCTCCGCTGCCATTGTCACCGTCCCAGGTGTCCCTGGTCCCGGGATTGTCACCGTCAGTGGCCTGAACTGTGACCTGACGTTCCCACTGTCAGAATTCCTTGGGCTCTTTCCCAGTCCCTCGGCTCAAAGGTCCTTCCGTGGACGCCCGGCTTGGGAGGAGACAGAGCCGGAGTTAGAGCTCGGGAAAAATCCATGGATCGGGGCTTCCCGGGGTTCCCAGGGAGCATTCCCACAGGGATTGGTCAGAGAAAGGTGCTGGGCACTGCTCTGGAGCAGGGAATTCCCTGAGCTTGCATGGAATTGCTGGGAATTCAGGATGAATGTGGGGAGGGAGGAATTCCAGGATGATTCCCGAATGGCAGCTGCTCCGCCAATCCCACGGATTCAGAGCTGCTGGAAGGGCTGGGGGGGATCAGGTATGGGAACATCGGTGTCCCCATCCCGCTGGGACTCCAGGCCACCTCAGTGTCCCCATTCCCAGATTCCAGGACACCTCATTGTCCCCTCTGGGGACTCCAGGCCATCTCCCTGTCCCCATCCCCGTGGAACTCCAGGTCACCTCAGTGTCCCTGTTCCTTGAGGAATTCCAAGACCCCTCAGTGTCCTTTTGGGGATTCCAGGTCACCCCAGTGTCCCCATCCCTACAGAATTCCAGAGTCCCCATCCTGTGGGTCTCCAGGACACCTCAATGTCCCCGTTTGGAATTCCAGGTCACCTCAGTGTCGCCATCCCTGCAGAATTCCAGGCCACCTCCCTGCCCCCATCCCTGTGGGATTCCAAGCCACCTCTGGCTCCTGGAGGCTCTTGAGGGACATTCAGGTGACACTTCCCTTCTCTGGACAATTCCAGAGCCTGGAAAACGCATCCCAAACTGGGTCACCGCCTCTTACCTAACCGTGCTCCCATTATTCCCTGAATTCACAGCAATTCCATAAAAAAACCAGGAGAACTCGGACAATGCGGGAGAGCAGCTGCCATCATTAAAAATTCCGTTCCCCACCGAATTCCCGGGAAATGTTTCAACTCTTTGACATCCCAAAATTTGGGAGATGAAAGGCCATGACTTTTCCAAAAGGCAAAAACTGGGAATGTGGGACTCTGTGGGATCGCTGGAAGGGCCGGATTCCGGTGGGGAGTGAGGACGGGATGTGCAGGAAAACAGGAGGCTCCAGGGGCTGGATGAGTGGGGCACGAAGCCCTGGGAATTGCAGGGATTGCAGGGAAAGCAGGAAGAGAGGATGGAGAAGGGCTGATCCTCGAAATCGGTGAAATTGCTCCAGGGGAAAACCGGGAGATTGGATGGACACGGATGGAAGGGATAGGGACATGGAAAGGGACGTTCCGATGTCACTGGGAGACGGAGGATTCCCAGCAGGGAATCCCAAACCAGCGTGGGATCCTGGTAAAAGGGCTTGTAAAAGCCCAGAATTCCCAAAATTCCAGAGCCACTGGAGACGGGCACAGCCTCGATTCCAGAGGATCCCTGAATGGCCTCAGCTCGGGATGAGGGAGGGGACCTCGGGTGACACCCGGCTCCATAGGGAATGACACCCTGGGGCAGGGAGACACCCCTGGATCCGCTCCCAGTATTCCCAGTTTGGATCTGCTGGGATGGGCCAGAGTGATCCCAGGATGCTCCAGGACACTTTGTCCCCAAGGCCACCACCTGGAATGTCACCGTCTGCGCCAGCACCCTGTGCCAGGAGCAGCCGTGGCCAGGATGGTTTGGTTGGAAAAGCTTTTCCCATGGGAAGGGCTGCCCTTGATCCAGAGCTCCTGGCACCCACGGGTGGCACTGGGTGACAGCGGGTGACACCAGCCCATGGCGGCTCTGTGGGGCCACGCCTGAAAGGGCAGGACAAGACTTGGAATACTGGGTCACTTCCTGCTGGGATTGAATATTCCCAAGCTTTTTAAGGGTTTGTGCTCCCATTTGGAAGGTTTGGGATCTTTTTAGGGTCAGGGGGGTGAGGCAGAGCCAGGGTGGCGTTGGTGCCACCGTGTCCTGTCCAGGGGGTGCCACGGGCCACCTTTGTCACCTCCTGAGTGGGACAACACCTGGAGATCCTCAGAAATGGAAAAGGCCTGGAAAAACCCATCCTTGGCGCTTGGCCGGGAGACAACATGGAGGGGGTGACCCCAGACTCGACATTGTCATCTCAGCATTGTCACCACAGCGTTGTCACCATGGGATCATCATTGTCACCACATCGTCATTGCCATCACAGCATTGTCACCTCAGCATTGTCATCATCACCACAATATCCTCATTGTCACCACAGTGCCGTCATTGTCACCATGGCATTGTCATCGTCACTACAAGGTCGTCATTGTCACCACAGCATCATCACCATGGCATCGTCATTGCCACCACAGCATTGCCACCACAGCATTGCCATTGTCACCACAGCATCGTCACGGTCACCACAGCATTGTCACTGTCATGACATCATCATTGTCATCACAGCATCATCGTCAGGACATTGTCATTGTCACCACGGCATCATCATTGTCACCACAGCATCCGCATTGTCACCACATCGTCATTGTCACCACAGCATTGTCACTGTCACGGCATCACTGTCACCACAGCATCATCATCATCAGGACATCGTCATTGTCACCACGACATTGTCATTGTCACCACAGCATTGTCACCACAGCATCCCATTGTCACCACATTGTCATTGTCACCACAGCATTGTCATTCTCATGTCGTCATTGTCACCACGGCATCAGCACTGTCACCTCACCATCGCCATTGTCACCACAGCATCGCCATTGTCACCACGGGGAGGGGAGGACACGGAGCGGCGGGAAGGGCAGAGCGGGGGGAGCAGCCACAGCCACGGCACGCCAGGAGCCCATCCCAAACTCCTGCCGACATTCCAGCCCCTCCACCGAGCTCCCGAAGCTCCGAGGTGTCCCTCAAAGCCACTTCCAGCTCCTCGGCAGCGTCACCCGCCCCGTCCCCAGCCCCGGCCACGCCCGGCTCTTACCGTGCGGCCACCACCGGCGACTTCTTGCCGGGATCCAGGGCGGAGCCGGCCGGTTCCTCGCCCAAGGAGCGCGTGTCCTTGTTGAGCTGCTGGAGGCGGGAGCTCAGCTCGCTGATCACAGTTGGTTTGTCCTCTTCGGCCCCGTGGCCGGGCCTGCTCTCCATGGGGTCCCCCCATAGCTTGGACCTTCTCTGAAAGAGGTAGCGTGGCCGGGCCGTGCTGGTGGCCGCCAGCGTGGCCGCGTGGTGCTGGGAGATGAGCTCGCTGTCCGAAGACTGCTTCAAAAGTGGGTCCCTGAAAGTAACCGGCCCCTTGCTGAGCTGGGACTTGAGTTTGGGCTTTGGAGGCACTGGTGGCTTCTCGAGTAGAAAAGTTTGGCCGTCGGCGAAGGACGTGTAGGTGTCGGTGGGCTCGCCGCTCTCCGAGGACAGCGTGGACATGCTGGAGACCGTGGAGATGGTGCTCGTGGTCTCCAGGTGGTGGTCGCTGGAGCTCCTGGTGTCCACCTCTTCCACTCCCGAGTCCGCCGCCGACTCCGGGGCCGCGGGGGCGTCCGAGGGCTTCCCTGAGGGTGTCGCGCCGGGGGGAGAAGGTGCTACTGCTGCCGCTGGCAGGGACGGCGCGCCGGGCGCGGCCAGGTGGCTCACGGGGGTGCCGGGGGTGGTCACCAGCACCCCGTTGGCGAATTCGTCCGGGGGCGGCACCAGCCCGATCTTGGCCAGCTCCTCGCGGGTCTCCTCGTCGCTGGAGGACAGCTGGGCGGGCGGGAGGGTCACCGTGTAGGGCTCCACCTCCTCCTCCGAGCTGCCCTGGCCCAGCGCCTTCTCCGAGGCCGGGCTGGCCGGCGGCTTCCCCACGGGGCTGGGCTGGGGCTCGACCTTGGGCGACTCGGCCGGCTCGGCGCAGACCTCGGGCACGGCCGGGCTCTCCTCCTTGATCTCCAGGCCTATCTCGTCTTGACCATTACTGGTGGCGTGGACCATGATGAGGCCGGCGGTCTTCTGCTGCGACGTGTCCACGATGCTGATGATCATGGACTTCTTGTCCTCGGGTTTCTTCTCCTCCTTGCCCGGCGTCTCCGCTCGCACCTCGGGCTCCTTCCGCAGGGTGGTCGGAGTCCCCCAGGGGCTCTTGGTGGGGGTCAGAGCGCCGGCGTCGGCCGCCATCACCGCCTTCCCTCCGGGGGAGTAGGCGGGGGACACCAAGCTCTCCAGGTCCCCTCTGTCCGGTTCTTTGGTTTGGATGTCCACAAACAGGGGCGCGGCTCTGTCCGAGTCGGGGCTGTGGATCGGGGTGGGCGACCGGGATGGGACTTGAGAGGACAGCGCCCGTTCCCTTGCGGCCAGCGCCAGCGCCAGGGGCGAGTTGGGATCCAGGGGCTTTCCCGTCAGGGGGTGGATGAAGGTCGAGGAGGAGCTGCTGATTAATGGCTTTAAAGCTGACACGGGGGACGGCAGGAGGACATCCCGGCTGCCCAGGAGCCGCTCGTCGATGGAGCGCGACTGCTGCAGCGACGGCATCTCGCTGCCGCCCGGCGCCGGCCCCTCGATGGCTCCCACCGACAGGAACACCGTGGATTTCCTCCTCTCGTCCAGCCGCCGGTCCCGGTCCTTCATGACGCCGGCGGCGATGGCGGTGGCAAAGGGGAGGCCGGCGGCTTCCACCTGAGCGATGCCGGGGTGGTGCTGGTAGTCCAGGCGGTGGCTGCGGCGCGTGGGGGACGGCTCCCGGGAGGAGTAGCCGCCGGTGATGGCCAAGGCCGCCCGCTCCTGGGCGTCCTCCACCTGGAGCTGCTTGACCAGGGGGCTCTTCTTCCTCTGCGGCTTGGTGGGGGCGAAGAGGCTCACGTTGAACTGGCCCATGTTGGCGTAGGGGTTGTCGATGACCCGGCCCTTCCTCTTGAGCTTCTCCGGGGGCGTCGCCGCCGGGCCGGGCCGCGGGATCTCGGTGGGTTCCACGGGGAGGTGGGAGGAATCCTGGAGGATTATCATGGAGCGGGCCCTCTTCTGCCGCTCGGGGTAGGGCATGGAGCCCCTGGCCTGGTCGTACATCTCGGCGGCGCTCAGCACCTGCGGCAGCCCGTGCAGTTTGGCTTCTAAGCCCGGCTTAAAGCTGGACCTGATGGTGTCGTAGGCCCGGCCCGGCGGCGGCGGGGGCGAGAAGGACGGAGGGGGGCCGGTGTCGAAGTAATAGGGGGAGGGGGGCGGGGGAGGGGCGGTCTGCGGGGGAGGGGGGATCCCGTGGCCTTCCCGGACCGTGTCCGTCATGGAGGTGCTCCGCGGGAACTTCCCGTCCAGCAAGGACGCGGCCAGCTTCTCGTCTTCCCCTGGAAAACAAGGAAAACGGGGGAGTCGGGGATGAGTTTCTGGTCTCTGGTGGGAGAACGAGGAAAAGAGTGGAGTCAGGGAGAAGTTTCCCATCTTCCACCTGGAAAACAAGGAGAACCAAAGTCAGGGATGAGTTTTTGGTCTCCACCCTGGAAAACAAGGGAAACAGTGGAATCAGGGGTGAGTTTCTGGTGTCCAGCTGGAAAACGAGACGTTAAGTCAGGGAAGGAGTTTTTCATCTTCCCCTGGAAGAAGGAAAAGAACAAAGTCAGGGGTGAATTTTTTGGAAAACAAGGAGAGAACTGAGGTCAAGGAGAAGCTTCACATCTCCACACGGAAAACAAGGAAAAAAGCAACGTCAGGGCTGAGTTTCTGGTCTCTGGCTGGAAAACAAGGAAAAGAGTGGAGCCAGGGAGAAGCTTCCCATCTTCCACCTGGAAAACAAGGAGAACTAAAGTCAGGGATGAGTTTTTTGTCTCCACCTGGAAAACAAGGGAAACAGTGGAATCAGGGATGAGTTTCTTGTCTTCCCAAGGAAAACGGGGGAGTCAGGGATGAGTTTCTTGTCTCCACCTGGAAAATTAGGATAGAAGTGAAGTCAGGGATGAATTTGTTTGTCTCCATGTGTAAAACAAGGGAAAGAGCAAAGTCAGGGATGAGTTCCTTGTCTCCACTTGGAAAACCAGGAGAGGAAATTGAGTCAGGGATTAATTTGTTTTCTCCACATGGAAAACAAGGAAAAGAGTGGAGTTTGGGATGAGTTTCTGGTCTCCAGCTGGGAAACAAGGAAAGGAGTGGAGTCAGGGAGATGTTTCCCATCTTCCACCCAGAAAACAAGGAGAAAAACAGAATCAGGGATGAGTTTCTGGTCTGCACATGGAAAACAAGGAAAAGAGCAAAGTCAGGGATGAGTTTCTCATCTTCCACCTGGAAAAATAAGGAAAACTATGGAATCTGGGATGAATTTCTTGTCTTCCCAAGGAAAACAAAGAGAAAAGTAAAGTCAGGGATGAATTTGTTGTCTCTGGAAAACAAGGAAAAGAGTGGAGTCAGGGAGAAGTTTCTCATCTTCCCCTGGAAAACAAGGAAAACAATGGAACCGGGGATGAGTTTCTCATCTCTACCAGGAAAACAAGGAGAGCAGCGAAGAGGACATTCCCAGAGAATTCCCAGACTGGGACAAACTGGGAAGTGGCTGCGGTTGTTCCTCCCACCCCACTTTGCTCCTGAGACTTTTCTTCTGCCCAAGCCTCACTGGAAAAAGCTTGGAGCAACTTCCAGTGGAAGCTCCGAGACTGGAGGAACCAGCCAGAATTCCCAGGAAAGCCGTGGCTGCCCCCAGATCCCTGGGGTTGGACACCCCGGGATAGCGGAAGCCGTCCCACGGAAAGGCTGGGAATGGGATGAGCTTTGAGCTCACTCCAACCCCAACCACTCCACGATTCCTTGAGAGCCTCCCCACAGCCACATTCCCGTGGGATCAGCTTCCCCCGGGAGCTGTTCCCGCCCCTTCCCGAGCAGCTCCGGTGACGGAAGCGCCGCCACCGCCAACGTGCCAGACATCCGAGTGCCACCGGCACGGGCGCGGCTCCCGTCACGCTTCCCGCTTTCCCGAGGGGTGACATCTGTTCCCGAGTGCCAGACTGAGCCCGGCAGGGTCTAGCAGGAGTTCCTGCTTTTTCAGGGAATACTCGGGGACACTGCGAGGATTTGGATGGGAAAGCAGGAACAAACCAGGGGTGGGTTGGGATGATTTCAGGGCCTTCCCAAGCCGAGCCATTCCCTGATCCTAAAATCCATTCACGCCACAATTCCCTCCCTCCATTCCCAGCTCCAGCCTCATTCCCAAGCCTGGATCTGCCGTGCTCACCTGTCCTTAGGGAAAATTCCTCCTTCCCAATCCCTCCTCCGCTCTTCCCAAGCTTTCAAACGGCTCTGGAGAGGATTTGGGCTTTTTTTATTTCTGGCCTCTGGAGCGAATTTTCCTTTATGGAAAACGCTCTTCCAGTGGCACTGAGAGGCTCCGGCAGCTCCGCCCGGAATCCGTCAGCGATTCCACCCGAGGCAGAATCCAATGGGGACAAAAGGGAGGAATTTGGCACTGAAATTCCATCCCATGCTGTTGGTCGTGCTGGAAACTGGGCTATTTTTGGGAAGTGGGGATGTGCCGTGGGAATAAAGAACCGGCAGCACGGAACGGGTTCAAAGGGAGCCTGGACAAAGCCATGGAAAATGTGCCTTTCCCAAGCTTTTTGAAATCCCGGAGCCGAGACCAGCAGGGGGAATTTGGGAGAATGATCCCGTCCTTGCCCCTTTTTTCCCTTGGGAATCTGGGAACCTGCACTAGATGGAGCCGTGGAATGTTCTGGGAGCAGCAGGAAGATCCCAAAATAAACCCCAGTTCTGCCTTTCTGAGATTTCTGGGAATGGCTGGGAGGTGACACAGGGATATTTGGGAAGCTCTGAGCACCATCCCTGGGCCGGGAATGTCCCAGGACCCAGAACAGGGGAGCTTTTCCTGGGAATGTGGCATCCAGCTGGGCAGGAAATCCAGTGGGAAACCAGGATCTTCCCTCTGGAATGTCCTGGGCATGGCTGCTGGATCAGGGGTGACATTGGGATGTCCAGCCCTTGGATCCAGTCCTTGGATCCAACCCTCCTCCATTTTTCCCTAAATGAGGACGGGACACTATGGAAAATCACATCCGAGGAATTGCCAAGTGGAAGAGACTCTGGCAAATCACATCCCAGGAACTGACAAAGGTAGGGAATATGGAAAACCAGATACAAGGAATTGCCAAAGGCAGGGAATACCAGGGGAAAACCAAACCCAAGGAATTGTCAAATGTAGGGAATGCTATGGAAAACTACATCCATAGGAATTGCCAGATGCAGGGAATACCAGGGAAAAACCCACATCCAAGGAACTGCCAAATGCAGGGAAAACTATGGAAAACCAAATCCAAGGAGTTGCCAAATGTAGGGAATACCATGGAAAAAACACATCCCAGGAATTGCCACATTCAGGGAATACTGTGGAAAACCAAATCCCAGGAATTGCCAAGGGCAGGGGCGCTACGGAAAACCACATCCAAGGAATTGCCAAAGGTAAGGAACACTATGGAAAACCAAATCCAAGGAATTGCCAAAGGTAGGGAACACCATGGAAAACTACACCCAAGGAATTGTGAAGGGCAGGGAGCACCACGGAAAACCACATCCAAGGGCAGGGAATGCTCTGGAAAACACATCCATAGGAATTGCCAAATGCAGGGAACGCCATGGAAAACATCATCTAAGGAATTGCCGAGTGGAAGGGACACTGCGGAACAGCACATCCCAGGAATTCCATGTTCATTCCCACCCGGCATTCCAGGCCCGGAGCAGCTCCCTGTGGCAGTGGCTGAGCTGCAGCCACGGGATCATTCCCAGATCATCCCTCGGTTTTCCAGCCATTCCCAGGAGGAGCAGCTGAGGCACCTTGGGGGTCACCTCGGCAGTGGCTCCGCTCCCGGATCCTGGAACTTCTCCCTGGATCTGGGCAGGGTTCCTTGGAAAAGGGAGCCCAGAGCAACCATGGAATGGGGGAGGAACCATTGGAGATGACGTTGGGAATGTTCCTCAGGGATGTGTCCGGATGGAGCGGGAATATCTCCAGGGAAGGAGATTCCACAGCCTCCAGAGTTTGGATGTTCTTCCCATGGAAAAATCCTGGAATGGTCTGGGTGGGAAGGGAACTCAAATCCCATCCCAATCCCATCCCATTCCAAGAGCAGGGACATCTCCCACAGGCCCAGGCTGCTCCAGCCTTTCCTTGGACATTCCAGGGATGCAGGGGCAGCCCCAGCTGCTCTGGCAATCCCAGCCCAGCCAGGAATTCCCCATTCCCAAGATCCCATCCCTGGCTGCCCTCTGGCACTGGGAGCCATTCCTGGAGATCCTGCGGGTCCTGGAAGGTCACAGTTGGGTCACCCTCGATTTTTTCCCTTTTTCCCTTCTCCAGGCTGGACAATCCCAATTTTCCCAGCCTTGGATCATCCTGGTTCCTCCTCTGGACTTGTTCCCACAATACCATGTCCTGTCCCTTTCTCATCTTCCCATTCCTCCAGGATCTGCTCCGGGAGCTCCCTCTTGTCCCAAGGATCCCAGACCTGGACCCAGCACTCCCTGTCCTGCTGGGAATGCTCTTCCCAATCCATCCCAAGATCCCGCTGGCCTCAGGGACAAAATTTTCGAGCAGGTCCTTCTCCGCTCCCAGCGGATCCTTTGGAATTCCAGTGGAGTTGCTGGGTTCAGGAAAGGTTTTTCCCAAATTCCGGGGCTCTCGTTGTCTCCTCCTGCCCAAATCCTCTCCACATCCCAGCTGCCATGGCCAGCCTCGGGAGAGGAGGGAATTCCTCCCAGGAATTCTGAGGAACATGGAAAAGCAGGATCTCTTTATTCCCAGCATGGATGCTCCAGACCCAAGCTTTATTTACTTTTCATGGAATGCCGGGATCTGCCTGGGAATCTCCAGCAGGGAACAAAAGCCACGAGCGATCCCCTGGGAGCAGCCTGGAATGCTGGGGGCTGGATCAGGTGTGGAGAATTTTGGGATCGGGCTCCATCCCTGCAGCACCTGGAGCCTGGAGATGCTCCTGGAATTCCCAAGGGAATTTGTCCTTGGAAAAGATCCCTAAAGGATCCTCAAAGATCCCTAAAAGGGAGCAGATCCAGAACATCCAGCTCTGGGACAGAATTCCCAGAGAATCTGTGGCTGCTCTTGGATCCCGGGAAGTGTCCAAGGTCAGGTTGGAAAAATCCAGGATGGTGGAATGTGTCCCTGCCCACGGAAGGGGTGGGAATGGGATGGGATTAAGGTCCTCAAACCATTCCAGGATTCCATGATTCACCCCTGGATCTCAATCCCTGCTCCCTGTGTCCCAGGAAAGCGCAGTGTGTCCAAACCTTCAAGTTCCCGGTGAATCCGGAGTTTTGGGAGCTGCTCCAGGCTCTTTGGAGGCATGGGAGAAAAGTGGGAATATCCTCCGGGAAAAGTCCCAAAAGTCCTCCCATTCCCAGGAATTTTTAACCCCAAATCAAGCCATTCTTTTGCTGTTTTCCATGGAATTCTGCTCCCCTCAAACCCCGCCTGGGGCCATGGGAGACTCCCGTGCTTCCCACAGAACACCGGGACATCGCTGGGATCAGATTCCGGAGCTCGGGAATAAAGAGCCGGAATCCAAATGGAGCCACCAGCAAGGACCAGCTCCCAGCATTCCCTGGAATGGGAATGGCGCTCCCAGCGTAGCCTGGCAACCCCCGGAGCCATTCCCAGCGCACTCCGTGGAATTAATCTCCAAGGAAAACACAAAGCCTCGCCATGAAAGCTCCCAGGCCGTTGCCATAACAGCCCAAATCCCTGGAAAACCTCGTTCCATGCATACCTTAGCGATGGAATGAGGTTTTCCAGGGATTTGAGCTGGGATGAGGGAGTGAATCCCAAAAAAAGACCTGGAGCAGGAGGGTGCAAATACTGGATTGGGAAAGGGGAGGGAATCCGCATCCTCTGGAGCCCAGGAATGGGAATTTCAATCCTCTGGAACCTAAGGATGGGAATCTCCATCCTCCGGAGCCCAGGGATGGGAATTTCCAATTTCTGGTGTCCAGGAAAGGGAATCCCCATCCTATGGCATCCATGGTTGGGAATGTCCATCCTCTGGAGCCCAGGGATGGGATTATTTGTCCTATGGTATCAAAGGATGGGAATTTCCATCCTTTGGACCCCAGGGTTGGGAATCTCCATCCTTTTGTGTCTAGGGATGGGAATCATCATCCTTTGGTATCCGAGGTTGGGAATCTCCGTCCTGTGGAGCCCAGGGATGGGAATTTCTGTCCTGTGGCATCCAGGGATGGGAATCTCCAATTTTTGATGTCCAGGGGTGGGAATCTCCATCCTCCAGCACCTGGGATTGGCCCTGGATTCCCAGAGCAGCTGTGGCTGCCCCTGGATCCCTGGAAGTGTCCCAGGCCAGGCTGGAGCACCCTGGGATAGCGGGAGGTGTCCCTGTCCTTGGAATAGGGTGGGATTTGGGAATCTCGAGGATCCTTCCCACCCAAACCATTCCAGGATTCCATCCCGGATATCACGTTAACACCAGGACACTTCCCAGCTCCCCCCAATATTCCTGATGATCCTGAGGGGGTCACAAATCCCTCCCATCCCTCCAAAGGCAGCGGCTCCACCCTCTGGAATTCTCTCCGGGAGCCATGGCAGCTCCGCAGCCTCCGGAGTGTTTTTAACTCCGCTGCCGGAGCAGATGGCGTTGGCAGAAATCTTGGAAGTCTGACAGGGATTATCTCCCCTCCCCTTCCCCCCCACTCCTTCCCTTTTTCCTCCAAATATTCCTCCCATCCCGCTTTTTTTTTTTTTTTTTTACATTTTCCTCCCATCCTTGATTTTTATTCAGGGAATTTTTCCAGGACTCTTTTTTTGCTCTTTTCTCCCACTTTTTATTCCAGCCAGCCGGGGGTTAACCACCTTTATCCCAGTAATTTTTTTTTTTCTGGAATATTTTCTCCCAGTTTTTTTCCAGACAGCCAGGGGTTAACCACCTTTATCCCAGGAATTTTTTCCCAGAATATTTTGATCTTTTCTCCCATTTTATTTCCAGCCAGCTGGGGGTTAACCAGGTTTATCCTGGGATTTTTTCCTGAAATCTTTTCTCCCTCTTTTTATTCCAGCCAGCCAGGGGTTAACCACCTTTATCCCGGGAATTCTTTTTCCCCCCCCGGAATCTTTTTGATCTTTTCTCCCTGGGAATCTGCAGTGCTGCTGGAATACGCAAATGCCAGGGAATATTTATTCCCAAAAAAACCCATCCGAGCACTGCTTTTCCATCTCCTTACTTGCCCGTGCAGGGATTTTTCCCCGGGAATCAAGTGACTGCACAGCTCCCGGCCGTGGGTGTGGAATGACAGCTCAAGGACTTCTAATTCCAGCCCCATTCCCACCCGATTCCTCCCTCTCCGCCTCTTTTCCATCCCCGTTTCCCTGGAATTCCACGGGAATGGTTTCTTCCAGGAGCTGCTTCGGGTCTGGGGCTGGGTCCCCTCCATTCCAGGGGTTGTCCCGCTGTGGGGATGGATCTGGTGCTCCTGGGGGGGATTTTTCCCTGGAGTTTTTCGTCGGGATGTGCTGTGGCAGCGGCAGCCATTCCTGCCTGGAGCAGGGACTCTCCCACTGGAGATGGAGATTCAAGGAATGGTTTTAATCCCTTTTTTCCAGGGTGGTTTGGCTGCACGGGCTGGGAATGTCTGGGATAACTGGGATGTGCTGGCGATTCTCACGGAGGTGTGAGCACGGAATTCCCAGATTATTGAGTCTGGGAAAGAATTCCAAGGTCACCGAGTCCAAGCTGGGCCCGATCCCCACCACAGCCCTGAGTGCCACCTCCAGGAATTCCTTGGACACCTCCAGGGACGGCGACTCCAGAGGTCCCTGGGCAGCCCCTGCCAAGGCCTGAGCCCTTTCCATGGAAAACGATCCCAAATCCCAGAGCTGAGCCTGCCCTGGCCCAGGCTGAGGCCGCTCCCTCTTTTCCCGGGGCTCATTCCCTGGAGCAGATCCCGATCCCCGCTGGCTCCTGGCAGGAGCTGGGCAGGCCCAGAAGGACATTCCCGATCCCTGCCCCGATCCCGGCAGAGCTGCCCTGGCCCCAGCCCGGGGCACATCCCACTTTTCCTGGGCTCTCCCTGCACGGATCCCTGGGGGGCTCAGGGGCCCTTCCCGAGGCACTGCCGGCATTCCATGGGCAAGGATTCCACAATTCCCCAACCCTGGTGTGGTTTGGGTTGGAAGAACCTCCCAGCCCATCCACTTCCAACCCCTGGACACCTCCCACCATCCCAGGCTGCTCCAATCCTTCCTTGGGCACTGCCAGGGATGCAGGGGCAGCCCCAGCTGCTCTGGCAATCCCAGCCCAGCCAGGAATTCCTCATTGCCAAGATCCCATCCCTGGCTGCCCTCTGGCACTGGGAGCCATTCCCTGGGTGCTGTCCCTGCAGGCCTTGGCCCCAGTCCCTCCGCAGCTCTCCTGGAGCCCCTGCAGGCCCTGCCAGGGGCTCTGAGCTCTCCCTGGAGCCTTCCCTTCTCCAGGGGAGCACCCCCAGCTCTCCCAGCCTGGCTCCAGCCCTTGGACAATTCCATGGATGCATTCCCAGTGGATGATCCATCCTGGATAACGCCGCCATTCCCACTCCAGATCCTTTTCCAAATCATTCCCAGCTCTTCCGAGCATACCAGCCCTTGAACAGCTTTTCCAAAGCTTCTTCCCAAACATTCTCACCCAGAAACTCCCGACACGCTTTGGGAATCTCCTGGATCCTCCCAATTCCAATGCCACCAGGGCAGGATCCACGTCCAAGACCAAAATATGGGATTAACCAGGATAAAAGTCCCAGTTTCCCCCCCGGACACTGCAGGTTTGGGATGCTGGGATGGGATTTCTCCATGTGCACACACGGATCCATCCCTCACATCCCACACAAACCATCCCGTTTTATCCCAGCTCTTCCAGAGCCTTGGGAACATATTTTCCATGGAATTCCTGGCACAGGAGCAGCTGAACCAACATAATTCCTGAAACCCCCAATTTTCCTTTATATTTTAGGCTCCAAGGACCCAAACCAGCCAGGTCTGGGATTGGTGGCACCCAAAACTTTCTGGAACGGGGTCAAGGACTTCCCACAGCTGAGTTTGGGATTGAGGGCACCAGAAACCTTCTGGAACAGGGTCAAGGACTTCCCATAGATGGATTTTGGGATTGGTGGCACCCAAAACCTTCTGGAATGGGGTCAGGGACTTCCCATAGATGGATTTTGGGATTGGTGGCACCCAAAACCTTCGGAAAGGGGTCCAGGGCTTCCCACGGCTGTGTTTGGGATTGGTGGCACCAGAAACCCTCAGGGACAAGGTGAAGGAACCACCACTGAAAGTTCTGGCATTGGTGACAGCACCAATCTTTAGGGACAAGGCCAAGGACACCCCACAGCCAAGTCAGGGTTTGGTGACACCACAAACACTTTGGGATAAGCTCAAGGAACCACCACAACTGGATTTTGGGGTTTGGTGGCACCAAAAACCTTCTTGGACAAGGTCAAGGAGCCACCACAGAGGGTTTTGGGTTCAGCAGCACCATCAATCTTCAGGGACAAGGTCCAGGACCCACCAGAGACGGCTTCGGGGTTGGAGACTCCATGAATGTTTTGGGATAAGCTCAAGGATCCACCACAGATGGTTTGGGTTTGGAGACTCCAGAAATCTTTAGGGGCAAGGTCCAGGACCCACCACAGATGGGGTTTGGTGGCACCATAAACCTTTGGGACAAGGTCCAGGACACCCCACAGATGGATTTTGGGTTTGGCGGCACCATAAACCTTTGGGACAAGGTCCAGGACCCACCACAGATGGTTTGGGGTTTGGCGGCACCATCCATCTTTAGGAACAGAACCAAGAACCCACCACAGATGATTTTGGATTTGGAGACTCCATAAATCTTTAGGGACAAGGTCCAGGACATCCCACAGCCAGGTTTGGATTTGGAGGCACTCCAAACCTTTAGGGACAAACTCCAGGACCCAGCACAGACGGATTTTGGGTTTGGTGGCACCAAACACCTGGAATGGGGTGAAGCACTACCTACAAATGGATTTTGGGATTAGTAGCACCAGAAATCTTTGGGATCAGAATCTGTAACCCACCAGAGATGGTTTTGGATTTGGAGACTCCAGAAATCTTTAGGGACAAGGTCCAGGACCCACCACAGCTGGTTTGGGGCTGGTGGCACCAAAAACCTTCGTGACAAGGTCCAGGACATCCCAGAGATGGATTTTGTGTTTAGAGACACCATAAATATTTTGGGATAAGCTCAAGGATCCACCACAGGCATTCTGGGTTTGGTGGCACCAGAAATCCTGAGGAACAACATCGGGGATCCTCCACAGCCAGGTCTGGGTTTGGTGGCACCAGAAATCTTTGGGAACAGAAATAGGAACCCACCAGAGACAGTTTTGGAATTGGAGACTCCATAAATCTTTTGGGATAAGCTCAAGGATCCACAACAAGCAGTTTTGGGTTTGGAGGCTCCAGAAATCTTTAGGGACAAAGTCCAGGACCCACCAAAGGTGGATTTTGGGTTTGGTGGCACCAAAACCCTTCTGGAACGGAGTCAAGGGCTTCCCACAGATGGATTTTGGGTTTGGTGGCACCATCGATCTTTGGGATCAGAATCAAGAACCCAGCAGAGATGGCTTTGGGTTTGGAGACTCCATAAATGTTTTGGGATAAGCTCAAGGATCCACCACATCCAGGTGCCTCCTCCAGACCTCACCCTGCTCCTCTTAAGCCCCAACTCTGGCATTCCTGGTTCCAGTGCCATTCCCGCTGGGAATGCCCAGTGCCAACACTGGGGTGGCAGAGCCCCCCCTGCCCTTGGCAGAGCCAATCCGGGAATTCCTGGAATTCCCTCCCGAAATTCTCTCCTGGAATTCTCCAATCCCACCTTCCGCTCCGAGCAGGACCAGGCATCCCTCCAAGCTGGAATTCCATGGAATACTCCAAAATCCAAGAGCTGGAGCGACCTGGGAAGGGCCGAGCCTTTCCCGCCCACTCCACATCCCACAGGGACCCTCCCTCCTCATTCCCAAGGGATACTCCCGCGTTTTTCCTCACCTACTGACTTGGTCCGTGGAATTCCCTTCCGGAGGGACACGTGGGGCTTCTCCGTTCCCGCCAGGACCCCGGGATGGGCCATTCCTTGGCGCTCAAACAGGGACTGGAAGGGAAAAACAGGGAATTCCCAGTCTGGATGCTGCTGGAAGGACCCGGCATTCCCACCCGAACTTCCAGCTGCGGGAAGATGGAAGCTCTTCCCAACAAGATAGACCGCCCTTGCCTCCGCCTTCCTGCTGCTCCATCCAGCAGAATTCCAAATGCTGGGATAATTCCCTGGGTCCCGTCCCATCCCCCTGCCCGCTCCAGGTGGGAATCCGGTGAGGGTAGCTCCGGGAGCTCCTGTCCCGCTTTTCCTGGAGCTGCCTCCCACCCGCAGCATTCCCGGCACAATCCCGAGCCTCCTCCTCCTCCTCCCTCTGTGCTTCCCCTCGGATTCCGGCAGAATTCCATCCCCGCATCCAGCCCGGCTCTCCAGGCTCCCCCCAAGCTGCTCTTCCAGCCTTCCCTGGGAAATCCATGCGGATTCCCAGGCCTGGATGGGGATCCTGGGGAGCTGGGGGAGCGCTGAGGCCCCGCTGTGGATCTGGGTCTCCCAGGCTCTGCATTCCCGGGAATTCCGCTCCTGAACCAGCTCCCCTTGGCACCACATTCCCCCCCATCCTCCTCCATGGGCTCCCTTCCCTCTCCTTCCATTCCCGGGAATCCCACTCCCTATTCCTGGGAACGCCGCTCCCCATTCCCTCCCATCCCTCTCCCTCATTCCAGGCCCCCATTCCTGGTGGGATTTCCTCTGGCTCACGCTGATCTCCTCAGTGAGATCCTCCAGATCCTTCCCATCCCTTTCCATGTGCTCCCATCCCTCTCCTTCCTTCCTTGGGAATTTCACTCTCTGTTCCTGGGAATTCCAATCCCCGACTCCCGCTGGCTCACACGGATCCCCACAGGGGGGATCCTCCCATCCCATTCCCACATTCCACGCCCCCATTCCCAGGGAATTCCCGCTGGCTCACACTGATCTCCGCAGGGGTGATCCTCTGGCTCCCTCCCATCCCATTCCCACATTCCACTTCCCCATTCCCGTGGAATTCCCGCTGGCTCACACTGATCTCTGCAGGGGTGATTTTCCCATCCCATTTCTATCCCATTCCCTCATTCCATGCCCCCATTCCTGCAGAATTCCCGCTGGCTCACACTGATCTCCGCGGGGGTGATCTTCCCATCCCATTCCCTTCCCAGTCCCACATTCCACGCCCCCATTCCCAGGGAATTCCTGCTGGCTCACACTGATCTCTGCAGGGGTGATCCTCTGGCTCCTTTTCTTCCCATTCCCACATTCCATGCCCCCATTCCCGTGGAATTCTCGCTGGCTCACACTGATCTCCGCGGGCGTGATCCCATTCCCATATCCCATTCCATTCCCATTCCCGCGGGATTCCCGCTGGCTCACACTGATCTCCGCGGGCGTGACCCCATTCCCATTCCCATATCCCATATCCCGTCCCATTCCCGCGGGATTCCCGCTGGCTCACACTGATCTCCGCGGGCGTGATCCCATTCCCATTCCCATATCCCATTCCCGTCCCATTCCCGCGGGATTCCCGCTGGCTCACACTGATCTCCGCGGGCGTGATCCCATTCCCATTCCCATATCCCATATCCCGTCCCATTCCCGCGGGATTCCCGCTGGCTCACACTGATCTCCGCGGGCATGATCCCATTCCCATTCCCATATCCCATTCCCGTCCCATTCCCGCGGGATTCCCGCTGGCTCACACTGATCTCCGCGGGCGTGATCCTCCGGCTGGTCGGGCGCTGTTTCACCGTGGCCGCCCTGGAATCGGCCTCCACCAGCTCCGCCCTCAGCGCCGGCTCCGCGGCCGCCAGGATCTCATCCAGCTTCTCTGGAATCCAAGGAAAACCGGCTGATCCCGGGGGCTCAGCCCCGGCACCGCTCCCTTCCCGCAGCTCATCCCGGAGAGAGGAGGGATCGCCCCCCACAGCTCCTCTCCCCAGCCGATGGTTTTCCATGGATTTGTGGGGGCTGATCCCGCTCGGATGGGGTATTCCATGGATGCTCTCCCCCACCGCATTCCAAGGAATTATCTGCGTGGAGCTAACCAGCGAGTTCATCCCAAATTTTGAGTATTTGGGATCAGTCGAGTCCTGCCAGGAGGGTGGGAGATCCAGGGAATCCCAGGACATGGAGATGTCCGTGGGATCCACAAGGCTCCGGCACATCCGGTGTTTGTTTGGGATAAACTGGGATATTCCCAGCCGGAATGGACTCCTTGAATGATCCCAGCTTTCCATGTCTGGGGCAGGATTCGTGCCCATGGATATCGGGAATATCAGCAGAGCCACCACAGCCGTGTCCGAGCTCAGGGAATGGGGAGTGGGACTGGAATTCCCAGCTCCAGGATCCACCCTGGCACTTTTATCCCTTGGGAACACCAAGCTGTGCCTGGATGTGTCCCAGTGGATCCATTCCCTCGGGAATTCCAGCTGGAATCCTGAACCTCCAGATATGGGAAAAGGCAGGAGGTGGATGTGGATTCATTTCCATGGATCCCACCTGAGACGAGCCTATGGAATTCCCAACTGGAATGGGAGGCTGGGGCCGTTGGCTCTGTGCCACTGATGGCGCTTTCCAGATCCAGCTGGATCCGTATCCCAAATTCCTGCCCTGGGAGAGGGACTGGGCAGCTCCACCTGTGTCCAGGTGGGAATTGTAGCCCCGGGATTCTCCTGAAGCCAGACTGGTCCTCGGACCTTCCATGGAATTGTGGGACATGGAATCACGGACTGGTTCGGGTAGGAAGTACCTAAAGCTCATCCCAGAAAATCCTGGATCAGAAAATCCCAGGAGGGGTTGGGTGGGAAGGGACCTTCAATCCCATCCAGATCCAACCTCTCCCACCAAAAACTTCCCAGTTTTTCTGTGGACCTCATGCGACATTCCCGGCACACCCTCAGGGTGGGAACAGCGGAATAATCCACGTGGATCTTCCAGGAACAGCAGGAAAAACTCCCTGGAACTGCCAGGAATAACAGGATAAACTCCCTGGAACTGCCAGGAATAGTGGGATAAACTCCCTGGATTTGCCAGGAGAGGTTTTGGCTATTTGGGATAAAGCTGGACACTGTCATTCCCAAGGATCCCACACGGAACATTCCCGTGGGCAAAACCCAGAGCAGGAATCACACCTGGGAATGGCAGGGTCGGGAATTCTGGGATACAGGAGCATTCTGCCCGTGCCCAGCAGAATCCCACGTGCCCGTTCCAACTCCCGGCCTCGCAATTCCTGGCATTCCAATTCCTGGCATTTCAATTCCAGGCGTTCCAGTTCCTACTGGAGCGGCTCCTGGATGCTGGAGCTGATCCCAAATTCCCAAATTCCTGGCTGAATTCCCTGAGACGCTGCAGGAACAGCGACCCTCGGGATGCCGGGATCTCTCCCCAGTCTGGATCCCGTGGGATCCCAGCGGGAGCTGGCAGGAAGGGGCGGAATCCCGGGAATTTTGGTTTCACTCACCCCCTTTCCTTCTCCGCATGGAGGCTTGGAATGGGAAACAAAACACAGAATCAACGGCATGGAACAATTCCCGCCCCCATTCCCGGCTCTTCCCACAATTCCCGGCCTCTGGCATGCGGGATCCGGCCTGGGATGTGGGATTCGGGCAGGGCACCTGGGAATTCCAGCCTTTATCCAGTGGGATTGTCCCTCTGACCTGGGATTTGGGATTTATCCCAAGGCTGGGATCGTCCCTCATGGATCCTCATGGATCCAGGGAAGCTGGAGCGGGATTGGCTGGAATTTCATCCCAAGCCATGGAAAAGCTCCCAAGGCAATTCCCTGCATCCAAGCCCATGGATTTTGGCCCAGGAGGGATCCTGGAGCATCCTGCTGGGAATCTGCTGCTCCAAGGGGATTGGAATGGCAGGGAAAGGGTCGGGAAGGGCACAGGGGGTGTTTGGGATCCATGGAAAACGGGGTGGGAAGCACCCGGCAGAGCTTTCTTTGGGAATATCCCTTTCCCTGACTGTTCCTTGGGAAGGAGAGCGGCTCCAGACCAAATCCTGGGAATGCTGATCCACAGGAAAACCCGGAGTGAAGGATGGGAAGAGGACGGGTCCCCTGTTTTCCCTGGAATGGCTTCAGCCGATTCCTTGGATCCATAGGGATGAGCACTTCAATTCCCGGAAAAACTCATGGGAATTGTGGGATCAGAGCTGGAGCGGCCTCCAGATCCTTCTCTGGGATTGCTGCTCCCAATCCCTCTCCAGGAAAACTAGGAATTGCTGGGAGGGTGGAAGGAGGAATCCCAGGATCCGGGATGGGGGAAAAGTGGGAAAAAGGAGCCGGTCTGGCTCTGATCCCAAGAATTCCCACCAAAAAAAGAGCCCTTGGATTGGGAATAACGGTCTGGAAATGCCAGGAATCAAGGGTGGGAATTCCAGTGTGGGAATCCAGGCAGAGGCTCAGGATAGAATCAATCCCAGCTGACCAAGTCTGGGAATTCCGGGATCTGATCCCACAGGATCTGGCTCCAAGGAGGAGCACAGGGAGCAAGGAGAGGCTTGGAAAACTGGGAAGGGCACGGAAAACCAGAGGGAATGGAAAAACAGGAAGGGCATGGAAAATAGGGAGAGCAGGGGAAAAAATGGAGAGCATGGAAAAGCCAGAAGGAATGGAAAACCAGGATGAGCATGGAAAACCAGGATGAGCGTGGAAAACAGGGAGGGGATGGAAAACCATGGAGAGCTTGGAAAATCAGAAGGAATTAAAAAAGAGGGAAGGCATGGAAAAAAGGAGGGGTGCTTGGAAAACTAGAAGGAATGGAAAACCAGAGAGCATGGAAAACCAGGGAGAACACGGAAATCCATGGAGTTCATGGAAAACAGGGAGAGCATGGAAAAACCAAGGAGGGTGTGGAAAACCAGGGAGAACATGGAAAACCAAGGAAAACATGGAAAACCAGAAGGAATTAAAAAAGAGGGAGGGCATGGAAAAACCATGGAGGGTGTGGAAAATAGGAAGGGCTTGGAAAACCAGGAAGAGCATGGAAAAGCAGAAGGAATGGAAAAACAGAGAGCATGGAGAACAGGGAAAACATGGAAAACCAAGGAAAACGGGGAGAACCAAGGAAAACCAGGATGAGCATGGAAAAGCAGAAGGAACGGTAAACCGGGAAGGGCATGGAAAAGCCAGGGAGAGCATGCAAAACAGGGAGAGCTTGGAAAACCAAGGAAGGTATGGAAAAACGGGGAGAACATGGAAAACTAGGGAAAACATGGAAAACCAAGGAAAACAGGGAAAACCAGGGGTAATGTGGGATCCTGCTGAGGCTCCAGGGTGCCACATTCCCACATGGAAAATCCCAAATTCCCATGGAAGCTGGGGCAGCATCGATGGCCTTGGAGCCAGCCCAGGGACGCTCCAAAGTTTTCCTGGGATTTGGGATCTCTCCATGGCCACATCCAGGGACAAAGCGCCACCGGATATGGGAAAAGGGGAAGGGATGGAGCGGGATCAGCTCCCACCCTGCCAGGGGGTCCTGGGGACATCCCAGGTGGCCATGAGGGCTGGGAAAAACAAGGAATTCTGGCAGTGGGAAGCAGGGAATGGTGGGAGTGGAGAGGATTTCAGGGAATCTGGGAATGTGGAGCGGGATGGGAAAGCAGCAGGAAATGTGGGAGAGGCAGCGGGGTGGGGGGGACGGGGCAGTCCTGGAGATCTCCTGGAATTCTCCCGGAGCTCATCTGGAATTCTCACAGAGCTCTCCCGGAGCTCCCCTGGAATTCCAGAGGCTCTGCCAAAGCTCTCCTGGAGCTCCCTTGGAATTCCAGAGCTCTCCTGGAGCTCACCAGGCAGGGTTTGGGATCTGCCCAGATATGGGAAATCAAAGCCTGGGACTGCCGGGTGTGGGAAAGGAGGGAGAGGAGCGGGATGGGGAAACGGGAGAGGGAAGAGAGGAGCAGGGAGAAGGGAAAGGAGCAGGGAAAGGAGCAGGAGCAGGGAGAGGATGAGGAGCAGGGAGAGGAGTAGGAGGAACAGTGAAAGGAGCAGGGAGAGGAGCAGGAAAAGGAGCAGGAGCAGGGAAGGGAGCAGGGAAAGGAGCTGGGAATGGAGCAGGGAGAGGAGCTGGGAATGGAGCAGGGAGGGTATCGGGAAGAAGGGCAGGAGCAGGGAGAGGAACATGGAAAGGAGTGAGGAAAGTGAGGAGAGGAGCAGGGAGAGGAACAGGGAGAGAAGCAGGAAAAGGATCAGGAGTAGGGAAAGGATTAGGGAACGGAACAGGGAAAGGAACTGGGAATGGAGTAGAGAATGGAAGGAGCACAGAAACGAGCAGGGAGAGGAGCTGGGAATGGATCAGGGAATAGATCAGGGAATTGATCTGGGAAAGGAGCAGGGAATTGATCGGGGAATGGAGCAGAGAACGGAGCAGGGAAAGGAATAGGAGAAGAGAGAGGATCAGGAAAAGGAGCAGAGGCAGGGAGAGAAGCAGGATCAGGGAGAGGAGCAGGATCAGGGAGAGGAGCAGGCAGAGGATGAGGATCAGAAAGAGGAGTAGGAGGAACAGGGAGAGGAGCAGGAAAGGAGCAGGAAAAGGAGCAGGAAAAGGAGCAGGAGCAGGGAATTGATCAGGGAACAGATCAGGGAATGGAGCAGGGAATGGAAGGAGCACAGAAATGAGCAGGGAGAGGAGCTGGGAATGGATCAGGAATTGATCAGGGAATGGAGCTGGGAATAGAACTGGGAAAGAACCAGGGAAAGGAGCTGGGAATGGAGCAGGGAAAGGAAGAGGAGAAGAGAGAGGAGCAGAGAAGAGGAGCAGGAGCAGGGAGAGGAGCAGGCAGAGGATGAGGATCAGGAAGAGGAGCAGGAAAAGGAGCAGGAGCAGGGAAAGGAGCAGGGAATGGAAGGAGCAGGGAAAGGAGCAGGGAATGGAAGGAGCAGGAATGGATCAGGGAATGGAGCAGGGAATGGATCAGGAATTGATCAGGGAAGGAGCAGAGAAAGAGCAGGATGCCCAAGGCCAGGGCACACCAACCCCTCCACACCCACCTGGAGACTCCCAACATCCTTCCCACGCCCACCTCCGCCGGGACGCGCCCCCGGAGCGCTGGACATCCCCCTGGACATCCCCCTGGACATCCCCCTGGACATCCCCATGGACATCCCAATGGACATCCCAATGGACATCCCAATGGACATCCCAATGGACACCCCAATGGACATCCCAATGGACATCCCAATGGACATCCCCCTGGACATCCCCCTGGACATCCCCCTGGACATCCCAATGGACAATCCTCTGGACATCCCTCCGGACAGGGACGGGATCCGGCTCCCCCGCGCCGCCCACACCCCCACGGCGCACATGCAAACCGCTGGAAAACCGCTGGGAAACCGCTGGGAAGCGGCTCCCGAGCACCCCCCGCGACTCCTGCGGGGTCCCGGCGCCGTCCCGGTGCCGGCCTTACCCAGCTCCTCCAGCTCGGCCGTCATGGACTTGGAGCGCAGCGTGAGGGTGGTGCTGGGCGCTCTCTTGGGCGGCGGCGGGGCTGCAAGGAACAGAGAGGGCATCTTGCACCGCTTCTCGCGGAATTTGCGCGGCGTGGCCAGGTGCAGGTGCCACTTCTTCTCCACAGCCTGGATCTCCTCGTACTCCCGGGACGAGGAGTCGCACTGCTGCAGGATCTTATTGAGGCTGCGCGTGGACGCGAACTTCTTCATGATTCCCGCCGGGAATGTGCCCGCGGCCCTCGGGAATGCGGGCCCCCCCCCGCTCAGCGCGGAGCCCGAGCCATGGCCCCGGGGAGGCGGGGGATGCCGGGAGGGATGCGGGGAAACCGGGAATGTGTCCAGCCTGAGCTCGGGATCCTCTTCCCGCCTCGGCGCAGCCCCCGGAGCGCCTCAGCCCACCCCACCCTCCTCTTCCTCCTCCTCCTCCTGCTGCTGCTGCTGCTCCTGGCCGTGGATCCCAACCCTATGGAAGCGCCGGCGTCCGGCCGGGAGCTGCCCAAGGACGCATGGCCCGGGATGATCCCAGAAGCTCCCGATCCCGCATTCCCTGAGCGTCCCCCCCCCCCCCCCACCGCGCGCTTCCCGGAGCAGCGAGGATGAGTGGAAAGCTCTTCCTCTTCCTCCTCCTCCTCCTCCTCGCTGCTCCTCGCTGACAATGCTGGAATAACGCTCCAGGATTGCCATGGCAACGGCAGCTCCAAGCATCCCTGTGCCTGCGGCAGGGATCCAGCGGGGCGGATTCAGCCCCAGCCGGGCCCACACAGGCGCTGTCACCGGGGTGGGGGGGACACGCCATGAGCCCCCCCCGGTCCCCCCAGCGCCCCTCGGATCCCTTGGAAAAGCGGCCGCGGGGATGCGGAGGAGCGGGACGAGGAAGGCACCGGGCAGGGCGGGAAGCGCCGAGGGGCAGCGGCTCACCCCGGGCTGCAGCGGCCCGAGCGGCCCCGCCGGGGCTCCCAGCGCTGATTCCCGGCCGAATTCCCGAGGATTATTCCCGGCTGAATTCCCGGCTGAATTCCCGAGGCTGCCAGCCGTTCCCACGGCTCGTGCCTTTGTGCCGTGACAGGATAATTGGAGCTCCTCGTGCCAGCAGCGCTCCCTCCTTCCCTCCCTTCCCTCTTCCCTCCCTTCCCTCCCCCGAGCCCCGCGTGCTGCGCTGGGAGCGGCCCCGATCCCGGCCCCCCTCATTCCCCGCTCCCATCCCCCTGCTCCAGCCCTGCTCCCATCCCCCTGGCTCCACTCGCTACTCCAATCCCCCTGATTCCACTCCCTGATTCCATCCCTGCTCCCATCCCCTGCTCCCATCCCCCTGATTCCATCCCCTGCTCCCATCCCCCTGGCTCCACTCGCTACTCCAATCCCCCTGATTCCACTCCCTGATTCCATTCTCTAATCCCTGCTCCCATCCCCCTGATTCTATCCCCTACTCCAATCCCCCTGATTCCATCCCTGCTCCCATCCCCTGCTCCAATCCCCTGATTCTATCCCTGATCCCATCCCCCTGATTCCACTCCCTGATTCCATTCTTTAATCCCTGCTCCCATCCCCTGCTCCAATCCCCCTGATTCCACTCCCTGATTCCATCCCTGCTCCCATCCCCTGACTCCACTCCCTGATTCCGTTCTCTACTCTAATCCCTGCTCCAATCCCCCTGATTCCATCCCCTGCTCCAATCCCCCTGATTCCATCCCTGATTCCATCCCTGCTCCCATCCCCCTGATCCCATCCCCTGCTCCAATCCCCCTGATTCCATCCCTGATTCCATCCCTGCTCCCATCCCTGCTCCCATTCTTTACTCCAACCCCCCTGCTCCCATCCCTGTTTCCAATTCCTGCTCCCATTCCTGTTTCCCTCCATCCCTTGCTCCTGTCTCCTGCTCCCATCCCATTTCCATCCCTTGCTCCCGTCTCTGGCTCCAGTTCCCCCATTTCCATTCCCTGCTCCAATCCCTCTGCTCCCAACCCAGTTTCCATTCCTGCTCCTCTCTCCTGTCCCCGCTCCTGGCCCTGTGTTTCCATTCCCTGCTTCCATTCCTGCTCCGGTCCCTCCACTTCCACCCTCTGCTCCTTCCCCCATTTCCATTCCCTGCTCCAATCCCTCTGCTTCTATCCCTGATCCCATCTCCCACTCCCATCCCTGCTCCTGTCTCTCCTGTCCCCTGATCCCATCTCCCACTCCTATCCCCCCATTTTCATTCCCTGCTCCCATCCCTGCTCCCATCCCTTGCTCCCATCCCTGCTCCAATCCCTCTGCTTCCATCCCTGCTCCCATTCCTGCTGCCATTCCTGCTCCTGTCTCTTCCCTGCTCCCGTCCTGTTTCCATTCCCTGCTTTCATTCCTGCTCCTGTCCTTCCACTTCCATCCCTGCTCCCATCCCCTGCTCCTTCCCCCATTTTCATTCCCTGCTCCCATCCCCTGCTCCTGTCTCTCCTGTTCCTTGCTCCCATCCCTTGCTCCCATCCCTTGCTCCCATCCCTTGCTCCCATCCCTGCTCTCATTCCTGCTGCCATTCCTGCTCCTGTCTCTCGTGTCCCCTGCTCCTGTCCCTGTGTTTCCATTCCCTGCTCCCATCCCTACTCCTGTCCCTCCACTTCCATCCCAACTCCCACCCCCTGCTCCTTTCCCCCATTTTTATTCCCTGCTCCTGTCCTTGCTCCCATCCCGTTCCCATTCCCTGCTCCCATCCCAGCTCCCATCCCTCCTCCTGTCCCTCCTGTCCCCCCATTTCCATCCTCATGTTCCCATTCCCTGCTCCCATTCCCCCGTTCCCGGTTTTTATCCCTCCACTTTCATCCCCTGTTCTCATCTCTCTGCTCCCATTCCCTGCTTCCATTCCCTGTGTTTCCATCCCTGTTTCCATCCCTGCTTCCATCCCTCTGCTCCCATCCCTCTGCTTCCATCTCCTGTTTCCATCCCTGCTTCCATCTTCCTCCTCCTGTTCATCCCATCCTAATCCTGCTTCCCAAACTCCCATCCCCCTGATTCCAGCTTCTCTTCCCATCTCCATAATTCCACCCCCTTTTCCCATCCCTCTGCTCCCATTCCCTGGAATTTCAGCCCCAATCCCCCCAAACCCCTCCTGGCTCTTTCCTGTGCTTCCAGATGTTCCCGTCCCTTTGGACAAATCCCTGCCCTGCCCGAGCACTTGGATCTGCTCCTGGAATCCAGAACCCATGGAATTAAATCCCAGAACTTTCTGGGATCCCTCTGGATTCCCAGTTGTGCCCAGGAATTCCCACAGTGACTCCCTGGCTCCATCCCGGAATTCCCAGTGATCCTTTGGGATCACCATCCTGCCCCACAACATTCCTAGAAATTCCCAGGCTTGCTTCCCATCCCAACAATTCCGAGGTGGAGCCGGAGCCTGGAGCAGCTGATGGGAATTCCAGGAATTCCAGATCATGGGAATCAAAAGTGATTCCCAAAACCCATCCCGGGACTCCCCAAATCCCTCCCTTCCCGCATCCATGAGTTCCCAAAACTCTTGTTCCTTGTTTGCCACAATTCCAGAAATTCCTTATCTTTGGAATCCAAGCAATTCCCCAAAAACACCACAATTCCACAGATGTGGCTGGGACCTTCCTGATCTTCCCTGCCCGCCTCCCACATTCCCAAAAATCAGCGCATCCCAGAAACTGGCACATCCCAAAAATCAACAAGTCCCAAAAAAAAGGGCGCATCCCAAAAACAGGCGCATCCCAAAAACAGGAACATCCCAAAAATGGGGACATCCCAAAAATCTTTGTATCCCTAACATTAATGCATCCCAAAAATCAGCACAACCAAAATGAGCAAATCCCAAAAATTTTTGCATCCCAAACATCAATGTGTCCCAAAACCCAGCACATCCCAAAAATCAAGACATCCCAAAAAACTAGCACATCCCAAAAAATGGACGTATCCCAAAAATCGTTGCGTTCTAAAATCCATCGCATCCCAACATCAACACCTCCCAAAAATCGGCGCATCCTAAAATTGACGCATCCCAAAAATCAGCATATCCCAAAAACTGGCACATCTCCCCAAAAAATGGCACATCCTGAAAAAAATGGAAACATCCCAAAAACCAGCACATCCCAAAAAATCATCGCATCCCAAAAATCATTGCATCCCAACATCAACACATCCCAAAAAGCGGCACATCCTGAAATTGGTGCATCCCAAAACCGAGTGTATCCCAAAAACCGGCGCATCCCAAAAAATGGACATATCCCAAAAATCATTGCATCCCAAAAATCATTGCGTCCCAATGCCAACACATCCCAAAAACTGGCACATCCTGAAATTGGTGTATCCCAAAAATTAGCACATCCCAAAAAAATGGCGCTTCCCACCTGGAATTTTCCACCCCCGCCACTCCCTCTCCTTGCTGGGGCCACTCCAGCCCTCCCTGAATCCCCGGAATCCCTGAAATCCCATAAACCAGCACATCCCGAAAACTGGCGTATCCCAAACATCAACACGTCCCAAAAATCAGCGCATCCTGAAATTGGCGCATCCCAAAACCCGACGTATCCCAAAAACCAGCACATCCCAAAAACTGGGACATTCCAAAAAACGGACATATCCCAAAAACCATTACATCCCGACATCAACGCATCCCAAAAATTGGCACATCCCAGAAACCGGCTCATCCTAGAAACCGGCGCATCCCAAAAGTCGGCTCATCCCAAAAAACCGGCACATCCTAGAAAATGGACACATCCCAAAAACTGGCACATCCTAGAAAAAATGGACACATCCCAAAAATTATCGCATCCCAAAAACCGGCACACCCCAAACATCAACACATCCCAAAAATCGGCGCATCCTGGGACTGGCGCATCCCAAAACCAGGCACATCCCAAAAAAACAGACGCATGGCAAAAATCAGCGCATCCCAAAACCCGGCGCATCCCGCCCCGGGATTTTCCACCCCCGCCACTCCCTCTCCTCGCCGGGGCCGCCCCGGCCCCGTCCCGAGCCCCCGGAGTCGCGGGATTCCCGGGAATTGCGGCTCACCCTTTTTGCGGGATCCCTCCTCGGAGTCGGGCTTGCGGCTGACGGACACGACTTTCATCAGGAGGTGATTCCCGCCCTGCCGGATCAGCGCCACCACCTGCTTGTGCCCCACCTTCACCACGTTCACGCCGTTCACCTGCGCTCCCGGGGGAAAAAAAACATGGATCAGAATTCCCAGTGCGGAAAAAAAAAAAATACCAAAGTGGTCAGCAAAAAATCCCATTTTTCCTGTTTTTTTTTTTTTGTTTTGTTTTTTTGGTTTTTTTCCCCAGCTTTTCCCGTCTTTTTTGCGGCGGTTGGGAATCAGCGCCCGGTGACGGTGAGGAGGAGATGGGAATGATGGGAATGGCCAATTCCTGCTGGGAGATTCCAAAAGAAACAAAAAAAAAAAAAAAAAAAAAGGGGTTTTCCCGGGCTTTTTGGAGTGTCTGATCGTGGAGTGTTCAGAATGGAGAGAATTCCCTGGAAAAACCATTCCATGGGTTCCAGTGAATCCCATGGGAATTTGCCCATGGAATGGGGTGGACTTGGAGGGAGGGGAAAGGTCCAAGCCGAGATCCTCGGGAGGATTTGGGGATCTGGAGAATCCTGGATAATCCCAAATTCTCTGGAATGGCAATCCCTGGATTTCTGCTCTTTCCTCCTGGTGAGGGTTCATCCCAAATTCCAGGGTTCTTCCCAATGCTCTGTGTTTATCCCATGGATCCATCCCGAGGGACGGCCCTGAGCCCATCCCGGCTCCTTTGCTTCAGGAACCTTCAGAGCTACCAACAATTCCCGGGAATCCGGAGTTTCCCGGAGCAAAGGATGGATCCATGGGATAAACAAAGAGCGTTGGGAAGAACTACAGGAATTTTGGGATGAACCTTCAGCAAGAGGAAAGAGCAGAAATCCAGGGATTGCCATTCCAGAGAATTTGGGATTATCCAGGATTCTCCAGATCCCCAAATCCTCCCGAGGATCTCGGCTTGGACCTTTCCCCTCTCTCCAAGTCCACCCCATTCCATGGGCAAATTCCCATGGGATTCACTGGAATCCATGGAATGGTTTTCCAGGGAATTCTCTCCATGTGCACTGAGCTCCTTCCAAACTGCTGGAATTCCACACCTGCATCCCAGAGCCAGGAATCCCTGGATCCTCATCCCTTTTCCCACCTCCTGAATCATTCCCAGCTCCCATACCAATCCTGCTGGGTCCATCCCCCATCCAGGATCCAAGTGGGAATTTCAGGGAGCTCAGGAATTTTGTCCTTCCAGGATCTGCCACATCCAACCAAAGAATCCAGGAGAAATCTAGAAATTCCTGGGAGAATTCCCTTTTCCCAAGGGAATTCCCGAGCCTAGAACCTCCATTCCCTGCCTGGCAGGGTTTGCTGGAATGGGAAATTCCCAAGCTTCTCCCGTCAGCATTTCCCAGGCTGGGAATGAAATCCTGGAATCTGGGAATCTCTGAGGCTGGAAATCCCGCCAGGAGCATTCCCAGCACTGCCATTCCCACCCCCAATCCATGGATTTGAAACCCCTTGGGAATGGCGATTCCCACAGCCCTGCTCAGCCCATTCCAATCCTTCCCAAACTTTTCCACAAAGGATTTTTCCCAAATATTCCATTCTTGGCTCAGCTTGAGGCCATTCCCTCTCATCCTGTCCCCCTTTCCCTCGGGATCAGATCCCGATTCCCACCTGGATCCAGCCAGGGAATTGTTGGGAATTGTCTCCCACTCCTAATTCTATTTACTTCCACCTGAATTTGAAGGAATTCCAACAAAACCCTTGGGATAACCTGAGCCCGACCTCCACCCCCACGGAATTCCTTGGGATTTCAATCCTGGAATTCCCTGTGCTCCCAGTTCATCCCTGCCTCGATTTCCCTCAATTCCCTCCCTCCGGAAAAACTGGGAGAGCCCAACGCTCATCCCGAGCCTCCGGAATTCCAGGGCTGAGCAGCATTCCCAGAGCCCCCTCCCGCAGATCTCCGGGATCCGCTCTCCCAGCCCGGTAATTTGGGAATGGATATTTTTAGGAATTCCTCTCTCCTTGGTTACTGGGAAACTTCGTGTTCTGAGACATCTCCTGGAGAAATCCGAGCTCCGCATTCGCTCCCAACTCGGAGCAGAACATTCCAGCTTTTTTTTTCCCCACACCAGAATATCCCAAATTTTGAGCATTTCCATAAAAAACTGGAGGAGCTGGATCAGCCTCTTTTTTTTTTCCTTTTTTTTTTTTTTTTTCCCCCAATGCTCCCAAATTCCCAATGATCCGAAATCCCGGCCTTTGATATTTCCTCGGATCCTTTTTATCAACCTCCCACGCTCCGGAGCCGGAATTATCCGCATTTCCTGCTTTTTGCTTCCTGACCTTTCCAGCAGGGAGAGGATCCGGGAATGTTTCAGCGCTCCCTCATTCCCGCAATTCCAGAGGGGGAATTTTTTGTCCCAGAGGATTTTTTTCCCCTCTCCCCTCCTGTATTTTTGGGCTCTGTGTCCTTAAAAAAAAACTCTGGAATTTTGTTCATTGGGATCATGGAACGGTTGGGATGGGATCATCCCATTCCCACCACTGCCCAGAACAGGATTTTTTCCTCATTCCCAAAGAAAATCATGGAATTGTTGAGGTTGGAAAAGCCCTCAGAGACCACCACTAACCCACATTCCCAAATCCAGGCTTTTTTGAACATTCCCAAGGATTTGACTCCACCACTGCTCCTTCCAAAGCTTCCCAACCTTTCCCATGGAGCAGCATTCCCAAATATCCCATCCAAACCTCCCCAGGGGATGCCGGGATCCCACCTGGATCCCTCATTCCAGTTTTCCCTTCAAAAAACCTCGGGATAACAATAAAATCCGTCCCTAAATCCTGGAAATATCCATGGATTTCCAGCCATGTCTGTATCCCAAATCCTGGGAATTCCCACATGGATCCTCAAGGAATCATGGAATTCTCATGGAAGTGGTCAAAGTTCTCCACTTTCAAGGCTCCTCATGGAAAAAATTCCAGGACCGAAAACCTCCCAGGATGGAGGGAGACAAAAGGCTGGAAATCCTGGATTTTCCTCTGGAATTCTGGTGGGATTTTCCCAATCCCCCCCCCCCCCCGGAGAGGTTGGATCTTGGCAATTCCCCAGCCTGGCACCGGGAATTTCCTCATGGAGCCATTCCCGGAATGTGGTTCATGGGATCATGGAATTGTTGGAGGTTGGAAAAGCCTTTGGAGATCAAATCCCAGAATTCCCAGCTCTGCCAGGGCCACCCTGGATCCGGGTCCCCCGAATCCACTGGGATTTGCCTCCCTCCAGGAGGAATTTTCCTGATTTCCAGCCTAAACTGTGGCTGTTCCAGAGGCTGCTCCAGATTTTCCGGGAGGAATTCCTGCCAGCGCCTTCCCGAATGGAATTCAGGGCTGGAATTGGCACCGAGGGCAGCTCGGAACACCTCCAGGAGTGACCCAATTCCCAAAGGGAATGTGGGGACTCTGGATCCCTCCGGATCCCTCGGGATCCACACCTGGAGAATTCCAGAACTTCCTCATCCACGCCTGGAGAGCTCCTGGCAGTTCCACCACCTGGAGGACCTCAGGGCCCTCTGGATCCACATCTGGAAAACTTCTGGAAGCTTCAACATGTTCAGGACTTTGGATCCCTCTGGATCCACATCTCTGGAATTACAGAACCTCCTGATCCACACCCGGAGGGCTCTGGAACCGACTGATGCACGCCTGGAAAAGTCCTGGAAGCTCCATCACCTGGAGAGCTCTGGATCCTTCTGGATCCACACCTGGAGGATTTCTGGAAGCTTGGAATCCGCAGGGATTTCCCCATGGAAAGGGGGGTCAGGCCTTGGCAGGGGCTGCCCAGGGAGCTTTGGAGTCCCCGTCCCTGGAGGTGTCCAGGGAATTCCTGGAATTCCACTCGGGGCTCTGGGCTGGGGATCAGGCCCAGCTTGGGCTCGGTGCCCTTGGAATTCTTTTCCAAGCCCAGGGATCCTGGGATTCTGAGGAGAAGCACATGGGAACAGCTCCAGGATTTTGGGAAGCCTCTCCCGGGCGCTGAGCAGGGACATTCCCGGTGTCACACTGGCCCCAAAAGGAAGTTCAGGGAATATGCCAGGCTGGAGCTGGGAAATTATCCATGGAAAAGGCGGAGAGGAGGAAAATCCGGAAATTGGATTCCATGGATAAAAGGAGCTCCCAGAGCTCAGAGGGAAAGGGAAAATTCCCAGTGGGGAAGGGAAGAGCTGAGGGAATTCCCAAAACAGCTCCTGAATCCACTGGAATGAATCCAGAGGAGGCTCTGGAGCTGCTCCAAGGCTGGAACCCCTCTGGAGTTGGGTTGGGAAATTTGGGAATGTTCCCCTGGAGAAGGGAAGGCTCCAGGGAGAGCTCAGAGCCCCTGGCAGGGCCTGCAGGGGCTCCAGGAGAGCTGCAGAGGGACTGGGGCCAAGGCCTGCAGGGACAGCACCCAGGGAATGGCTCCCAGTGCCAGAGGGCAGCCAGGGATGGGATCTTGGCAATGAGGAATTCCTGGCTGGGCTGGGATTGCCAGAGCAGCTGGGGCTGCCCCTGCATCCCTGCAGTGCCCAAGGAAGGATTGGAGCAGCCTGGGATGGTGGGAGGTGTCCAGGGGTTGGAAGTGGATGGGCTGGGAGGTTCTTCCAACCCAAACCACACCAGGGTTGGGGAATTGTGGAATCCTTGCCCATGGAATGCCGGCAGTGCCTCGGGAAGGGCCCCTGAGCCCCCCAGGGATCCGTGGAGGGAGAGCCCGGGAAAAGTGGGATGTGCCCCGGGCTGGGGCCAGGGCAGCTCTGCTGGGATCGGGGCAGGGATCGGGAATGTCCTTCTGGGCCTGCCCAGCTCCTGCCAGGAGCCAGCGGGGATCGGGATCTGCTCCAGGGAATGAGCCCCGGGAAAAGAGGGAGCGGCCTCAGCCTGGGCCAGGGCAGGTTTGGATTGGATTTTTGGGAATTTCTCCATGGAAAGGAGCCTCCAGCCATCCCAAATCCCTCCGGGCTTTGTTTTCCTCCTTCTCCAGTCAGGACAAGCAGGAGTGGGAATGTCCCAGGTCTCCTCCCAGCTTTCCATGGAGACAGAGCCTGAAATCCTCAGTGTGGAGAAAATCAGGATCAGATTCCCACCCAAAGCACGTCCTGCAGCACAAAATGCCAGAAATTTATCCCAAATAGAATTCTGGAATGGTTTGGGTGGGAAGAACCTCAAAGCTCATTCTGGGGACACTTCCCACCATCCCAGGCTGCTCCAATCCTTCCTTGGACACTGCAGGGATGCAGGGGCAGCCCCAGCTGCTCTGGCAATCCCAGCCCAGCCAGGAATTGCTCATTGCCAAGATCCCATCCCTGGCTGCCCTCTGGCACTGGGAGCCATTCCCTGGGGGCTGTCCCTGCAGGCCTTGGCACCAGTCCCTCTGCAGCTCTCCTGGGGCCCCTGGAATGTGCTGGAAGCTCTCCCTGGATCCTTCCCTTCTCCAGGGGAACATTCCCAGCTCTCCCAGCCTGGCAGGATCCGTCCCAATCCCAACTCTCTGCACATTCCATTGCAATCCAACTTTCCATGATCCTTTTCCAAGCAAACAGTGCCTGTATCCAGTCCCTGAATCATTCCCTGGATTTCCTACTGGGAAACCTTTTTTCCGCCTTTCTAAACTCCAGCCCTGTCCTGGTCCCACCAATCCCATGGGAACATCCCAAGTTCCTCCTCCAGCCAGGAAAATCCCTAAAGCACCAACAAATTCAGGGAATACCCTGAAAATCCCGGTGTGTTCTCCACGGGATGGAGCACCCACAATTCCACGGGGATTCACTGGCACTGAGGGACTCTGGATCCCTCTGGATCTCCACACCTGGAGAATTCCAGATCCTCCTGATCCACACCTGGAGGACTCCGGGATCCCTCTGGATCCACACCCAAAGAACCTCTGGAAGTTCCATGACCTGGAGGACTACGGCTCCTCCTGACCCATACCTGGTAGAATTCCAAAACCCCTGGGCAATTCCCAAAACTCGCTGGGAAGGGGTGGAATTCCGGGAGGAGCTCACCTCGATCAGAAAGTCCCCCGTGCGCAATCCCGCTCTCCAGGCGACTCCTTCCACATCCACGGATTCCAGGTACTGCAGCGCTGGGAATGCTGGCGTGGGCGTGAACTCCTCGATCGGGGTCTCGGCTGGAAAACACAACGGGAAGGGGAACTGAGGGATTTCCAAGGAAATTCCGTAAGGGAAGGCTCAGCCCGTGCACAGCATTCCTAAAATCGTGGAATTACGGAGCTGGAAAAGCCTCGGAGTGCAACTGTCCCCAGCAGTGCCGAGGCCACCCCTGATCCGTGTCCCCAAGTGCCACATCCATGGATTCATGGATTTGAATCCCAGCCCTTGTCCTGCCCCTGTTCCCACCTCAGTGATGGAATCAGTATTGGAATCAATGATGGAATCAGTGATGGAAATAATGAAGGCATCCAAGATGGAATCAATAATGGAATCCAAGAAGGAATCAATGATGGAATCCAAGAGGGAATCAATGAAAGAATCCAAGATGGAGTCAATAATGGATCTAATAACGGAACTAATAATGGAATCAATGATGGAATCCAAGATGGACTCAATGAAGGAATCAACAATAGAATCCAAGGTGGAACCAATAATGGAATCAATGATGGAATTATGAGCTGGAAAATCCCTTGGAGAGCATCAAATCCAACTGTCCCCAGCAGTGCCGAGGCCACCCCTGATCCGTGTCCCCAAGTGCCACATCCATGGATTCATGGATTTGAATCCCAGCCCTTGTCCTGCCCCTGTTCCCACCTCAGTGATGGAATCCGAGGTGGAATCAGTATTGGAATCAATGATGGAATCAATGATGGGAATAATGAAGGAATCCAAGATGGAATCAATAATGGAACTAATAATGGAATCAATGATGGAATCCAAGATGGAATCCAAGATGGAATCAATGATGGAATCAATGAAGGAATCCAAGATGGAATCAATAATGGCACTAATAATGGAATCAATGAAAGAATCAATAAAGGAATCAAAGAAGGAATCAGTGATGGAATCCAGGATGGGATAAACAATGTACTCAGTCATGGAATTAACAATGGAATCAATGATGGAACCAATAATAGAATCAGTCATGGAATCAATGATGGAGTCATGGAGTCATTTGGGTTGGAAAATCCCTTGGAGAACATCAAATCCAACCGTTCCCAGCACTGCCGAGGCCACCCCCGATCCATGTGCCCAAGTGCTGCATCCACATGGATTTGGATCCCACCAGGAACGGGGATTCCCTGGACACCTCCAGGGACGGCGACTCCAGAGCTCCCTGGGCAGCCCCTGCCAAGGCCTGACCCCTTTCCATGGAAAACGATCCCAAATCCCAGAGCTGAGCCTGCCCTGGCCCAGGCTGAGGCCGCTCCCTCTTTTCCCGGGGCTCATTCCCTGGAGCAGATCCCGATCCCCGCTGGCTCCTGGCAGGAGCTGGGCAGGCCCAGAAGGACATTCCCGATCCCTGCCCCGATCCCGGCAGAGCTGCCCTGGCCCCAGCCCAGGGCACATCCCACTTTTCCCAGGCTCTCCCTGCACGGATCCCTGGGGGGCTCGGGGGCCCTTCCCGAGGCACTGCCGGCATTCCATGGGCAAGGATTCCACAATTCCCCAACCCTGGTGGGGCCTGCCTGGGAAGGACCCCCCAGCCCATCCCAAGGATCCCCCAGGATCCAGGAGATCCCATGGGCACAGCCCAGGAAGTTTTCCAATGGTTTCCATTGCCAGGATCTGGGAATTCCACCCTGGGTCGATCCCAAACCTTTGGCTTCCAGAATAGATCCAGAGGATCCACCCAGACCCACAAGAGCTCTGGAAAACAGGAGAAATTCCCACTGGGACAATCCAGCCTGAGGAAAATCCATCCATTCAATCCTTCCTGCTCTCCTTATCCCAAGTTTTCCCTCATCCCTCTCACTTCCAGCCAAGTCCTTCCCACGGAGCCGCAGGGTCTCCTCATTCCCAAATCCGCCTGGAGCGGATCAGGAGCCAGGAGAAACTCTCATCCCTACAGACTATCCCAAGAAATGGATTTTTAGGAGCGGATGGATCCCAGATCCCCGAGGTGACCCCGGTGGCCTCTCCTTTGACGCCCTTCCAGCGACATTCCCAGCGTTCCCCTCCCTTCCCGCCAAACCAAGCCTCCGTTTCCACCCAGATCCAAGACTTTTCCTCCTCTCTCCGTTTTTTCTCCCACATTTTAGGCGGGATTTTTCCACTCCGGCACGGATCGCACCCAGGGAACCTTTCCCTGCCACCCCTCCCTGTGCTGAAGCTTCTCAGCTGCTTCCCACCAACGGCTTTCCACGATTTCTGCCTTTCCCGGGAGAAGTGGCAAACGCTTGACAGCTCATCCCTATTTTTAGACATTCCGACGGAGTGTCGGAGCGCTCTCCAAACCCTCCAGGATCCTTCCAGGATCTCAGCTCCTCTGATCCCAGGATGCTCCAAGTGTCCGACCTGGCCTTGGACACGTCCAGGGATCCCAGCCATGGATTCTCTGGGATAAATTTCACGGAGCAAATCCCACATTCCCGTGGATCCCACAGCATCCCATGCCCATCCATCCCCTGAGTTATCCATGTGTCATTCCAGGCACTTTTCCAGCTTTTTCCGTGGGCTGAGAGCCACCAGCCCACGGCGGGTGCACGTCGTGATCCAGGATTTGGGAAGCGCTGCCAGAGCCTGAAGGATTTGGCAAATGGGAAAATGCTCGGGAATTGGGAATTGTCTCCCTGCGGAATAATTCCAGGAGCAGAATTTTATCCAGGAGGGGACAAAGGGACACAGGGACAATTCCCACCATCCCAGATTTCTCCAGCCTGGCCTGGGGCACTGCCAGGGATGCAGGGGCAGCCCCAGCTGCTCTGGCAATCCCAGCCCAGCCAGGAATTGCTCATTGCCAAGATCCCATCCCTGGCTGCCCTCTGGCACTGGGAGCCATTCCCTGGGTGCTGTCCCTGCAGGCCTTGGCCCCAGTCCCTCTGCAGCTCTCCTGGAGCCCCTTCAGGCCCTGCCAGGGGCTCTGAGCTCTCCCTGGATCCTTGTCCTCTCCAGGGGAGCATTCCCAGTTTTTCAGAGGGAAGCTGATCCAACCCTCTGGATTTGCTCCGGGATTTCCAGGTCCTCCTGGTGTCGGGAGCACTGGAGCTCCCCCTGGAATGGTTTGGGTGGGAAGGGACCCATATCCCACCCAATTCCAACCCTTGGACACTTCCCACGATCCCACGGTGCTCCAAGCCCTGTCCTGCCTTTAGGAATTTTTCTCCCAGGTTTTACAACCCCTGGGACTGGAGAAGGGAGAGGAGAAGGACATCCCTGCTCCCGGCAAATCCTGGGAATCCTGATCCGCCTCTCCCAGCTCAGCCGTTCCCAAAACCAGTTTGGGACCAAACGCGATCCAGGGAATGCTCCAGGTGTGGAAATAATGGAAAATCTATCCCTAAATGCCCTCCCAGGGAAGAAATCCAATGGGAAGAGTCTCCCATCCAACAGGAGAACCAAACCAAAAAGTTGGGAATTAAATCCAGGAAGCTCCCACTGGGAATGAGGGGAATTCCCTGACCAGGAGGTTCAGCCTTTCCCACCAAAACTCCGGACTTGGAATTCTGGGAAGCGCTATCGGAACCCCTGAGGAGCCATCACGGCCCTGGCTGGGGAATTGGGAATTCCTGGGCTTAAATTCCCAGAATTCCCAGTTGGAATTCCAGAGCCAGCTGCGGGAGAAGCCCTGGCAGAGCCGGGTCACCAGGAAGGCCTGGGAGCTCCAAAATCCATCCTGGAGGGAACCAAATCCCATTCAGAGGGACAAAATTCCATCCTGGAAGCACCAAATCCCAGCCTGAAGGGACTAAATTCCATCCTGGAAGCACCAAATCCTATCCTGGGAACAACGAATCTATCCCAGCGAACCAAATCCCATCCTGAGAAACCAAATCCCATCCTGGGGAATCAAATTCCATCCTGGAAGCACCAAATCCCATCCTGGGGACACCGAAATTCCATCCTGGGGACACCAAAATCCCATCCAGGAGGACAAAATTCCATCCTGGAAGCACCAATTCCCATCCTGGTCATCCCTGGAGTGGTGAGGCAGTTGGAGCAGGTCCCCATCCCAGGGATCCCGGAAAGTTCCAACCTCAGGGAATTCCCAAAGGATCCTTCAATCCTCGACGGATCCTGGCAAGCGCCAGAGCTCATGGAATTCCCAAAGGATCCACTGATTCCACAGATCCTGGCAAGTTCTGAGCTCAGGGAATTCCCACCTGGAATATCCAACCCCCAGCCCAGCTCCAGGCTGTTCCCTTTCCTCCTTTCCCATGGGGCTGGCTCCTTCAGAAGATCCACAGGAAGGAATACTCTTAGGAATTTTGGGAATGACCCGGATCTCTCCAGGCACACCAAGGAAAGCTCATCCCATCCAGCAAAAACTTGGATTCGTTCCCTTAATTTGGATTTCAGGACACATCCCTGTTTTCCATAAAATTGTGGAATGGGTTGGGTGGGAAGGGCCCTCAAAGCTCATCCCATTCCAGGATGGCATTCCATGATCCCAGGCTGCTCCAGCCCGGCCCTGGGCAATCCCAGGGATCCAGGGAGAGCCACAGATTCCCCGGGAATTCCCAAGGGATTGGATGTGGGGCAAAGCCAGCTCCGAGAGCTGCAGGGACTGGGATAAACGGGAACAACTCCGATCCCTGGGACGGAACGGGATGGGACGTTCCCCTCAGGAACTGGGAAGAGCCGGAGCTGGGATGGGCTGGGAAGGACCCCAGGGTGGGCAGGGCCTTTTCCCATGGAGTGGGAAAAATTCCAGGGAGGAATTTGCAGCAGGAAGAGCAAATTTCTTCAAGGATCATCCCAAAATCCGCCTCCCTCTCCCTGCCCGGGATGAAGCTCCAGCCCTGCCTTTTCCAGCCCTGCCTTTCCCAGCTCCTTTTCCCTCTTTTCCCCACAGGCCTGGAGTGGTTTTCCAGGAAAATCCAAAGGGAGCAGTGGTGACAAGGACAGGGACAACTCTGGGTCTAAAATCCATGGAATTCCGGCCCAAAATCCATGGAATACCGGGATGAGGGGCTAGGAAATGGGGGGGATTCCAAGCCACTTCCCCAACTTGGGAATGCTTCTCCAGAGGGAGCATTCCCAGATTCTGGATCTTCCAGGCCAGGACCCCCTGCATCCATGACCTCCCTGTGTCCCACAGAATTCCCAAATCCCGCAGAATTCCCAAATCCCACATGCCCCATGCCCACTCCAAGCGCTTCCCTCAGCCTCAGCACATGAAGGGAAACCGGGAATGGCAGGAGAGCCAGGAAGGAAAAAAAAAGAGGAAGAAAAACCCAGGGAATGGGATTAAATTTCCCATTTTTTTTCTGACACAAAAGCTGTGGGATTGATCCCAGGAAAAAACCCCATGGATGCCATTTTGGGCCCTGAAGTTTCACTTGGTGCTCCACGGATGGGAAATCCATAGGGAATGGGAGGGAAATTCCCACTGGGATGCAAACCTTGGGACAGGAGGGACAGAAGGGACAGAAATCCAGGAGTTCTCCTGGAAAATCCCATTCCAGCCTGGATCTGCAGCTCTTCCCAGCTTTCCTCCCACATGGAAAACAGCTCCGCTGTCCCTCTGCTCCTGGGAATGCCGGGGGTGGAGAGGTCCCTCCATCCCGAGCTTTTCCCGCCTCCTCTTCCCTAGATCCATAGGAACATTCCCAAGTCTCCAAGGGATTCTTTTTTTTTTTTTTTTTTTTTGCAGCAAAAAGGTGGAATTCTGGACAAAGGAGCCATGGGAAACTCCCAGGAAAGATCCCGGCCCTGGGAGAGCCCCGGGATGAGCCGGGAATGAGCTCCGGGGTGGGAGCAGCAGGAAAAGCTCTCCCGGTTTTCCCCAGGGATCCCAAAAGCCCCCAGCTGCCCCCGGCCAAAATCCAGGGAAAAGCTCCAAGCACTCCAACCCCAGAAAGCCATGGATGGAGCTGGGCAGGGGCTGTTCACTCCCACAGGGAAAAGGAGTGAAAATTCCCAAAAATTCCAAGCAGCATCCACACCAAAATCCCCAGAAAGTGGGAAAGGAGAGGACAGAACGAGGGAAGGAAATCCCTTTGGAGCCCCCCAGGATTGCTGGGAATGGGGCTCTGGAGCTGAGCAGGGGCCGCTCATCCCTCCGGGAAGCAAAGTGACAATTCCCAAAAATTCCAAGCAGCATCCACAGAAAATCTCCTGAAAATTCCGAGAGAGCCACGATGGCAGCAGGACACTGCACAGAACTGGAGAAACCCAGGGAAGAAAATCCCTTTGGAGCCCCTCCCCGGATAACCAGGAATGAGAATCCCGGGCTGTTCATTCCATGGGGGAAAAGAAGAGAAAATTCCCAAAAATTCCAAGGCACCACCAGCACTAAAACCCCCAAAATGCCGAGAGAGCCACAATGGCAGCAGGACACGGCACAGAACTGGAGAGAACCGGAGAAATCCAGGGAAGAAAACCCCCTTGGAGCCCCCCAGGATTACTGGGAATGAGAATCCTGAGCCGTTCATCCCTCAGGGAAAAGCAGTGACAATTCCCAAAAATTCCAAGCCACCAGCACCAAACCCCCCCGCCCAAAACCCCAAATCCACAACCCCGGACCAAGACACCAAACAAGCCAGGGAGGAAAATCCCTCTGGAGCCTGGGAATGAGAATCCCGGGAATGAGAATCCTGAACTGTTCATGCCTCAGGGAAAAGCAGCGACAATTCTCAAAAATTCCAAGGCACCACGAGCAGCACCTGCCCAAAAATGTGAGGGAGCCACGATGGCAGCAGGACACGGCACTGAGCCGGAGAAATCCAGGGAGGAAAATCCCCTTGGAGCCCCCCCAGGATTGCTGGGAATGGGGCTCCGGAGCCATTCATTCTCCCAGGGAAAGGGAGCAAAAATTCCCCAAAAATTCCAAGGCACCATGAGCAGCACCAGCATCAAAACCCCCGAAATTTTGCGGGAGCCACGATGGCAGCAGGACACGGCACTGAGCCGGAGAAATCCGGGGAGGAAAATCCCCTTGGAGCCCCCCAGGATTGCTGGGAATGAGGATCCCGAGCCGAGCAAGGGCTGCTCATTTCCACAGGGAAAAGGAGTGAAAATTCCTACAAATTCCAAGGCATCACCAGCACCAAACCTCCCCCCCCAAGCCCCAAATCCACAACCCCAGACCACGACACTGAACGAGCCGGGGAGGAAAATCCCTCTGGAGCCTGGGAATGAGAATCCCAGGAATGAGAACCATGAGCCATTCATTCTCCCAGGGAAAAGCAGCGACAATTCCCAAAAATTCCAAGGCACCACCAGCACCAAAACCCCCGAAATTCCGAGAGAGCCACGATGGCACCAGGACATGGCATTGAACCAGAGAAACCCGGGGAAGAAAATCCCTTTGGAGCCCCCCAGGATGGCTGGGAATGAGGCTCCGGAGCTGAGCAGGGGCTGTTCATTCCCTCAGGGAAGTGAACTGAATATTCCCAAAAATTCCAAGGCACCATGAGCAGCACCAGCACCACAGCCCCCGGAACTCCAAGCCCACAACCCCAGACCACGCCACCGAACCGAGCCAGGGAAGGAAAATCCCTTTGGAGCCCCGCAGGATTAGCGGGAATGAGAACCCTGAGCCGTCCATTCCCTGACGGAAAAGGAGTGAAAATTCCCAAAAATCCCGAGGCACCGCCAGCACCAAACCAAAACCCGAAACCCCAGACCCACAACCCCATTCCACGCCACCGCCCCAGCCCGATCCCCTCCAGCGCTGCACAACCACGCCGGAAAAAATCCACGGAAAAAAAACCCCAAAAAACCCTGGGGAAAAAAAAAAACAACCACAAAAAAAAAAAAAAAACGGAAAAAAGAGAAATCCTGGGAAAAACACGCCTGGAAAAGCGGATCCGGGCTTACCTTTGGCCCCGCGCAGGACGAAGCCGAAGCCCTCATGCTCCCGCTTCTGCAGCACGGCCGTCTTCTCCTCGATGATGTAGTCACTGGGCAGGAAAGAGCACAAGAGAATGATGCCAGGGTTAGAGCGCAGCACCATCGCTGCCAGCGCCGTGGCCGCTGCCACCAGCCGGGGGTGGCCCTGTCACCAGCCGGGGGTGGCCTTTGTCACCAGCCAGGGGTGGCCTCTGTCACTCTTCGCATCCAGCCTTTCATCTCCGCAGGGATCGCTGCTTCCCCTCCCCTTCTTTCTCTTTCTTTCTTTCTTTCTCTCTCTCTCTCTTTTTTTCCTTGGTTTTTTGGTTTTTTTTTTCTTTTTTTCCTCCTGGATTTTTTTTTTTTTTTTTTTTCGCCCAAAGTCACACCAAAAAGACGGAAGCGACTTTTGCCTCGGCGTGGAGGAGGAGGAGGAAAAGGAGGAAAAGGAGGAGGAGGAGGGAATTAAAAAAAAAAAAAAGAAGAAGCAGCAGAAGAAATCGTGGATGTTCCCTGCTGCCCACCGGGCCCCTCGCAGTCACCTGCAGAGGAATGCAGGGATACGGAGCCCTCGCAGGAATGCAGGGATAACGGAGCCCACGCAGGAATTTCGGGAATTTCGGGATCCGGAGCTTCGCCCGTCAAACGCGGAGCCCCATCGGGAATCGTCTCTTCCCACACTTGCCAAGCGCGTCTCCCGCGGGAATAAAAACCGGGATTCTTGGATGGAAGCGGCGCTGCCTCCTCGCCGCTGGCCGGGCAGGAGCGGGGCAGAGTTTAAATCCTCATCCCGGCGGATTTGATCCCAAAATTTCCCCCCCTCGGGCGTTGCTAAGTGACGGATTGCCAGGAGCCGGGGGGAAGGAGCATCCTTGGGAAAAGCCGGGAATGATCCAGCGATGGATGGAGGGAGGGATGGAGGGATGGAGCCCCCTCCCCAGATGGGCTCTAGGAGCGGCGGGAGGGGGCGGCGGCCGCAGGTCCCTCCCAGCGGAGCCGCAGGGGTGACATCAGAGCCGGGATAATCCGGGAGCGCCGGGAAGGAGCTTGGGAAGGAGCCGGGAAGTGGGAGCCAGAGCGGGAGGGAGCGAGGGGAGGGATGGGAACGGAGCTTGGGAGGGATGGGAACAATGGGAGGGATGGGGAGATGGAAAAGGTTTGGGAATATTGGGGAGGGATGGGAACAGATGGGAGGGATGGGAACAACGGGAGGGATGGGAACAATGGGAGGGATGGGGAGATGGAAAAGATTTGGGAATATAGGGGAGGCATGGGGAGGGATGGGAACAATGGGAGGGATGAGGAGGGATGGAGAGATGGAAAAGGATGGGAGGGATGGGAACAATGGGAGGGATGGGGGGATGGAGAAGGTTTGGGAATATTGGGGAGGGATTGGGAGGGATGGGAACAACGAGAGGGATGGAAAAGGTTTGGGAATATTGTGGAGGGATGGGAACGGATGGGAACAATGGGAGGGATGAGGAGGGATGGAGAGATGGAAAAGGATGGGAGGGATGGGAACAATGGGAGGAATGGGGAGATGGAGAAGGTTTGGGAATATTGGGGAGGGATGGGAGGGTTGGGAACAATGGGAGGGATGGGGAGATGGAAAAGGTTTGGAAATACTGGGGAGGGATGGGAACGGATGGGAGGGATGAGGAGGGATGGAGAGATGGAAAAGGATGGGAGGGATGGGAACAATGGGAGGGATGGAGAGATGGAAAAGGTTTGGGAATATTGGAGACAGATGGGGAACAATGGGAGGGGTGGGAATTATTTGGAATATTGGAGAGGGATGGGAAAGGACAGGAACAATGGGGAGGGGTGGAGAAGGATTGGGAATACTGGAGAGGGATAAGGAGGGATGGGGAACAATGGGAGGGATGGGGAACAATGGGAGGGATGGGAACCGATGGGAGGGATGGAGAGATGGAGAGATGGAAAAAGTTTGGGAATATTGGAGAGGGATGGGGAAGGATAGATGAGGAGGGATGGAGAAGAATTTGGAATATCAGAGAGGGATAAGGAGGGATGGGAACAGTGGGAGGAATGATTGGGAGGGATGGGAGAGATGAGGAGGGATGGAAAAGAATTGGGAATATGGGAGAGGGATGGGGAGAGATGGGGAACAATGGGAATGATTGGGAGGGATGGAGAGATGGGAACGGATGGGAGGGATGGGAACAATGGGAGGGACAGGAAAGGGTGAGGAATGTTGGGAAATGATTGGGAATCTTGGAAAGGGATGGGAACAATGGGAGGGGTGAGGAGGGATGGAGAGATGGGGAATGGTTGGGAATATTGGAGAGGGATGGGAGGGATGGGAGAGATGGGGAGGGATGGAAAAGGATTGGGAATATTGGAGAGGGATAAGGAGGGATGGGAGAGATGGGGAGTGACTGGGAACAACGGGAATGTTGGGGAGGGATTGGGAGAGATGGGAGCAATGGGATCAGTGGGAGCGCTGGGAATGCTGGGAAGTGTTGGGGAGTGATGGAAACAATGGGAATGATGGGGAATGTTGGGAACGACAGGAACGATGGGGAGTGTTGTAAACCATGGGAATGATGGGAGTGATGGGAATAATGGGGAACAATGGGAATGATGGGAGTGATGGGAGTGATAGGAAGAGATGGAAAATCATGGAAGTGTTTGGAAGGGATTGATGGGAGAGGTGGGGAGCACAGGAACAGTTGGAATTGGCAGGGGGAATTCCCCATGGATCCATTCCCAAGGCACAGGGAGGGACTGGAATTCCACTGGGGAATGAGGGGCGGGGCTGGGCCTGGCCGGCTCCTCCAGAGGGAAAACCTCAGATTCCCGGGAATACTGGGAGAGAATGGATCCCTGCAGGGAACACTGGGAATACCGGGAAGGAAAGGATCCCTGACAGGAAAACCTTGGATTTCCTGGATCACTGGGAGGGAATGGATTCCTGCCGGGAACACTTTGGGAATCCATTCCACAGGGAGACAGCTCCTAATCCCAGAGTGTTTTCCCGCTTCCCAACTCCTGGAATCATGACATGCACCCACTGTGGGCTGGTGGCTCCCCTGCTCTTGGGGTGGTGGGATGGGATTCATGGAATCATGGAAAAAGCTGGAAAAGCTCCGGGCTGGAGCAACGTCATTCCATGGAAATGGGAATGTGGAGGGAGGGAGGGAGGGAAGGAAGGAAAACTCTTCCTGGAAAGGTTTCCCTGGAATGCCACCGGGAGCATTCCCAAGCCTCTGGAACTGTCTGGGGGCAGCAGCTTTTGGGATCGGTTCCCGCGTTCAGGGAGTGTCAGGAATTCTGGGAATCATGGAAGGGTTTGGGGGGTGGGAAGGGACTCCAAGCTCCTGGAATTCCATCCCATTCCGGGATCCCGGGCTGCTCCAACCCGGCCTGGGAAGCTTCCAGGAATCCAGGGGAATCCATGATCCCATTCCTCAGACAAAACGGGTTGGAAAAGTCTCAGTTCCATGGAAAACTGGGAATTCGAGCCTGAGGACACCGGAGGGGCTCCGTGGAGCTGCTTTTCCCATTCTATGGGAAAGAGAGAGCAGGGCCAGATGGGATTTGGGAAGGAATTCCTGGCCGGGAGGGTGGGGAGGGGCTGGGATGGAATTCCAAGGGTCGGAATTGGGCGGGATTTCAGCTCCATTCCCACCCAACCCATTCCAGGATTCTCCCATGGAATTTCCATTTGCCTTCCCAGCCCTGGAGATGTCCAGGGAATTTCCGGAATTCCAGCTCCGGGTTGGGAATCAGGCCCAGCTTGGCCTCAGTGGCCTCGGAGGGCTTTTCCCACCTCAGGAATTCCATGGAATTCAGGATCTCTCCAGCAGCTTCAGCCGAACTCCAATTTTCCTTGAGGAATCCAAAAATTCCCAGGGGAGTGGAATCCCTCTCCAGCCACTCCAACATTCCAGCGTTTTCCTGGGAAGCTGGGACACCTTCCGATGGTTTTTCCCATGGGAATATCCAAGTAGATCCATGAAAACTGATTTTCCTTCCCAGTTTCCCCCGTTTTCCTTTAGAACCCCAGGACTGGGGTTGGAAAAGGGACTCAGGATCATTCCATGGGGCCGGGACAATTCCCGCTATCCCAGGCTGCCCCAGGGTTGTTTTCCCAACCTGGAATTCTTCCCGGCCTCTCCTGGCTGCCTTTTCCGGCTGCTCCCCAAACTTTGGGAATGCGGGCGGAGCGTTACCTCCACGGGATCGGCGTCACCGGGAATGTGGGCGGGATCCAGGTGTGGGATCCGAGCCCGGAGCCGTCACCGGAGCCTCGGGAAGCGTGGGAGCCCGGGATGAATCACGCTCCATTGATTCCTGCAGATTCCATGGATTCTAAAAGGAGCTGGAATTGCCGGGGGTGGTGCTGAGACCAACGCCCACCTTTAACTCCCGGTGTTCCGCAGGGACGGAGAATTCCTGGGATTCCGGCTCCCGTTCCAGGTTTTCCGCTCGGCCTCGGGCACCCAAGGGTGGAATGGCGGTGGCCTCTGCAGGAATTCCTGTTCCAATCCTTTTCCATGGGTTTTCCGTGGTTTTGCCTGATCCAAACCTGACCTGTAACTCCCAGCATTCCACAGGGACAGGGAACATTCCAGCTCCCATTCCAGCTCCCATTCCTGGGATTCCAGCTCCCATTCCAGGTTTTCTGCTCGGCCCCGGGCGCCAAAGGACAGGAGGGTGGTGGCCTTTCCAGGAATTCCTGTTCCAATCTTTTCCCTTTTTTTTTTTTTTTTCTTTCTTTCTTTCCCATAGTTCTCCTTGATCCAATGCCCACCTTTAACTCCCAGCATTCCACAGGGACAGGAAAAATTCCAGCTCCCATTCCCAATCCCATTCCCAGTCCCATTCCTGATCCTATTTCAGGCCCATTCCGGGTCCCATTCCAGGTCCCATTCCAGGTTTTCCACTCGGCCTCAGGCACCAAAGGGCGGGATTGGGATGGTTCTGGCCTCTCCTGGAATTCCTTTTCCAAACCTTTTCCCAATCTTTTTCCACATGTTTTCCATAGTCTTGCCTGATCCAAACCTGACCTTTAACTCCCGGCGTTCCGCAGGGACGGGGAAAATTCCAGGTCCTATTCCAGGTCCCATTCCGGGTCCCATTCCTGATCCAATTCCAGGTTTTCTGCTCAGCCTTGGGCACCAAAGGGTGGAATGGTGGAGGATTCTCCAGGAATTCCTTTTCCAAGCCTTTTCCATGGGTTTTCCATAGTTTTGCCTGATCCAAAGCCCATCTTTAATTCCCGGTGTTCCACAGGGACAGGGAGAATTCCAGATCCCATTCCTGGTCCCATTCCGGGTCCCATTCCAGGTGGAATTCCAATGAAAACTCAGCCCCTTTGGATGGGGGAATTCCAGCTTTGGGAAACACGGGAAGGAATTCCCAGATTTCCAGAGGGATGGGAGAAGAGGCAACAACACCATGGAAATCTCAGGAATTACAGGGAAATCCAAGGAAAACTTTTCTCAGTGGAAGCTCAGCTCCCTTTCCCTGTAGAATTCCCATTCTTGGAAACACGGGAAGGAATTCCCAGATTTCCCAGCTCCAGGAAAATTATTCTGTAATTCCCTAATCCCAACCTCCATTATTCCATAATCCCATCATTCCAACCGCCCTCATTCCACAATTTTCTGTCTCCACACCTTTTCCCAGCCTCGGCATTCCAGGGCCGAGAAATCCCCTTTTCCCCCCTCCATGTTTTCCATGTTTTCCACGTTTTCCCTGTTTTCTGGTGAAGTCCCTCTCCCTAATCCCCGACACAAATCCGGGATTGGCTCCTGCTCCCAATTTTTCCCCTTCCCAGCTGCTCCCAGCTTTAATACTCAAATTAATTTGGAGCCTCTTTAATCCCCCCCGCCTTTAATTCCGAGGGCAATTCCCACCGGGATTTCTCTCCCGGACAAAGCCGAGCTCAGATTCGTCTCCTCCAGGTAAATTTTTCTGTCCCGTTTTTCCCATTCCCAGATTTTGGGAATGACCAGAATTTTGGAAGCATCCATAACATCCCGGCTCTGGAGTGGCCCCTGCTCCTCCTTGGAGGGATTCCTGAATCCAAAGGAAATCTGGGAATGCTGGGAATCCCATCCTGGGAGACTTTTTCCATCTCCAATCCGGATTTACCCCGAAATTCCTGGGGATGTCCCATCATTCCAAAGCATTCCATGATCCCACAATTCCGTCATTCCCAACCATTCCACGGTCCCGCGGAATCCGCAATCCAGAATTTTGGGATTTTTCCCTTTCCCAGCAATTCCCCAAACTCCCCAGATTTTCTCTGGGAGCTTCTTCCTGGAATTCAAACAATTCCCAAGGGATTTCCTGGAGCGGGACCAATCCAAGCCCTCCCTGTGGATCCAACCCCACTCCAGGCTTTTCCCAAGGTTTTTTCCGGATCCGGTTCCTTAAATTTGTCTTAAATTTGCCTTGGGCCAAGGAATGCTGTGGATCCATGGAATTCTGGGAATCTTGGAGCTCATCCGCAACATTTTCCTGCTTTTTTGAGCCCCTTATCCCAAATTTAGTTCCCCTGAGCATTTCCAGCTCCAAGGAATTGGTGGAATTCTGGGGGGTCTTCCCAAGCTTTTTTCCATGCTTGATACGGCGCCTTGAATTCCCCTTCCTGCCCCACTCCTCCATTGGAATTCCCGGGAATCTTTTCCCAGTGAAAAATTCCCAGGAATTCCAACTCCTGGCCCAAGAGCTCCTCCTGCTGTTTCCCCAGGATGTGATTCCCGAAGGAAAATTCCTTTGCCTGCGATTCCCATGGATTCAATCCTGTCCTTTCTTCCTCTGAACCAATGGAATTTCACCTCATCCATGAATTCCCACTTTTTTCCCGCTCTTCCCACGATCCCAGCAGGGATTTTTCAGAGCTTCCCTCCATTTTTCCCTCATTTTTTTCCTCTTTCCCGGTTTTCCCCCACAGGAACAGCCCCAGAGCAGCAAATCCTGGGAATTTTAAGGATCCACCCAAATCCCACAAATTCCTCGGAGTCGGGAATGCTCCCGGAAGCAAAATTTGGGATAAGGAGCTCAAAAAAAAGCAGGAAAATGTTGTGGATGAGCTCCAAGATTCCCAGAATTCCACGGTTCTGCACAATTCCGTGGCTTCCAAGGAGAAAAACCCCTCCTCTGGCTCCGATGGATTTGGGAATTCTGAAACTTCCCTGGAAAAAGGGGAAGCGTCCCCATTCCAGAGGAAGCAGCTGCTCATCCCTCCGGGAATTCCAGAGCTCGGGGACATCCCCAAATCCAACCCTTCCCGTTCCCGATCCCAAATCCGCCAGGAGAAGCCACAGTCCAGGAATGTCCCCCTGCTGTCCCACCTGGGAACGCGCTCACATTCCCAAACTTTTCTGGAACCTTGGATTCTCCACTGGGACTGGAGACAAGAATGGGAAACACTCCCGGACTTTTCCAGGATGTTGGATTCTCCCCTGGGAAATGAGCTGGGAATGGAAAACATTCCCAAACTTTGGATTCTCCAACGGGACAGGAGCCAGGAAGGGGGAGCACATTCCCAAACTTTTCTGGAACCTTGGATCCTCCCATGGCACACGAGCTGGGAATGTTTCACATTCCCAAACTTCTCCACAACCTTGGATCATCCACTGGGATGTGTCAGGAATGGGAAACATTCCCAGAATTTTCCAGAACGTTGGATCCTCCCCTGGAATGTGAGCTGGGAATGTGAAACATTCCCAAATTTTTCCGGGACTTTGGATTCTCCACTGGGACATGAGCCAGGAATGGGGAAGCATTCCCAGACTTTGGATTCTCCAACGGGACAGGAGCCTGGAACGGCACAACACTCCCGGACTTTTCCAGGATGTTGGATTTTCCACCGGGAAACGAGGCAGGGATGGGAGCACATTCCCAAACTTCTCCAGAACCTCGGATCATCCATTGGGAAACGAGCTGGGAAAGGGAAACATTCCCAAACTTCTCCGGAATGCTGGATCCTCCACTGGGATAGGAGGTAGGAATGGGAAACATTCCCAGAATTCTCCAGAACTTTGGATTCTCCATTAGAACACGAGCCCGGAATGGGAGCCCATTCCCAAACTTCTCCGGAACCTTGGATCCTTCCCTGGAACAGGAGCCGGGAATGGGAGCACATTCCCAAACTCTTCCAGAATGTTGGATCATCCGTTGGAATACGAGCCAGGAATGCAGCCACGTTCCCAGAATTCCCCAAAACCTTGGATCCTGCCCAGGGACCTCCCCCCCTCTGGAATTCCTCCCACCGCCCAAAACTCCTGGAAAAATCCCCTTCCCGTGGAATTCCAAACCTCCGTGAGGAAAAGGGCGGGGTTTTTTCCATGGAAACGGGAATTCCCGGGATTCCCGGGAGCGGCTCCTTACCTGTGGGAGGTGAAGTTGTCGTAGGACCCGACGGTGTAGTGCCGGAAAAGCCGCTTGGTCCGGTCTTCCCTGGTTTCTGTGGGAAAAATCCACATCCCAAATTATTCCCGGCTTTTCCCGCCCTCCCCAGTGGATCCACAAAGCTCAGGAATGAATTCCATTCCAGGCGGGAATTTCTCCGTGGATGAGAGGCCCACGTGTGGCCGAGGAATTCCTGGGAATGTTGGAGCCGTTCCCGGAAATCATCCAGGGGGAAATTCCAGCAAAATTCCTGGGTGGAATGACAGAGGAGACTCAACCCTATGGAAACCCCAAATCCCACATTCCTGCCCCTCTTCCTTCCTTTTCCAGTGTTGGAATGGATGGGAAATGCTGGGAATTCTGTGCTGTCCTGGAGGTCACCAGATCTCTGGGAATGCTGGAATTCTGAGGAAAACTGGGAATGAGGGAGAGAATCCCAAGGGAGCAGCCACATTCCCGCCCTGCTTCCACGCTTTTCCCACCTGGGAATGGATGGGAAGAAATGGGAATGATCCCTCTGGAGTTTCCCAGCCCTTTTCCCTGGATTAGCCTGGGGAAATCTTCACCGCTCCAAGGGGCTCCTGATTCCAGGGGGAAATTCCAAGGAAATGAAGAAGCCTGGGAAGCTCCTAGGTAACGGCAGCACAAGGAATTAAAACAGGGAATTCTCTGCTTGGATCAGGATGGGAAAATCCTCACGGGTCTGAGGGGTCTCTGATCCCAGAGGGAAATTCCAAGGAGAAGGAAAAGCTCGGGAAGCTCCCGCTCGGCACCAGGAGACGGCAGCAGGGAGCAGCTGTGGAGCCGATCCAGGAATGAATCCCAAGGGAAGGGAGAAGGAAAGGAAGGGAGAAGGAAAGGAAAGGAAAGGAAAGGAAAGGAAAGGAAAGGAAAGGAAAGGAAAGGAAAGGAAAGGAAAGGAAAGGAAAGGAAAGGAAAGGAAAGGAAAGGAAAGGAAAGGAAAGGAAAGGAAAGGAAAAAGGAAAGGAAAAAGGAAAAAGGAAAAAGGAAAAAGGAAAAAGGAAAGGAAATTCCCAGCAGATCCTGAATTTCCAGACCTCGAATTCCCAGCAGATCCCGACAGCTCCATGAGCTGATCCATCCAGCCCTGGCCTTTCCCAGCACCTCCCATTCCACCAGGAATTCAGGAATTCCCTCGTCCTGCCCCCTTCTCCTGCCATCCCAGCCCTTCGGAATTCCCGATCCCCCTCATCCCTTCTCCTCATCCCTCCGGACATTCTCCCTGATCCCCAGCCCCTCCCGGATCCCATTCCCGAGGAAAAGCCGGGATTTATGGGCTGTCCACGGCCCAGCGGCTCCGCTCCCTTCCCGGCTCCCAAAAATAGCCGCGCTTTTAATGGAGCCGTCACGGAGCCTCCGGAGCTGATGGATGGATCCGGGAGCAGCCGGGATCCGCAGGGACACGGAGCGGCTGAAATTAACGGGAATGAGCCCGAGGAGACCGGGATGGGATCCAGGAGATGGGATCCATGGGATGGATGGGATTTATGGGATCCGTGGGATGGGATGGAATGAGATCCGTGGGATGGGATTTATGGGATCCAGGGGATGGGATCCATGGAATGGGATGGAATGGGATCCATGGGATGGGATGGAATGAGATCCATGGGACGGGATCTATGGGACAGGATCCATGGGACGGGATCCATGGGATGGGATCCATGGGATGGGATGGGACAGGATCCATGGGATGGGATCCATGGGACGGGATGGAATCTGGGATAGCGGAAGGTTTCCACAGGGAATGGGATCAGGATGGGCTTTAAAGCCCTTCCCAACCTAAACATTCCTCGAATCCATGACCAAAATCCTTGGCAATTCAGGCCCAGAATAAATCTGGGATGTGCTTGGATCTGCCAAGGGAGGGTGCAGAAATTTGGGAAAAGCCCGGATTTCGGCATCCTGATTAAATCAGTGGGAAAGGATGAGCCTGCTTTTTTCTGGGATAATGGACAGCTGGAAAATCATCGGGAAGGACTCAGTGATTGGAGAAGGGATGGGATGGGATTTATGGGATATGGATGGCATGGAATTCCATAGGATGCCCTTCCAGCGTGAATCTGGGAACAGGGAATGCTGGGGAAAAGCTGGAAAACCAACCAGGAATGCCTCATCCTCTTTTTTTTTTCCCGGGAATCAATCCTGGGTTGCAAATAAGTTGGGAAAAAAATCCCATTCGGAATGTGGGGAGATCCCTTTTCCTCCTGTCTGGAATTCTGGTTCCACTGAGAGTTTGGAGTTTGATGAATTCCATTTAAAGGGAAGATTCCTGATCCTTGAATTCTTGGGGAATGGGATTTTTCCTTCATTTATTTTGGACACAGGCAGGGAATTGTGGAATCCCAGAATTCCAGAGGTTGGGAAAGAATTCCAAGGACACGTAGTCTAAACTCGGCCCAATCCTAGTGGAATTCCAGGAATTCCTTGGACACCTCCAGGGATGGCCACTCCAAACCTCCCTGGGCAGCCCCTGCCAAGGCCTGAGCCCTTTCCATGGGGAAATTCCCAAAAAATCCAATCCCAACTTCTCCTGGCCCAGCCTGAGGCAATTCCCTCTTTTCCTATCCCTTTTCCCTGGGAGCAGATCCCAATCCTGCCTCGGATCCTGGCAGGAAGTTGGGAAAAGGGATGAAACCCGCCCAGATCCTCCTTTTTCCAGGCATGGAAAACTCCCCCTCAGCGGAACAGGAATTCCTTTGGAATTACGGAATTCCCGTCAGAGCTGGGGCAGTTCCAGCCGATTCTGTGGATCATCCTGGATCTTCCTCTTTTCCAGGCAGGACAATCCCAGTTTTCCCAGCTTTTCCTCTGCTCCTATCCCAACCAATACCAAACTCTCCATTCCCTGCAGAAGATCCCAACAATGAATCCATGATTGGAACTCATCCCTTGGGATACAATTCCCACAATTCCCTGGAATTTGGAACCATTCCCTGTCTCCTGTCCCTCCATCCCTTAGAAATATTCCTGATATTCCCTGATATTTTCCTCTTTTCCACGGCCACTTCAGGCTCTGGATGCCACAGTTGGATCATCCTGGATTTTTCCTCTTTTCCAGGCTGACCGATCCCAGTTTTCCCAGGTTTTTCTTCTGCTCCCACCCCTCCATCATCCCAAACTCTCCATTCCCTGATGGTGAATCCATGATTGGAATTCATCCCTTGGGATACGAATCCCACAGTTCCCCTCCCCCCGCCCCGCTATGAAGGAGCGCTCTGCTGATTCCGTTGGGAATTCCGCCAGAATTCCAGGATACTGACCTCCAGCTACGCAATCCAAAATTTTCCCAGTTTTCCATCTGCTCCCATCCCAAACAATCCCAACCTCTCCATTCCCTGATGATGGATCCGTGATTGGAATTCATCCCTTGGGATACGAATCCCACAATTCCCCTTCCCCCCGCACCTCACCGAAGGAGCGCTCTGCTGATTCCATCGAGAATTGTGTTTGGAATTCCGGGACACCCCGGACCTTCTCCGATTGACCAGGCCAAATTTTCCCAGTTTTCCGTCTGCTCCCGTCCCGACCAACCCCAACCCTTCCATTCCCTGATGATGGATCCGTGGCCAGAGCAGATCCCTCGGGATACAAATCCCCGCGACCCCCACCCCGCCGGAGGAGCGCTCTGGCGGTTCCGTGCGGAATTCCGGCCGGGAATTCCGGGAGACACCGACCTTGCCTGGAGTCGTACTGGCGCATCTGCACCTCCTCCACGCATTCCGCCGGGAACCAGCCGCTCCTGCCCTTCACGGAGCCTTCCCAGAATCCGCCCTCGCCGATGCTCAGCACTGCGGAAAACAGGGATCGGGAGTCAGGGGGGGGTATCCCGGGAAAAGGGGGGGCTCGGGATGGAGGAGGCGCCGCCGGAATCCGGGAGGCAAAGCTGGAGGGAATCTGAGGAATGTGGAGCTTTCTGTGGGTTTAGTTCCTTCGGGAAAATCTGGAATTGCTGGGTTTTCCCACTATGGATGTCAAAATTCCCATAATTTTCCCGCTCTGAATCCCCGAATTTTCCCACTCCAGACGCATACATTTCCAAATTCCTGATTTTTCTCACTCTGGATGCCACATTCCCAACTTTTCCCAGTCTGGATCCCCAAATTACCAAACTGTCCCACTCGTGACCAAATCCCAAATTTTCCCACTCTGGATACCCAATTCCTGATTTTTCACACTCCGGACACCCAAATTCCCAAATTGTCCCACCCTGGACACCCAAAGGACCAAATTTTCCCTCTCTGGATGCTAGAATTCCCAAAGAGTCCCACTCTAAATGCCTTAATTCCAAATTTTCTCAGTCTGGATGCCTGAATTTTCCCACTCTGGATGTCCGAATTCCCGAACTGTGCCACTCCGGATCCCCAGATCCCAGCAGCACATTCCTGGTGTTCCCCAGGTGCGAATTCTCTCAGGAGTGTCCAGATCCCAGAATTCCAGAGGCTGGAAAAGCCCTCCCAGATCACTGAGTCCAGACTGATCCCAGAGCCCTGAGTGCCACCTCCAGGAATTCCTTGGACACCTCCAGGGATGGGGATTCCAAACCTCCCCGGGCAGCCCCCGCCAAGGCCTGAGCCCTTTCCATGGAAAATTATCCCAAAAATCCAACCTGGCCCTCCCCTGGCCCAGGCTGAGGCCGCTCCCTCTTTTCCTGGGGCTCATTCCTTGGAGCAGGTCCCGATCCAAAGGCTGAAGTTGGGTGGATCCCAAACTTCTGCTGATTTTATGGAATTCTGGAATGGTTTGGGTGCGAAGGGACCTCAAATCCCACCTCGTTCCAAGGGCAGGGAAAGCTCCCATGATCCCAGGGGGCTCCAAGCCTTGGATGCTTCCAGGGATCCAGGAGCTGGAGCCAGGCTGGGAGAGCTGGGAATGCTCCCCTGGAGAAGGGAGGGATCCAGGGAGAGCTTCCAGCACATTCCAGGGGCTCCAGGAGAGCTGCAGAGGGGCTGGGGCCAAGGCCTGCAGGGACAGCACCCAGGGAATGGCTCCCAGTGCCAGAGGGCAGCCAGGGATGGGATCTTGGCAATGAGGAATTCCTGGCTGGGCTGGGATTGCCAGAGCAGCTGGGGCTGCCCCTGCATCCCTGGCGGTGCCCAAGGAAGGATTGGAGCAGCCGGGGATGGTGGGAATTTCCCTGCCCTTGGAATGGGATTTAAGGTCCCTTCCCAGCAAACCATCCCAGGGTTTCGTAAAAAGAAAAAACCCCTGGAATTCCTCCGGGATTTGCTGCCCCATTCTCGCGTTTCTCCTGACCCTTCCCAGCTTTATCCCAGCTCCAATTCCCGCGCATTCATCAGAGCTAATCCCAAATTTCTTCAGGCATCCGGAAATCCAGCCCTGCTCCATCCATCCCAAAGAATTCCCAGAAGGATCCAGGAATTAAACCCTGCCTGGAGGCATCCAAGGAAAAACTAATCCAAGGAAAAGCCAAACAGCAAAATCCCTTCAGGCTCCTCCAGGGTTTTTTTTGGGATGCAAATTCTCCATCTCTCCAAAGGTTCTGGTGCTGTCAGGCCTTGGAATGATCCCAAATCTTGGATTTTGCTCAATTCCCACTGCTCTGCTCCCAACAGTTACCCCTGGAAAATTCCCGCTTTGGAGCCCTTTGGAATTCTGGCCTCCCAGAAAAGAATTCTGGGATTTGGGGCTTCGCTCCAAATCTCCCTGGGCAGCCCCTTCCAAAGCCTGACCCCCTTTCCCATGGAAAAATATTCCCAAAATCCAACCAGAATCTCCCCTCCAGGCCGTTCCCTCTTTTCCCATCTTTCATTCCCTGGATTCTTCTTCCCTCCCGCAGCCATTCCCAATTTTCGCTCCTCTCTTCCAACGCTCCCCATTCTCATCCCGCAGGCCCTGGACCAGCCTGGAATTCCAGCAGGGATTTCCGCAGGGAATCAGAGTTCTGTGTTTGGAATGAGGGGTGGGAATGTATCCGATGGATCTGGGAATCAGCACCGGGAATGGATCTGGATGGATCCAATGGATCCGGGAATCAGCACCAGGAGCCGGAATGGCCCTGGATGGATCTGGGAATCAGCACCAAGAATTCATCCAGATGGATTCGATGGATCTGGGAATCAGCCACTGGAATGGCTCCGGATGGATCCAATGGATCCAGGAATCGGCACTGGGAATAGATCCAGATGGATCTGGGAATCAGCACTGGGAATGGCTTTGGGTGGATCTGAGGGATCAGCACAAGGAATGGCTCTGGATGGATCCGATGGATCCAGGAATCAGCACTGGGAATCAGCACCGGAAGCTAGAACAGCTCCGGATGGATCCGGGAATCAGCACCGGGAGCTGTTCCTGCTCTGGGTGGATCCGGGAATCAGCACTGGGAATGGTTCTGGATGGATGCAGGAATCATCCCCGGAGCCGTTCCCGCTCCGCCGGCTCCAGCTGCGGAGCTGATTTGGGAACAGATCCGGCCTTGATTCCCGTCATTATCCCGTCCTTCCGGCTCTAATCAAGCATTCCTTGGAAAAAATAGCGGCAATCAAAGGGAACGGGAAAGGGAGGGAACGGATGGAGCCGGGAAAATGTTCCTGAGGAATTTTCGGCCTCAGCAGAATTTCGGGACTGGGGGGCAGGAAGGAGCTTGGGAATGGGATTTGCTGATCCAAAGGTTTCGGATCCTTCCCGTGATCCAGGATTTCCTCTCCCTTTCTCATTCCCATTTTCCTTCCCTATTCCTGAGGACCTGGATCCCACACACACAGAGATTCCCACAGTGGGAATATCGGGGTTTTCTATGGGCTGGAATTCCAGGATTTCCCCCCCCCAGAATTCCCAGTCAAACCTTCCCAGAGCTGATCCCGCCTGGAAAACTGGGATGAATCCTGGCACAATTCATCTTTCCCACATTCCCAGTCTGGCATTCCCAGCACTTTTCCTTTATCCAAGGAATTCCTGGCAGCTCCAGTGGGGTGGGCACCACAGGAGCAGAATTCCCAAGGGAAAGTGGCCCTGGAATGGCCCTTAAAGATAAAAGGCGGGAATATTTGGAATATTTACAAGGGCCCCATTCCCAAAACCTGGGATCAATCCCATCCAGATCCCCCGGGATCCAGGGAATTCCAGCTCCTGGCAAAGCCATGGGATAGGGAAAGCTGTTCCCGAATCCCATGGATCCCAGATTCGTCAGGGAGCCAATTCCAGGATGTTGGGAATACAGGGAGGATCCCGGAGGGATCGGGGAGATCCAAAGGCACCTGGATTCAGCAGATTCTCAGGAAATTCCCAAGCATGGATATCCCTCAAATCCCAGCTGGCAAAGGCCAGAGGTCAGAAAATCCTGGAATGGCTGGAGCTGGAAAGGATCCAAAAGGATCAAAGCCAGGAGGGATTGTGCTGGAATGTTCCTTTTCCTGCTATTCCCTCTTTTCCATAACCCAGGAATGACAATGGGATCATCCCGGGGAACAAAAGGAGGGAAAACAAAATAAAAAAAAAAGACTGAGCACATTCCATAGGAAAACCAGGGAGAAATTCCCTTTTCCTGCAATCTCCCGGCACTGGGAGAGCAGCGGGATCCTGGCATTGCTGGATCTGGACCAGCAAATCCAGGGAATTCTGAGGGGCTGAGGGGTCCAGGAGGGAAAAGCGGGAATGAGGCGCCAATCCCAACAGGAAATCCAGGGAAAAGCCCATTTCCAGCTGGAAACAGAAATTCCCGAGCCTCGGGAATGCTGGAGCACAGAATGTCCTCCAATCCCTGCTCCAAGCCAGGAAAGAGCCAAAATGTGGGAAAAGCAGCGGGATTCCTGGGACTGCCCCTGGGAAAGGGATCCTGGAATGGTTTGGGTGGGAATGGAGCAGAAATCCCATCGAATTCCAAGGGCAGGGAAATTCCCACCATCCCAGGCTGCTCCAGCCCCAGTGTCCAGCCTGGCCTGGGGCACTGCCAGGGATGCAGGGGCAGCCCCAGCTGCTCTGGCAATCCCAGCCCAGCCAGGAATTCCTCATTGCCAAGATCCCATCCCTGGCTGTCCTCTGGCACTGGGAGCCATTCCCTGGGTGCTGTCCCTGCAGGCCTTGGCCCCAGCCCCTCTGCAGCTCTCCCGGAGCCCCTGGAATGTGCTGGAAGCTCTCCCTGGAGCCTCCCCATTCCCAGATTTTCCCAGCCTGGCTCCAGCTCCTTCTCCCAGTGTTTATTCCTCAGATGTTTCCCAGGCTTTTCCAGGAGCTTTCCTGGCTCAGCATTCCCGAGCTCCGGAGAGGAGGGAAGAGCAGCCGGAGCCGTCTCACACCCGTGCCCACGGAAAACATGGATGGGAAAGGAGTCAGGGATCCAAGGAAACCCGGCCCGGCTGCCAGGCTGCTCCAAGCTTTTCCCAGGAAGAGGAGGAGGAGGAGCCCCGGGAGTTCAGGGAATCCCTTTGGAACCCACAGGAATCCTCTTCCCGCTGAAAAGCCAGGATGTGTTTGAGGGATTAGCGCCATTCCAGAGGCGGAAATTCCTTGGATAATCCGGCTTGGGAAACGTCTTGGATGTTATTCAAGTCTGAGGGGATTTTCTTGATTCCCACCCGAACTCCAGGAAAAAACTGGGATCAGCCCTGTAAGCAGGGATTCAGGAACATTTGGGGATCACTCCCTGGTGGAATTCCCAGCTGGAAAACAGTGGGATTTGGGAATTCCCCATCCTGAAAAATCCCAGGGAGACAGAGTCCTCAGCGTCCTTAGAGAAGGAATTCCTGGAATTCCTACCCCAAGAGCAGCTCCTGGCAGGATGAGGAGCTCCATGGGAAGCCCTGGGAATGCTGGATCCTGGCCAGAATTCCCAGAGAATCCGGCAGGAGAGCCCTGGAAATGTCAGGGATTGGGATGGGTCCATCCCGCTTGGAATGTGGCACAAAGGGCAGAACCATCCCAAAAACCCATGGAAAACCTGGATCCACATCACTCAAAAATCCTGGAAAACCTGGATCCACATGCCTAAAAACTCACTGAAAACCTGGATCCACATTCCCCAAAACTCATGGAAAACCCCCAGTTTCCCAGGGAATATTCCTGGATTTTTCCTTATTTTTCATTTTCATGCACCAGGAGATGGAAAAATTCCATCTCCAAGCTTTTCTATGGGAATGCTGACACTGGATTCCCACTGGATCATTTGGGATAGTTCTGATTTCCGTGGATTAATCTGAACTCCAGGAAAACGTTACGGATCCCACTTGGAATTGGCAGCTCCAAGCGGATCCTGGTGGAAAACAGGGAGGAGGATGATGACGTCACCTTTTCCTTAAAAACCTGTGGACGTTTTGCTCCTGGAGGTTTCATTTTCCCATGGAAATTCCAGGATTTCTGAGCAGCCTCTGCAGTTGGAGCAGAGCATGACACGGCACTTCCCAGCCCTTGGAAAAATCCAGGATTAAACCCCGAAATCCTGGAATTCCCGACCTTGGAAAAGCCCTCCTGGGTTATCCATTCGCACCTTATCCCCAGCTCAACATCCAGGAATTCCTTGGAATTCCTCCAGGAATGGTGACTCCAAACCTCCCTGGGCAAGGCCTGACCCCCCTTTCCATGGAAAAATTCCCAAATATCCAAACTGAGCCTCCCTTGGCCCAGCCTGAGGCCATTCCATGTTTTCCCATCCCCTGTTCCCTTAGGAATTCTGTGGCACCTGGAGTTCCCAACTCCAATGGCATTCCTGGGCTTAATCCGTGTGAATTGGAGGGAAAAAATTCCATTTTCCTGATGGGAACAGCAACTCCCAGGTTTAAATCCAGCTGATCCCAATTCCAGTTGGATGGGATTTTCCTGGGAATGGGAATCCACCTGGAGCCAGCAGCAAACAGCAGGGAAAGAGCGTTTTCCATGGGGTTTTCCATGGATTCGGCAGCAGAGGAGTGACGGGAGCACATGGAAACCTTGGGATGTCCAAGGGAATTTTTTTGGGACCAGCTCCAGCCCCCATTGGATGCTTTCCAATCCCCCCATCCCTGGATCGGGGATCAGATTTCCAGGATCGCCAGGAGGGGGTGGATATTCCTGGCATCGGAAATTCCAAAGCCATTTCGAGAGCACCGGGAATTGTGCCCCAACATCCCAAATCCCTGAGCAGCAGGAATCCCCATGGAATTCCTCCTTCAGAATTCCCAATCCACAATTCCCCCCACCAGTTCCTCCCCCACAGCTCCCATTCCAGAATATTCCCAGAAGGCGACTCCCAGTTTGGGTTTTCTGGGAATTTCAGGACACACGAGGAAAGGGAAACTTTGGGAAGTGCAGGAAAACCGGGATGGGAGAGGAAGATCCCTCTGCCCCCCCAGCCCCGATCCCATCTGGAATAAACAGCAGGAGTGGAGGGAAAACCGGGAAAAGCCGAGCTCCAAAAATCCTGGAAAACTCCCCACACTTGGAGGCCACAGCGAGGAAAAAATGTGGGAAAAAGGATAAAGCTGGGAAGGGGAAAAAAAAATCCCAAGGAAAAATTCCATAGTTACCTACTTCACGGAGCTGCTGGTCTGGAGCATGGATGGGAATGGAAAAGAGAAAAAAAAACCATGGAAAAGAGAAAAAAAAAACATGGAAAAGAGAGAAAAAAAACCCATGGAAAATGTGCAGAGGCACAAGCAGAACAACGTGGAAATGAAACGTGGGAATGGTCTCCAGCTAAATCCCTGGAATTATGGCCTGGAATGTCATCCAGGGACGTGTGGACTCCTCAGCCAGGCCAGAACATGGACAATCCCAAAAAACCCAACCAAGGATCCCAAATCTGGTTGGTATTCCAGGTCAGGACTGTGGAAAATCCCTAAATCCCAACGCAAGATCACAAGTTTTGGTGGAATTCCAGGTCAGGAGCACAGACAGCTCCCAACAAAAGAAATCCCAGCAAAAGATCCCAGGTTTGGTTGGAATTCCAGGTCGGACCATGGGCATATCCTCCAATCCCAACCCAAGACTCCAAACCTGGGTGGAATTCCAGGTCAGAGCACGGAGAGCCCCGGAAAACCCAACCCTGGATCCCAAATCGGGTTGGACACCCAGGCTGAGACCATGGATGCGCATCCAATCCCAAAAAAGGCCCCAAATTTCCTTGGAATTCCAGGTCGGACCATGGAGGACCCCTCCAATCCCAAAAAAAAGGCCCCAAATTTCCTTGGAATTCCAGGTCGGATCACAGAGAACCTCTCCAAACCCAAAAAAAAACCCCAAATCAGGTTGGACACCCCGGTTAGACCATGGACATTCCCAAAAAACCCTCCCAAATTTCCTTGGAATCCCAGGTCAGACCACGGACAAGCCCTCCAATCCCCGAAAAGATCCCAAATCCGTCTGGAATTCCAGAGCAGGCCACGGACACCCCCTCCAACCCCAAATTTGGTCGAACCCCAAATCCAAGCCCGAACCCCCCCGCTTTGAACCCAGGATCCCAAACAGGGCCGAGATTCCGGACAAGATCCCAGGGAAGCCGATCCAGGAAAACCCAACGGCGCCACGGCCGCTCTTCCCACCTCCCCGAATTCCCGGCTTTTCCCAGCCCGGAACATTCCGTCATTTCCATTCCCAGGGGAACTCAATTCCCTCTGGAATTTTCCCGCCTATTTTGGGTCACGCTGGAAAACTGGGACAGCTCCGAGGTCACCGGGATGCGGAGTGGAATTAATGAGGAATTTTCTAATTTTGGGATGGGAATCGGGGCCGGCCGCCAGCTCAGCGCGCGGCGGAATATTCCTGACGGGAATATCTCCCGGGTTTCTTCAATTCCACGGAAAACCAAGGCACTTCCCAAATTCCAGCTGGGAATTTGGGGTCACTTGGAGCCCCGCGTTTAAGGGTTGGAATTCCAGGTGGGAATAACAATTCCCAGGATTGTCTGGAGCCAAGGAGGGAGCAAATCCATCTGGAATTCCCAGGAAAATCCTGAAATTATTCCCAAAAAACCAATGGGATTTCCATTCTTGAGGCGCTACCCTGTTTTTTCTAGGAATATCCCATAATTTAGGGATCCCCAATGGAATTCCCATGGGAAGGGGGAAGCACAAGGAGACTTTTCCAGAGGATGGAGAAAAGCAACATTCCAGGACTAAATTCTGGAATTCAAATGCAGGAAAAGCTCCAGGAAACACAGGAACACCAAAATGAATCCTTAACATTATTCCTTAAAACGTTAAAGAGAGGGAATTTTGTTTCTTTTGGAAAATTCCGGGAATTTCCCCACTAAATTTAAGATTTCTGTGTCCGAAGATTTTTTCCTACCAGGAGCACTTCCCGCTCCAGCCACTGATTCCCCAAAAAGATCCATGAAATTATCCCAGGGATCTGAAAAGCCTCGGCCTGGAGAACTGGATTTATAACGGAGGCTCTTCCCGAGAATTCCAGGAAAAATCCTTTTTTAAAATCTGGAATTCCCAGAATTCCAGCTTTGGGAATGAACTCAGGGAAGGGTTTTGGTGCCAAGGCAGAGTTTTCCAGCTCATTCAAGTGGGGAAATCGATCCCATTCCAGAGGTTCCGCTCTCCCTTTTTTCCAAAGGAAAAGATCCATGCAAAACCAAGATCTAGGGAAAATCCATCGGGATCAACCTGGAAATCAGAGTAACACCTTGGGAACTCCTGTGCCAATCAATCCCAAAAGAATTTTCATGGATTTGGATCCAGCTCCAGAGTTGAGCCCACAAATCCCAGCCCAGGCTTGGGATACTGGGGGGAAAAAAAGCAGGAATTGTGGGAATTCTGTCCCAAAAAACAGATGGAAAAAAAGTAGGAAATGTGAAATTGTGTCCCAAAAAACAGAGAGAAAAAAGCAGGAATTGTGGGAATTCTCTCCCAAAAATCCGAGTTTTTGATGGGATCTCCCTGTCTTACCACCAAGGATTTTTCCAGGGATAACTGATGAGAGTTCCCAACGTTCTCCCAGATTCCAGGAACGAATGTCATTTTTATGGGAATTTTCTAGAATAACCCAGCCTCATCCTGGATATTTCCATGATTTTCCAATGGATTTCCATCCACACATTTGGAAAACCTCCCTTTTTGGGAATTTCAGAAACTCTGGGGTGACTCCAATGGACCCTGACCAAGGAACACCGTGGGAATTCTTGGTCTCCTCAAATAAGGAAGAAATTCCATTAAAAACAGGGAGGCGGGGAATAAAAAACCCGGGAATTGTCCTGTCCAGCTTCCCTGCAGATACGGAAATTTGGGAAGAGGGATCTTCCCTGGCAAAAATCGATGCTGAAGGAAAAGCAAAGCACGGGAAAAGTTGGGAATTTTTGAATCCCGAGCAAGATCCCCCCACTTGGATGGGAGGTGGAGCCAAGAATTCCTGGGATTCTGGAACGGTTTGGGTGGGAAGGATCTTTGGGATCATCCCATTCCAATTCCCACATTCCCAGGTTGCTCCAAACCAGCCTTGGATGACTCCAGGGATGGAGCAGCCACAATTCCGACTCCTTTTCCAACAAAATCCCAAAAATCCTGAGGCCATCCCACCAAGCCATCCCTAAATCCTGATTTTTTTTTGTTTCCCCCAATATCCAGGAGAGAATTTTTCCTTGGAGTTCCAGTCAGGAAATTTGGACTTGGGGAAGTTCAAAGTGGGGTGGCTCCAAAAATTCCACAAAACTTTTCCTGGTGACCTGAAATCCTGAAAATCCCAATGGAAAAATCCCGGCCTGACCTGAAATGAAGGAATATAACCTGGGAAAAAGCGGGATTTGGGACAGATGGCATTCCCGAGGGCTCGGATGATTTTCCAGCTGGGAACCAGCTGCATCCTGGCTTCTTCCCAACCTTTCCCAAACGACCTTCCCAGAGGGAAAACCAGGAGCAGCAGGAGAAATTCCTGACCTTGGGATGAAGGAAAAACTTCCCAGGAATTCCGAGCCCTGGAGAAGCCACGGGAAGGAGCTGATCCTGGGAAATGTGGTGAAAAATGGGAATATGGGATTGGGAATTATCCCGGGAAGGACGCGGAGCTGTTGGAGCAAATCCAGGGGAGGCACCGGGAGGATTCAAGGGATGGAGCTGGGAGGAAAAGCTGGGAAAATTGGGAATGTTCTCCTGGAGAAGGGAAGGCTCCAGGGAGGGCTTCCAGCACATTCCAGGGCCTGAAGGGGCTCCAGGAGAGCTGAAATGTGGGAAAGGAATGGAAGGGTGGGACACAGGGAATGGCTTCCCACTGGGAAAGGGAGATTGGGGTGGGATCTTGGGAATGAGGAATTCCTGGCTGGGCTGGAATTCCCAGAGCAGCTGGGGCTGCCCCTGCATCCCTGGAATGTCCAAGGAAAGGCTGGAGCAGCCTGGGATGGTGGAAATTTCCCTGCCCTTGGAATGGGATGGGAATGATCTCACGGGTAGGGATGAGATCCATCATCCCACAAATCATTCCAGGATCCTGTGCATTCCCAGGCTGGATTCCCATGGCTGGATTTCCTGAAATTCCAGCTCCCCATCCTCATCCAGCAATCCCTTTCCATTCCCAAACCTTTTCCCATCCTTCCAGCTCCATTCCCAACATTCCCGTTCCCAGGAATCGCCACCATCCCTGCCCCCGCGTCATTCCAGAACCCTGGAGAGCTCCCTCGGCCGGAATTCCTCCCATTCCAGCCTCTCCCGACATTCCCGGCCACCCCCCGAGCTCAGGGATTGTCCCGAATCCATGGAACATGACAAAGCAGCGCCGTATCCGGAGCTGCCAAGATTCCCAAAAAAAAAAAATCCACGGATCAGCCTCTCCTGGAGGAATTCCATGAGGGAAGGGATCGATTTTGAGCCCCTCATCCTCCCGAACTCCGGGAATATCCAGCGGGAAGCGGTTCCCGCTCCCAGGGGTCACTCCACGTCCTCCTCCTCCCTCTTCCCACGGGTTGTTTTTCCCTGGAGATCACACGCCAGGAATTTTGGGATGGAGAAGCGAATCCCAAGGATTTTGTGGCAGCGACTCCAGGACCACCCACTCCACGGCAGCACGAGGAAAAACAGGGAAAAGGGAGGCGGCGGGGGGGGAAACATCGGGAAAAGCATTTCACATCCCAGGAATCCTTCCCGGATCCTGGAATTCCACACCTGCGTCCCAGGAATGCCGGAACCCCACGTGAAACTCACGGAATTCCAAGGAATCCACAGGAATTCCTCAGCACAGCCGCCCCCTCCCCTTCCCAGCCGGCTCCCGCTCTCCCCAGGGAAAACAAATCCATGGGAAGGGCAGCGGGAATGTGGGAGCCGCAATTCCAAGCTGGGAATATTCCCGGTCTCCCTCTCCCGTCATTCCAGAGGCTCCGGCCCCGCGTCGTGCCAGGAATCCGCATAAAAATCGCGGAGGAGGGAGAGGAGGAGAAGCTCCCGAAACTTTCCGGAGGGGGGGAAAAACTCTGGAATTCTCCGGCTGGCAGGGAATTCCCTTCCTCGGGAAGCTGGCAGCTGGAATTCCGAGCTTCCAGCAGAATTCCCAGCCCAACCCCACGGCAGCGCTGCCGTTATCCAGGAAAATCCCCCTGGCTTTATCCATGAGAATCCCCCCGGTTTTATCCATGAAAATTTCCTTGTCATTATCCATGGATTTTTTTTTTCCCCTGCCGTTATCCATGAATTTTTTTTCCCTGGCGTTATCCATGAGAATTTCCCGGCTCCCGCTGCAGCTCGGGAAGCGGAGCCGGGAGAAGCCGGAATGGGCGAGGGGGGTTGGGAACTCGGGATGTGGGAATGGGATTTGGGAGCGGAGCCGAGATTTGGGAGCGGAGCCGGGATTTGGGAGCGGGGGGGACAAGGACACGGCCCCGGAACGCCGGGAATGGGAATGGAGCCGGGAATGGGAATGGAGCTGGAGCGGGGCCGGCCGGGAGAGCGGCCCCAAAACCGGGATGGGAACCCCAAAACCGGGATGGGAACCCCAAAACCGGGATTAGAGACCCCAAAACCGGGATTAGAGACCCAAAACCAGAATGGGGACCCCAAAACAGGACTGGGGATCCCAAAATCGGGATTGCGCACCCCAAAACCGGGATGGGAGCCCCAAAACCGGGATGGGAGCCCCAAAACCGGGATGGGAGCCCCAAAACCAGGATTGGGGACCCCAGAACCAGGATTGGGGACCCCACAGAGCTCCGGCCCCAAAACCGGTAAGGGGACCCCAAAGCAGGATTGGGGACCCCAAAACAACACAACAGGACTGGACACCCCACAAAGCTGCAGCCCCAAAACCAGGCTGGGGACCCCAAAACCAGGATGGGGACCCCACAGCCACAGGAAGGGGCCCCACAACCAACCTGGAGACCCCACAACAGGATTGGGGACCCCATAACCAGGATTGGGGACCCCAAAACCTCACAATAGGACTGGAGACCCCACAGAGCTGTGGCCCCATAATTGGGCTGGGGGCCACCCAGCTGAGCTGGGCACCCCACAAAGCTGCAACCCCAAAACCAACCAGGGGACCCCGCAGAGCTGCAGCCCCACAGCTGAACCGGGGACCCCAGAGCGCTGCAGTCCCAGAACCGGCCCGGGGACCCCAAAGCGCTGCAGCCCCACAGGTGGCTTGGAAGCCCCACAAAACTGCAGCCCCACAGGTGGCTTGGGGACCCCACAAAGTGGCAACCCCATAACTGGGCTGGAGACCAGCCAGGTGAGCTGGACACCCCACAAAGCTCCAGCCCCACAACCAGACTGGAGACCCCGCAGTTCTGCAGCCCCACAGGCGGGTTGGACACCCCACAAAGCTGCAACCCAACCAGCTGGAGACCCCATAAACTGCCTGGAACACCCCGAGGCCCTGCAGCCCCACAAGCGGCCCACAGACCCCACAGCTCTGCAGCCCCCCCTGCGCAGGGGATCCCACAGCCCTGCGGCCCCACAGGTGGGCAGGACACCCCACAGCCAGCCTGGAGACCCCACAGCCCTGCGGCCCCACAGGTGGGCAGGACGTGCCCAAATCTGCAACCCCACAGGCAGCCTGCAGACCCCACGGTTGTGCAGCCCCACACCTGCGCCGCGATCCCGGGGCACCGCAGCCCCACAGGTGGGCAGGACACCCCAAGAGCCGCAGCCCCACAGGTGGGCAGGACGCCCCAAGAGCCGCAGCCCCACAGGTGGGCAGGACGCCCCAATCCCTCCACGCCGCACCTGAGCGCTCCCATCCCACCCATCCACCCCAGCCGCGGCCCCGCCACTGCCGCATCCAGCACCGGGGGCAGCACCCGCCGCTCCTCCCGCCCTCCCCGGCCGCTCCCCGCCGCCGCCGTCCCGGTGTCCGCGTCGCTGTCCCCGCGTCCCCGCCGCCGTCCCGGCGTCCCCGCTCACCCTTGACGGCCTCGCCGCGGTTGAGCTGGATCTCGCCATCGCCCTGCGGCGCGTAGCTCTTCACCACGATGAACTTGCGGCCGGGCACGGCGCTGTAAAGCTTCCGCTTGGGCCCGCGCAGCGGGGCGGGCGCGGCGTGGGGCGCGGGCTCGGTGCCGGGGCCGGCGGGGGGCCCGGCGGGGCCGGCGGGGCTGTAAACGAACACGTAGGTTACGGTGCTGATGCCCGGCAGCTCGCGGCTCGCCCCGCCGCGCCCCGCGGGCTGCGCCATGGCCGGGGGTGGCCCCCGCGGGGCTCAGCGCGGCCCCGGCGGCGCCGCCCGGGCGCGGGCAGCGGCGGAGGCTGGAGCGGCACCGGCTGCGGGGCGGCCGCCGCCCGCCACCGCCGGCTCCATGGCGCAGCGGCGCCGCCCGCCCCGCGCTCCGCTCCGCTCCCTCCGGCGCACCATGGCCCGGGGCAGGTGGGGCCGGAGCCCGCGGCTCCTCCCCCGGCGGGCGGGGACGCCGCCGGACCGGCCGCCCCCGCTCCCGCCGCTCCCGCCGCCGCCGCCGCCCCCGCTGCCGGCGCGGTCCCGACCCCGCTCCCGCTCCTGATCCCGCTCCTGATCCCGCTCCTGGATCCCACTCCTGGATCCCACTCCTGGATCCTGATGCCGCTCCCGTTCCCCGATACCGATCCCGGATCCCGAGCCCGCTCCTGATACCGACCCCGCTCCCGGGACCAATCCCGGGACTGTCGAGCACCACCCGCAATCCCGTGTGGGAATGGGAATGGGTGTGGGACCGCGCCACAGCCATCCCGGGACCGATCCCGCTCCTCATCCCGAGCCCGCTCCTCATCCCGATCCCGCTCCCGGTCCCGGCGGGGCCCGCCCAGAGTCGCCCCCTGGCGGCCGCTGCTGGCGCTGCCCCGGGGAGGGAACCGGTGCGGAAGTGGGAGCGGGAATGGGAATGGATGTGGGAATGGGAATGGGAATGGGTGTGGGAGTAGGATTGGGAATGGGAGTAGGATTGGGAATGGGAATGGGAGTAGGATTGGGAATGGGAGTAGGATTGGGAATGGGAATGGGAGTGGGAGAGGGAATGAGAGTGGGAATGGGAGCGAGAGTGGGAATAGGATTGGGAATGGGAGTGGGAATGGGATCGGGTGTGGGAACAAGACTGGGATGAGAGCGGGATCACATGAATGGAACCGGGTGTGGATCGGGACCGGGATGGGGGCAGCAAAGGGAGCGGCTCCGGGGCGGGGAGGACACGGGGAGGAGGGAGCAGGGAGCGGGACGGGAGCGGGATGGAGGGACAGGGATGGAGGGACAGGGATGGAGGGACAGGGATGGAGGGAAGGACGGGAACAGGAGGGAGGAAGGAGGGAGGGTCCCCGGTACCCATTCCCGGTACCCATTCCCGGCTCCCGTTCCCGGCCTGGGGGTCCCCGGTTCCCGTTCCCCAGTTCCATATTTGCCCCCACAATTCCATCTTTTTTCACCCCAATTCCATAATTGCCCCCACCCTCCCAAGTTACTGCGGCCTAACTGCGGGGATTGCGGGAATTCCAGGGATTTCGGGAACGCGGGAATTGCGGGAATGCAGGAAATTGCGGGAATCTCCGGGAATGCTCCGGGAGGATCCCTGAGTGCACTGAGGGGGCAGAGCCCCGCCCAGGCACAGCGACACCGGTGCCACCCCGGGTGCCACTGTCCCCCTGTGCCTCAGTGCCACTCGTGCCGTCCCTGGGTGCCACTGTCACTTGTGCCACCTGTGCCCCAATGCCACCCACAGTGACACTGGTGCCACCACGAGTTGTGCCAACCCGTGCCAACCTGTGCCAACCTGTGCCCCGGTGTCACCTGCGCCACCCTGTGCCCATTGCCACCCACCCTGTGCCACTGTCACTTGTGCCACCCTGCGCCCCAGTGCCCCTGGTGCCATCCCTGTGCCCCATTGTCCCCTGTGCCACCCCCGTGCCAGTGCCCACAGAGACACTGGGTGCCACTGTCCCCTGTGCCACCCGTGCCCCATTGTCCCCTGTGCCACCCCGTGCCCCAGTGCCCCTGGTGCCATCCCTGTCACCTGTGCCACCTGTGCCCTCCTCCTGTGCCCCGGGCTGAGCCCTTTCCCGGCTCCTTCCGGAATTTTCCCTCCTTTCCCAGCTCCGCTCCCTTCTTTCCTGGCGGGCGGAGCCCCAAGAATTCCCGGGGAAAACTGTGGGAAGAGCTCGGCTTTCATCACGAATCCCAGAATTCCAGAGCTCGGAAAAGAATTCCAAGGTCACCGAGCCCATCCTGAGCCCCCCAGGAGAGCTCTGAGCGGAATTCCAGGAATTCCTTGGACACCTCCAGGGATGGCGACTCCAAAGCTCCCTGGGCAGCCCCTGCCAATGCCTGACCCCACTTCCCACGGGGAGAAAAATTCCATAAGGAAAAAGTTCCACGAGGAGAAGAAAATTCCACGAGGAGAAAAATTCCATCAGCAACAAAAATTCCGTGAGTAAAAAAATTCCATGAGGGAATCTGCCCGGCTGGGGTTGGATGTTTTCCACGGGAGCAAATTCCCGGGCGCTTTTCCAGCGGAGTTTTCCCTTCATCCCCTTTATCTCCCCGCACCAGGAGGCTCCAGGCCCTCGTTCCATGAATCCCGAGCTCATCCTGGATTTCCGAGCGGCAGCCGGATAAATCCAACAGCGGGGATTAAGTGGCTCGTGAGATCCCCAAAATTCCCGGTGGATCCGGGATTTCTCCACGCTCGGTGCCCACATCCTCCCGCCGGGATTCCCACGGGATTCCGAAGGGAAAGGGAATTCTGGGAAGGAGCAGCAGCTCTCCCTCCCACCTTCAGTTTTGCGTTCCATGGAATTTTTTGTCCTGGATCGCCTCCATCCCATTGGAATTCCAGGTGGGACTGATGGCACTCCGTGTCTGATTCCAGGGAGTTCCAGCCCATGGAAGCGTCCGGCTGGGTTTGGGCACCTGGTGGTGCTTCCATTGGGAATTGTCCCATTCCAGGATGGAAAAACCTCCTCGGGAATAAACTTGGAATAAACCCCCAGAGAATTCCCATTCCAGGTGGGTGAACGGACCACAATATTCCCAAAAATTGCTTCCAATGCATCCAACGATCCCAAAAAATCCAGGACGTTTTAATTTCCATGGGAATTCATGGGAATGATCAGAAGTGAATTCCAGGGGAAAGATTCTGGGTTTGGTTTAAACAACGCTTCCCTTGAGAATTCCTGGAATTCCCAGAATTTCTGGCTCTGTTTTCCGGGATTCCTGACCCCTCTTTCCCAGAAAAATGAGCCCAAATCCCGGGAAGATCATCCGGAGGGAGCCGTGGGGGCTCATCCTGGGAAAAAGGAGGATCAGGAGGGACCTTTTCCCTCCAGAATTCCATGGCGGAGGCGGCAGCCGGGTGGGATTTGGGATCTGCTCCCAGGAAATCCCAGGGAACAGCCTCGAGCACTGCCAGAGGAATTTTAGGTTGGATATCGGGAAAAAATCCTGAATTGTCTCACAGAATGAGGAAGAATTCCTGCTCTTAGGAGAATTCCTCCCTCCGGGAGCATCCTGGGATTCTCCTTCTCTGCACTTGGACGCGGTTCCAGGTTTCCTGACCCTCTTTCCTGGGATTTCTGACCCTGTTTTCCAGGATTTCCAGCCCCTCTTTCCCAGGCTGGTGGGATCTGGGAGTGGCACCCGGAGCTGCCACGAATCCGGATTCAGCCCCAGGGATTCTCACACTTTCCCAGGATCTTTCTCCCAACATTTCTGGGATCCTTTGCCCAACATTCCCAGGACTTTTTGCCCAGCATTTCCAGGATCCTTCTCCCAACATTTCCAGGATCTTTTCCCCAAAGTTTCCAGGATGGTTTCCCCAACATTCCCAGGATGATTCTCCCAACATTCCCAGGACTGTTCTCCCAGTGCTTCCAAGATCCTTTCCCTAAAATTTCCTTTTCCCCAGCATTCCCAGGATCATTTCCTAGCATTCTTAGCATTCCCAGGATCTCTTTCCAACATTCCCAGGACTGATTGTTCTCCATGGACAGGGACACCTTTCCCTATCCCAGGTTGCTCCAAGCCCCATCCAACCCGGCCTTGGGCACTTCCAGGGGCGGGATTTGACTCCAAACACCACCCGCACACCTGGAATTGCTCCTGGACAAATCCAAACCTCTGCATCCCACCGGGAAATGCCCATGGAGGGAATTCCCGCGGTTCACTTCATTCCCTTAATCCAGCAGCAGCAGGAAAAAAATCCCCAGGAATTGCTGGGAATTCCTGGTGTTCCTTGGGATGACAGCAGAGAGGGAAAACTTCCCCATGGATGTGGAAATTCCAAGTTGCTGAAATCTGGGATAAGCAGGGAGATTTGGGGAAGATCCCACCTGGAAAGGAGCAGCAGGAATGAAAGAGGGATTTTGGGATGAGCCTGGCCGGACACATCGGGAATGTTGAGGAGGGATTAAAGTGTTCCAATAATTATTTTGGGAACTCTGGTTGTGTGTCCAGGAGAGTGGGAAAAAAAACGGGAATAAGGAAAACCGGAGGAATTCAGACACTGAATTCCCTTGGGGAAAAAAAAAAAAAAAACCAAACTGGAGCAAACAAAGCCTGGATGGAAGAAACGCGGGATCAGAGGGAATTGCCATGGATCAGTGGGAAAAGGAGCTGATCCTAAAAATCCCGGCGCTTCCCAGATCCAGGGGATGATTCCCTGCTCCGAAGCCTCCCTTCCCAAAATGGGAATATCCAGGATACACCGAGAGCTGAGCAGGAAAATCAGGATGGATCCCAGACCCTTCCTAAATCCAGAGGTCTCCAAAACCCGGGAATGAGGCTGGGATGAACGTAAGGAGTGAAACATCCGGAGGGATGATCCCAGCACGAGGAGCTGGATGGGGAACTCGTGGTGTTGGAGTGGGATTGGGAAGAGCGCGGAGGCTCCGGAGGCTCCGGCACGTGGGGAATGAGTCAGAGTCACGGCCGGGAGGGAGGGAGGGAGGAGGGATCCAGCTAAAACCTGGAAAAACACATGGAAAAGTTCTGCCGGCCCAGCCCTGCTGCTCCTGGGAATGGCTGAGGGATCCCCCTGGAATTCTGGGCGCAGCTCTGGAGCAGGAAAAGGGAAGGGAAGGAGCAGGGCAAAAGGGGCTGGAAAACCTCCCCTTGGAACAAAAAAATTGGGACTACACTAAATATTCCTTATATTCCCTGGAAAACCTGCCCCAGAATCCGCTTTTCTCCAGGATTTTTCCAGGAAAATGTGAGAGGACTCTGGTAATTATGGATATCCCTTGCCGTGGAGTGAAGGAGTTTTTGTAGGGAATTAAAACTTCCAAGGTTTTTTTCCCAACCTGGGCTGTTCGGATTGCAAACCTGGGAATTTCTCCTGCCCCAGCTCCATGGAATGAATTCTGTGATCCCTCTATCCCTGGAAAAACCTGGAAATAACAGAGCAAAATGCTCGTTCCTGGGGATATTTTCCCTGCAAAAGGTTGGGAATCACAGAGCCAGATCCAGGAATCCTCGGGAAGTTTGGACAAGGAGTTGGGCAGAGCTGCTCCAGGGAATTTCGGGAACATTTCCAAGACCACGGATTTTAAAATCCCACGCTATTTTTGACCTCCCAATGCTTCTGTATCCCACTCTGGATCTGCCTCCGGCACGTCCCAAATTCCCGAGCTTCCCAAATTCCAAGGCCAGGTTGGAGCGACCTGGGACAGTGGGGGGTGTCCCTGCCCTTGGAATGGGGTGGAATTGGATCAGCTTTAGGATCCTTCCCATTCCAGGGTTCCACAGAATCCCAACAGAATCCTCTGAATCCAAATCCAGACCCCACGGTCACCACAGGGATGTCCCAAAATCCCCGGACACGTCGGGGACACCGGAACTGGTGGCCGTTCCCAATCCCAGGCAAACCAACATTCCCATGGGAATGGGAGGGGCTGGCAGGGATGAGGAGCAGCGGGATAATGTCAGATCCAATCCCAATCCCAAATCCAATCCCAATCCCACCAGAACCACCGGATGCCATATCCACGATATCCATATAATCCACGATATCCATGAAGCCCCTAAAACAGTTACTTTCAAGAGATGATGGGTTAAAGCATAGAATATAAAGCAGTTATGGGAAATATTCAATGTTAGGAAATCACATAGAGCAATAAATTGGGTAAGGTGTGGAACACAATGACAGGGAAGAGATAAGGACAGACAGTGATAAGTTCAGTGCATTTCAGAGCCAAGAAGAACTGCTGGGTAAGGCACGTTTAGGGCCAACATGTCAAATTGACCCTGAGACCCCTGCCAAGGCCTGGAGGCTAAGCCAACTACACCGGGAATTGACCAAATTTGGAGAGAGGTTCAAAAGTTTAAAGAGGAAGACTCCTCGAAGTTGATGAAGGCCGACCGGAACGACCCCTGAGAAGATCCTCAAAAGAGAAGTCCCCGCCCACGCTCCGCCTACACCACTCCCCATATGTATATGCATGAATATGATGTAATCCCAAACCTAAAATTGTATAAAAAGGTACGCTTTTGCTGTAAAGATTCAGAAATCCCATTTTAGGATTTCTCCGACGTCGTAATAAAATACCTCCTGCTTATTTGACTGAGTCTCTTAAGCAGTAATTTCTCGCCTTTTGGGGCAAAATTCGGCATCATTTCTGGCGACCCAGATGGGACGAAGCAGGGGATCCAGGATCTGAGGAGTCCCCTCGCTGGGTCCGGGGCTGGGACCCTCTGGGCGCCCCTGACGACTTTTTGTCAGAAGAGACTCCCCCTCGGACCAAGCGCTCTTTGGTGGACGAAGAGTTCCCTGCATCTCCTGCTTCTCCTGCTCCAAATTAAAGAGGTATTTTTTATCATTGTTCATTGGTTTTAGGATAAAGCGCTTTATGGGAACACGGGGTCAGACGTGACCACCGGAGGGTAAACCAGAGGACGCTCTGGTAAAGAATCCCTAATTGGTATTTTTGGGTACCTTTTGGTAATTGGTGTCTTTGCTAACCAGTAATTGATGCCTTTGGTGGGTACCTTTTGGTAATTGGTGTCTTTGCTAACCAGTAATTGATGCCTTTGGTGGGTACCTTTTGGTAATTGATGTCTTTGCTAACCAGTAATTGATGCCTTTGGTGGGTACCTTTTGGTAATTGGTGTCTTTGCTAACCAGTAATTGATGCCTTTGGTGGGTACCTTTTGGTAATTGGTGTCTTTGCTAACCAGTAATTGATGCCTTTGGTGGGTACCTTTTGGTAATTGGTGTCTTTGCTAACCAGTAATTGATGCCTTTGGTGGGTACCTTTTGGTAATTGGTGTCTTTGCTAACCAGTAATTGATGCCTTTGGTGGGTACCTTTTGGTAATTGGAAAAAAAAAAAAAAGGAAAAAAAAAAAAAGGAAAAAAAAAAAAAAAAAAAAAAGAGGAAAAAAATAAAAAAAAAAAAATAAGGAGAGTAAGAAAAAAGAGGCAAGACTCTAATACACTTGTTCTTGTATTGATCTTGTTGGTTTGTTTGAAACTGTGATTTAAGGGTTAAAAAGAGTGGTCAGTTTTTGTTTTTATCTGAACTGAACTAAATTCCGGGACTCGGTCCAATTTTCTCCACTCCCTTGGAGGAACTTGGAAGGAGTGTATACGTTTTATACCTTTGTTTAACCCTGTTGTATGCTTTGATGTATTGACTGTAAGATTTTTGCAAAGGGACGAGTTTAGTGGTTTTTATGTTGTCTGAAATTTGTTGTGATATTATCGGCAAAACCGTACTATTGATTTACAGTTTTGCGAGTGTGTGACGGCCTGGAGCCGACCAATATCGGTATCTTACGGTCTGCCGGCGACATCTTACGGTAAAGCAGTGTATTCTGATAAAACGGAAAGGTAGGACAGTTTGAATGAATTGGCACCGTGTATGAGAGAGTGTGTCTGAGACGCAGCCCGGCTGCGAAGCGAGTGGGAGTCCGGCTCTGCAGTTCCTGTCCCTCGCGAGAGGCCAGGTCAGAAAAGGACGAAGCGCTTGGATATTGTATGAATGAGGTGCTAAGATAAACTGGTATATAGTGCTTGTGGGAAAGAGATTTACTTGGTGGGATAAGAAACACGGACCCAGAAAATAGCAATGGGGAGTCAACCGAGCAAAGATATAAATATGAAAACCCCCTTAGGATGTATTCTGAAGCATTGGAAGGATTTGGGGGGGATTCCAGGAGGAAATATAAGTAAAAAGACACTCCTTAAATACTGCACGCAGTGGTGGCCGTTGTATAAATTGGATGATGGTGAGAAATGGCCACCAGAGGGGACAATTAATTATAATACCATTTTACAACTAATGCTCTTCCTCCGCCGGCTCAATAAATGGGATGAGGTAATGTATGCAGACATGTTCTTCACCCTGAGAAATAAACCTGAGTGGCAAAAGGAGTGTGGAATTAATGCAGCCCCTCAAGACCCTCTAGTACTAGCCCTGGAAAAAGATAAGAAAGGCTCAAAACCTAAAGAACGTTGCTGCGATGCATGTAGCATTGGGCAGCAATGTCTTAAGCTAACAAGGAGGGACAGTGGAAAAGAGAGTGAAATAAGCCTGTGGGAATACCATCCAGGGCCCCTCCCCAAACCAGGAGAGGAACGAGAGGATCCGACCCCATTAAAAGAACTGGAACGATGGTGGAAATCTAAGTTTGAGTGCAGCCCTGATAAGTTAGATAAGAGTTGGGGGAAGGCTAGCCCGTTAAGGTCGGAAGATAACAGGGGAGAAGGCAGCCCACAGGGATTGGATAGTCCGCAGGGGTCGGGAAGCTACAGAGATGCTGGAAGCCCACCTAGATTAGAGATTGAGAGAGAGGAAGGTAGTCCGACGGGAGCAGAGAGCCGAGGGGAGACGCGTAGCCCCCCCGAACTAAGCTTGTATGGGGACGGTAGCACACCCAGGAATGGAGGTGCTCGTAAAATGGAAACCAGCACACCAAAGACTGGGGACGAAAGCAACTCACCGGGAGGTGATGTCCCCAAATTGAGATACGGTGAAGAGAACAGTAATGAGACACGCGAGAGCGAGGCAGGGAGCAACTCACAGAAACTGAACATAGTAATTCAGATAGAGGATAAGAGAAGTGGAAGCGGAGTAGAAGATGAAAGGGACAGCAGCCCGGGACAGGATAAGAGCCGGCAGATACAAAGGAGGCAACAGACGCAGAACGAGAATCGGGTGGATTGTGTAATAGAGATAAGAGAGGAGACTGAAGAGCAGGAAGGGGAAAAAAGAAAAGAGAAGAGAAAGAATCGAGAAGGCACCGAGGTACAGGAAGAAGATCCCGGGGAAGGGATCAGCCACTCGTATTATACCAGATCTGTGGCACGGGAGGAAGCAAAGCAAAGAGAGGGGGGGAACCACACGATAGCTCCCCTCCGACAAGTTGTGCCAATGGTAGGGGAAAGGACAAGAGTAAAGGTGCCGTTCTCGACCAATGATTTAAATAATTGGAGGGATGAGGCAAAGAATTTTAGAAGGAATCCGGAGGGAGTAGCAAAGAGGTTTGAATTAATGGCAAAGAATTTGGATATTGATTGGGAGGATATAGAGGTGATGTTGTCAGAGCTGACAGATACAGAAAGGGAACTCGTATTGGAAACAGGAAAGCGACATGCTCAACTATTATCGGGGAGACTAGAAGATAATTTTCCCAGCAGCAAACCAGAATGGGACCCGGGCAATGCAGACCACTATCAGCGGTTAGTGCAGTATAGAAAACTGATAGCAATGGGCTTGCGTAACGCGATCCCCAAGGCTATCAATTGGTCAATGCTATATGACATCAGGCAGGGAAAGGATGAGACCCCATCAGAGTTCTTGGATAGACTTAGGGCAGCCATGAGACAATACACACCCCTGGACCCAGCGACGGAAGAAGGGAAACAACACCTGTTAGGATTAATGATGGGACAAAGTAATCCAGACATCAGGAAGAAATTGCAAAAGCTTGAGCATCCAGCAAATAAAAACCTGGAGACACTGCTAAATGAGGCATGGAAGGTGTATAATAATAGGGAAATTGAGGAGAAGAAAAAGGAGGACAGGAGAATAGCTCGAGTGGTGGCTGTAGCCGTGGCAGCTCAGAATACAGGTTACTCGGGACCTGGAACCAGGGGAAGGGGTAGAGGCAATCCGGCAAGAGGGGGGGGGAGACTCCAACCCCATCCAACTAGAGTGGGGCCAAACCAGTGTGCGTACTGCCTGAAAATGGGACACTGGAAGCAGGAATGCCCCCAGTTAAGGGAGAGACTATTGGGCACTACTATGGCCACACAACAGGATAACGACTGAGGGGGACCGGTGGGCCGTTCCCTAGCAGACCCACTGGTTAAAATGGAGCTAGGGGAAGGTGAAAAGGAATTGGACTTTTTGATTGATACGGGAGCAACCTTTTCGGTTCTAAATCAGGAATTGGTACCTAAAAGTGATGAATTTGTGCAAGTTGTGGGAGCAACAGGCCAACCAGAAAAAGCTTACTTTTTAAAACCCATCAAATACAAAATTGGGAAACAAATGGAAATTCATCAGTTCCTGTATTTACCAAATTCGCCAAAGCCCTTATTGGGGAGAGACCTATTGGAGAATTTGAGAGCCATAATAAAGTTCAACAAAGACAAATTGGAATTCCAAGTAAATGAGGAACAGCTGATCACAGCTCTAAGCCTGACAATCAGCTGTGTGGAACCCAAGCCTGAGAATCACAACATCAGGCGAATCCTAAGTGAAGTATACCCACTAGTATGGGCTACTGATACACCTGGGAAATCAAAACAAGCAACACCTATCATTATTGAACTTATACCTGGAGCAAGGCCGGTGGTTAGGAAACAATACCCACTGAGGTTAGAGGATAGAAAGGGAATCGAGCCCATAATTAAAAGGTTCTTAGAATTAGGATTATTGATAGAATGTGAATCAGATTTTAACACCCCAATTCTGCCAGTAAAGAAACCTAACGGAACTTATAGATTAGTCCAAGACTTGAGAGCAGTAAATGAGATAACCAAGACATTACATCCGGTAGTTGCTAACCCATACACGCTTTTAACTAAACTGAAAGATAGTTTGACATGGTTCACCGTATTGGATTTGAAAGACGCATTCTTCTGCCTTCCTTTAGCTCCTGAGAGTCAAAAGATTTTTGCCTTTGAGTGGGAATTTGTGGATAGAGGAAGAAAGACCCAACTTACGTGGACAGTATTACCCCAAGGATGGTGTAACTCCCCCACGATTTTCGGGAATCAGTTAGCCAAAGAGTTAGAACAGTGGGAAAGGCCGCTGGGAGATGGCACTCTCCTACAGTACGTAGACGACCTCCTAATAGCAACAGTGACAGAGGAAGAGTGCATTGCATGGACTATTTCCCTGTTAAACTTTCTGGGTTTAAGTGGATATCGAGTCTCCCAACAGAAAGCGCAGCTGGTGCAAAAAGAAGTGGTGTACCTGGGATACGAAGTCTCCAGAGGACAGCGATCCCTGGGAGCAGCCAGAAAAGAGGCCATCTGCCAGATGCCTAAACCAGAGACGGTGAGAGAACTGCGTGCCTTCCTGGGGATGACAGGTTGGTGTCGGCTATGGATCTACCAGTACGGGATGCTCGCTAAACCGCTGTATGATTTGTTGAAAGAGACCAAGAGTGTCCTAGTTTGGACTCCCGAAGCAGAGGGGGCCTTCAAAAAGCTGAAACAGGAGCTAATGAGAGCACCAGCTTTAGGTCTCCCAGATGTATCAAAACCATTCTGGCTGTTCTCCCACGAGCGACAGGGGATGGCCCTAGGAGTCCTGGCACAGCAGTTAGGACCACGTAAGAGAGCTGTGGCCTACTTCTCCAAACAGTTGGATGAAGTAAGCAAGGGATGGCCTGGCTGCCTGAGAGCGGTGGCCGCAGTAATCATTAATATCGAAGAGGCCAGGAAACTCACGCTCGGCCAAAAGGTAACGGTGCTGGTATCTCACACCGTCTCAGCTGTGTTGGAGCAGAAAGGTAACCACTGGCTGTCACCTTCCAGATTTTTAAAATACCAGGCCATTTTGGCTGAGTCAGATGACGTGACTATTCAGGTCACTAACATTGTGAACCCAGCTTTATTCCTAGAAGGGAGAGCCCCAGCAGAGCCGATCGAGCACGACTGCCTGGAAACAATTGAGGCCGTCTACTCCAGCCGCCCGGACCTCAAAGAAGAACCATTCGAAGATGCGGACGACTGGTTCACGGATGGAAGCAGCTTCGTGAGGCAGGGAGTGAGAATGGCCGGCTATGCAATTACCACCGCAGAAGAGGTAATTGAGTCGAACCCTTTACCCGCAGGGACTTCAGCCCAGAAGGCAGAACTGATAGCTCTGATTCGAGCCCTGGAATTGGCGGAGAACATGCGGATCAACATATGGACAGACTCTAAGTATGCCTTTTCCGTCGTACATGCTCATGGGGCCATCTGGAAAGAAAGGGGACTGTTAACTGCTCAAGGAAAAACAGTCAAACACGCAAAAGAGGTCCTGCGACTGCTGGAAGCAGTCCAGCTCCCAGCACAGGTGGCCATAATGCATTGTAAGGGACATTTAAAGGGGGACACTATCCCGGAGATAGGGAATAGGAAAGCAGACGCAGAGGCTAAATTAGCTGCTGCAAGAACTGAAGAAATAAAAGTAGCAGCTCTAGTACCAGGTGAGTTAGACACAAATTTTCGGCCAGAATATCAGGAGTCAGATCACAGGTGGATTCAGAGAAATAAAGGTAAAATGTTAGAGAATGGTTGGGGTCAATTGGAAACGGGACAGTTAATAATACCAGGGAATACGATGTGGCAGTTTGTGAAAGCAGAACACGAGAAAGCCCATTGGAGTTTGGACCCGCTATACCAGTATTTGCAGGCTCGGATAGCAGGACCAAAATTGTTCACCACTGTAAAACATGTCACATCCCAGTGTGAGAGGTGCCTGAAGAACAACCCGAATACAGGAACTAAGATACATCCAGGGGCCATAAATCGAGGTAAATTCCCAGGTGAAGTGTGGCAAATTGATTTTTCTGAGCTCCCAAGAAAAGGAGGGTTTCGATATTTGCTGGTATTAACTGATACATTTTCTGGGTGGCCTGAAGCATTCCCTTGCAGAACAAATAAGGAAAGAGAAGTGACCAAAGTACTGTTGAATGAAATCATTCCACGGTTTGGGGTACCGAAGAGCATTTCTTCGGATAGGGGTACACATTTCTGTGCAAAAGTGGTAAGGGCAATAAGCAAAGCACTACAAATCAAATGGCAATTACACACGCCCTATCGCCCACAGGCCAGCGGCCAGGTGGAAAAGATGAACCATCTTATTAAGCAGCAGATTGCCAAAATATGCCAGGAGACTAATTTGCATTGGTATCAAGCTTTGCCTATTGCTCTGCTTAGACTGAGAGTCAAGCCAAGATCGAAAGAAAGGCTAAGCCCATTTGAAATTCTGTACGGCAGACCTTATGCTATGCAAACTGTAAATGGGGACGCTGTAGATCAAATAGGTAATCAGTATATTTATGATTATGTGATTATGGTGGGGAAGCAATTTGACAAGAATGCTGCGGTGGTGATTGACCACCAACCTAAACAACCTAACTGTAAGTTGCATCCTTTTAATCCCGGTGATTGGGTGTATGTTAAGAATCTTTTAGGAAAACCCCTACAAGAAAAGTGGGAGGGACCTTTCCAAGTGCTGCTGACCACCTTCACCGCGGTTCGAATCAAGGAGCGACCTACGTGGATCCATTACTCACGGGTCAAGAAAGCACCGGGGAGTAAACAAGAGGAGTAGACACCGTGACCCGGATTCCACTCCAGACCCCTACTAACCTGATCATCAGACCCCTGGGGTTCCATATGAATGCCAGCCAAGTTCTCTTTGGATCCCAGCTAAATGGATAAGACTTGCCTTGGATGTGGAGCCTTCTGAATCAGCTGACCCCTCGGGATCACGAGAGAATCCAGCACAAACTGACATTAACCTTACCGAAACTTTTATTTCCCATAGCAGAATTTAATGCTGAAGCTAGAGCTGCACTAGACAGCGCACCGCTATCGTGGACAACGTGGATTGAAACATACAGTCATCAGGGGCCGGACCCACAGGAACCCGTCTACGACCAACCGTGTTACTGCTGTGGTAAAAAGAATTGTGTTGGACAGATTGGTTTTCTTTGTGGCGGGTGTGATAGGAAATTTTGGAATGTGCAAAGCAATTTAGAGGATCTTCAATGTTATGAATGTATTTCCAAAGAAATAGGAGATGATGATCCTTATTTAGCTTTGGAAAAGTTTGCTGATAAGTCTATTTTGGATGCCAGAGAATTATATGAGGCCCCTGAACAAGTGGTATTAGGGTGGTGTTTTTGGAAAGCGCAACGCTGGTTTCAAAAGTGTTTAAAGCTTAGTCGCTCTAAAGTATTAACAGCCCGATGTCATGCATCTGTTCCAAAACATTCTCTTACAATTGAACAAATAGGACCATTTAAAAAACAGAGAGATTTGGACTCAGAATTAGAAAAGGTTATTACACGAGTTAACCAAATTTATTTTAGGCAATATAGACGTCAGAATCCAGCACCACCCACACTAAGGAAATATAAATGGCAGGAAGATCAATGGGGGAAACCATACTTATGATAGTTATTTTTCTAACATCCATACAATTCGGGCAGAATGTAGTTTTTCCTCGAAACTCTGCCCCAATAGACCCATGGTCCAATGCACACCAGTGTATTCACCCGGAGTCAGGGATGAAGGGGCCCTATTTCGAGGTTTATGCCTTGCGTAACAATCAGCCATACCCAAAAGAGGAATGGGATAAGCGGACATACCTAGTGGCACAAAAGGGAGATCAAATCCAAATTGGGTGCCGGGAACTTGACCCAGTAGAAGGAAAAACAAGGCGGCTGGTATTAACAATCCAACCCTTGATGCCAACTTTTAAACATAATCTGATTACCTTTAGTCCAGTGAAAATGGGCAAGCCCACCGTTTGGATCCAGCAAAAGGGCCCAATTTCATGTCTGTGGAGTGACTTCAGGGAAGACCCACCTGGATCACAACCCCGAAACTCGGTAATTTATAGAGAAGATTCACTTGGGGAACTACATCCTCAAAATATAACCTTTGACCCTCACCCTCTCCTCTTTCCTGTGGGAAAGATCGTAGCATCTAGCGGTCCCGAGGAAGGGAAAGCACAGTGTGAGATGGCATTTAGATTAGATCAGTCGATGACGTTCGCATGTGAAAGGGAGTCGAAAACGCTGGAACAGGGTACTAGTTTCCCCAGACGTGTTACCAGATACGAAGTGGCATTACCGGAAGACGTGATCTCCTTATATCCAAATTTAGACTTGCCCCAAGAAATTACTCCACCAACTGAATGTAGAAAGGTGCATAACTTAACCTTTATCGGGCCCCAGGTAGTAAGGAGGTCAAATGAACTGAAACTGCTGCTAGACCCCACGTACTCTCTGAAAAAGGTGCAGATGAATATTCAGACTAACATTACCCATCTGCAAAAGGACTGTCAACCGTTTATACAACAAAGCCTTAAAGGATGGGAGGCATGGCTAGCTACTAGGTCTTATCACAGGCGGGCGCAAAGGGATATAAGTGGATGGGTCGGCACTGGATTTGGAATACTGAATACCATAGATCAAGAGGTATTGGTTAACAAATTGAGTACTGTCACCACCAACTTAGGAAAACTTAAAGTGCCCCTGAGTTCATCCATGCTTACATTGGCAGAAACACAATCACTGGTAGTTAGGTTACTAACCCTGGTAGCAAATCACACTGCTGAAGATTTTGCTAGAATTGCCGGCTATACAGGAGACATTAGCAAGGAAATTGCGCTCGCTATCCAATGCACACAAACACAACAGTGGGTACAGTCAGTGGCAGCAGGGATAATAAGAGAAGGAACGTCAGGAACGCTGTCCCAGGAAATAAGAGAAACGATACTGAGGGATAGTCATACTACACAATTTGAAAGGGACCATCAAGCCTGGTGGCAATTAGTAAACTTTACTTATGTACCACAGCATGAGCACATTGAAGCCTATGTTCTTACCATCAGTGCTGCAGAGGAAAGGGCAATTTTCCCTATCCTTACCTTAGGGACCGTACATCAGAATGTCCTTGTTAGGCCAGTAGATCATAATGTTTGGGCGAGTTATGATGACGCCAAAAATAAGTGGCAGTCTGTTAGTACAGAAGCATGTATTCCTAGGGGGCAACTAGGATACATATGTGAAAATGCTATAGTAGAAACAGAAGATTTATGCTTAGATGCTGAAAATAGTGTATGCACTTTTGAAATGCTTCCACACAATAGAGCACGGTCGCAGGTTTATTATGTAGGGAATGGATGCGCCTGCGTCAGAACAGCTTGCAGTAACGTAACTGTAGATAGTTGCCAAGAGGAAACTAACAATACTAACTTTTGTGTATGTAATTTTACCAAGATTATAGGTTGTGATTTTAACTATACCGCTCCTGTAACCACCCAGCAGCTAATTAATGCAGACTACGACCTGTATCATGAGTTGCCAAAATTACAGATAGATATGGATGTTGAGGTTCTTAAGGCGATGCTCGTGCATCCAGAAGTAAGAAGACTGGTGCAAAAAGTGAACCAAACAGTTAAGCGCATGGTCCTACAGGTGGAGCACAACTCGGAAAGAATAAAAAACATCCTGACTGAAGTAGAACAAGTAGGCCAACATCACTGGTGGGACGTTTTCACAGGATTTTCCCCAACAGCAACACAGGTCTTTCATTACCTGGTACACCCGATACTAATTTTAACTATAGCAATGCTTATACTGACTTTTATGAACCTATGCTTGTGGTGGAGGCTGAAATCCTTGATGAGTAAGATCCAAATGATTTGGGCGATGGTGCGGGCGTATCAACGCCCCGAAGGATTAGAACTTGACGAAAGAATTCGTAAGTTATAAGAAAAGGAGGGAAATGAAGCCCCTAAAACAGTTACTTTCAAGAGATGATGGGTTAAAGCATAGAATATAAAGCAGTTATGGGAAATATTCAATGTTAGGAAATCACATAGAGCAATAAATTGGGTAAGGTGTGGAACACAATGACAGGGAAGAGATAAGGACAGACAGTGATAAGTTCAGTGCATTTCAGAGCCAAGAAGAACTGCTGGGTAAGGCACGTTTAGGGCCAACATGTCAAATTGACCCTGAGACCCCTGCCAAGGCCTGGAGGCTAAGCCAACTACACCGGGAATTGACCAAATTTGGAGAGAGGTTCAAAAGTTTAAAGAGGAAGACTCCTCGAAGTTGATGAAGGCCGACCGGAACGACCCCTGAGAAGATCCTCAAAAGAGAAGTCCCCGCCCACGCTCCGCCTACACCACTCCCCATATGTATATGCATGAATATGATGTAATCCCAAACCTAAAATTGTATAAAAAGGTACGCTTTTGCTGTAAAGATTCAGAAATCCCATTTTAGGATTTCTCCGACGTCGTAATAAAATACCTCCTGCTTATTTGACTGAGTCTCTTAAGCAGTAATTTCTCGCCTTTTGGGGCAAAATTCGGCATCATCCACGATATCCATGAATCCATTACGTCCATGGTATCCACGATCCAAGCATGGAATGGCAGGAAAACCCAGAGAAAAGCTCAGGGAAAAACCCAGGGAAAAACCCAAGGAAAAACCCAGGGAACAATGGAATCCGAGTATGGGACAGAGGGGAAAACCCAGGGAAGAACCAAATTTGATGCTGGGATGGATGGAGGGAAAAACCCAGGGAAAAACTGGATCTGACCTTGGAATAGCAGGAAAAACCCATGGGAAACCCAATGATCCACCATAACCCCGCTCCTCATCAGAATCTTTCCCACTCTTCCTTCTTCCCACCCCACATCCCACATTCCCCCAGTCCATGGGATCGCATTCCCAGCTCTAATTCCTTCTACACCCCCAAATCCATGGGATCGCATTCCCAGCTCTAATTCTTTCCACACGCCTTCAATCCATGGGATCGCATCCTTAACTCCATGTATTCCCTTTCACACCCCCTCAATCCATGGGATCGTATTCCCAGCTCTAATTCCTCCCAAACTCTTCCAATCCATGTTATCCCATTCCCAGCTCTAATCCCTCTCCCATTCCCCCCCCGTCTATGGGATCCTTTCCCACCTCTAATTCCTTTCACACCCCAATCCAATCCAATCCACGGGACCGCATTCCTAACTTCATCTAACTTCTCCCACACCCCAACCCAATCCATGGGATCCCATTCCCATCTCTGACCCCTCCCACACCCCAACTCAATCCATGGCATCCCATTCCCATCTCTGACACCTCCCACACCCCAACCCAATCCTTGGGATCCACTCCCAGCTCTAATTCTCCCCACACGCCCCCAATCCATGGGATCGCATCCTTGACTCCATCTAATCCCTTTCACACTCTCCCAGTCCCCGGCATCCCATTCCAACCTCTGCCCCCTCCCACACCCCAACCCAATCCACGGCATCCCATTCCCACCTCTGCCCCCTCCCACACCCCAACCCAATCCACGGCATCCCATTCCCACCTCTGCCCCCTCCCACACCCCCATCCCAGTCCCAATGCCAATCCCCGGGATGCCGTTCCCGATGATCCCGTACCTGCCCTTCCCGCGGCTGCTCCGGCGCAGCGAGGGCGCCTCGGCCTCCCTCTCCTCCTGCACGCGCTGCAGCGAGGGCGAGCGGCTGTGGGCGCTGCGGGCGCCGGCCAAGCTCCCGTCCCCCATTCCGGAGCCCGCCATTCCAGCGGCCGCCATTCCAGCGGCCGCCTCCTGCATCTGGACCAGGAGCTGGGGCGGGAGGCTCCGCAGGGACGGCACCGGGGAGTAGGAGGCGCGGCTCTCGGCCTTCAGGTTGTTGTCGCTGGCCGAGCGCTGGAGGAGGCGCGGCGACGCCAGCCCGCCGGAGCCGAGGAGCCGGCGGCGCTTGGTGTAGCTGGGGGTTTCTCGGAAAGGCACTGGGAACGGGAAAAAAAAAAACACACCGGGAAATGCGGGATTAGGCGTTGGGAGTTGCGGGAAAAGAGCGGGGAGAGAGCGGAGGGCGTGGAGCTGGGGTTTGGGAAGAAGGCTGGGAGTTTCACGGCGAGGCAGCGGGATTGGGAAACAGGAGGATGGGATTAGGTGGGAATCTTGGGCTGGAAAAAATGGGGATATGGCATTAGGTGGGAATTTAAGGACTAAAAAAGATGGGAATTGGGGATTAGGTCTTGGGAGGGCAGTTGAGGGAAAAGATGGAAGAGAGCAGAGGAGAAGGTTGGGAATGGGTGTGGAGTTCGGTTGGGAAACTTCCAAGAAGTTTCTTGGAAAGGCAATGGAAATAAAAAATGGGAATGCAGGATTAGGTGGGAATCTAAGGACTAAAAATGATGGGAATATGGGATTAGGTGTTGGGAGTTGTGGGAAAAGATGGAAGAGAGTGAAGGAGAAGGTTGGGAGTGGGTGTGGAATTGGGTTGGGAGTTTCTTGGAAAGGCAATGGGAAATGAAAAATTGGAAGGTGGGATTAGGTGGGAATTTCAGGCCCAAAAAATGGGAATATGGGATTAGGTGGGAACCTAAGGCCCCAGAAAGGTGGGAATACGGGATTATGTGTTGGGAGTTGTGGGAAAAGATGGAATAGGGTGGAGGAGGTGTGGGACTCAGGAGGAGAAGGTTGGGAATGGGTTTGGAGTTGGGTTGGGAAGAAGGTTGGGAGTTTCTCAGAAAGGCACTGGGAATAAAAAATGGGAATATGGGATTAGGTGGGAATCTAAACACCAAAAAAGTGGGAATGCAGGATTAGGTTTTGGGAGTGCAGTTGTGGGAAAAGAAGGAAGAGAGTGGAGGCAAAGGTTGGGAATTCCCATGGAGCTGACTTGGGAAGAAGGGAATGGTCTCCCAGTTTCTCTCCCAGCACTGGAAATCCATGGGATCCAACCATGGATCAGGGCTGGGAAGGGTTTGGAAGTGGCATCTCAGGAAGCTCTGATGGACCAGGACAGGGCCAGTGGAATTCCCAGCAATCCACATCCAGCTGCCACTGGGATCGACACTTCCACAAATCCCGGCTGCTCCTCCTATTCCAAGTCCTTATTCCATAGCTCCAGGGATGTGCCAAGAGAAAGATGGGAATACCCAACATGTGGAATAAATCACCAACGACTCCCTGCCCTGAATTCCCTCCCAATCCTTGGGAATGCCGGGAAAAAGCGGCCTCCCGGATCCACCTGGAAGTGCAAACTCCGGCTCCACCGAGGGACCAGGAGTGGAATCCCCATCCTGGAAGGATTTCAGTGGGATTTGGTGACATGGATCAGTGGTTGCCTTGGAAGTGTTGGGAATTCTTGGATTCAATGTCTTAAAGGACTTTTCCAGCCTGAACAATTCCGCGATCCGCGAAACAGATCCGGATGTTCCGGAAAGGGATGAGGTTCAGCTGTGGGGCCCCTGAACTCCAAACTTCCAGGAAAACGGGATTTTACAATATTTTGTTCAATGAGCTCGTTCCCATCCCGAAGTTTAACATCCCTAAAATTTGTCCGGCGCCTGTGGCAAAATCCAGCGGGAAATCCGGAACCGGCCGCATCCAGCCCATTCCTGCTGCCAAAACATCGGGAAAAACACGGATTGCTCCAGCTCTGAGCCGGAACAGGGGACAAGGAGCAGGGAATTCCAAGCCCTCTGGATTCGGGATATTCCCAGAGCTGCCATTCCAAGGGCACTGCTCCCGTGGCACCTTCCAGAGGTGAATCCCGAGGATGCTCCGAGGCCACCAGGAGAAGGAAAATCCTGGGATTGGGAAGGAGCAGGCCCAGGCTGGGCACGGCCATGCTCGGAATATTTTCCCGAGGAATATTTGAGGTTCAAAGTCCGAGGATTTCAGGCTCCTGGAACTCTTCCCGTTGCCGTGGCAACGCCCGGCGTTCGTTCTCCGATGAGTTCCAGCCTCGGGTGTGGGAATTTCTCCCGGCACCAGCGGTGCCTCCCGGATCCTGTCGGCGCCCCCTGCCCTCAGCGCCCACCGCCATTCCCAACGCCCTCGGCCATTCCCAATGGGAAAACCGGACCAAAATTGTGGAATTTCGGAGCCAGAGGCGTTGGAAAAGCCCTGCCAGACAATGGAATCCAACCGATGCAAGGCCACCACTGATCCGTGTCCCCAAGGGCCACCAGCAAGGACGGACATCCCACCAAGGACATCCTGGTGGGAAAATTGGGACAAAACGATGGAATTTCGGAGCCAGAGGTGTTGGAAAAGCCTTCCAGGGCCATCAGTCCCAACCACTGCAAGGCCACCACTGATCCGTGTCCCCAAGGGCCACCAGGAAGGATGGATGTCCCACCAAGGACATCCCAATGGGAAAGCCAGAGCAAAATTATGGAATTTCAGAGCCAGAGGGATTGGAAAAGCCCTCCAGGGCCATCAGTCCCAACCACTGCAAGGCCACCACTGATCCGTGTCCCCAAGGGCCACCAGCAAGGACGGGTGTCCCACCAAGGACATCCCAATGGGAAAGCTGGACAAAACAATGGAATTTCGGGGCCACATCCCATGGGAAAGCCGGACCAAAATTATGGAATTTCGGAGCCAGAGGGATTGGAAAAGCCCTCCAAGGCCATCAAACCCAACCAATGCAAGGCCACCATTTGCAAGTGCCACCACTGATCCGTGCCCCCAGGTGCCACCAGCAAGGATGGATGCCCCACCAAGGCCATCCCAATGGGAAAATTAGGTCAAAATGATGGAATTTCGGAGCCGAAGGGGTTGGAAAAGCCCTCCCAGACAACGCAACCCAGCGACTGCAAGGCCACCACTGATCCGCGTCCCCGGGGGCCACCGGAAGAGCGATGTCCCACCAAGGCCAGGCGTCACCCAGGCACGGGACGCATCTCCAGGAGGTGTTTCATCTTGGACGCCATCACTCCTCACAGAAAATCCCCGGAAAAAAATCCGGGAAGCGAAAATCCTGCCTGAAGAACTTCCCAAGAGGGAACGGGCTCAAGCTGTGCCAGGGGAGGTTGGGATTGGATTTTTGGGATCATTTTTCCATGGGAAGGGTGGTCAGGCCTTGGCGGGGGCTGCCCAGGGAGGTTTGGAGTTGCCATCCCTGGAGTTGTCCGAGGAATTCCTGGATGCGGCACTCGGGGCTCAGGCTGGGCTTGGACTCAGTGACCTTGGAATTCTTTTCCAGCCTCAGTAACCCCGGGATTCTGGGATTCCAAACTGTCTGGGAGAGCACGATGATGATGGTGACGACGATGAAGAAGGAGAATCACCAAAGTCCAAACTCCAGGAGCCAGAATCAGGACATTCCCAGACTCCTGCCAGATTCCCAGTTTAGGGAACACTTCCTCATCCCACCCCCCTCAATCCACATTTCCCAGTGGGAAAAGGGACAGAAAGGGAGGGAAAGGGAGAGAGGGTGGTGGTGATGATGATGATGATGATGGTGATGAAGAACCACCAAGCCTGAATTCCAGGATCCAGGACCAGGACATTCCCAGATTTCCAGTTCCGTGGAATATTTCCTCATCCCATCCTCCGGAATTCACAATTTCCAGTGGGAAAATCCCGGGAGGGAGATGACAAAGGAACAAAACTCGGAGCAAATTCCCACAATGAGCTCCGGATATTCCTTCCCACACCTTTCCCAGACTTTATTCCAGGTCTGTTTACCGAGTTTCTCCCGGCACAACGAATCCCGTCCGTTACCATGACAGCGCTGCTCGGAGCAGCCTGATCCCTGTTTTCCAAAGGAAAACACGGATCCCTGTTTTCCAAAAGGGGTCTGGATGCTCCCTGAGGGGAGCGGGACACACCCAAAGCTCCCTGAGGAATTCTCAGCCCGGAGATGCTCCAGAGGCTCCTGAAAATTCCTGGCAGCTGGAGGAAGGGAAGCGCAATCAACGCTCCGAGGTTTGTTTGGATTCGCTGCTTCCATGATAATAAATATTCATGGAAAAGCACGAGGAGTGCAAATGTCTGCTCGCTTCCAGGCCGTGATTCCATTTTAATCCTGGAAAATTCCAGAGGGAAGTGGGGAAGGAGCCTGGAATGGCCCGGAGGGGAAAAGCGTTTCCCAAACTGTAGAATTCCCACATTTCCCACACTACAGAATTCCCAGGGCACTTCCCTGCCTGGAGAATTCCCACATTTCCCACACTAGAGAATTCCCAGGACACTTTCCAAACTGGAGAATTCCCACAGTACATCCCAGACTGGAAAATTCCCACAGCACTTTCCAACCTGCAGAATTTCCAGGGCTTTTCCCAGACTGGAAAATTCCCGCGGAATCTCCCAAACTGGAGCATTCCCGAATCACCTCCCAGACTGGAAAATTCCCACAGCACATCCCAGACTGGAGAATTCCCCATGGAATCTCCCAACCTGCAGAATTCCCAGGGCATAGCCCAGACCAGAAAATTCCCATGGAATGTTCCAAACTGGAGAATTCCCACAACATTTCCAAGAATTCCCAGAAATTTCCCATGGCATTTTCCAAACTGGAGCATTCCCAAGTCATCTTCCAAACTGGAGAATTCCCGGGGCACTTCCCAGACTGGAGAATTCCCAAATAATTTCCCAAAGTGGAGAATTCCCATGGAACGTCCCGAACTGGAGAATTCCCAGGGCAAGAGGGAAAAGGAAGTTCCAGCCCTGCAGAGCACTCTGGATCCCAAGGGAAATGTGGATGAGCCTGGAATTCTCCTGGGAAGTTCCCACCCCTTCCCCTCCTGCACTGGGATCACCAAACCCCACCTCAACCCAGCCCAGCTTCCCACTGGGAATTCCACAGGAAAACCCCTCCGCGAGCATCATTCCAACCCCAATCCCACCAAATTCCTTCCTTATTCCCGTAAAACCCTGGGAAAAGGACACGAGCAGGAGCCGTCCCCTGCTCCAACAAAATTCCTCAGCTCCTGCTGAACTTCCAAACCCCAATTCCCAAACCAAATTTTTCCAAACCCAATTCTTCCAAACCCCAATTTCCAAATCCCCATTTCCAAACCCCAATTCCCAAACCAAATTCCCAACCTCCAATTTCCAAACCCCAATTTTTCCAAACCCCCATTTCCAAACCCAATTTCCAAACCCCGATTTTTCCAAACCGCAATTTCTAGCCCCAATTTCCAAATCCTAACTTTTCCAAATCCCAGTTTCCAAACCCAATTTCCAAACCCTAGGAAGCTCCCGGCCACGGGCAGGACCATCTGGACCTGCTGCTTGGGTTGGAATTAGTTTGGAATTCTTCCCTGACCTATTTTTTATCCGGAGCTGATTCCCAGACTTTCCATTGCTCCTGACAGCTTTCCGTGCTGCTTTTCCTGCGTTTTTTTTCCAGGGAAAATCATGGAGATGCTCAGTCCCAGGTGCAGATCCCAAGGGGAATTTAGGCCGGACCTTTGGAGGTCGTTTATTCCCAGACTTTTTTCTTGGATTAATTCCATGACCTTGCAGGCAAAGGAGTTCTCAGGCTCTTCCCAAAATCCTTCCCAACTTTTCTATCCCACCCCCAGTTCCCAGTTCTGGCTATCAGGAATAGGGAACTGGGGAAAAAAAAATGGGAGAAAGGATTTTTTGGGATTGAGCCAAGCTCAATTCCTGCTGCAAATTCCGGAAGAACCGAACCCTGGTTTCCTTAATTTCAGTGTTTTTATGGAATTCCAGGAATCTGGGTGGGAAAGGACCTTAAATCCCATCCAATCCCACCCCTTCCCACGATCCCAGGCTGCTCCAACCCTGCACATTAGGGGGATTCAGGGGCAGCCACGGGGAATTTTCTGGGAATTCTGTGCCAGTCCCTCCCAGGCAGGAATTTTTCCCTGAATTTTTTTTCCAGCTGCTGATCCCGTGACTCTGTTCCTTTGTGCTGGGGATTCCCACTGCTCCTACCATTGGCAGCCCTGGATCCGTAAATTCCTCAGGATAATCCAAGGATAATCCAAAGGAGATGCAACAAGTGTGGATTTTATTCCTGATCCAAGCACACTTTTCCCTGGAACTTCTCCCACGGGGACATGGGAAGGACAGGAAAGGTGACCCGAAGGACCAAAATTCCCAAAATATTCCTTAAAAAAGCAAATCCAACCAGAACAACACCCACTTTGCTCCTATTCCCAGAGGATTTTCCCTGCTTGCCCCACATCCCAGGATTCTGGGAATGAAATCCCTCAGGGATGCGAAAAGAGAGGAAAAATCAGGATTTTACAGCAGAGCAAATCCAGGATAATTCCACAGTCTGGGAATGTCAGCAAGGCTGGAAAAAACAACCTGGATCCCATAGGAATCTCTCAGACACTTCCAAGATCCAAAGTGGCAGCAGCTTCCATGAATCCAACACTGGGAAAATCCATGGATGCAACACCAGGAAAATCCATTAATCCTCCCCCCACCCCCACCACTCCATCCCTGGGATCCACAGGAAAGGAAAAAAAAAAAAAAAAACAGGAAAACCAGGAAAAATCCAACTCACCAACATCGGACTCTTTGTGGGTTTTGATGATTTCCGCCAGCTCAAAATTCCCTGCAATGATGGCCACCTGGAAAAGAGCCGGGAAACCGGGATGAGCGGCTCCGGAGCGTCCATATGGATGGGAACAGCTGCTTCCCGAGGGGGGAAGCCAAGGATTCTCCTGCCTCGGATCATCCGGGAATTCTGAGGTGCCAACGCCTTCCCAGGACAGTGGCCGGAGCGGGTTTGGGTGGCCCTGGCTCGGGGACAATCCCTGTCCTCTGGAATCCTCAGATTCCAGCCAGGAATTTATCCCAAATCCTGGAATGGTTCCAGGGTGTTGGGTTAGGATCCTGGGTAAAATCGTGGGATCTGGAAGAGTTTTGGGATCAGCCAGTCCGGCTGGATGTGTCACTGCATGTGTCCCCAAGGGCCACATCCAAAGGATTTGGGGACATTTCCAGGGATTGGGAATGCCCTGGGCAGCCTGTTCCTGATGGGAGGGGATTTCCCAGCAGACAAATTCCCAAACCCCCAAATCCCCAAATCTCCAAATCCTCAGATCCCCAAACCCCCAAGTCCTCGAGCCCCCAAATTCCCAAATCCTGAAGTCCTCACGTCTCCCAAGTCCCCAAATCCTCAAGTCCTCAATTCCCAAAGTCTCTAAATCCTCAAATCTCTAAATCCTGAAGTCCCAAAATCCCTGATTCCCCAAATCCCTCATTCCCCATTTCCACAAATCCCTAAACCTCCAAATCCCCAAATCCCCAAATCCCCAAATCCTCAAACCTCCAAACCCCTAAATCCTCAAATCCCCAAACACTCAAATCCCTAAATCCCAAAATCCTCCAAGCATTCTGCTCCTTTTCCAAGGATTCTCCTCCTTTTCCCAGGATTCCCCTCCATCCCAAACATTTCCATCCCAAAAAACAACAACATCTTCCCCTTCCCACTTCCGTATCCCACAAAACCCCCACATTCCCATCCTGTTTCCGGAATTCCATGCGCTTTTCCCTCGCTCCTGCCCTGGCACTGAACGCTCACCCCAAATCCCGCCCCGGTGGGACAAATCCCACCTGGAAAAATCCCTGGGTATGTGACAAGCTTCCCAGGCATACCGGGAAGCTCCATGGGATTCCCGGGAATTCTGCTTACCTGGAATGCCGTCTGGCTGTTGTAATTCCGGATTTCCTTGCTGGCGCCTCGGAAGAGGAGAACCCTGGCACAGCTTTCCTGGGAAAAAAACCAAACCAAACAGGGAAAAGGGGAATTAGACCAGGATTGGGAGCAATCCAGAGCCAGGAAATTCTTTGGGAAGAAGGAGGATGAGCATTCCCTAAGGATTTGGTATTCCTGACCCTAAAGGGAGCAAGTAATGGAATCATGGGATTCCAGTATGGATCGGGTTGGAAGGGATCTTTGGGAGCACCCAGATCCAAATTCCAAGGATTCTGCCCATTTTCCAAGGATTCCTTTGCTTTTCCAATGATTCTGCACTTTCTCCTAGGGAATGGTGAGATCTCCTAGGTTTCTCTTCCCTCCTGAAGGATTCTGCCCCTTCTCCCAGGATTTTCCTCATTTTCCACAGATTCTGCTACTCTTCCAAGGATTCTCTCCCTTTTCCAAGGATTTTCCTCCGTTTTCAAGGGTTCTGTCCCAGCGAAACATTTTGGGAATGGGATGGATTAAGCCATGGAATGCTCTCTTGGGAAATCCCAAACCAGGCTGGGGCTCCAAGGAGGAGCAGCCTCATCCTGGGACAGGGAGGGATTTCACCTCTGGATTTGGGAATGGTGAGATCCAGGAGTGTCCCAGGCTGATGTCACCTCCCCTGCAGTGTCCCCTGTCCCCAAATCCCCTGGATTCAACCCTGGGACCCAAACCCTGGAGCTCTGAGGAGGAACAGGCTCATCCAAGGACAGGGATGGAATCCATCCCTGGATGTGGGAATGGACAGCCAGGAGTGCCCCACTGTGGTGCCACCTCCCCTCAGTGTCCCCTGTCCCCAAATCCCTTGGATTCAACCCTGGGACCCAAACCCAGGAGCTCTGAGGAGGAGGAACAGCCTCATCCTGGGAGAGGGATGGATTCCACCCTCTGGATTTGGGAATGGTGAGATCCAGGAGTGCCCCACTGTGGTGCCACCCCCCCGCCATGGTGTCCCTGTCCCCCTGTCCCACCTGGTTGTAGAGGGCGCAGATGTGCAGGGCGGTGTTTCCTGAGGCGTTCTGCGCCGCCATGTCGGCTCCGTAGAACAGGAGGTGCTCCAGGTGCTGCACGTGCCCGTAGCGGCAGGCCTGCTCCGGAAAACACGGAAAAGCGGGAATCAGGGACACGCGGGAGCCCCCCCCCAAAAAAAAATCCCCCTCTGGATTCAGGCAGGGAATCTTCCATTCTGTGGGAATGGGTGTGGCTCCTCACTGCTCCACCTGGACACCCGTGGGATAAATCAGCTCTGGGTCAATGGGAAAAGTTCGGATCATCCCATATCCGGGATCATCCTGGAGGCTCCTCCAGCTGGGTGGTGGCACGGGATGAACTCAGCGCCCCAAATCTCTGGGAAATTGGGATGTTCTCCTCCAGGTTTGGTCCATCTCGGGATTCAGGGATCAGCCAGGGAGGATGGAAGCAGCAGGGAGGGTTGGATCCATAAACTGGGATCACAGGACACATCCCTGGGTTTCCTATCCCCAGCTGGGTGTTGCGGGAGATATTCCAATGGGATCCCATCCCTCCTTCTCCCAAAGGATTGGGAAGAACAAAGCTTGGGATTCCCGGCTCCCAATCCAAGTGTTTCTCTAAGTCCCCTTGTGGAAAGGGGATTCCATGTGGAAAACAGGGATAGGCACAACTGGGATTTGGATCTGGGATCCCAAAGCGTTCCCCTTGGAGCCAGCCATCCTTTGGCAAGATCCCAACCACGGGGAGAGGCCGGAAAATCTGGGATGGAGGCAGAGCTGGCCCCATCCAGCCTTCAATCCTGGCTGGGATTGATGGGACAACCCCATCCATGGACAGCATTCCCAGAGTCCATCCCTCAGTCCAGGCATGGAATGATCCCATCCACGGGCACCAGGAGAACATTCCCAGTGTTCAGCCTTCAATCCTAGGGATCGGACAACCCTATCCATGGACAGCATTCCCAGAGTCCAGCTCTCAACTCCAGGCATGGAGTGATCTCATCCACGGGCACTAGGAGAACATTCCCATACCAGGAGAGGTGGGGTGGATCCCATCCCACCTGGTGGATCTCCATCCATGGCACCAGGAGAAGAACATTCCCGCAGCCCAGCCCTAAACCTCAGGCATGGAATGATCCCGTCCATGAGCACCAGGAGAACATTCCCATGGCCGGATCCCATCCCTGTGGATCTCATCCCCACAGATCGCGCCATGCCTGGTGGATCTCCATCCACTGGCACCAGGAGAACATTCCCATGGCTGGATCCCATCCCACCTGGTGGATCTCCATCCATGGCACCAGGAGAAGAACATTCCCGCAGCCCAGCCCTAAACCTCAGGCATGGAACGATCCCATCCATGGGTACCAGAAATACATTCCCGTGGCCAGATCCCATCCCTGTGGATCCCCTCCCCTCAGATCCCGCTGCACCTGGTGGATCTCCATCCATGGCACCGGGAGAACATTCCCGTGGCTGGATCCCATCCCACCTGGTGGATCTCCATCCATGGCACCAGGAGAAGAACATTCCCGCAGCCCAGCCCTAAACCTCAGGCATGGAATGATCCCGTCCACGAGCACCGGGAGAGCATTCCCGTGGCGGATCCCCTCCCCGCGGGTGCCCTGGCACCTGGTGGATCTCCTGCCAGCCGTTCTCGTCCACGCAGCCCAGGCGGGCGTAGTCGTGCAGCAGCAGCTCGCAGCAGTAGGGGTCCCCCCCGACCATGGCGCTGTGGTACAGCGGGGTCAGCCCCCGGCTGTCCTTGTAATCCGGGGATGCTCCCAGATCCAGCAGCGTCTGCCCAGGAAACAGGGAACGGCCCCATGGGAACGGGGAATGGCCCCCTTGGGAATGGGGAATGGCCCCTTGGGAAACAGGGAACATCCCCTTGGGAATGGGAACGGTCACAAAGGAACGGGAACAGTCCCTTGGGAAATGGGGAACAGTCCTTTGGAAATGGGAAACGGTCCCCTTGGGAATGGGGAATGGTCCCCTTGGGAATGGTCCCCTTGGGAATGGGAACAGTCCCATGGAAACAGGAAATGGTGGCTTGGGAACAGGGAATGGTCCCTTGGGAATGGGAACGTCCCCTTGGGAATGGGGAACAGTCCCATGGAAACAGGGAACGGTCCTATGGGAATGGAGAACATCCACTTGGGAACAGGAACACACCCTTGGGAATGGGGAACAGTCCCATGGAAACAGGGAATGGTCCCTTGGGAATGGGAACAGTCCCTTGGGAATGGGGAACAGTCCCATGGTAACAGGGAATGGTCCCTTGGGAATGTGGAACAGTCCCTTGGGAATGGGGAACATCCCTTTGGGAAGGGCTGGGATGAGGGAATCACTTCATGTCCGTGGGGAACTGGCTGGGGAGAGGGCTGGAGGGAAATGAGGGGAGGGAAGAAAGGAGGGAAGAAAGGAGGAAAAATCTGGGAAGGGGAGAGGAAAAGGGAGGGAAAGGGCAGAAGGAGGGAGGGACAGAGGAGAAAAGGAAAATCCAGGAAAGGGGAGGGAGAAAAGGAGAGAGGGAAGAGAAAGAAGGGAGGGAAAGGAAAAGAAGGGGAAAAGGGAAGGGGAAAGGGAAAGAGGGGAGAGGAGAGGAGAGGGAGAAGGAGAAAGGAGAAAGGAGAAAGGAGAAAGGAGAAAGGAGAAAGGAGAAAGGAGAAAGGAGAAAGGAGAAAGGAGAAAGGAGAAAGGAGAAAGGAGAAAGGAGAAAGGAGAAAGGAGAAAGGAGAAGGGCTGGAATGAGGATGGCAAACCCCGGCACTGACCAGCAGGGCCGCGTGATTCCGGCACCTCACGGCTTTGTGCAGCGCCGTCATTCCCTCGCGGGTGCGGAAATCCAGGTGGGCTCCGCCGTTCCGGAGCGCTTTGATCATCTCGGCGCTGAGCTCCAGCTGCGCCGCCGCCGTCAGCGGGCACTCTGGGAGGAGACGGGAATGCGGGAGACCCATGGAATGCCCACCCATGGGATCCGCTGGAATGCGGATCTCACTTCCAGCTGGAAGCGCCCACCGAGATCTCCTTGGGGTTTGGGATCAAATCCATTGGAATGGGAACGGAGGCCAAATTTGGGAGATGCTGGCTCCCAGGTATTCCCAAGGGTCTCCTGAGCAGCAGGAGTGGGAATTGGATGGAAAATTCCAGGATTGGGCAACAACAGCAAATCAGCCAAAATATCTCAGGAATGGGATCTTGGGAATGGGTTCTTCTCAGCCCCTTGGGAATTCCCAAATCTGGTGCTACCAATGGAAAAATCCTCGTCCTGGGATAAGGGGTGGATTCCAATCAGGAGAAGCCTCTGGATGCTCCCAACTTTCCTTGAGGTTGTTGCTACAAATCCCACAGATCCTGCTGGGAATTCCAAGAATTCCAAGATTCCCTCATTCCCTTGGGATGCACACGGGACTCCCAGAGGAGAGTGGGAATTGTATAATTTAAGGAATGCCACGGGATTGGGTCTGGAAACCCCATGGATACAAAAGGGAGAAGGAAAGTCTGGAATTCCGTGTCCACGGCCAGTTTGTCCCAGCAGGAAATCATGGAAAAAGGGCTGGAATTAAGGAATGCCCGGGATTCAGAGTGGAAAGGGGATCAGGCCTTGGCAGGGGCTGCCCAGGGAGCTTTGGAGTGGCCATCCCTGGAGGTGCCCAAGGAATTCCTGGAGGTGGCACTCGGGGCTCTGGTGGCGATCGGGCCCAGCTTGGGCTCGGTGACCTTGGAATTCTTTCCCAGACTCAATAATTCCATGATTTGGAGAAGGGACATTCCAAGGTCATCTCATCCCTATCCCCGGGATCATTCCCACCCCATTCCAAGGGCAGGGACAATCCCAGCATCCCAGGCTGCTCCAGCCTGGCCTTGGGCACCGCCAGGGATGCAGGGGCAGCCCCAGCTGCTCTGGCAATCCCAGCCCAGCCAGGAATTCCTCATTGCCAAGATCCCATCCCTGGCTGCCCTCTGGCACTGGGAGCCATTCCCTGGGTGCTGTCCCTGCAGGCCTTGGCCCCAGCCCCTCTGCAGCTCTCCTGGAGCCCCTGGAATATGCTGGAAGCTCTCCCTGGATCCTCCTCCCCTCCAGGGAACATTCCCAGTTTTCCAAGCCTGGCTCCAGGCCCCTTTCCCTCCCCCATTCCCAATTCCCGCAGCAATTTTTCCCCTACACCATTTCAGGGATTTTGAATCCTCCTTTGTAATTCCAACGTTTCCCTGGGCTCCTCTCCCTCTCCCACTGTCCCTTGTTAAATATCCCTCGTTAAACATCCAAGGATTTTTTCTTCTCTCTTTTCTCCGGCAAAATCATCCCTGGGGTTTGGCTTTCATTCCAGAACAATGGAAACTTATCCCAGATCTGGGGTTTTTTTTTTTCATTCCCACTTTTTCAATGTCCCCACAGGCAGCAACTGTGAATTTTTGGGGCTTTTTCATCCCTTTCAAATCCCGGGAATCTTTCCTGGAATATCTTCCCAGCAACTGCAAAATGGGAACAGCCTCAAACAGGGCTGGAATTGCTTCCCAAGGTGGATTTTTCTGTATTTTTCCATCCAAGAAGAGCTTGGAAAATGGGAGTAAATCCTCGGCACAGCTTAAAACCTTCCCCAGAATCCATTGAAATGAAGATTCCCAAAGTTTTGAATCCATGGGATCAGCTCAGGGGATTTTAGGGCTCATCCCAGTTATTTCCAGCCCACGAACGGGATTCATCCCTGCAGAGGAAGGTTTTCCCAATATTTTTCATCCCAGTTATTCCCAGTCCATTTATGGGATTAAATCCTGCAGGGAACCATTTTTCCAAGCAGGATTTTCCACTTTTCCATGGGGAGATTCTCATGGGATCCCCAAGGATCCACCCCCAAAAATTCCAACAGGAAAAGTGCTGGCTTATTCCCGCCTCATTCCCACCCTGCTCTTCCAGCATCCAGCCCAGACTTCCTGGGAAATGCATGGGAAGCCAACCAACATTCCCAAGAAAACCCAAAGCTCCCAATCCAGGAATTTCTGAAAGATTCCAATCCCTCCATCCAACAGCAGCTTGGATTGGAAACGGGAATGGGAAGGGAAAATATTCCAAGAGGAGAAATGTGGGATCGCATCCCAGTGAACCCCAGAAGGGATTGGGAAGGGAAGAGTTGTCCCTAGGGAATGCCATACTCCCAAAATCCCCTGAAAAGCGGGAATTGCACCATAGAACCCCAAAAGACAACTGGGTTAGAGCGGGAAAAATTCCAGAGGAAAGCCTGGAGGAATTCCAGGAAGGAATTGGGAATGTTGAGCTGATTCCCTGTGGGAAGCGCTCCCAAATCCTGAGGAGAACGTGGAACTGACCTCCGGTGTCGGGATCATGGAAGTTGGGATCCAGCCCCTTTTCCAGCAGCCGGCAAACCTTCTCCGAGTTCAGCATCTGCACGTATTCCATGAATTTCTTCAGGTTCGCCTGGATTCGGGAAAAACCACCGCGTTAACATCCCGAAATTCTGGGAAAAGTCAACAGGGGAGCATCCCCATCCCTAAAATCCAAAGAAAATCGGGATGGCAGGACTGAATTCCATCAGACTGGGACACAAATCCACGTGGAAATGTCAGGAACCGAGGGGAAAATTTGGGAAAACCCCAAGGAAACGGAGAAGTTGAAGCCGGATTTCACATCCAAGGAAAAAATTCCAATTCCAACCTTTGCCACCTTAATTCCATATGGGAAAATGATTATTTTTGGGAGGGATGAATTCCAAAAATGCCGCATTTCCATGTTTATTTGGATGATTTCCAGTTGGAAAATTGGGAAAAAAAACTTGGAAATGCCAAGCGGGATGAGGAAAAGGTTTGGAAGGGAATTTGGGAATTCTGGAATGGTTTGGGTGGGATGGGAGCTTAAATCTCATCCCATTCCAAGGACATGGAGTCCTCCCACAATCCCAAATTATTCCAACAATTCCAGGGATGAGGCAGCTGAAGATTCCTTGGAATTACCGGATCATCCCATGGGAATTCAGGCTGCTGGTGCCTCCCCTCTATCCCAAATTTCAGGATTGGAATTTGGTTCCCCCATGCTGAATTCCCAAAGTTTCACCTTGAATTCCCAAATTTTGGGATTTTTCCCGTTCTTTCTGGCTGGATGAAGGCATTATTAAATTCCCAGATTCTGGGAATTGCTGAGGCAGGAATAGCTCCAGTGGGAAAATCCCAGCTCCCACGTTCCCAGATTTCTAGACTTTTCATTGGAGGATTTTTTGGGAGCTTATTCCAACCTGGGAAAAGTCCTGGAAAATCCCAAGAGCTGGAATTCAGGCCGGCCGTGCCCTTGGAGCCGGGAGAGGCCGGAGCAAATCCATGGATCCGCCTCCCGCTTCCAGGCAGCAGCAAATGGATTCATTGATCCCACAGAAACAGGGAATTATGGATTTGCCGCCGTGCCGGGACAACACGGAGCCTCTGGAATTGCACAGCTCCTCCCAGTGGGAATCTCCAGAGCCACGGCACCGGGAATCCTGGAATGGTTTGGGGTTTGGGTGGGAAGGGACCTCAGATCCCATCCCAATCCCGTTCCATTCCAAGGGCAGGGATTCCAGGAAGGGTCTCCCTTCCCTTTTCCATCCCCAACTTCCATAAAAATCCCTCGGGATGGATTCTGAGCCTCCTTGATCCCAGAATCCCAGAATGGTTTGGGTGGGAAGGGACCTCAGATCCCATCCCATTCCAATCCCACCATCCCAGGCTGCTCCAGCCTGGCCTTGGACATTCCAGGGATGCAGGGGCAGCCCCAGCTGCTCTGGGAATTCCAGCCCAGCCAGGAATTCCTTCCCAAAATCCTACCACAAGCTCCCTTTCCTAGGGAATCCCATCCATCCCTTTGAATCCCAGAAAATCCAACCTTTCCCTGCCCGAGGAACCAGACAGAGCCACAAATCCCAGGAAAGTCCCACCCCGGGACACAGAGGCAGCACCTCGGCTTTTCCAAGGAAAACCTCAATATTAAACACATGAAAGAGCAGGAATTCCCAGGAACTGAAGGAGAAATTCCCTGGATTTGAAGGACTGAAGGATAAATTCCCCCCCAACAGGAGCTGAGGCAGGAATTTCCAGAAACTGAAGCAGAAATTCCCTGGATTTGAAGCAGAGACCCCATAAAACTGCAGCAGGAATTCCCCAGGAACTGAACCAGGAATTGAAAAAAAAAAAACCGAAGCAGGAATTCTCAGAAACTGAAGGAAAAATTCCCAGAAACTGAATTTCCCCCAAAACCAAAGCAGGAATTCCCAGAAACCAAAGTAGGAATTCCCCAGGAATTGAAGGAAGAATTCCCCAGATTTGAAGCAGAAATTCCCAGAAACAGAAACCAGAATTCCCCAGCTCCCGAACCTCATGGAATCTCCGTGCTGAATTCCAGCCATTCTGTGGATGACCCCATTCCGGGAATGATCCCTGCCCATTATCCCAATATTCCCAAGAAATCCCCATGCGGAATTCCAGCCGTTCCCTGGATCACCCCATTCCGGGAATGATCCCTGCCCATTATCCCAATATTCCCAGGGAATCTCCGTGCTGAATTCCAGCCCCATTCCCGGCTCAGGGAATGATCCCCAGCTCCAGGAATGATCCCTGCCCGCTATCCCGATGTTCCCATGGAATCCCCGTGCTGAATCCCAGCCGTTCCCTGGATGACCCCGGCCCATTATCCCGATGTTCCCATGGAATCTCTGAGCTGAATCCCAGCCCTTCCCTGGATGACCCCACTCCGGGAACGATCCCTGCCCGTTATCCTGACGTTCCCCCGGATCCGGTACCGTTCCCGAGGCTCTCCGGGTGTCCCGGTGTCCCCGCGCCAGCCAGGATCCCATCCCTGCTCCCGCTCCCTCTGGATCCAGCTCCAATCCCAGCCTTTTTTCCCGGGAGCTGCTCCAATCCCAGCCTTTTTTCCCGGGAAAGGTCGATCCGCGCCCGCATCGCTCCAACGGGCACGGAATGAGGATGGATTGGCCGGAATTGTCCCTTTGGCTCCTGTCTGGCATTCCCAAATTACCAAGGGACTGGAAAAGGCCAAGGATTCCCACAGAACCCCACAGTTTCTGGAAAAGCAGCAGCCCAAGGAAGAGGGAAAGGGGAAAAGCAAAAGGGGGGAAAAGAAGGGAAAGGGGGAAGGGGAGGAAAGGGGAGGAAAAGGGGAAAAAAAGGGGGGAAAAAGAGAAAAAAGGGGGAAAAAAGGAGGAAAAAAAGGGGGGGAAGGGGGGGAAGAGACAAAAACGGCAAAGAAGGGAAAAGAAGGGAAAAAAAGAGAAAAAAAAGAGAAAAAAAGAGAAAAAAAGAGAAAAAAAGAGAAAAAAAGAGAAAAAAAGAGAAAAAAGAGAAAAAAGGAAAAAGAGGAAAAAGAGAAAAAAAGAGAAAAAAGAGGAAAAAAAAGAGAAAAAAAGAGAAAAAAAGAGAAAAAAGAGAAAAAAAGAGAAAAAAGAGAAAAAAGAGAAAAAAGAGAAAAAAGAGAAAAAAGAGAAAAAAGAGAAAAAAAAGAGAAAAAAAGAGAAAAAAAGAGAAAAAAAGAGAAAAAAAGAGAAAAAAGAGAAAAAAAGAGAAAAAAGAGAAAAAAAGAGAAAAAAGAGAAAAAAAGAGAAAAAAAGGAGGAAAAAAGGAGAAAAAAGGAGAAAAAAGGAGAAAAAAGGAGAAAAAAGGAGAAAAAAGGAGAAAAAAGGAGAAAAGAGGAGAAAAAAGGGGAAGAAAAAAGAGGAAAAAAAGAGAAAAAAAAAGAGAAAAAAGAGAAAAAAATGGGAAAAAAGGGGAAGAAAAAAGAGAAAAAAAGAGAGGACAAGAGAAAAAAAAAAAGAGTAAAAAAAGGAGGAAAAAAAAGAGAAAAAAAGGGAAAGCTCCTTCCCAAAATTCCACAGGCTTTGGACAAGTAGCCAAAGGAAGAGGGAAAAGGGAGAAGGAAGATAAATCCGTGATCCCAGATTTCAGCACCCCACGAATGCTCTTCCAGCTCCATCCCACCCCATGGAATAAAATCCAAGGAATTCTGGATAAAACCCAATAGAACCCAATAAAATCACGGTGCCAAAACCGCTCCTGTTCTGACTTTGGCACTGGGAATGCTGGCATTCCTTGGGATATCCTGGAATTCCAGGGCTGGAGGGGTTTCCCAGGGTTCTCCAGGTGACTTCCACGGGAATTCCATGGGGATTCCAGGCTCACTGCCGCTCCCATTCCGGTTTTGGTGCTGCCTGGATTGATTGCTGGCATTCCTGGGGAAATTCCCGGAATTCCGGGGCCGGAGGGGTTCTCCCGGGGGGTCTCCTGGGGTTTTCCATGGGAATTCCTTGGGAATCCCAAGGGATGGGGGCTCACCTTGGTGTGCAGCTTGGCGAACTGCTTGTCGTCCAGCAGGGGCTGGGAATACACGCGGCGCTTGTAGCGGAACTGCCGAGATAAGAGATAAGGGACTGATAAGAGATAAGGGACTGATATCATCTAACAGATAAGAGATAAAGGTGAGATAAGAGAGAGGAGATAAACAGAGACAAGAGATAAGTGGATATGAGATAAGGGACAAGAGATAAGAGAATATTTCATAAGATATAAGAGATGAATGGAGATAAGATATGAGCGATAAATGAATATGAGATAAAGATGATAAAGATAAGGTAAAGATAGAGACAAGAGAAGTGATAAGAGACAAAGATAAGAGATAAATAAATATAAGGGTTAAGAGATAAAAAAGATAAGAGATAAGAGATGAATGAAGATAAGATAAAAGTACAGACAAGTGAGGAAAAAGACACACAAATGCAAGAGGGAGAGATAAGAGATAAGCTGTAAGAATAGATAAAAGAGGAGAGATAAAATAATATTAGATAAGGGAGGAGAGAAAAAAAGAGATAAGAGATAAAGGAATATGAGATAAAGACCATGGAGAAGAGATGAGAGACATGCAAAGCTAAGAGATAAGCGGGAAAGATAAGATATAAACAGAGATAAGAGAGGAGATACAGGAGATAAGTGAATTTGAGATAGGGAAAAGACAGAAGAGATAAGAGACATACCAAGAAAAGAGACGAGATAAACAGATGTAGGAGATAAGAGATAAACAGAAATAAGAGATAAGACGTAAATTTATTTAACTTGATACGAGATAATATATAAAAGATAATATGAGATAAACATAAGAGATAATGGAGGTGCAAAGATAGGATGTAACAAGTAAATGGAGATAAGAAATGAAATAAACCGAGATAAGAGAGGAGAGATAAGAGATAACAGATAAATGCATATGAGATAAGGGATGAGATAAATTAATATAAATGAGAAAGATGAGAGAGACGAGGTAAGAGATATACGAAGATAAGAGATAAATGGAGATAAGTGGTAATCAGAGATAAGAGATAAACAGATAAGAGAGGTGAGATAAGAGATAAATTAATATGATATAAAGATAAGAGATAAGAGACATCAAAATACAATATATAGATAAATGGAGATAAGAGATAAGGGATACCATATAAACAGATATAAGGAGACAAATGAATATGAGATAAAGGATAAGAGAGAAATGAATTTAAAAGATCGAGAAAAGAGAGAAGAGATAAGAGACACACAAAGATAAGAGACAATATATATATATATCTATATATATATAGATATATATAGCAAAATGTAAAAAAAAAAATTAAACAAAACTAAATGCAAATAAAATAAAACAAAACAAAACAAACAAAAACATTTTAAAAAGTAAAACAAAATAAAATAAAAATAAAATTAAATGCATAAAATAACATTAAATTAAAACAAAATAAAAGAATAAAATAAAATAAAACAAAACAAAAGAAACAAAAGAAAATGAAATTAAATAAAACAAAAAATAAGACAAAATAAATCAAATCAATATAAAACCACGTCAAATACAATAAAACAAAACAAAATAAAATATTTTGAAATTTAAAATAAAATGAAACAAAATTAAATAAAAGTAAAAATAAATTGAATTACAATAAAATAAATAAAATAACATTAAATTAATTTAAAACAAAATAAAATAAATTACTAAAATAAAATAAAATAAATAACATGAAATTAAATTAAGATAAATAAAACAAAATAAATCAATAAATTAAAATAAATAAAATAAGACGAAATTAAATTCAGATAAACAAGACAAAATAAATGAATAAAATAATATAAAACAAAATAAAATAAAACTAAAAAAACTAAATAAAATAAAACAAAATATAATAAAATAACATAAAACAAAACAAAATAAAATAGCATAACATGAAATAACATAGAATAAAATAACGTAAAATAACATAGCGTAAAATAAAATAAAATAACATAGCATAAAATAAAATTAAAAAAAACCAAACCAAAATAAAATAACATAGCATAAGATGAAATAATATAGAATAAAATAATCCAAAATAACATAGCATAAAATAACATAAAATAAAAAAATAAAATAAAATAACATAAAATAAAACAAAATAACATAAACCAAAACATAGTAAAATAAAATAACATAGCATAACATAAAATAACATAGCATAAAAGAAAATAAAACAAAATAACATAAAGCAAAACAAAATAAAATAACATAGCATAACATGAAATAACATAGCATAAAACAAAATAAAACAAAACAATATAAAATAACATAGCACAACACGAAATAACATAGCATAAAATAAAACAAAATAAAAGAAAATAACATAAAACAAAACAAAATAAAATAACATAGCACAACATGAAATAACATAGCATAAAATAACATAAAATAAAACAAAATAGAATGAAATAACATAAAATAAAACATAGTAAAATAAAATAACATAGCATAACATAAAATAACATAAAATAAATTAAAAATAAAATAAAATAAAATAACATAAAATAAAATAAAATAAGATAAATTGAAAAGAAAAGAAAAGAAATTAAAAATAAAATAAAATAAAATAATATAAAATAAAATAAAATAAAATAAAATAAAATAAAATAAAATAAAATAAAATAAAATAAAACAAAATAAAATAAAATTTAAACTGAATGAAGCCACCCCCGCGCCGCCCCTCGAGCGCGGTCACCTCCAGGTAGGGCACGGGCGTGTCGGGGTTCAGGGGGTATTCCCGCAGCAGCCGCTCCTCGTCCAGGAATTTCCCGGCGCGGCCGTTGAAGGCGGGCTGGAAGAGGCCGTAGTTGAGCACATCCTTGAGGCTGTGGTTGAGCGTGCACAGGATCCTCTGCTTGGACACCCACACGGGCACGTCGGGGTTCAGCCGCAGACACTTCTGGGAAGGGCGCGGAACGCCGCGTTAGCGCGGGGGGAAAATACCGGGAATGGGATGGGGAGGGCCTGGGGAACGGGGGGATGAGGGAGGGAAAGGGGAGAGTGGGGTGTGGAGAGGGGAGGGCTGCGGGAAACGAGGAGTTCCTGGGGTTTCGTGGGTAAATTATTTTAAAAACCCCCAAAATCGCGTGTTCGCGCTGTTGATTCCAAAGGGAAACCCGTAGGGAAAGAGAAGGACGAAGCAGGAATCCAATGAGTTCTCCGTGGGAATGGGAGAAAAGAGGGAGCGAAACAGGGGAAGCTGGGGTTTGGGGGGGGTCAGAGCTATGGGAAATGAGGAATTCCTGAGGTTTTATGGATAAATTATTTTTAAAAGACTCAAAAAATTGGGTGTTCCCCCTGTGAGTTCCAAAGGGAAAGAGAGGGAGGAAAAGGGAATTCACCAGGTTCTCCAGAGAAAGGAGGGAAAGGGGGGAGCTGGGGTTCAGGGAGTTCTGGGAGAGTCAGACCCCTAGAAAATGAGGAATTCCCAGGTTTCCCTGATTTCCTGATTTAAAGAATGGAAAAAAAAAATTAAAAAAGGGTGTTCCCACTGTGAATTCCAAAGGGAAACAGAGGGAGGAACTGGAAATTCACCAGGTTCTCCAGGGAATGGGGGAATAAAGGAGGGAAAGGGGGGGAGTTGGGGTTTTTGGGGTTCAGACCTGTGGAAAACCAGGAATTCCCAAGTTTTCCAGGTATTTTGATTTAAAAAAATGAAAAAAAAATTGGGTGTTCCCACTGTGGACTCCAAAGGGAAATTCGTAGGGAAAGAGAGGGAGAAAATGGGAGTTCACAGAGTTCTCCATGGGAATGGGGGAAAAGAGGGAGGGAAAGGGGAGAGTGTGATTCTGGGAGGAATCCTATGGAAAATCAGGAATTTCCAAGTGTTCATGATTTTTTTTTTAAATAAAAAAAAATTTAAAAAATGAAAAAAAATGGGTGTTCCCACTGTGAATTCCAAAGGGAATCAGAGGGAGAAAACGGGAATTCACCAGGTTCTCCAGGGAATGGGGGAATAAAGGAGGGAAAAGGGAGAGTTGGGGTTTGGGGATTTTGGGGGAGGCAAAGCTGTGGGAAACGAAGAATTCCCAAGTTTTCCTGATATTTTTCATTTAAAAAAAAAAAAAACAACAAAAACTTGGATGTTCCCACGGTGAATCCCAAGGGGAAACAGGGAGAAAACGGGAATTCACCAGGCTGTTCTTCAGGGAATGGGGGAAAGAGAGAGGGAAAGGAGGGAGTTGGGGTTTGGGGGGTTCTGGGGGGAGGAGGCCGGTGGGGAATGAGGAATTCCCAAGTTTACGGATCCAAGACGGATCCGTGTCCATCCCTGAGGAATTGCCACACTCCGGGCACGGATCCGGACATGGATCCAAACGTGGATTTAGGGATGGATCTGGGCATGGATCCCAAAGTGGATCCCGACACGGATTCAGGAATGGATCCTGACATGGATTTGGGAATGGATGTGGGCATGGATCCCAATATGGATCCCGACGTGGATCCAGGAATGGATCTGGGTACAGATCTGGACAGGGATTTGGGAATGGATCCCGATGTGGATCCTCCTAAAACCAGGACAAGATTCCAGCCCCAACCCGGGCCCAGGGAACATTCCCGGCTTTCCTCCAAGGATTCTCTTTGGATTTCTCCCAGGATCCTGGTTTTCTTCCCGATTACTCCTTCCATGCCATTCCAGCAGCATTCCCATTCCCAGAGGGTGGAAAATCCCATGGGATTCTCCTGGATTCCCGTGGGTTGGTGGGAGAAGGGATCACAGACGCAGGATTGGGAATATCCATGGGAATTCCCACCTGGAGCTCCCAAATCCCACCTTGGGCCAGGCTGGATGTCATCATTCCCATCATTCCCAACCACAGTCCTGGGAAGGAGTTAGGATTTTTGGATATCCAGGGGAAAGCAATCCTGCAGGAGAGGAGGAATCCACAGGAATTTTTTTCCACCCTCCAGAGTCAAACTGGGACCAGTTTGTGGAGCCAGCTGGGGGAAAAAAAGAGCCGGAATTTTGGGAGCTTAGATCATCTCCCGAGGAAAATCCTAGCCCCGCCATTCCCGGAGTTTAATTCCATGCTGGGAGAAACTGCTTCCAGCAAAAAAAAAAAAAAAAAAAAAAAAAAAGGGATAAGGGTGAGAGGGAGGATCCAGGAAGCACCTGGAGTTCCTGGAGCCAGAAAAACAAAGGATTTGGGATTTTCCAGTGAATCAGGGGGCGATCCATCGGGAAGGGCGTCGGATGTTGTGTCATCCCACAAAACCCAGTCCCAAAATCCCATCCGGTGACTCATGGTTCAAAACTCCATCCAAAAATCCCGGAATTCCGAACTTTCCACAGCACTGACAGCCCCGATCCCCCCAATATTCCCAAAGTCCCCAAAACCTTGGAATGTTTCCAGGGAATTCACTCCCCCCGTCCCACCCAGTGCTTCCCATGGGATTTGCTCCATCAGTTATCTGGGATAAAGGTTCCCTACAAGGAAAACTGTCAGGAATTCCAAGGAAACACCACAATTCCCTGGAAAAGCCTTCCCAGTCCATCCCTGGCAGCTCCTGATCCAACGGATCGAGGCTGGAATTTTCCCTTGGGAAGCAGCACCCTTGCCTCACTTTTCCAGCATTTTTCCCAATCCCTCTGGAATTCCAGGACCCGCTGGATCTTTGCCCTCACGTCTCCTTCTTCCCAAAATTCCCTTCCAAATTCTGAACACCTTGGAATGTTCTCCCTCCTTTCCTCAGCACTTTCCCAAAAAAATCCACAATTCATCCTTGGGAATTTTTCCCATTCCAAGCTCCTTCCCTTCCCCCTGGAGCTTCTCCAGCCCTTCCAGAAATTCTTGGAATTCAGCTTCAGCAGGAGCCTCTGGAAGTGGCCATTCCAGAACTTTTAATTCAATCCAAACTGAAATTTTCAGACTGGGAATTTCTCAGAATTCCCTTCCTTTACATCCAATCCTATCCAAGATTCCAAACCCGTTTGGCCGCCGCATCACCAGGAAAACCCAACAGTTAAACTTCCCCGGGAATTCTCTCCGGGATTTCCCGGTTTTCCATGGAAAATCCCGTATCCGTTCGTTGCTCTTTAGGTCTCGAAGGCGGCTCCTTCCCAAAAATCCCTTTTCCCTATGGAATCACCACTTGGAATGCCGTCATTCCTCCCTCCTCATCCTCTCCATCCCTCCAATCCTGGTGGGAATTCCCACCAGGAATTCTGGCAGGGATTCCTTGGAAACTCCAGCACTCACCGGCTGCTCCATCCCCGAGCGAAAATTCCCAACTTTTCTCACTGGCGGTTCCGTCCTTTCCTCGTCCTCCCTCCGTGTCCCCCTGGATGCTCCGAGGGGACAAAATCCCATGGAAGGGGTATCCCTGTTTTCCATGGATGGGGTATCCCTGTTTTCCATGGATCCTCTGGGAGCGGCTGCTCTGGAGCTTTGAATCCCAAGCCAAAGAAATCCTGGGAATGTTGATAAATTCATCCAACCACTCCCCTCTGGATCAATCCTGCCAGGATTGGTCCAACGCTTCCAGGGGCCGTTCCCAGGAAATTCCAGCCTCCAGCTCCACACTCAAGATTCCCAGGAAAAATCTGGAATTCCGAGCTGGGAAATAAAGGGAATAAAGGGGGAATTTTGCCTCCTATCTGTACTTTACCCGCTTAAAATCGGGATTTTCCTTCCACTAATTCCCAGCTTGAACTGGAATCCTGCACATTCCTATGGAATTTTCTCTCCTGCTTCCCACAAAAAACGAGGATCTGATTATTTAGGATGCAACAGCACCAAAAAAAAAAAAAAAGTTGGGAAACTACGAACCGGTCAAGAGAAAACAAGGATTTGATGCATTCCATGCAAAAAAAAAATCTGGGAAAACACGGGTTGAAAATGATGTGGATAAAATTTCCAACTTTTTGCTGGAAAAATGGGAATCTACCACGGGAAAGCTGAATAATAAATGACAGGATTTTGTTTAATGCAAAATCAGATCGGGATTTGAATCCGACGAAATTCCAAGGGGGATTTAATGGCAAGGGAGGGAAAAGGAGGAATTGGGCAGGAAATTTTAATTAATAAAGGATGAATAAATGAATTATTAATCAGTAAATTTTGTTTATTGCTAATTAATAGAAGTGGGCTTGGATAATAATTCCTCATTTTTTGATTTTTTTAGGGAATTTTCATCCAATTTTGGGCAGGGTTGGATGACCTTGGATCATCCCAGATCCCCATTGGAATCTGAAGTTCCTTAAGGATTTCTCCCACCCAAATTTTCTCAAATTCCCAATAAAACCTCCCAGAAATCCCAAATTTTCTCAAATTCCCAATAAAGGAAATAATTTTCCAGGGAAAAAAAAAACTCCCATCATTCCCAAGGACGAGCTCGTTCCTTCTCCCGCTCCTCACTCCAGGCTTCCCTGATTCCGTAAAAAACCAGGATAGAAACAAAAAGCCGGAATTTCTATCGATCCCCGACGGGAGCAGGGGGGAGGATTTGATTGGTTAATTAATCAACCATAATTAATTAATTAACCAGTGACCCGTGAATGTCGGGATAATTGAAGATCCGGGACAAAGGCGGCTGCGGAATGTTTGATTCCAAATGGGATCGTCCGGAAAAATTAGTTTTAACAGCCCGGCTGAAGGAGTTTTTCCATGGAAAAGCCAAAATTCCTGGAATGTGGGAATGGATGAGGGTTAATTAATCTGTGTTTTGGGGTGGTTTGAATTAATTAGTTAAAATTTTCATGGATATCAGCATGGAAAAAGCTGGAAAAGCTGGAACAATATAAAATGTGGGAATGAGGTGGGATGGGATCCAGGATTAAGAAAAGAAATCAGAAAAAAGGAATTTCCCTTTGGAAGAGGAAAAGCCGGGAAATCCCGGATCCGGGAGCACCCGGCACCGCCCAGCCCCGAGCCCAGCCCAGGCCCGATGGAAATCTGGGAAGCAAAGGGAAATCCCTCGGGAATGAGAGAGCCCCAGGGCCGGCCCAGGGCTTCCAGAAGCTTCCCTGAGAATCCCGGGATGAGCCAGAGCCCGTCCCGAAGGAGCCCCAGAGCCGCCTCTGCTCCAGGCTGAGCCCAGATCCCAAATCCAGCCGGAGTTTTCCAGATCTTTCCCAAATCCCTCCGGTGTTTTCCTGTTTTCCAGCCCAAATCCCAAACCCCTCTGGAGTTTTCCAGCCCTTTCCCAGCTCCATTCCCTTCCCCGGCCCCGCTCCATCCCCTCCTTATCCCCAGGATCCAGAACATTCCCATGGAATGTGCAAACCTTTCTCGTGCTGCTTCTTTCCCGCTCTGGATCCCGGGCATTCCTTAATTCCCTCATTAATTCCAGCCCCTTTTCCATGATTTCCTGCCGGGACAAACTGGCCATGGACACGGAATTCCAGCCTTTTCTTCTCCCTTTTGTATCCATGGGGTTTCCAGACCCGATCCCACGGCATTCCTTAAATTTTACAATTCCCACTCTCCTCTGGGGATCCCATCTGCATCCCAAGGGAATGAGAGAATCCTGGAATTCTTGGGATTCCCAGCAGGATTTATGAGATTTTCCAGCCCCTCCAGGGCATTCCCAGTGGGAAGGGCCTGGAATCTGCAGACCCTCAGAGGGAACAAGGGCAGGAATTTCCTTCCCTTCCAAGAGTTCCTCTTCCTTCCCCATTCCCATCGTTTCAGGCAATTCCCAGAATTTGAGAACCCCCAGCTCCAAGATTTTGCTGGCCACAAGAAACCCTCAATTTAAGGAATTCTTGGGGGAAAAAAATTCCCTTTTTTTTCTCCTGTTCCTTTTTCTCCTTTCCTCCTGCTGGAGCTCTTTGGTCGCTCCCACATTCCCAAGGAATCCAGCAGATGGAATTCAGAGCCGTTATTCCTGATTTATTTTTTTTTTAGGAATATTTCCAAGCGCTCAGCTAATTTTCTTTTCAAGCCAATTTTTCCTCGCCTCAAATGACTCAGAATTCCTCTTTATTAAGCACGGAATGTGCTCTTCCCGAAAAAAAATGGCTGGAAAAATGAAAAGATGGGATTGATGTTTTCCATGAAAATTGCCTCAATGGATGCATCCTTTCCAGCAAATCCGCTTAGGAGGAGAAAAAAAGGGAATTTTGGTCGTAAAATCTTTTAAATTTATTAAATTGCAAATGCGCTGGTCACGGCTTGATCCGAGTCGGATTTTCCTTGGAAAAAGCCGTGGATTGGGAATGCACGGCAGCTCCGGTTGTTTGCGGGCGGATTTTGCTGCCGGCGGATTTCTCCCGGATAAAATCGGGAATTGCTCAGATTCCCATCGATCCACTTTGTTTGATTGAGCTCACAGAGGGTGACTTTGCCCCCGGGGCAATTCCCGGGATTTGGGGTTGTGCTGGAATATTTCGGGAGGTTCTGCTGCTCGGCATCTGCTGGAATGTGCCAAGGGAATTGTTTGGGATAAATGGGATTTATTTCCATGGAATTGTTTCGGATTTGGGGTGGAAAAAGCCACTTAAATGTGGTGGAACTGCAGCTTTCCCATGTTTCCTCTGGATCAGGGGTTGGAAAAGCTGGGAAGGGCCTGGAAAAGCCGGGATGGGGCTGGAAAAGCCGGGATGGGGCTGGAAAAGCCGGGATGGCCATCCATGGAGAAATCCAAGGAATTCCTGGATGTGGCTCTCAGAGCTCTGGGATTGGGATCAGGCCCGGCTTGGATTTGATCTTGGAATTCTTTTCCAAGCTCAGTGATTCCAGGATTTATGGTTAAAGCACCTGAATCCTTCCAGGGGATTTTTGGGAATCACTCATTTGATTCCCACTGGTTTTCGGGACACTCTCACTCTGCTCCATCCGGATCCTCCCTCCGGATGCTCCAAGGGCCGCCACGGGAAAAACAGCTCCCAAAAAAATAAAAAAGCCACAAAAAGCCTGGAAAAATCCGCAGGCAGCACCTGCAGGAATGGGGACGGGAAAAATGGAAATGGGGAAGAGGGGAGAAAAGCGGAGCAGCTGCTCCATTCATGGAGCGCGATGCGGCGGATCTGAAAGGAGCGGCATTTCCATGGAAAAACAATGGGAAGCTCCAGGCAAAAAGCAGCTCCCGGCCTGTTTGGAAGCGCTTTGATTCTGCCCTAAAACGGGGGAAAATTCCATTGGAATTCTCGACATCCCGGGGTTTTTGCCGCAGTGCGAAAGGAGGGAAGGATCAAAGGTTTGGGGCCATTCCCAAGGGCCATTCCCAATATCCCGATTTTCCCCTCGCAGGAATCGAATTCTCCTGATTTTCCCTTTTATTTTTACAGTGTTCCCATGGCTGGAGAGTGGAGAATGGAGAGGGGAATTTCAGGAATTTTGGGATCTAAGGACTGGGAAAACAGAGAATGGAAAAGCCTCGGGATGGAGGCAGGGAATTGGTGGGAAGAGGAGCGATCCCTCATCCCACACTTTTCCATGTTCTCTCTTCCCTTGGAATCCACATGCCCACTCCCATCCCTCCCTTTTCCAGGTGTTCCCATCCCTTGGAATCCACATGCCCACGGAAGGATCTCCACCCTCATCCTTCACTTTTCCAGGAGTTCTCATCCCTTGGAATCCACATTCCTGTGGGATCTCCACTCTCATCCCTCCCTTTTCCATGTTCTCCCTTCCCTTCCCGGGAATCGGCCACATGGGATGGGCAGGAGCCTCCTCTTCCTCATCCCAAAGGAATTCCCAACCAGAATTCCCGTTCCCACCCACCCTTGGAACACTGAGGAATCTCCTTGGCAAAGCTGGAGGAAAACTGGGATGCTCCCAGTTAAAAACCGCCTCGGAAGGGACAAAACGTGGGAATTCTCACTCCGGCATTCCAAGGATTGAGGGATCAGGGCTGGGAGCTCCCAACGCATCCTGGAAACCATGAGGAAAAACCTCTGGAATTCCAGCTGGACACTCCCGGGCCATCCAGTGCCGGGAGCTGCTCCCAGATGAATCCAGCTGGGATTTTATTTGAATTCCGGCTTTTCCATGATTTCAAAGGGAAGAGGAAGAGTTTCCAGCACAAAACGGGGGAGGAAAACCTTTGGAAAATTCCAGAAAATTCCTCCCTGGCCACACATCCCTGATCTTTCCCAGCTGTTCCCATAAACTCCAGCTCTGGGAATGCTGGCAGCTTCCCGAGGCTGCAGGAGCCTCCCCTCTCTCCACATCCCGGATTTCCTGGGATGTGATGAACCTGTTGTTCCTTGGAATGAGCTTTCCCCTGCTTCCAGGGGAAAAACAAACGGAAAACCTTTGGAATCACAGCCAGTGCCGGCCCCCACAGAGCCCATTCCCATGGGAGAATCCCAGGATTTGCTCCGGCACCTCCAGGATTCCAACACTGCCAACAGAGAGGAAAACTCGGCACATTCCCGGGATTTTCCCTGGGTTTGCCACTTTTTCCTACTAAAGAGGGAGGCTGCTCCCAAAGCGCTCCCGCCAAATTTCAGGAATGGGTTTTCCCATGGGATTTAACAGTGCAGAATCCATAAATTATTCCAGAGGAACCAACCCCGGCTCGGGCGTGTTCCTGTCTCCTTAAAATCCGGCTCCGAGCTCCCGGACCCCGTGGGAGGTTGGGATAATTTTATCCCGGGTCTCCACCACCCTTCCCATGGAGCAGCCGGAGGCGGGAACGGCTCTTCCCGAAGGATCTGCGGCTCCGGGATGGGACGGGGAAGCTCCAAAGGATCCTCGGGGATTCCTGCACCCTCCTTTTGCCAGGATCACATTCCCAGCTCAGGGAGTGATCCAGGTCCTCAAATTCCAAAACTGGAAATCTCCGGAGCTCAGGGCATCCAAGGAAATCAGTTCCCTGCCCGATGGAAAAGCTCCAGGATGGGAAACACCGGGAGCTCCAGGCCGAGCCCAGATCCTGGATCACGGCTGGTTTCCCTGGAATGCTGCATAGGGATCAGTGGGACATGCCATGGATTCCCTGGAATCCTGTGATGGGATCAGTGGGACACCCCATGGATTCCCTGGAATGCTGCCCTGGGATCAGTGGGACACCCCTGGCTCTCCAACCTTCCAGATGCCTCAGGACATTCCAGACCTGCTCAGACATCCCAGGACATTCCCGACCTCCCACATTCCAGAACATTCCAGACCCCCTGGACACTCCAGGACATTCCAGGCCCCCTGGACACCTCAGGAAAACCCAACCTCCTGCATCCACAATCCGAGGTGGGAATTGGGATCCCATCACCCCCCGGGACGCTTGGGAAGGGAAGAGAAGGAGAAAAGAGGAGGAAAGACCCCAAAAATTCCTCGTTTCCCACAGCCCCACTCCCTGCCAAACTTTCCCCTTTCCCACGGAATTCCAGAACATTCCAAGCTTCCAAGCTGGAACCACACCCCCCCCAGGGATCTCAAAGTCCAACTCTTGGCCCTGCACAAAATAATCCCAACATTCCCAGCACTGACCTGAAGGCATTGTCCCAAATTTTTCAGACCTCTGGGACCTTCCAGCATTGTCCAAGCTCTTCCAGAGCTCTGGAATGCCGAGGGTTGGGAGCAATTCCAGAGGTTTTGGGAATTGCAGCTCCCTGGAGCAGCCCCACCACCCACCGGGAGCTTTCCCAGGATTTTCCAGGTGTGGGGAATTTAAGCCCTCTTCCCTGGCTCAGGTGCAGGTGATAAAAACTGGGATGGGCCAATGGAAAAGGCCCTTTATTCCCAGGAAAACTGGGCAGAGATTTGCACCCGTGAATTCCAGCACTTCCAGGGAATTCCAAGGATTTGGGATGAGCAAATTCCAGGAGGGCAGGAAAACTGCCCGGGACTTTCAAATCCCACCTGGATGTTCCCAGAAAAAAAGATGGGAATTCCATAACCCGAGCTTTATGGCATTCCTGACCTTGGGAATGCCGGGATGGAGCCAGACTTGGGGCTGGAAAACTGATGATCCCAAAGAACTCCCATCCTGCTGATCCCAAAGAATTCCCATCCTGCTGATCCCAAAGAATTCCCATCCCGGTGATCCCAAAGAATTCCCAAACTAAAGATCCCAAAGAGTTCCCATCCCGGTGATGCCAAAGAGTTCCCATCTCCAGCAGAGTTTTTATGGAAGAGCCGGTGGGACATTGGCCGTGGGTCCAGAGCTCCAGAGGCACCTCTGGGATGGCCCTCGGCCACCTCAGTGTCCCCAGTGCCACCAGACACAGGCCCCGTGTCCCCACTGCCACCGACCACAGGGGACAGTGTAGGCCCCGTGTCCCCAGCGTCCCCAGACACGGCCCGTGAGTCCCCAGTGCCACCAGCCTCCGACAGCTCAGCGTCCCCAGTGCCACCAGTGCCACCAGTGCCACCAGTGCCACCAGTGCCACCAGCCTCCGACAGCTCAGCGTCCCCAGTGCCACCAGACACAGGCCCCGTGTCCCCACTGCCACCGACCACAGGGGACAGTGTAGGCCCCGTGTCCCCAGCGTCCCCAGACACGGCCCGTGAGTCCCCAGTGCCACCAGTGCCACCAGTGCCACCAGCCTCTGACAGCTCAGTGTCCCCAGTGCCACCAGTGCCACCAGTGCCACCAGCCTCCGACAGCTCAGCGTCCCCAGTGCCACCAGTGCCACCAGTGCCACCAGCCTCCGACAGCTCAGTGTCCCCAGTGTCCCCAGTGCCACCGGTGCCACCAGCCTCCGACAGCTCAGCGTCCCCAGTGTCCCCAGTGTCCCCAGTGCCACCAGCCTCCGACAGCTTAGCGTCCCCAGTGCCACCAGTGCCACCAGTGCCACCAGTGCCACCAGTGCCACCAGCCTCTGACAGCTCAGTGTCCCCAGTGCCACCAGCCTCTGACAGCTCAGCATCCCCAGTGCCACCGGTGCCACCAGTGCCACCAGCCTCCGACAGCTCAGCGTCCCCAGTGCCACCAGTGCCACCGGTGCCACCAGCCTCTGACAGCTCAGCGTCCCCAGTGCCACCAGTGCCACCAGTGCCACCAGCCTCCGACAGCTCAGCGTCCCCAGTGCCACCAGCCTCTGACAGCTCAGCGTCCCCAGTGCCACCAGCCTCCGACAGCTCAGCGTCCCCAGTGCCACCAGTGCCACCAGCCTCCGACAGCTCAGCATCCCCAGTGCCACCAGTGCCACCAGCCTCCGACAGCTCAGCGTCCCCAGTGCCACCGGTGCCACCAGCCTCCGACAGCTCAGCGTCCCCAGTGCCACCAGTGCCACCAGCCTCTGACAGCTCAGTGCCACCGGTGCCACCAGCCTCCGACAGCTCAGTGTCCCCAGTGCCACCAGTGCCACCAGTGCCACCAGCCTCTGACAACTCAGTGTCCCCAGTGCCACCAGCCTCTGACAGCTCAGCATCCCCAGTGCCACCAGTGCCACCAGTGCCACCAGCCTCCGACAGCTCAGTGTCCCCAGTGCCACCAGTGCTACCAGTGCCACCAGCCTCTCACAGCTCAGTGTCCCCAGTGCCACCAGTGCTACCAGTGCCACCAGCCTCTGACAGCTCAGTGTCCCCAGTGCCACCAGACACAGGCTCGGTGTCCCCCGTGCCACCAGTGACAGGCCCTGTGTGCCCAGTGCCATTGACCACAGACTCGATGTCCCCAGTGTCACCAGCCACTGCCAGCTCTGTGTCCCCAGTGCCACCAGACACAAGCTCGGTGTCCTCAGTGCCACTGACCACAGGCTTGGTGTCCCCAGTGTCACCAGGCACTGCCAGGCCCTGTGTGCCCAGTGCCATTGACCACAGACTCAATGTCCCCAGTGTCACCTGGCTTCTGCCAGCTCAGTGTCCCCAGTGCCACCAGACACAGCCCATGAGTCCCCATTGCCATGGCCACAGGCTCGGTGTCCCCAGTGCCACCACCCCGCAGCCCCCGCGGGGACCCCATGCCAGGCTCCACAAGAGAACTTTTCTTGTCCAAGAGGCTCTGACTGCCCTCGGTGCCCTCTGCTCACCCCAGGTTTGTCACCTCACCCTTGTCACCTCACCCTTGTCACCTCCAGCTGCCCACTCCCCTAATGAGGGCTGTTAATTATCCCATCCTTGCGGCCCTTCAGCTTTTCCTGCTCCTCATTCCCTACAAATCCCCCAAGTCCAGGGAATTCTGGTTTCCTGGATCCCTGTGCCCTCACCAGGGCTGTGCCCTCCTGGGTCACCCCGGGGTCACTCCTGGGCTTCGGGGTCCCTCTGGGGTCATTCCTGGGGTCACTCTGGAACATCCCACCAATGGCACTGGCACATGACCCCCATTCCAGTGTCCATCACCCCCAAACCATTCCAGTGTCCATCACCCCCATTCCAGTGTCCATCACCCCCAAACCATTCCAGTGTCCCTCACCCCACGCCATTCCAGTGTCCCTCACCCCACACCGTTCCAGTGTCCATCACCCCCAAACCGTTCCAGTGTCCATCACCCCACACCATTCCAGTGTCCATCACCCCCAAACCATTCCAGTGTCCATCACCCCCATTCCAGTGTCCCTCACCCCACACCATTCCAGTGTTCATCACCCCACACCATTCCAGTGTCCATCACCCCCATTCCAGTGTCCATCATCCCACACCATTCCAGTGTCCATCACCCCCATTCCAGTGTCCATCACCCCCAAACCATTCCAGTGTCCATCACCCCACACCATTCCAGTGTCCATCACCCCCAAACCATTCCAGTGTCCATCACCCCACACCATTCCAGTGTCCATCACCCCCACACCATTCCAGTGTCCATCACCCCACACCATTCCAGTGTCCATCACCCCCAAACCATTCCAGTGTCCATCACCCCACACCATTCCAGTGTCCATCACCCCCAAACCATTCCAGTGTCCATCACCCCACACCATTCCAGTGTCCATCACCCCCACACCATTCCAGTGTCCATCACCCCACACCATTCCAGTGTCCATCACCCCCAAACCATTCCAGTGTCCATCACCCCCACGCCATTCCAGTGTCCATCACCCCCATTCCAGTGTCCATCACCCCCACACCATTCCAGTGTCCATCACCCCACGCCATTCCAGTGTCCATCACCCCACACCATTCCAGTGTCCATCACCCCCATTCCAGTGTCCATCACCCCACACCATTCCAGTGTCCATCACCTCACGCCATTCCAGTGTCCATCACCCCCACGCCATTCCAGTGTCCACCACGCCACCACTGTCCAGCCCAGCGGAGCCCCCTGGACACGAGTGACCGTCACACACCGGTACTGTGGCTCCACAGCCTGGCCCCGGTCCCAGTCCCAGTCCTGGAGCCGATCCCAATCCCAGTCCTGGTCCCAATCCCAGTCCCAGAGCTGCTCCCGGTTCCAGAGCAGTGCTGGAGCTGCCCCTGCTGCCCATTCCCAGCCCGGTCCCAGTCCCAGTCCTAGTCCTGGAGCTGGTCCCAATCCCAGTCCCAGTCCCGGTCCCGGTGGGTGCGGAGCCCTGGGGCGGGGAGCGGCCCCGCGCCGCGGCCGCACCGCAGCACCCGGGATGGCAGCGCTGCCACCGGGCACCGCGGGAGCGGGGGGACACCGGGCTGGGGACACCGGGCTGGGGACACCGGGCTGAGGACACCGGGGACCCGGGCAATGGGACCCGTCCTGCCGGGCCCGCGGCGGGGAGAAGTTTGCCGGTGCCGCCGGGGCGGGAGCGGGGCTGGGAGCGGGTGGGATGCGGGTCGCGGCCAGTGCCGGTGCGGCGCCGAACCGGCTGCGGACCGGGGCGCAGATCGGGACCCGTCTGAGTGAGGCTCGGGACCGATGTGGGTGCGGAACGGGGCCGGTCTGAGCGAGGTTTGGGGCCGGTCCGGGTGCGGATCGCGGCGCGGACCGGGCCCGCTGTGAGTGCGGGTGAGGGCGGCTCTGGATGCGGATCGGGGCCGCTCTGGGCTGCGCATCCCGGCGCGGGCCGCTCGCGGTGGCGCTCCCGGTGCGGCTCCCGCTGCGCATCCCGGCTCGGCGCGGTCCCGGTGCGCGTCCCTCCCGGCCCGGGCGGTCCCGGTGCGCATCCCTCCCGGCTCGGGCGGTCCCGGCTCGGCGGTGGCCGCTCGGGGCTCCCTCCCTGCTCCCTCTGTGCCCGGTGCCTCCCTCCGCACTCACCGTCTGCTGCAGGTCGGGGATGCCGATGCGCACCACGATGGCGCCGGGCGCGGGCTCCTCCATGCGCGCCGGGGCCGCCAGCTTGGGCGAGCGGGGCCCGCCGTGGCCCCGGGCCGGCTCCAGGCGCGGCTCCTCCCGCAGGCCGGGGCTCGGCTCCCCGCTGCTGCTGCTGACGGCGGCGACTCGGGGCTGGCGCTCCGGCGGCGGCTCCGGCGGCGGCGACTCGGGGCTCTCATGCTTGCTGCCCGCGGGGCTCAGAGGCATGCTCCGTGCGCCGCGGCGGGCGGCCCGCGCCCGCTCCGCTCCCGCACCGGCACCGGCACCGGCTCCGGCTCCGGCTCCGGCTCCGCACCGCGCCGGGGCCGCGCTCAGCGCCCGCCCGGGGCCCTGCGGGGGGAAGCGAGGGGTGAGAGGAGCGGCGGGACAGCCCCGGGAGCGGCATCCCCGAGCCCCCGAGGGAGCCCCGGAACCGGCAGAGCCAGCGGGGAGAAAGCGGCGTTCCCAAGGGATGGGGAAATCTGGGAAGGGACCCCCGGGATGGACACGGGGACTCCCCCTCTGGAATGTCTCCCCAGGAAGAGCCGTTCCTCAGGAAAAGCCCAGGAGTGAATTCCCACAGGATCTCACAAACCTCCCCCCCCACCCCGGCAGGGATTGTCCTGAAAAAGTGACCATTCCCAAGGAGAAATCTGGGATGGAACCCCGGGCATGGACACGGACATTCCCTCAGGGACCCTCTGGAAATAGCCCCAGGAAGGGCCATTCCTCAGGAAATGTCCAGGAGTGAACTCCCACTCTCCCCATGGACATTCCCACAGGGATTCCCGGGAATATTCCACCAGGAAGGGCATTCCCAAGGATGGAGGAATCTGGGAAGGGACCCTGGAACCCCCATTCCCAGCAGGGATCGTCCCCTGGGAAAGGATCCCCCAGGATGGACACGGACATTCCCATAGGGACCCCCTGGAAACACTCCCAGAAAAAAGAAATTTACCAGGAGAAATATGGGAAGGGATCCCAAAAATTCCCCCAGCTGGGCCCATTCCCAGGAGTTTTCTGGGATCAGCCCCACTTTTCACATGGAATCTCCTCGGGAATTCCATGGAATTCTCCCAGCAGGATCTATCCCCTAAAGGGACCCCACAAAAGAATTTCGGGATCCCACCCCGAGGGAGGAGGAAAAAGAGCAGGAAAACCCCAAAATTCCAGCCGGGAAAATGCACTTGGGAAGGAGAAAAACTGGGATAAACAGGGAAAACCACGGGATCCTCCTGATCTGTGGCAGACGGGAGAACCCTTTGGATCCCTGTGGATCCCTTTGGATCCATGCCCCAATCCAATCCCAAATTCTCCTCTCCCCTTTCCCAAATCCCGGGTTTGATTTATTCCCATTTTTTCCCCTCTCTCTGCCTCGTTATCCCACAAATGGAGCGCTCCAGATGGCGATCCCTGGGATTTTTTCCCTTTTTTTTTTTTTTTTTTTTCTCCCATACCTCATTAATTCCCAATAATTTTAAGGCCCCATCTGGGAAAGGTTGGAAAAAATTCCACAACGGAATAATGCCCCGAATTCCGTTTTGCAGAGTCGTTTTCCCTCCTTAAATCCATTTCTCTGCTCACTAAATCCAAACAATTCCACTTTTTTTTTTTTTTTTTTTTTCCCCAAGGAATCCATGGAATCTTTTAGGAATCACAGCCCAAAGAGTCTCATTCTGACAGCAGGGGGAAAAAACACAAGGTTGGAAAAGCTTCCAAGGGAGCTAGAAAAATATTCCAAGATTTTTTTTTCCCTGTGGTGGCATTTTCCTTGGTCTTCTGAAAGTTCCTTGGATTTCTGAGCTTTCCTTGGATTTCTGAACATTCCCCGGATTTCCAAGCATTCCCAAGAGGGTCGGAGCAGAGCCTCCTTCCCACCTTTTCCTGCGGGAACAGAATTCCCAGATTTCCCACCTTCTTCCCATCATTTCAGGATTATAAATCTGGAGCCTTTCCCGAATTCCAATGCTGGGAGAGGCAATTCCAGAGGGAACAGCAATTCCAGAGAGAACAGAAATTCAGAGAGAAATTCCAGAGGGAATCCAGCCAGGAGAGTCCTGGGGTAAGGGCAGTGGGATGGGGAGACCTGGAAAGGATTTTTTGGGAATTTTGGGGGGGATTTTGGGGGATTTTTTGGGAGATTTTGGGGGGGGGGGTTTCAGATTGGATTGGAGCTTTTCACTGGGATTGGAGTTATTCCCTGGGATTTAATTTTTTCCCTGGGATTGGAATTTTGGGATTGGAGCTTTTCCCAAGGAAATGGATTTTTTTTCCCTGGGATTGGAGCTTTTCCCTGGAACTGGAATTTTAACCTGGGAATTGGAATTTTACCCTAGGATTGGAATCAGGGTCAAATTCCTTCTCTTTCCCAACTTTCCCGGTTTTCCCAAGCCCAGGGATGGCTGGGAATCTGCTGCCTCCTCCCCACACCCACATCCCAATCCAGAAAATCCGGGATCCTTTGGGAAAAGGGTTTTTGGGAAGCACCTGGCTCAGTGTGTGCCCAGGTGAGGCCGTTCCCGAGCTTTTCCTGGGAAAAACAGCCGGGAATGACAGGGCCAAGGGAGACCTGGCATCCTGCTGGGATCACTGGGAATGGGCCCAGGAAGAGCTGGGAAAATCCCAGCTGGGATTTTCCAGCCCTGGAATTGTCACTGCCCGGACACATGGGAGAGGGGCCATGGATCCCAAACAATTCCTGCCCTTCCAGGGATCCCAAACCATTCCTGCCCTTCCAGGGATCCCAAACTATTCCTGCCCTTCTTTCCATGAATTCCGAACAATTCCTGCCCTTCCAGGGATCCCAAACAATTCCTGGCCTGCAGAGCTGGATCCAACCCTGTAGCTCCACCTGGCCTGGATCAGGGATCCTGGAAGGATCAGGAATCCAGACCCTCCCCTGGAAGGATCAGGGGAAGGAAACCTGGAAGGATCAGGATCCAATCCCTCTCCTGAAGAGATTTGGGATCCAATCCCTGCCCTGGAAGGATCTGGAGACAATCCCTGTCCTGGAAATATCTGGGAGTCTGGAAAGATCAGGGAGCCAAAGCCTCACCTGGATCAGGGAATGTGGAAGGATCAGGGTGACAAAATCTCTCACCTGGATCAGGGATCCTGGAAGGATCAGGGGAATAAAACCTGGAAAGATCAGGGATCCAATCCCTGCCCTGGAAGGGTCTGGGATCCAATCCCTGCCCTGGAAGGATCAAGGGAGCCAAACTTGGAAAGATCATGGATCCAAAGCCTCACCTGGATCAGGGGGCCTGGAAGGTCTGGGAATCCAGACCCTCACCGGGAATTCTCAGGGGAGCCAAACCCTGCCCTGGAAGGATCAAGGGAGCCAAACCTGGAAGGATCAGGGATCCAACCCCTGTCTGGGAAGGATCAGGGAGGGATCTGGAGCCAATCCCTCACCTGGATCAGGGATCCAGTCCCTCACCTGGAAGGATCAGGGATCCAACCCCTCCTGCAAGGATCAGGGATCCCGACCCTCATCTAGAAGGATCAGGAAGCCTGGAAGAACCAGGGAGCTCAAGCCTCACCTGGATCAGGGATCCAATCCCTCTCCTGCAAGGATCGGGGATCCAACCCTGCCCTGGAAGGATCAGGGATCCAGACCCTCTCCTGGAAGGATCAAGCGAGCCAAACCCAGCCCTGGAAGGATCTGGAGACAATCCCTTTCCTGGAAATATCTGGGAATCTGGAATGATCAGGGAGCCAGAGCCTCACCTGGATCAGGGATCCTGGAAGGATCAGGGATCCAATCCCTGCCCGGGAAGGATCAGGGATCCAATCCCTCCTGGGAAGGATCAGGGATCCAATTCCTGCCCTGCAAGGATCAGGTATCCTGGAAGGATCAGGGATCCAATCCCTGCCCAGGAAGGATCAGGGATCCTGGAAGGATCAGGGATCCAATCGCTCCCGGGAAGGTTCAGGAATGTCGCTTGGGGCCCGGGGACAATCGGCGCCGTTCGTCACCTGCGGGGCCGCTCCTGAGTGACCCTGGAACCCTCGGGAATGGGGGGGACACACGCGGGGGCACGGGGGCTGTCCCGCTCCGTCCCCGCCGTGCCGCCCCCGCGGGGCTGGCAGTGCCACCGGGGCCGGTCCTGGGGCGGTGCCAGCCCCGCCGCGCTGTCCCCGCGCTCATCCGGCCACGGCCAGGTCACCGCTGCTGTCCCCAAGCCACGTGACGGGGACACGGAGCGGCCCGGGCCGGCCCCGCGTGTCCTTTGTCACCGCGGGGGGGTCGGGGACAAACCCGGGGACAGGGACAGGGGACAGAAAGAGGGGACAGGGAAAGCGACAGGGACAGGAGAAAGGACGAGAAGGGACAGGGACAGGAGCAGGGGAAGGAGCAGGGAAAGGGAAGGAACAGGATCAGGATTGTCCCCCTGGAGTCCCCGCCCGTGCCAGGACACGGGGACAGCGCGGGGAGCATCGATCGCCCGCGGGTGGCCGCAGTGTCCCCGCAGTGTCCCCGCAGTGTCCCCAGCGCCTGCCGGGTAATTCCATGGATTTTTCCTCTCCCGCTCTTCCAGGGGCACTGGGACACCGCGGAGGGGCCGGACCGGGCATTAAAGGGCGAGCGCCACCCCCCTGGGGACATGGGGACACCAGCGGGACGAGGGGGGACATCAGTGTCCCCAAATATCGGGATGGGGGGGAATTCAGGGATCCCAGGAGGAGTTATTTGGGATTCTCCAGATTTCTGGAATAGGATCAGAGAATGACAGAATGGGATGGGACATTACCAATCACCCAGTGCCACCACCTGGGGACACCTCCCACTGTCCCAGGCTGCTCCAGCCCCAGTGTCCAGCCTGGCCTGGGACACTGCCAGGGATGCAGGGGCAGCCCCAGCTGCTCTGGCAATCCCAGCCCAGCCAGGAATTGCTCATTGCCAAGATCCCATCCCTGGCTGCCCTCTGGCACTGGGAGCCATTCCCTGGGTGCTGTCCCTCCATCCTTTGGGGTTTTTCCCTCTCCCTGTTTCCCACAGATCCTTCAGGCTCTAGAAGCCAGGATTGGGTCAGCCCGGAGCTCCTTTGTTCTGGGATGAACATTCCCAATTCTCCTGGAGCTCCTGATTTCCAGGATGGACATTCCTGATTTTACTGCTGGAGCTGCTCCATCCCTGCCTGGTCCTTCCAGGATCATCCCAGAGTTTGGTGCCACAAAATCCCAAAATTCCCGGCAGTCCCAGGCCCTGGAGAGGGATTTGGGGACAGGGCAGGGGTGTGGGGACAGGCCACAGGTGTGGGGACAGGAGGGAGATTTGGGGACCGGACAGAGGATTGGGGACAGGACACAGATTTAGGGACAGGACAGGGATTTTGGGACACAACACAGATTTTGGGAAAAGGAGGGAGATTTGGGGACAGGTCACAGGTTTGGGGACAAGACAGAGATTTGGGGATAGAATAGAGATTTGGGGACAAGAGAGGAATTTGGGGACAGGGCAGGCATTGGGGACAGGCCATAGTTTTGGAGCCTCCCCATCACCTTCCCCATCCTGGGAACGGCCCCTCTGGATCGGGAATGGATCGGGAATGTCCCCCCTGGATCGGGAATGTCCCCCCAGTTTCGGGGCTCCCCCATCCCGCTCCGTATCCATGGGAACGTTCCCGGCACCGTCACCATGGAAACCGCAGCGCCACGCGCGGCACTGCGGGACCTGCGCAGCCAGAGGGACAGACGGACACGGACAGAGAGACAGGGGGACACGGACAGAGGGGACAGGGGGGATGGGGGGACAGGAATGGGGACAGGGGGGACAAGAATGGGGACAGGGACAGAGGGACAGAGACAGAGGGGACAGGGGGACACGGACAGAGACAGAGGGACAGGAATGGGACAGGGACAGAGGGACAGGGGGACAGAGGGGACAGGAATGGGGACAGATGGGACAGGAATGGGGACAGATGGGACAGCACCAGAGGAGACAGAGGGCACAGCAACAGGGGGGACAGGGACAAAGGAGATACGGGGACAGGGACAGAGGGACAGGAATGGGAACAGGGACAGAGGGACAGGGGGGACAGCAAAAGAGGGGACAGGGACAGGAGGGATACAGACAGAGGGGACAGGAATGGGGACAGGGACAGAGGGACAGGGGGGACAGGAATGGGGACAGACAAGACAGCACAAGAGGGGACAGGGGACAGCGACAGGGAGGACGTGGACAGAGGTGACAGAGAGACAGGGACAGAGGGGACAGGAATGGGGACAGGGACAGATGGACAGACATGAGGGACAGGGACAGAGGGGACAGGGACAGAGGGGACAGGAATGGGGACAGGGACAGATGGACAGACATGGGGGACAGGGACAGAGGGGACAGGGACAGAGGGGACAGGAATGGGGACAGGGACAGATGGACAGACATGGGGGACAGGGACAGAGGGGACAGGGACAGAGGGGACAGAGGGGACAGAGGGGACAGAGCTGTGCTTGTACGGGACACAGGAAATCCCTGCCAGGGCTGGAGCATTCCAGGATCCCAGAGACCCCAGAGATCCCTGGATGGGGACAGCCCCCCCGTCCCGCAGCAGCTCCCGCCTGGAGCGCCAGCATTCCCATGGATCGGGGCAGGAGCAGGCCCGGAGCTGCGCAGGGACAATCCCAGAGCCCCCAGTGCCACCAGGGGACCAACAAATCCCACAATTCCCGCCCTCATCCCGGGAAATCCCGCTGGTGCCACCCGGGACGGCTCGGTGGTGGCACTGCCACGTCCTGTCCCGTCTGCCACCCCCACGCTGACCCCAAAACCTCCGGGAACCTCCGGGAATTCCGCGGAAGCGTTGGTGGAACACCACCAGAGCCCATCCCGGGAGCTGGAGCTCACCTGTTCCCGGGAATTCCGCGCTGCCCGAGGGCTCGGAGCCACCCGGAGCTGGATCCAGGCGGGACAAACATCCCGGCCCCCCCCCGGCAGCGCCGCTAATGGGATCAGCCCCGCTCCATCTGCTCGGCGGGGCCGCCGCTAATCCCGAGCCAGACCCGGGAGAGGCCGGGAAACGGAGCGGGATCCCGGGAAGGGGGGGAAGTGAATTCTGGGAATGGCGGGGAAATTCTGGAGATTGGAGAAATGGCGAGAATTGGGGAGAAATTGCGGGAATTAGGGGGAAATTAATTGCGGGAATCGGGGAGGAATTACTGGAATTGGGGGGGGGGGGGGGAATAATTATGGGAATCGGGGAGGAATTACAGGATTCAGGGAGAAATTCTGGGAATTGGGGAGAAATTCCGAGAATCAGAGAGAAATTACAAGAATTGGGGAGAAATTACAGGAATCTGGAGAAAATTCGGGAATCGGAGGGAAGTTCTGGGAACTGGGGAGAAATTCGAGGAATCAGAGAGAAATTCTGGGAATTTAGGAGAAATTATGGGAATCGGGGAGGCATTCTGGAAATTGGGGAGATACCCCAGGAATCAGGGAGAAATTACGGGATTTAGGGAGAAATTCTGGGAGTCACGGAGAAATGGTGGGAATTGAGGATAAATTCTAGGAATCGTGGAAAAATTCTAGGAATTGGGGCAAAATCCCAGAAATCGAGGAGAAATCATGGGAATCAGGGAGGAATCCCAGGAATCAGGGGGAAATCTGGGAATTACAGAGAAATCCCAGGAATTACAGAGAAATTCTGGAAATGAGGGAGAAATTCTGGGAATCACAGAGAAATTCTGGGAATCGGGATAAAACCCCAGGAATCAAGGAGAAATAGCAGGAGTTGGGGAGAAACCCCAGGAACTGGGGAGGAATTCTGGAAATCACAGAGAAATCCTGGGAATCAGGGGGAAATCCCAGCAAGTGGGGGAGAAGTTCTGGGAAGCGGGGAGAAATCCAGGGAATCCCTGAGAAATTCTGGAAACTGGGGCAAAATCTCAGGAATCAAGGAGAAATTCTGGGAAGCAGGAAGAAATCCCAGGAATTACAGAGAAATCCAGGGAATCAGGGAACGGCGCTGTCACCCCACCACGGCATCCCTCGAGTCTGGCACCAGCGGGAGACTCCAGACGCGCATTCCAGAGGGAGAACAGCTTGGGAAAGCTCCCACATTCCCGCATTCTCACGTTCCCGCGTTCCCACGTTCCCGCGTTCCCTCCCACAGCCGGCAGGGAAGCGCCTGCAGCGCCCAGAGTGGGAAAACGGGGATTTGAATGGTTTGGAGTGGCTTGGAATGGTTGGAAATGGTCGGGAATAAAGCGCTGGAAGTGCATTCCCGAGGTTCTGGGATGAGGCTGGAGCCGGGAGAAGCCCCCTGGGCTCCTCTGGAATTCCTGTTCCTTGGTTTGACCCCCGGTTCCCAGGATTTCATCCCAAAGCCTGGCACAGGCAGGGAAGGGGCCGGGAGAGCTCCTGAGGTGTCCCTGTGGGAATTCCCAGCTCATCCCTGGGATGGGATGGGGATGGGATGGGATGGGATGGGATGGGATGGGATGGGATCAGCCCAGGGACAGGAGCTGGAATCCCAAATCCTGATGATTCCCAGCACCAGGAATGGCTCCAGATGGGAAAAGCAGCAGGTCCTGGGGCTGGTTTGGGACTGGGATTAGGATTGGGATCAGGACTGAGATCAGGATTGGGATTGGGGTTGAGGTTGGGATCAGGATCGGGATTGGGATTTGGATCTGGGTTGATCGGGATGGGGATCAGGATCAGGATCTTTTCCAGGAACAGAGGAGCTCCAAGGGCCACAGGAAGAGGTCGGGACAGAGATTGGGAAAATCCCTAAGGAAAAACCCCCTCTGGAGGGAGGGTTTGGATCAGGAGGATCCGGACACTTTTCCTTGGTCACCTCCATGGGACATCTGTCCCCTCCCTGTCCCCATCCCAGTGCCACCGGTGCCAGGGGCAGCCGGAGCTTCCAAAGGGTCCGGGAGAAGCCCCACGGCTCTGGGGGGCCCTGCCCAGCCACATTCCCATGGGATTTCCTGGGGGGCCCTGCCCAGCCACATTCCCATGGGATTTTCCTGCTGATGGCACATCCCAGAGCCACAGCTGCTCCTGCCTTGCTCACAGCCAGCACTGCTCAGAGCCTTTCCAGCCTTTCCCAGTTTTCCCAACTTTTCCCATTCCCATTCCTGCCCTCAACTCTCCACACCTGAGCCAGGACTGCTCTGAGCCCTGCCAGCCTTTTCCAGCCTTTCCCAGTTTTTCCCAGGCTTTCCCCATTCCCATTCCTGGAATGGGACTGCTCCGAGCCCCGCCACCCTTTCCCAGTTTTTCCCATTCCCGTCCCCATCTCCCACCCCTGATCCCCCAGAGTTCCAGCTGGATCCCCCACCCCAGGGGCTGCAGGGCCATTCCTGGCCAGCATTCCCGGCTGGATCCCTGGCCTTAGGGCCATTCCCAGCTGGATCCCCCATCCCAGGGCCATCCCCCACTCCAGGACCATCCCCGGCCAGCATTCCTGGCTGGATCCCCCAGGGCCATTCCCAGCCCATATTTCTAACTGGATCGCCCACCCCAGGGCCATTCCCAGCTGGATTCCCCACCCCAGGGCCATTCCTGGCTGGATCCCCTGTCCCAGGGCCATTCCCAGCCCACATTCCCAGATGGATTCCCCATCCCAGGGCCATTTCCAGCTGGATCCCCCACCCCAGGGCCATTCCCAGCCCGAATTCCCGGCTGGATCGCAGGGCCAGGCTCACCTGGCAGGAGAGTCACGGGCCGGGCTCACAGCGCTCCCTCCTCATCCACCTGCGGGGACAGAGGGGACACGTCAGAGCATTCCCGGGAATGGCAGCGCCGGGAATGCATCCGTGGGCACCGCGGGTGGCAGGAGGGAGGGAATGGGAGAATTCCCAGGAAAGGGACAGCAGGGACAGGGAAGGGCACCGCTGGTGTCACAAGGAAGTCAAAATTCCGAGCTCTGAGAATTCCTGACACACAAACCCATCCTTATCCTGAGAATTCCTGACACAGGAGCACATCCTTATCCTGAGAATTCCTGGCTCACAAACCCGTCCTTATCCCGAGAATGCCCAACACAGGATCCCGTCCTTATCCTGGGCTGTCCCAGCAAGAGCTCCAGGGAACATCCCAGGGATCAGGGAGAGGGATGCAGGAACCTGGCTCATGGATGCTTCTCCCACCCTGGATCAGTGGGATCCTCCAGCACCAATCCCACCCTGGATCAATGGGATCCTCCACTTTTCCCACCCCAAATCAGTGGGATCCTCCAGCACCATTCCCACTCTGGATCAAGCTCTTCCAGGACTTTTCCCACCCTTAGTAAACGAGGATTCTCCAGCATCAATCCCACCCTGGGGTTCTTCCTGCACTTTTCCCATCCTGGATCAGTGGGAATCCTCCAGCACTTTTCCCACCCCAAATCAGTGGGATCCTCCACTTTTCCCACTCTGGATCAGTGGAATCCTTCACTTTTCCCAGTGGGAATCCTCCAGCACTGATCCCACCATAGATCAATGGGATTCTTCCCACAATTTTCCCACCCCAAATCAGTGGGATCCTCCACTTTCCCCAGCCTGGATCAGTGGGATATTCCAGCATTGATCCCACTCAGGATCAGTGGGATCCTCCACTTTTCCCAGCCTGGATCAGTAGGATCTTCCAGCACTTTTCCCAGCCTGGATCAGTGGGATTCTCCTCCACTTTTCCCACCCCAGATCAGTGGGAATCCCCCAGCACCGATCCCACCATAGATCAATGGGGTTCTTCCCACACTTTTCCCACCCCAGACCAGTGGGATCCTGCACTTTTCCCACCCTGGATCAGCGGGATCCTCTCCCGGCTCACTCCCATCCTCCCTCAGGGGTCGCCCCTTTTCCTTGCTCCTCGGGGCCAGCGCCCACCTCCAGCCCGGAGATTCGGGAAGGGCATCCAGGGAATGGGAGCATCCAGGGAGCCTCTGGGGCCGCTCGCCGCCGCCAAAGCCGCGCTCGGGGCGGGCGCTGAAATGGCTGCTGGTTCTTAGGGAATTAAAAATGCATGGCTTGGGAATTCTCCGAGCGCCGCAGCTGCTGCCAGCCGGGAAAGGGGGGGAAAAGGGGGAAAAAAGGGGAAAAAAGGGGGAAAAAAGGGGGAAAGGGCCGTGCCTGGGGCGCCCTTTGTGCCCCAAAACCCCTGGAGCACCACGCAGGTGCCTGGCCGGAATCCTGGGAATGTTTCCCAAGGTCTCCTCCTTCCTGCACCTGGAAAAGTCGCGGCTGGTGTGGAAAATGACGCTGGCGGAATTCCCGAGGGGCTGGAGCTGTCACCGGCTGGACCGGCGCAGGGGACGCTCCTGGGGACAGGGAAGTGGCACTGGGGTTTGTGCAGGACCTACGGAAAGGTTCCTGGGAATATCCAGGGAATGCTCTGCCTGCAGGGACATCCAAGCTCCCCGAGCGAATCCTGGTTTTGGGATGAGGGAGAACACCCCCACAGGCAACCCCCCAAAATCCCGGATTTTGGCTGCTCCAGAGCCAGGCAAGGGCTGGGAGCAGCCCAGGCCTTCCCAGCCTGAGCTCCCCATAAAACACAAATCCCAGGAAAACCCAAAACGGGCGGGAAGAGCGGCCAAAGGGCGAGGAGAACTCGCAGGAAGGGGGAGGAAAAGGCGGAATTGGCGCCTCGGGACTTGGGAGAGGAGAGGGGAGTGAGATAAGAGCCGTGACATCCTGAGCAGGAGCGGAAAATCCCGTGGGATCCGGCGCTGAAGGGGAGGAGGAAACGCTTCCCTGCCTGGCAGGAAGCGCCAAGGAGAGAATTCCCAGCCGGATCCAGAGGTTCCGGAGGGGGAGGCGCTGCCGGGGGGGCTCCGGGGATCACGGCAGCACCGGGAGGGATTTTCCTGCTCTCCAGCCCCCTTCAGGGCTCAGGTGAGGCCCGGCTGGAATTCCAGCCCTGGGAACGCGTATCCAGGGATTCCAGAGGCGCCGGGAAGAGAAATGGGATGCTGGCAGGAGGAGATTCTCCTGGGAATGGGAGGGAAAAGATTCCAGAGTTTTTCACTGGCCCCAAGAAATTCAACTCGGCACGGGGAATGAATTGTGCCAGAGATCCAGGAGTTTTGCAGCCGTCAGGATCCCAACCCTGGCATTCCCAAAGATCCTGGATCCTGGGATTCTTGTTCCCATCCCAACCCTCAAATCCCAAAGGATTCTGGGTTTTGGAATTCTTGTTCCTATCCCAACCCTCACATTCCTGAGGATTCTGGGTTTGTTGTTCCCATCTCAACCCCTCACGTTCCCAAGGATCCTGAAATTCTTGTTCTCATCCCAATCCTCACATTCTCAGGAATCCTGGATCCTGAGATTCTTGCTCCCATCCCAACCCTCAAATCCCAAAGGATCCTGGGTTTTAGAATTCTTGTTCCCATCCCAACCCTGACATTCCAGAGGATTCTGAGTTCTGGGATTCTTCTTCGCATCCCAACCCGCACATTCCTAAAGGATCCTGGGATTCTTGATCCCATCCCAACCCTCACACTCCCAAGGATCCTGGATCCTGGGATTCTTGCTCCCATCCCAACCCTCACATTTTTCCAGAAAATTCCTGTGGAAAAAAAAACCCAAACCAGCCCCAGTTTTTCTGGGAAAACCAAACTCATCCACGGATTTGGAAAAATTGTCACCTCCCGCTGCCATCCCACTGTCCCCAAGGTCCCCTGGGGCTGGCGGTGACACCAGGGAGAGCTCCGGGATCTCCCATCCCAACGGGATCCCCCAGGGACCCTCCAAAGGCTCGGGAATCACCGCGGGAAGGGCTCATCCCGGGCTCCTGGGCTCTCCGGGAGCTGCAGCCCCCGTTCCAGCCGGGAGCATCCCGGGGACGCGGCTGCGGGGCCGGGAAGGGCCGCGGGCATTTCCTGCGGGAGGGAAGGGAAAGGAACGGCCGCCCCACGGCGCTTCCGGCCATTCTTGCCGCTCCCCGGAGGGTTTCCAGAAAAAGCAGAGAGATCCAGGCCTGGAAGCTGAAATCATTCCCGAAAAAAGGGCAGGAATGCCAGCCCTTCCCAAGGGATGGGGTGGGAGACAGCCCCGACCCCAAAATCCATTTTTGGGGTTTTTGGTGCCCGGCACCGAACCCAAACCCATGGGGGTCTCTTGGTGCTTCTCATCCCAGCGTGAAAATTCCACCGGAATTTGGGATGGGATTCCCAGGGAAGTGTTGGGGTCCCCATCCCTGGAGGTGTCCCAGGAATTCCTGGATGTGGCACTCAGGGATCTGGGTTGGGGACAAGGTGGGGAACAGGCACGGGTTGGGGTCGGTGACCTTGGAGGGATTTTTTCCAACATAAACAATTCTGAGATCTGGGTTCTGGAATTCTGGGATTGTGGGAAAATGGGATTTGGGATTCTGGGATTGTGGGGTTCAGGGATTTGGGGGTTTTGGATTCTGGGATTCTCAGGTCTAGGGTTCTGGATTATGGGATTGCAGGTTTCTGGAGTTCTGGGATCTGGGATTCTGGGGTTCTGGATTGTGGGGTTCTGGGGCTCTGGAACCTGGGGTTCTGGGATTCTGTGATTGTGGGAATATGGGATTTTGGATTATGGGCTTCTGGTGTTCCAGAATCCTGGATTCTGAAATTTTGGGATTTGGGGATTGTGGGTTCTGGGATTCTTGGGTTCGGGTGTTCCGGGATTCTGAAATCCCGGATTCTGGGATTTGGGGATTCTGGGATTTGGGGATTCTGGGATTCCCAGAAAGTGCCCCCCACAGCACCATCCCCTCCCAGCTGGGGCTGTGCAGGACCATGACCCCCAGCCCCACTGTGGGGTACAGGAGCTGTCTGTGGGGTACAGGGGGTGTCTGTGGGGTGCAGGAGGCGTCTGTGGGGTACAGGGGGTGTCTGTGGGGTACAGGAACTGTCTGTGGGGTACAGGGGGTGTCTGTGGGGTGCAGGAGCTGTCTGTGGGGTGCAGGGGGTGTCTATGGGGTACAGGAGGTGTCTGTGGGGTACAGGAACTGTCTGTGGGGTACAGGGGGTGTCTGTGGGGTGCAGGGGGTGTCTGTGGGGTACAGGAACTGTCTGTGGGGTACAGGGGGTGTCTGTGGGGTGCAGGAGCTGTCTGTGGGGTACAGGAACTGTCTGTGGGGTACAGGTGGTGTCTGTGGGGTGCAGGGGGTGTCTGTGGGGTGCCCCCTGGGACCCAGCCCCGCCGAAGCCGCGCTGCCACCCCCAGGCCCCGCCCGGCCCCGTTTGTCCCCGAGTCCCGCGCCAGGGCCACCCCGGTGCCACCGAGCCGCCAGGGCCCTCAATATTTCATGAGGGAGGAATCGGCCGCTCCCTGCTCGGGTTACCCTGGAGCGCGTCCCTGCTGTCCCCAGCGCCAGCCTGGCGGCCGGGCCAGTGCCACCTGCTGCCACCAGGCCTGACACGGCCACACGCTGCCACCAGGCCTGGCCAGTGCCACCCACTGCCACCAGGCCCGACACGGCCACACGCTGCCACCAGGCCTGACACGGCCTCTCGCTGCCACCAGGCCTGGCCAGTGCCACCCGCTGCCACCAGGCCTGGCCAGTGCCACCCGCTGCCACCCTCTGAAAGCCTCTGTCACCCACTGCCACCAGGCCTGACACGGCCACACGCTGCCACCAGGCCTGACACGGCCTCTCGCTGCCACCAGGCCTGGCCAGTGCCACCCGCTGCCACCCTCTGAAAGCCTCTGTCACCCGCTGCCACCAGGCCTGGCCACTGCTACCCTCTGTCACCCTTTGTCCGCCAGTGCCACCCTCTGCCACCCTTTGTCAGCCACTGTCACCCTCTGCCACCCACTACCTGGCCAGTACCATCCTCTGTCACCTGCTGACACCCACTGCCACCTGGCCTGGCCACTGCCACCCTCTGCCACCACTGCCACCCTCTGTCCCCAGGCCTGGCCTGTGCCATCCTCCACCATCCTCCGCCACATGCTGCCACCCAGCTTGGCACCCACTGCCACTCTGCCACATGCTGCCACCATTGCCCCCTGCTGTCCCCAGACCTGGCCACTGCCACTCTCTGTCACCCGCTGCCATCAGGTCTGGCCAGTGCCACCCTCTGTCACTTGCTGTCACCCTCTGCAACCACTGCCACCAGGCCTGGCACCCACTGTCACTGCTGCCACCCGCTGTCACCCACTGCCACCCTCTGCCACAGCTGCCACCTGGCCTGGCACCCACTGTCACCCACTGCCACCACTGCCCCTCGCTGTCCCCAGGGCTGTCCCTGCCCGAGCCGCTGTGGCACTGTCCCCGCTGTGGCACTGTCCCCACTGTGCCACTGTCCCCGCTGTGGCACTGTCCCCAGTGGGGCACTGTCCCCAGTGTGCCACTGTCCCCAGTGTGGCACTGGCCCCAGTGGGGCACTGTCCCCGCTGTGGCACTGTCCCCAGTGTGGCACTCTCCCCAGTGGGGCACTGTCCCCGCTGTGGCACTGTCCCCGCTGTGGCACTGTCTCCGCTGTGGCACTGTCCCCAGTGTGGCACTCTCCCCAGTGTGCCACTGTCCCCGCTGTGGCACTCTCCCCAGTGTGCCACTGTCCCCGCTGTGGCACTGTCCCCAGTGTGGCACTCTCCCCAGTGTGCCACTGGCCCCAGTGTGGCACTCTCCCCAGTGTGCCACTGTCCCCGCTGTGGCACTGTCCCCGCTGTGGCACTCTCCCCAGTGTGCCACTGTCCCCGCTGTGGCACTGTCCCCAGTGTGCCACTCTCCCCAGTGTGCCACTGTCCCCGCTGTGGCACTGTCCCCAGTGTGCCACTGTCCCCACTGTGGCACTGTCCCCGCTGTGGCACTGTCCCCGCTGTGGCACTCTCCCCAGTGTGCCACTGTCCCCGCTGTGGCACTGTCCCCAGTGTGCCACTGTCCCCGCTGTGGCACTGTCCCCAGTGTGCCACTGTCCCCACTGTGGCACTGTCCCCGCTGTGGCACTGTCCCCGCTGTGGCACTCTCCCCAGTGTGCCACTGTCCCCGCTGTGGCACTGTCCCCAGTGTGCCACTGTCCCCGCTGTGGCACTGTCCCCAGTGTGCCACTGTCCCCGCTGTGGCACTGTCCCCGCTGTGGCACTGTCTCCGCTGTGGCACTCTCCCCAGTGTGCCACTGTCCCCGCTGTGGCACTGTCCCCGCTGTGGCACTGTCCCCGCTGTGGCACTCTCCCCAGTGTGCCACTGTCCCCGCTGTGGCACTCTCCCCAGTGTGCCACTGTCCCCGCTGTGGCACTCTCCCCAGTGTGCCACTGTCCCCGCTGTGGCACTGTCCCCAGTGTGGCGCTGTCCCCGCTGCGGCGCTGTCCCCAGTGTGGCGCTGTCACGGCGGTGTCACCGCGGGCGCGGCCCACGCGGGCTCCGCCTGCCCCCGAGCCGTGCCCGTTGTCACAGTGACAGCGGTGACAGCGGTGACAGAGCTGCGCTGCCTCCGGGAGTGGGATGGTGGCAATTTACTCTTTGTGCTCCTTTTAGCTGCGGCCTCCCGCTCCTGCTCCGCCGTGCCGGGGGGAGGGAGCTCGGGGAGTCGGGAATTCGGGAATTGAGGGATTCGGGGAGATCGGGGGATTCAGGGATTTCAGGGGATTCAGGAAATTTGGGGGTTCAGGAAATTCAGGGGAGTTGGGGATTGAGGGATTCACAGGATTCAGGGAAGTCAGGGATTCAAGGGAGTCAGGGAATTGGGGGGTTCAGGGGAGTCAGGGATTGAGGGATTCGGAGCAGTCGGGATTCAGGGATTTGGGGGATTCAGGGGTTTCAGGGAAGTCAGGGGATACAGGGATTTGGGGGATTCGGGGGTTCAGGGAATTCAGAGACTCGGGGGAGTCAGGGAATTCAGAGGATTCAAAGATGCAGGGAATTTGGGGGATTCAGGGAATTTGGGGGAATCAGAGGATTCAGGGAATTCAGGGAATGCAAGGAATTCAGAGATTATGGGGAGTCCAGGGTTGGGGGAATTCAGGGGAGTCAGGGGGTTCAGAAGATTCAGGGATGCAGAGAATTTAGGGGTTCAGGGAATTCAGAGATTTGGGGGAGTCAGGGGATTTAGGGAGTCAGGGAATTTGGGGGATTCAGGGAATTCAGGAGAGTCAGGAACTGAGGGATTCAGAGGATTCAGGGAATTCAGGGGATGCAAGGAATTCAGAGGTTATGGGGAGTCAGGGATTCAGGGAATTCAGGGAATTTGGGGGAGTCAGGGAATTCAGAGGACTCAGGGAATTCGGGGGATTATGGGGAGTCAGGGGATTCAGGGAATTCAGAGATTCAGGGGAGTCAGGGAATTCAGAGGATTCAGGGATTTTGGGGGTTCAGGGAATTCAGAGATTTGATTTGGGGGAGTCAGGGGATTTAGGGAGTCAGGGGATTTGGGGGATTCAGGGATTTTGGGGGATTCATGGAATTCCACCCCACAGGTCCCCACTCCATCCCACAGCTCCTCGTGGTCCTGGAGCAGCACATCCCATTGGGCACAGAGCAGGAAGAGGATGGGACCCTCTCCCTGTGCTCCAGCTCCAAGTGAATTCAGGGATTCAGGGGATTTGGGGCATTGAGTGAAGCCAGGGGATTTGGGGATTCAGGGGAGTCAGGGAATTTGGGGAATTCAGGGAATTTAGGAATTCAGGGAATTCCACCTCACAGTTCCCACTGAACCCCACAGCTCCAGCCGGGAAGAGCTGGAGCAGCAGATCCCAGCAGGCACGGAGCAGGAAGAGGACAGGAAGATGGTTCTGCCCATCCCAATTCCCAATTTTCCTCCCGTGCACAGAGGGCCTGGAGTGCTCCAAGGACCCTCCAGCCACGGCTTTTCCATGGAAAATCCGGGAGCTGCCCCACTGAACACGAATCCCTGAGCTGCACCCCAAATCCATCACGGCCACAGAGGGGAAGGGGAGAACAGAATTCCCCTCTGGAATAATGGAGAGGGGAAGGGGAGAACAGAATTCCCCTCTGGAATAATGGAGAGGGGAAGGGGAGAACAGAATTCCCATCTGGAATAATGGAGAGGGGAAGGGGAGAACAGAATTCCCATCTGGAATGCAGGAGAGGGGAAAGGGAGCCCAGGCTGCTTCCCAGGAATGCAGGAGAGAAGGGAAGGGGAGCCTGGAACACTGAGAGATGGGAAAGGGAGCCCAGGTTTTCCCCTGGAACACCAAAAGATGGGAAAAGGAGCCCAAGTTTTCCCCTGGAATACCAAAAGATGGGAAAGGGAGCCCTGGTTTTCCCCTGGAACACCAAAAGGTGGGAAAAGGAGCCCAAGTTTTCCCCTGGAATACCAAAAGATGGGAAAGGGAGCCCAGGTTTTCCCCTGGAACACCAAAAGATGGGAAAGGGAGCCCAGGTTTTCCCCTGGAACACCGAGAGTGGGGACAGGAAGCCCAGACTGCTTCCCTGGAACACTGGGAGAGGGAAGAGAAGCCTCCCTGGAAGAAGGAAAGAACCCAGGATGCGTCCCTGGAACACTGAGGGAGGAGAAGGGGAAGCCCAGGCTGCTCCCTGGAATATGAGAGGGGAGGGAGAGTTCAAGCTGTTCCCTTGGGATGCAGGAGAGGGCGGGAAGAGGAGCCTGGAACACGGAGAGAGGAAAGGGAAGCACAGGATGGCTCCTGGAACACCAGGAGATGACAAAGGAGCCTGGGCTGCTTGCCTGGAACATGGAGAGGAGAGGGGGAGTCCCAGCTGCTCCCAGGAACACTGGGAGAGCCCAGGATGCTTCCCTGGAACACTGGGAGGGAGGTGGGAAAGGGAAGCCCAGGCTGCATCCCTGGAACACTGCGAGAGGAGAGGGGGAGCCCAAGCTGCTCCCTTGGGATGCAGGAGAGGGAAAGGGAGCCCAGGGTGCTCCCCTGGAACATGGGAGAGGGAAAAAGGGGAGTCCAAGCTGTTCCCTTGGGATACAGGAGAGGGGGGGGAGAGGAGCCTGGAACACGGAGAGAGGAAAGGGGAACCCAGGATGGCTCCTGGAACAGTGAGAGAGGGAAAAGGGGAACCCAGGATGGCTCCTGGAACAGTGAGAGAGGGAAAAGGGGAACCCAGGATGGTTCCTGGAACACAGAGAGGGAAAGGAAGCACAGGATGGCTCCTGGAACAGTGAGAGAGGGAAAGGGGAACCCAGGATGGCTCCCGGAACACTGGGAGAGGAAAGGGGAACCCAGGATGGCTCCTGGAACAGTGAGAGAGGAAAGGGGAACCCAGGATGGCTCCTGGAACACTGGGAGAGGAAAGAGAAGCACAGGATGGCTCCTGGAACACTGAGAGAGGGAAAGGGGAACCCAGGATGGCTCCTGGAACAGTGAGAAAGGGAAAAGGGGAACCCAGGATGGCTCCTGGAACACTGGGAGAGGAAAGGGGAACCCAGGATGGCTCCTGGAACACAGAGAGAGGGAAAAGGGGAACCCAGGATGGCTCCTGGAACACTGGGAGAGGGAAAAGGGAACCCAGGATGGTTCCTGGAACACAGAGAGGGAAAGGAAGCACAGGATGGCTCCTGGAACACTGGGAGAGGGAAAGGGGAACCCAGGATGGCTCCTGGAACACTGGGAGAGGGAAAGGAAGCACAGGATGGCTCCTGGAACACTGGGAGAGGGAAAGGGGAACCCAGGATGGCTCCTGGAACACTGGGAGAGGGAAAGGGGAACCCAGGATGGCTCCTGGAACACTGGGAGAGGAAAGGGAAGCACAGGATGGTTCCTGGAACACAGAGAGGGAAAGGAAGCACAGGATGGCTCCTGGAACACTGGGAGAGGGAAAGGGGAACCCAGGATGGCTCCTGGAACACTGGGAGAGGGAAAAGGATCCTGGGCTGCTCCCTGGAATGCAGGAGAGGAGAAGGGGAGTTCAGGCTGTTCTCCTGGAATACAGGAAAGAAGGGAAGAGGAGCCTGGAACAGCAAGAGATGGGAAAGGGAAACACAGGATGCATCCCTGGAAACTGTGAGAGGAGAGGGGGAGCCCAGGCTGCTTCCCTGGAATATGAGAGGGGAAAGGAGAGTTCAGGCTGTTCCCTTGGGATGCAGGACAGGAGGGAAGAGGAGCCTGGAACACGGAGAAGCAGGAAGGGGAGCCCAGGATGCATCCCTGGAATAGAGGAGAGGAGAGGGGGAGTCCCAGCTGCTCCCTTGGAACACTGGGAGAGCCCAGGATGCCTCCCTGGAGCACTGGGACAGGGGAAAGGGAATCCAGGATGCTTCCCTGGAACACAGGAGGGAGGAAAATGAGCCTGGGCTGCTTCCTTGGAATGCCAAGAGATGGGAAAGGGAGCCTGGGCTGCTCCCTAGAACACTGAGGGAGGGAAAAGGAGCCTGGGCTGCATCCCTGGAATGGAGAAGAGGAGAGGAGAAGTCCAAAATTCTCCCCTGGAATAATGAAAGATGGGAGAAGGAGCCTGGGCTGCTTCCCTGGAACACCAAGAGATTGAAGAAGGAACCCGGGCCAAATCCCTGGAACATGGAGGGATGGGAAAAGGAACCCGGGTTGAGGAGGAGAGGAGAGGAGAGGAGAGGAGAGGAGAGGAGAGGAGAGGAGAGGAGAGGAGAGGAGAGGAGAGGAGAGGAGAGGAGAGGAGAGGAGAGGAGAGGAGAGGAGAGGAGAGGAGAGGAGAGGAGAGGAGAGGAGAGGAGAGGAGAGGAGTCCAAAATTCTCCCCCGGAATAATGAAAAATGGGAGAAGGAGCCCGGGCTGCATCCCTGGAACACTGAGAGATGGGAAGAGGAGCCTGGGCTGCATCCCTGGAATACAGGAGAGAGGAAAAGGAGCTTGGGCTGCTTCCCTGAAATGCAGCAGATGGGAAAAGGAGCCTGGGCTGCATCCCTGGAACACTGAGGGATGGGAAGGGGGGCCCGGGCTGCATCCCTGGAATGCAGGAGATGGGAAAAGGAGCCCGGGCTGCATCCCAGGAAGGCGGGAGCCGGGAAGGGGGGCCCTCGCAGCCCCCCCGGCCGTGTCCCCTCCCCGCACTCGCGCTCCACACGTGCCTGGCCGCCCGCACGTGGTGCCGCGCGGGGGAGGCAGCGCTGGGAATTTTTAGGGGCTGGAAATCTCGGCAGAACGTTCCGTAGTGTAGGGCGGGCTGCTCGGCTCTGCTGGGAGTGCTCCACAGCCGTTTTGGGGGGGGTTCGGGCGGTTTTGGGTGGTTTTGTGTTCCCCGTCCCCCCCCCCAGAGCACGAGCGAGCAGCACAGCCCCAAACACGGGCGGCTCGGGCCGGGGCGGTTCACGCCAGAATTCCCATAATATTGAGAATATTCGGGAATTATCCACAGCTTGGGATGTTTAGGGTTTTCAGGCTGCTCAGCGACACCAAAAAACCCAAAAGAACAGCGGTGCCCCAGGCCAGGCTGGAGCAACCTGGGAAGGTGAAAAGTGCCCGTGGATGGGGATAAGCTTTAAACTGCCTTCCACCCAAAGCATTCCAGGATAATTTTTCGGGAATAAAAGGCCCCTCCTCGGTGCCTTTTTTTGCCCCTTTGGCCTCGCCCAGGGCTCCCGTGCAGGTGCAGGAAGAACAAAGAGCCCCTTGGGTTATGTAAGAGCAGCTCTGAGGAGGAATTTTGGGAATCTGCTGCCTCCATCACCCACAGGACAGGAGGACAGAAGTTTCCAGGGAAGTTTATCCAGGGGAAATCCAGAGGGGACCTGCACCTGCTCAGCTCTGGAATCTCCTTCCTCAAACCCGGGCTGGGAGGAGCAGAGAGGGGTAAATTCACTTTTCCCAAGGCATCGGGGAGCGATTTCACCAGCTGAGGCCCAGAAAGGATCCCAACCCCACAAATGCCATAAATCCCATGAATTCCCTGCTCAGGGCTGCCCAAAAATCAATCCCGAGTGCCGGGAACAGCTCCTGACCCGGGCCAGCCCGGCCGGGCAGAACTCCCTGCGCAACTTCAGCTCCCGCACCCACAAAATCGGATTTTTGAGGGGAGATCCGCACAATCCTGCCCGAACCACAACCGGGAGAGCCACAAAACCAACACCAGGCCCCGGCCAGACCCCCCCCCCCCCTCTCCGCCGCCACCCCCGAACTCTGCCTGCTGCCGGCTCCCGTTCCCGGCAAAATCCGCCCCCAAAATCCCGGCACGAGCCCATGGCTGCCAGCCCCGTTCCCCGCTCTTCTCCCCCAGACCCGCCGCGCTCGGCTGCCCACGCGCCCCGGGCACATCGCAGCCCCCGTTCCGCGGAAAGCCGAGCCTCGGCCTCTCCCCCCCGCCACTCCCGCCCATCCCCGCCGCCCCCGAACGCTCCGGGGGCGGCGCCGGCCCCCGCAGCATCCCCCGCGCTCCCGCCCCCGCCCCGCGCATCCCCCGCGCCTCCCGGTGGCTCCCGGTACCTGCGGGGCTGCGGGCGGCGCGGCCCGAGCCACCATCGCCGCGGCGGCCGCCGGCGGCGGAGCGGAGCGGGGCGGGAGCGTTGCGGGAGCGTTGCGGGGCGGGGGCGGCGGCGGGGCCGGGCGGGGAGCGGCGCGCACGGCGGATCCCCCGCGGGCTCGGCCCCCGCCGCCGGCAGCGGGGCTCAGTTTTAGGAGTTGTCATGGCAACGGCCAGCCCGGTGCGCACGGAAGGGGCGGGCGCACGGAAAAACTTCGGCGGCTCCGCGGGGGTCCCGGTACCCCCCCCGAGCTCCCGCTGATTCCCCGGTTCTTGCGCATCCCCCGTCCCGGACCCCCCCGTTTCTCGGTGTCCCCCGGCACCCCCCGGCCGGCCCCGCGGAGTTCTCCCCCCCCAGCCCGGGATGAGCCGCGGGGGCGGGGGGCAGCGCCGACCCCCGCGCCGGGCAGCGAGAGCAGCGCCGCTCCCTCCTCGGTGCCCCCCGAACCCCCCCGGACCCCGGGGCCGACCCGCCCGGTGACCACGGGGCGAGGCACCGGCACCGCCCCGGCACCTCCGAGGGCACCGGGCGCTCCCGCCCCGCCGGTCCCGGCCCCACAGCCCCGCTGGGGAGCGGGGCAGCCCCAGCCCCGCGCTCGGGGGGCGGCCGGACCCGCCGGACCCCCCGGTGCCGTTACCTGGCCCGGGACCCCTCTCGGCCGGCGGCCGCTCCGCTGCTGGCGCCCGCGGGGCCGGATCCCGCAGGAAACTCCCGGCCCCGGCGGCTCCGCTCGGCCCCTTTCCTGCCAGGAAGGGACACCCGGCCCCGCCGGCCACCGCCCCCGGCCGCGTCCTGCCCGCCCAGGGGACAGCACAGGGCACAGCACAGGGCTCACAGGGGACAGCACAGGGGACAGCACAGGGCACAGCACAGGGCACAGCACAGGGCTCACAGGGGACAGCACAGGGGACAGCACAGGGGACAGCACAGGGCTCACAGGGGACAGCACAGGGGACAGCACAGGGCACAGCACAGGGCTCCGGGGACAGCCCGGGGCTCCCACCGGACCCAGGGGCACCGCCAGTGGGGACGGGGCACAGGGGGCACAGGGTGGGCACAGGCAACTGCGGGTGACAGGGGGGATGTGGCATGTCCGGCTCCGGGGCCAGTGCCCGACTCTGGCGTCTCCGGGGTCCGTGCCAGCTCCGGGGTCAGTGCCTGGCTTTGGGGTCAGTGCCTGGCTGTGGGGTCTCTGGGGTCAGTGCCTGGTTTTGGGGTCAGTGCCTGACTCTGGGGTCCATGCCAGCCCTGGGATCAGTGCCCGGCTCCGGGGTCAGTGCCTGGCTTTGGGGTTTCTGGGGTCAGTGCCAGCTGTAGGGTCAGTGCCTGGCTGTGGGGTCTCTGGGGTCAGTGCCAGTTTGGGGTCAGTGCCAGCTGTAGGGTCAGTGCCTGGCTGTGGGGTCTCTGGGGTCAGTGCCAGTTTGGGGTCAGTGCCAGCTGTAGGGTCAGTGCCCGGCTGTGGGGTCAGCGCCAGCTCCGGACGCGCTGCCCGGCCCTATCGGGAGCGCAGGAAACACCTTGGCGGGACCGGGATTGTCCCTTCCTGTGGGACCCGGGCGGGGACAGAGCCGGCAGCACGGCACGGGGACAGAGGGACACGGGGACAGAGGGACACGGGGACAGGCGGTGTCCTGGCTGCGGCGCTCGCGGTGGCACTGCCCCGGCCAGGCGTGGGTGGGGACACAATGGGGCAGTGCCGGAGCGGGGCGGGGACAAGGGGACAAGGTCACAGCTCCTGCCGGGCACGGGGCCAGCTCACAGCGCTGTCACCCTTGGCACGGAAGGAGGGACTCACCCCCTCCCCCTGCCCGCCCCCATGTCCCTTCCCCCTGTCCCCTGCGTGTCCCCAGACCCCTCCGGCTGCTGTCCCCACTCCCCCTTTTCCTGTCCCCCCTGGATGTCCCCATCCCCCCTTTTCCTGTCCCCCCTGGATGTCCCCATCCCCCTTTTCCTGTCCCCCCTTTTCCTGTCCCCATTCCCTTTTCCTGCCCTCTCCAGTGTCCCCAAGCCCTTCCTGCCCTGGTGTGCCCCTCCAGCTGTCCCCTGCCCTCTCATGTGTCCCCTCACCTCCTTTTCCTGCTCCCTCCATGTGTCCCTGTCACCCCCCCCGTCCCCATGCATGTCCCTCTCCCCCTATCCTGTCCCCATGTGTGTCCCCATGCCTCTCCCTTGTCCCCATGTGTGTCCCCATCCCCTGCACCATGCCCCCGTGAGTGTCCCTGTCTCCTCTCTGTGTCCCCTTCCCCTGTCCCCCCATGTGACAAAGCCACACAGGGCAGTGTCCCCAAGTGCCATCCTCCCTCCTGCCACAGCCCTGCCCAACATTGTCCCCACTTTTGTCACCAGAGCTGTCCCAGAGTTCGGGGACAGAGGGGACACATCCACCCCTGGACAGCTCCAGCATTCCCGGGGATCTGTGTCCCTTCCTGCCCTGTCCGTGTCACCGTTGTCACCCCCAGCTCAGGAGCAGCGCCCGGGTTTGTCCTTTGGCCTGGTTCAGATCCAGAGGTTTCATTGGGATTTTTTGGGGTTTTTTACCTCGGGGAGGGGAAACGTCCCGGATTTCCTCCAGGAGAGCCAGGGAGGCGCCATTCCCTGCAGGCTGCCCTGTCCCCCAGATTCCAGGAGTTCCCCGAGGGGCCAGGACAATTCCAGCGGCCCCAGGGCACTGGGAACAAATCCTACTGGGAACAAATCCTACTGGGATAGCGGGAATGGGGCCAGACCCTCACATGGGAGTGGGATCAGGAATGGGAATGGGATTGGGAGTGGGATCAGGAAATGAGGACTGGGATGGGGAATGGGATTGGGAGTGGGATTAGGAATGGGACCAGGAACAGGATTGGGAATGGGATCCCTCTGATCCCACTGTGATCCCTCCTGGATCTTGCCTGGCACACAGACAGGGCTGGCAGCTCCCAGGAAAATCCCCCTTCCTGTATCCTGAGTTCCCAGCTCCTGCTCTGGCAAATTCCAGGTGCTCCCCAGGCTGGGGAAGGGCCAGGAAGGATTTGGGAAAAATCCAGACAGGGCCCAGGAAAGGTCCAGGCAGGATTTGGGGAAAACCCAGGCGGGATCTAGGCAGGCTCTGGACAAGTTCTGGGAAGTGTCTGGGCAGGATCCAGGAAAGATCCAGGCAGGACCTGGGCAGAGGATAGGACAGGATTTGGCCAGGATTCAGGAAGGATCCAGGCAGGACCTGGGCAGAGGATAGGACAGGATTTGGCCAGGATTCAGGAAGGATCCAGGCAGGACCTGGGCAGGGTTTGGGACAGAATTTGGTCAGGATCAAGAGAAGGCCCAGGCAGGCTCAGCTCAGGTCACCACCAAGCCCTGCAGGGCTGGCTCAGGCTGTCCCCACACCTGAGCAGGTGACACAACACACAGGGACAGAGCTCGTGTCCCTTCACAGCCAGCTCCACACTGCCCTGAATGCCGGGAATGCCAGGAAAACCCCATCCAGCCACTCCCTTAAATCCTGGGATAAACCCATCCAGCTGCACCCCTGAATCCCAGGATAACCCCATCCAGCTGTACCCCTAAACCCCAGGATAAACCCATCCACCTGGACCCCTAAACCCCGGGATAAACCCATCCACCTGCACCCCTAAACCCCAGGATAAACCCATCCACCTGCACCCCTAAACCCCAGGATAAACCCATGCAGCTGCACCCCTAAACCCCAGAATAGCCCCATCCACCTGCACCCATAAATCCCAAGATAACCCCATCCAGCTGCACCCCTGAATCCCAGGATAACCCCATCCAGCTGGGATAACCCCATCTACCTGCACCCATAAATCCTGGGACAACCCCGTCCATCTGCACCCATCAGTTCCAGGATAACCCCATCCACCTGCACCCCTAAATCCCAGGATAAACCCATCCACCTGCACCCCTGAATCCCGGGATGTCCCCACCCAGCCGCTCCCCTGGATCCCGGGTTGGATTTTAGGGAGTGGATTTTCCCCCGGGGGCGCTGCCCAGGCTCCCCAGGGAATGGTGACATTCCCAGAGCTCCAGGGGGGATTTCAGGATGTCTGTGCAGGGCCAGGAGTTGGATTCTGATCCTCTCAGGGTTTCCGTAATCCCGGGATTCTGCCCCAAAACGGGCAGGAGGGACCCGCCCAGCCATGGATTTGCTGCCACCTAGAGCGGGCACCGGCGCTGGAACCTCGGGAAGTTCGGGGAATTCCAAGCCCCGCACCCGGGCAGGAACAACCGCCCAGCGCCGGGAACTGTCGGGAGGGAAAGCGGCTCTTCCCAAAAGGATTTGGGAATTCTGGCGGCCACCAAACTCCCGTGCCAGGCTTCCCTGGGCAAGGAAAACCTGGAAATGTGGGAGAGAATCTCCAAAAATCCCTCCTGGGACGAGGTGGGAATGGTCGGCCCAAGGGAGAGGAGGCTCAGGGGATTTTAGCCATGGATAGCAAGATGGGAAAAATTCTTCTCAGCACTGCCCACTGATGTCAGAAATTAAAATAAAACACCCCAAATCTTAAAAAAATCCACCCCAAACCGCCGCCAGGAACAAGAAATCAGCACAGGCACACAAAGAAGTTGTGGGATGTTCAAAATCCTTGTGAATATCCAAAACCCTGCACGTGCAGGATTTATGGGTGCAGCTGGATGGGGCTATCCTGGGATTTAGGGGAGCAGGTGCATCTGGATGGGGTTATCCCGGGATTTAGGGGTGCAGCCGGATGGGGCTATCCTGGGATTTAGGGGAGCAGGTGCATCTGGATGGGTTTATCCTGGCCCGATGCGTTTGTCCCGGGATTTAGGGGTGCAGCTGGATGGGGCTATCCCGGGATTTAGGGGACAACTGAATGGGGTTATCCTGGGATTTAGGGGAGCAGCTGGATGGGGTTATCCCGGGATTTAGGGGCGCGGGTGCATCTGGATGGGTTTATCCCGGCTGGATGGAGTTGTCCCGGGATTTAGGGGTGCAGGTGGATGGGGTTATCCTGGGATTTAGAGGACAGCTGGATGGGGTTTATCCCAGCTGGATGGGGCTATCCCGGGATTTAGGGGTGCAGCTGGACGGTGTTATCCCGGCTGGATGGGTTTATCCCGGGATTTAGGGGTGCAGCTGGGTGGGTTTATCCCGGGATTTAGGGGTGCAGCTAGACGGTGTTATCCCGGCTGGATGGGTTTATCCCGGGATTTAGGGGTGCAGCTGGGTGGGTTTATCCCGGGATTTAGGGGTGCAGCTGGACGGTGTTATCCCGGCTGGATGGGTTTATCCCGGGATTTAGGGTCTGAGCAGCCCCCGGGATTAGCCCGGGTGGGCTCCAGCCCGAATCCCCGGTGATCCCGGGCCAATTCCTGCCGCTCCCGGAGCGTCCCCGCATCCTCCCCTCGCTGCTGCCGCTGCTGCTGGCGCCGCGGGAGGCGCAGATGGAGCGGAGCAGACGCCGTCTGTGGGAAGTGGCGTCGGGAACACGCCCGGGGACAGCTCCAGCTGGCGCCTGCGGGGTGGCAGCGGCTGCGCGGGGACATCCCGGAGCCATCTGTCACCTGCAGCCCGCCCAGAACCGCCCCCGGCCCCGGAGCGCTCCGTGGGGAGCGATCCCGGTCCCAGGGGGGGGCAGGGATGGATTTGGGATCAGAGCTGGGATCGGGGAGCGGCCCCAAAGGGACGCAAATCTTTGGGATCAGAGATGGGATCAGAGAGGCGTGGTGGCAGTGGAGCTGCCCCGAAAGGACACAAATCTTTGGGATTAGAGCTGGGACTGGGGAGCAGCGGTGACAATAGAGCCGCCCCTTAGGGGATGCAAATCTTTGGGACTGGGGAGACAATGGAGCTGCCCCAAAAGGACACAAATCTTTGGGATCGGGGACCGACGGTGACAATGGAGTGGCCCTTAAGGGACACAAATGTTTGGGATTGGGGAGCAGTGGTGACAATTGAGCTGTCCCTGAGGGGACACAAATCTTTGGGATTAGAGCTGGGACTGGGGAGCAGGGATGACAATGGAGCTGTCCCTGAGGGGACACAAATCTTTGGGATCAGAACTGGGATTGGAGAGGAGTGGTGACAATGGAGCTGTCCCTGAGGGGACACAAATCTTTGGGATCAGAACTGGGATTGGAGAGGAGTGGTGACAGTGGAGCTGCCCCTCACTGGACACAAATATTTGGGATCGGGGAGCAGTGGTGATAATGGAGCTGTCCCTGCGGGAACACAAATCTTTGGGATCAGAGCCGGGATAGGGGAGCGGCGGTGACACCGGAGCCGCCCCACAGGGACACAAATCCCCGTGGCCCAGCCCCTCCATGGCCGCTCCTCCCCGATCCGACCCCTCCCTCCCGCAGGAGCCGCCCCGGTTCCCGGGAGCCGCGGCCGCCCCGTCCCCGGAGGTGCCCGGGGCCAGCCGGGCTCCGCGGGCACAGCGGGAGGTGGCCCTGCCCTGGCACGGGTGGCACCGCGCCGTCGTTACGGTCCCTGCCACCCGCACCGTTCCAAGGTTCCAGCGATGGTTCTCTGTGATGTCACTTCGGCCTGCTGGCAGCAGAGGTGACAGTTCTGCTCTGGCTCTGCCACCTGCTGCGCTGGCTCTGCCAACTGCGATGGCTTTGCTGTGGCTGCTGATCCTGCTGGCCCTGGCCGGGCCCGTGGGGGGCACCTGGGACACCTGCAGGTCAGTGGCCCCAGGGGGCTTGGGGACCCTCGGGGCTTCCCTGGCACAGCCTGGGCACAGAGGAGCCCCTGGGGGTCCCTGTCCCTGCTGTCCCCGAGCAGGGCAGTGATGGCTTTGTGCTTCCAGAGGCACCTGCGGGCTCCGGCCTATGGCCTTCGACCACAGTTCTGTGGTTGCTAAGTATTCTCAGGACAACGACTACCACTCCCTGGCTTCTTCTGATGGCACCGCCCAGGACACGGTTGAATCTGCTGGAGTCCCCCGAGGGGCCTGGCCTGGGGTCATCAGTGTCCAGGCCACCCGGGAGAATGGCACATGGCACATGTGCTCAGGAGCACTCATCCACCCCCAGTGGGTGCTCACCGTGGCTCACTGCTTTGCCCATGCTGGGTAAGGACGAACAGGGACAAGAGTGTCCCCACAGCAGGGACAGGCATGTCCCCACAGGAGAATCAGGGATATACCCAAAGCAAGGACAGGGGTGTCCCCAGAATAGGGTCAGGGATGTCCCCACAGCACAGGGAGGTGCCCAGAGCAGAAAGGGAGTTGAGCTGCTGCAGTCCCTGGCCCTGCTCCCTGTCACCCCTCCTTCCATCTCCTGCTCCTCAGAGACATCTCCAGGTGGGAAGTGGTGATTGGGGCCGCTGACCTGAGCCAGCCGGGCCCCGAGGCCCAGCTGCGCCACATCAAGACCCTGCTGTTGCACCAGAACTACGACCCGGTCACGGCCCGGAACAACATTGCCCTGCTGGAGCTGGACCGGCCCGTGGAGTGCAGCGACTACATCCAGCTGGGCTGCGTGCCCGACAGCTCCCTGGCAGTGTCCAAGCTGAAAACCTGCTACATCGGGGGCTGGAGGAACACCCCGGACAGCGGTCAGTGCCAGCCCGGGGCAGGGCCGGGCCGAGCCGCGGGCACACGGCCCCGGGCAGGGACACGGCCCCAGGCCGGGGGCTCTGCGGGGACACGGCCCGGGCCAGGCCCGGGGCCTGGGCCCCGAGTGTGGGGCTCTGCCCGGGGGCCGCCGCTCAGTGCCCTCTGTGCCCACAGCCCCCAGCCCACGCCTGGTGCTGCAGGAGGCCAAGGTGCGGCTCATCGACGTCCAGCTGTGCAACAGCAGCCACTGGTACGGGGGGGCCGTGCACCCCCACGACCTGTGTGCGGGGTACCCGCGGGGCGGCATCGACACCTGCCAGGTGGGGCTGGGCCCGGGCTGGGCACAGGGACCCTGAGCCAACCTGGGCCCCATGGAACCCTCAGAGCCAGCACAGGGACCCTGAGCCCCAACATGGCCCCATGGATCCCCTCAGAGCCAGCACAGGGACCCTGAGCCCCAACATGGCCCCATGGATCCCCTCATGGCCAGCACAGGGACCCTGAGCCCCAACATGGCCCCATGGAACCCCCAGAGCCAGCACAGGGACCCTGAGCCCCAACATGGCCGCATGGAACCCCCAGAGCCAGCACAGGGACCCTGAGCCAACCTGGGCCCCATGGAATCCCCAGAGCCAGCACAGGGCCCATGGATCCCCTCAGAGCCAGCACAGGGACCCTGAGCCAACCTGGGCCCCATGGAACCCCCAGAGCCAGCACAGGGCCCATGGAACCCCTCAGAGCCAGCACAGGGCCCATGGATCCCCTCAGAGCCAGCCAGGCCTCAAACATGGCGTGGCCCCATCTGGGCCTGCCCTGGTGCTCACCCAGCCCCGTGTCCCCACCACTGATGGGTGTCCCCTTGCCCCCTTGCCCATCCCCATGTCCTTGCTCAGTGTCCCCTTGTCCCCAAGGCTGGCACTGTGCCCGCAGGGCCTTGCTATGCGAACCAGGCCAGGAACACAGCTCCTGGAGGGGTCGGGTTGGGCAGGGCCGGCCCAGCCTGGCACAGCCCATCCTGACCCCTCTCTCCTGTGGCAGGGAGACACAGGGGGTCCCCTGGTCTGCAAGGACAACATCGGTGACTACTTCTGGCTGGTGGGCCTGGCCAGCTGGGGTAAGGGCTGCGCCGGGGCCAAGCGGCCCGGGGTGTTCACGTCCACCCAGCACTTCCACACCTGGATCCAGGTGCAGATGGGGCTGCTCCCGCCTGAAGCTGACACTCCTCCGCCCGAGCCCTTCCCGAGCCCGGAGGAAGAGCCCGACGCTGACTTGGAGGATGAGATGAATCCCAACCCAAATGACTCGGAGGATTACTCGAAGGTTTCCTTCCAACAACAGATCCTGGGGAAATTCCTGAACCTGCTGCTGGAGCTCCTGCAGTTCCTGAAGGGAGAGAAAGCCTGAGCAGCAGGATGAGCTGATCCAGTTCTGGCAAGCATTCCCTCCTGGGGCCGTGGCTGTGGGGCCAACCCAGCCCCGGTGCCCAGGGCTGCTGTGCCCTGCCCACTCTGACCCCTGCGCCCACCCTGATGGTGAATCCAGTTTGTGCTTCAATTAGAGTTGTTCCAGTTCCCAGTTAGCCACTGTGTCCAGTTTGGTCTCCTGGGAAAAACAGGGATGGGACAATTTGTGGGGTTGGTTTGGGGGAGGATGAGGGGGAGCCAGGGAAGGGAGGAGGGAAGGGAGGGGAGGGAGGGGAGGATGGGCCTGGAGGTGGGGAGAGAGAAACTTCTCCAGCCCCGGTTCCGCAGCAGAGCCTCAGGTGTGCCATTCCTGGGAAAAGTCCTGGAGAGGGACAGCAATGGGGACAGCTGGTGCTGCCATGCCAGGGTCCTGTGGGGGTGCTGGAAGTGCCACCCTGAGCTGCTGCTGCTGCCACCCAGGGCTGTCCCCTCTGTCCCCAGCTCGTGTCTCTGAGGCTGCCTGATCCCATGCCACGCTCCTGTTGTAGGAGCAGGGCTCAGGCTCTGTTTCGGGGGTCCCGGCAGTGGCACCAGAGGAGTGGGCAGGGACAAATCCCAGGAATTCCCCTGCACAGGTGGCAGGGCTGCCCTGGGAATGCCCAGCCCTGAACACAGACCACAGCGGGGTGGAGCCTCCTCCCTGGGGATATTCCCGAGCTGCCCAGAGGCCATCCCGTGGCTCTGCCATGTCCTTCCCTGGGGACATTCCCGAGCTGCCCAGAGGCCATCCCGTGCTCTGCGATGTCCCTCCCTGGGGACATTCCCTGCTGCCCCATCCCATGCCTGGCACGGCCGCTTCGAACTACAACTCCCAGCGCGCCCCGCGGCCCCGGGGCCGCCATGGGCATCACGTGATTGGCTCGGGCACTGCCGGCACCGCCCCAGGACCGCGCGGGGACATCCCGGGACGGCACTGGGACAGCTCCGGGACGCGGGGGGACACGGGGGTCACCGCGCCATGGGGCCGCAGGGCCGACACCACCCCTGGCTGCTGATCCTGCCTCTGCTGCTGCCGCCGGTGGGCGCCGCCGCCGCCGCCCGGCCCAACTTCGTGCTGGTGCTGGCGGACGATCTGGGCTTCGGCGACCTGGGCAGCTACGGGCACCCCTCGTCCGCCACGCCGCACCTGGACCGGCTGGCGGCCCGCGGGCTGCGCTTCACCGACTTCTACAGCAGCGCCGCCGTCTGCAGCCCGTCCCGGTACGGCCCCCGCGGCGGGAACCGCAGCCCGGGCGGGGATGGAGCTGGGTGTCCCGGGATAAACGGGCGGGGATGGAGCTGGGTGTCCCGGGATAAACGGGCGGGGATGGAGCTGGGTGTCCTGGGCTAAATGGGCGGGGATGGAGCTGGGTGTCCTGGGCTAAATGGGCGGGGATGGAACTGCGGGACCCGGGAGGGACGGGGGAAGAAACTTGCCGTGTCCCGGGAGAGGCAGAGGGATAAACCCACCGTGTCCCGGGACAAACGGGCGGTCGTGAATCTGCGGTGTCCCAGGACAGACGGGTGGTGATGAACCTGCTGCATCCCGGGATAAACCGGCAGTGATGAACCTGCGGTGTCCCGGGATAGATGGAAGGACAAACCCACCGTGTCCTGGGATAAACGGGCGGGGATGAACCCTCCGTGTCCCGCGATAAACGGGCGGTGCTGTCCGGGCGGTGTCCCGGGGCAGACGGGCAGTGCTGTCCCGGCGGTGTCCCCTCTGTCCCCGCAGTGTCCCGGGACGGACGGGCAGTGCTGTCCCGGCGGTGTCCCCTCTGTCCCCGCAGTGTCCCGGGACGGACGGGCAGTGCTGTCCCCGCGGTGTCCCCGCTGTCCCGCTGCCCGTGTCCGTGTCCCGCGGTGTCCCCGCTGTCCCGCTGCCCGTGTCCGTGTCCCCGCTGTCCCGCTGCCCGTGTCCGTGCCCCCGCTGTCCCGCTGTCCCGCTGCCCGTGTCCGTGTCCCGGGCTGTCCCGCTGCCCGTGTCCGTGTCCCGCGGTGTCCCGGGCTGTCCCGCTGCCCGTGTCCGTGTCCCGGGCTGTCCCGCTGTCCCGCTGCCCGTGTCCGTGCCCCCGCTGTCCCGCTGTCCCGCTGCCCGTGTCCGTGTCCCGCGGTGTCCCGGGCTGTCCCGCTGCCCGTGTCCGTGCCCCCGCTGTCCCGCTGTCCCGCTGCCCGTGTCCGTGTCCCGCTGCAGGGCGGCGCTGCTGACGGGCCGGCTGCCGGTACGCTCCGGGATCTACCCGGGCGTGTTCGATCCCGGTTCCCGGGGCGGGCTCCCGCTGGCCGAGCTCACCGTGGCCGAGCTGCTCAAGGACCGCGGCTACGCCACGGCCATGGTGGGCAAGTGGCACCTGGGCTTCGGGCAGAACGGCTCCTTCCTGCCCGTGCACCAGGGCTTCGACCACTTCCTGGGGGTGCCCTACTCCCACGACCAGGTGAGCCGGGACTGGCGGGGCTCGGCCGGGAGCAGCGCGGCACCGGCGCGGGTTTGGGGTGGGCAAAGCCCCCTGGGCTGCTGGGACAAGTGGGGATGGTGCCTTCAGAGGCTGAGATAGAACAGAGGCAGGTAAACAAATTTTTAATATTTAATATGGATAAATTTTAAATTTTTTTTAATTATTCAGTATCCATTTAATTTGGATAAATATGAAATATTTAATAATTAAATAAATGAATAATATAGATAAGATATACATAAATAAAATATTATTAATATTATTGAAATATACAATATTATTTAATATATTATATTATTTAAAATATTATGTTATGTATTATATATTATCTATTATATATTTTCTATTATATATTTTCTATTATAAATTATAAATAATACATATTACACATTATATATAATACAGATATTATATATTTTATATATTATTAAATAATACTGAATATTGTATTATAGATAAAATAAATAAATGCATTTAGTATTTAAATTTACCCATAAAATATTAAATAAGTAAATTTAATAATATAATATATAATATGCTTATATAGATAGGTATATTATATATTGTATTATTAATATATATTATAATATATATACTTATATATAAATATACTGTTATATACTTATATATATGTATAATATATAATATTAAGGAAATGTAATATTTAATATTAAATAATATTTAATCTTTATTAATTAAAGCAGGGATTTATTCAAAGCATCTCCTCCGTGGTTGCACCTTGGGCAGCACAAGAGCCCAGCCAGGGCTGCACCCAAGATGAACCAAAATGGCCCCAAAATGCACCAGCGCTCCCGGGGTCTCTCCCTGGGATCAGTTCTGCTCCATTTGCACCTTGCAGTTCATTGTCCCATTCCAGCTTCAGCCCCTGCAGTCCCACCCTGCTTGTTTTTCTCTCTCCAGCCCACGGGGTTTGTGCTCCTGGGCTGAGATTTGGGTCATTTGTCCTTGGTGCCCAGCTGGAGCAGGAATTGTTTTGTCTCCCTGCTCTGTGCACAGAGCTCACCATCCCCTCATGTGAAGCTCAGTGTGGGAAATGAATTTGTAGATACTTTAGTAAAATAGAAAAAAAATTAAAATCTCAAAATTAAAAAATCTTTAATCAGTGGACCCAAACCAGAGGGAGGAGAACCGTGGCCAGAGCCGGACTCGCAGCCCCGCCGTGTTTTGTTTCGCAGGGTCCCTGCCAGAACCTGACGTGCTTTCCTCCCGACACCAAGTGCTTTGGGACGTGCGACCAGGGCGTGGTGGCGGTGCCGCTGCTCTGGAACCAGAGCATCGTGCAGCAGCCCGTGTCCTTCCCCGAGCTGGTGCCGCTCTACGGCCGCTTCTGCCGCGAGTTCATCGCCCGCTGCGCCCGGCAGAGCCGGCCCTTCCTGCTCTACTACGCGTCCCACGTGGGGAGCGGGCATGGCTGGGAGCCGGGTGGGGATGGGGGGAGAGGGGAAGGGAGATGGGGAAATGGGGAAATGGGGAAGGGAAGGGAGATGGGGAAGGGAAGGGAAGGGAAGGGAAGGGAAGGGAAGGGAAGGGAAGGGAAGGGAAGGGAAGGGAGATGGGGAAGGGAAGGGAAGGGAAGGGAGATGGGGAAGGGAAGGGAAATGGGGAAGGGAAGGGAAGGGAGATGGGGAAGGGAAGGGAGATGGGGAAGGGAAGGGAAGGGAAGGGAGATGGGGAAGGGAAGGGAAATGGGGAAGGGAAGGGGAGGGAGATGGGGAAGGGAAGGGAAATGGGGAAATGGGGAAATGGGGAAGGGAAATGGGGAAGGGAAGGGAAATGGGGAAGGGAAAGAAGGAAATGGGGAAGGGAAGGGAAGGGAAGGAAATGGGGAAGGGAAGGGAAGGGAAATAGGAAAGGAAAGGAAAGGAAAGGAAAGGAAAGGAAAGGAAAGGAAAGGAAAGGAAAGGAAAGGAAAGGAAAGGAAAGGAAAGGAAAGGAAAGGAAAGGAAAGGAAAGGAAAGGAAAGGAAAGGAAAAAAGAAGGGAAGGGAGAAGGGAAAAGAGGAACGGAAAAGGGAAGGAGAGGGTAAATGGGGAAGGGAAAAGGGAAAACAAAAAGAAGGGAAGGGAAAATGGTAGGGGAAAGGAGGGGAAGGGAGAAGGGAAAAGGGGAAGGGAAAAGGGAAGGGAGGGGAAGGAAGAAGAGAAGGGAAGGGAAAAGGGAAGGGAGGGGAAGGGAAGGGAAAGGAAAAAGAAAAAAGAAGGGAAGGGAGAAGGGAAAAGGGGAAGGGAAAAGGGAAGGGAGGGAAAAAGGGAAAGGAGATGGGAAAAGGGGAAGAGAAAAGGAGAAAGGGAAGGGAAAAGAGGGAAGGGAAAAGGGAAAACAAAAGGGAAGGGAAAAGGGTAGGGAAAAGGGGAAGGGAAGGGAACAGAAAAGGGAAGGGAGCCCAAGTCCCATGGGGAGGACAGGACAGCATCTCCCCTCCTGCCACCCCAAAATCTGCTCCTGGATGACCTGGGCTTGCTATTCCTGATCCTATCGGGACGGTGCTTTTAGGCTGCTGCTTCCTGCAGCTTTCCCCCCTTCCCTGCACCATCCCCAGGGAAAACTTCCCACCCCAGAGCTCCCCGTTGTGCCACCGCTGAGCCTCGGGGACAAACCTCCTCTGGGCTGGTGGCTTTTGTCACCTCCCCGCGGGGGGCTGGCTGTCCCTGGCTGTCCCCGCAGGGCTGCAGCCCCGGGGTTGATCCCGGTGCCCTCTCCCCTCCCCAGCACACGCACTACCCGCAGTTTGCCAGCCGGGAGTTCGCGGGGACCACGCGCCGGGGACCCTTCGGGGACGCCCTGGCCGAGTTCGATGGCTCCGTGGGACAGCTGCTGCAGGCCCTGCAGGACAACGGCCTGGAGAACAACACCCTGGTGTTCGTCACCTCTGACAACGGGTGAGGGGCGGGCACGGCCACGGCTGGCTTGGCTGGCACAGCTGGCACCCAGTGCGCAGTGCCAGGTGTCACCCCCGCGTCCTGCTCTGGAGGGGACGCGGGGTGTGAGCTCGGTGTTCTGTGACAGAAACATCCCAGGGGTTGGGCCAGGTGTGTGACACCCCCAAATGTCACCCAGGGGTTGGTTCAGGAATGTGACACCCACAAGTTCACCCAGGGTTTGGGTCACCGGTGTGACTACCCCAAATGTCCCCCAGGCTTTGTGCCAGGTGTGTGCCACCCCCAAATGTCCCCTAAAGGTTTGTGCCAGCAGTGTGACACCCCCAAATGTCCCCCAGGGGTTGGGTGAGGTGTGTGACACCCCCAAATGTTCCCCAGGCTTTGTGCCAGGCGTGTGCCACCCCCAAATGTCACCCGGGGTTTGAACCAGCAGTGTGACACCCCCAAATGTCCCCAGAGGTTTGGACCAGGTGTGTGACACCCCCAAATGTCCCCAGAAGTTTGGGTCACCAATGTGACACCCCCCAAACGTTCCCCAGACTTTGTGCCAGGCATGTGACACCCCCAAATGTCCCCAGAGGTTTGGGACACCAGTGTGACACCCCCAGAGTCCCCCAGCTGTGGGGTGCCCCTCCCAGGTGTGTCACAGCCCTTGGCCACCCCCGAGGGTGGCAGGGCCCCTGGTGACAGCGTGTCCTTGTCCCCAGCCCCTCCACCCTGCGCATGGCACGCGGGGGCAGCGCCGGGCACCTCAAGTGTGGCAAGGGCACGACCTACGAGGGCGGCATGAGGGAGCCGGCCCTGGCGTATTGGCCGGGCAGGATCGCACCAGGTGAGCCGGGACAAACCGGGACAGACTGGGACAAACCGGGACAGACCGGGACAAACCGGGACAGACCCAGGCCAGCGGGGTGACGCTGTGCCCGCGCAGGGGTGACCCATGAGCTGGCCAGCACGCTGGACATCCTGCCCACGCTGGCCGCCCTGGCTGGCGCTGCCCTGCCCAAGGTGGCCCTGGACGGCTTCGACCTGAGCCCGCTGCTCTTCGGGTCAGGGAAGGTGAGTCCTGCTGAGGAGGAGATGGGGTTGGTGGTTTGTGTAAAGTTCTTTAGAATAACTTACATTTAATTATTTGAACTGTAAATAATAAATAATAATAAGTGTATAATAATAATGGTATAACAACTGTATAATAATAATGGTATAATAATTGTATAATAATAATAATAATAATATTAATAATGATTATTCGGATTTTTCATGCACAAAAGCTGATTTTTATTAATTTATTTTAAATATATAATATAATATAAATTAATATAAATTTATATATATTATATTATATATATTATATCTATATTATATAATAATAGATATATAATATATATATATTATAAAATCTGGGTAATAACCCAGATTTTTCATGCAGAAAAGCTGATTTTTATTAATTTATTTTAAAACAATTATAATAATGATAATTGATTAAAGCTATAATATTATTGATTATACCTTATTATTATGTTGTTTAAATTATTGATTATTACTAATTTATTAATACATTATAACTATAATTGATTCTCAAGTATCAATTATAATATTTTCTAATATTCTACATTATTTTAAATATTTTTGTTTGAATATTTTATAGTAGGTTTTGTAATATTTTTAGAATATCTTTTACAGTATTTTTATCATATACTTTCTATTCTTATAATATATTTTGTAATGTCTTTCTTATATATTTTATAATTTTATAATATAATATAATGTAATATAATGCAATAATATAATATAATATAATATAATATAATATAATATAATATAATATAATTAATATATAATGTAATGTAATGTAATATAATGCAATTAATATAATGCAATATGATATAATGCAATATAACATAACCTGGAGGAGCCGGGCCCGGGGCTGACCCATGGCTGGCAGCTCCTCCCTGCTGCCAGCCGTGCCCAGGCTGCCCGGTGGGCTCCGTGCCCGCTGCCGGCCCCATCCCGCGGTGGGGCCGGGGGTACCGGGGGCTCCGGGGGCTCCGGGGCCGCGCTGACGCCGCTGTCCGCAGAGCCCCCGCCGGGCCGTGTTCTTCTTCCCGCCGGCCCCCGACCCCCTGCACGGCCCCTTCGCCATCCGCCTGGGCAAGTACAAGGCGCACTACTTCACCCAAGGTCAGCGCTTGCGTTTGGGGCGGTTTTTGGGGATTTGGGGATGAGCTCCGCCCGCTCGGAGCTCCGGGAGCCAGCAGGGTGTGAGCTCAGCCTCAGGGGGTTGCTCAGGTTCCTTCCACAGCGGCACCACCCCGGACCAGGCGTGCCACGGGCTGACCCCGCTCACCCCGCACCTGCCCCCGCTGCTCTTCGACCTGGAGGCGGATCCGGCCGAGAACTACGACCTGCTGCAGGGCCAGCCGGGCCCCGAGGCGCTGCAGGCACTCAAGGACATCGCCATGCAGAAGGTGCTGCTGGAGCAGCGCCTGCACTTCGGGGAGAGCCAGATCAGGAAGGGCCGGGACCCCTCGCTGCAGCCCTGCTGCAACCCTGGCTGCAGCCCCAAACCTTCCTGCTGCCGCTGCTCCCCGCAGCTGGGACACCCCAAAGGTGCCTGGCCCCGTCTCCAGTAACTCAGCTCGGCCTTGGGGCTGCCCACGGCTCGGGGACCCCTTGGACTTGTGGGGAGCTGGGGTGGAAAGGGGTCAGGGTGACCCCAAACGAGCAGGGCCCCATGGTCTGTGTGGGATGTTCCAGGGGAGGACTTGGGCAGGATCCTGACGTGTTCCAGGATCCTGACCCGTTCCAGGATCCTTCTCCAGACACTCCAGCACCTTCCCCAGAGCCAGGACAGCTCCCTGGGAGCTGCTGGAGCAGAGGGAATGCTCCAGATCCAGGGATCCCAACTGGGACTGAGGGCACAGCAGGAGCAGTGGGATGGGTCCCAGCAGCCTCAGAGACACGAGCTGGGGACAGAGGGGACAGCCCTGGGTGGCAGCAGCAGCAGCTCAGGGTGGCACTTCCAGCACCTCCAAGGACCCTGGCATGGCAGCTCCAGCTGTCCCCATTGCTGTCACTATCAAGGACTTTTCCTGGGACTGGCACACCTGAGGCTCTGCTGGGGAACCTGGGCTGGAGCAGCTTCTCCCTCTCTCTATCCTCCCCTCCCCTCCCTGGCTCCCCTCCCTGTTTCCCCCAAACCTGACCCAACCCCACCCTTTTCCCCAAATTGTCCCATCCTTGTTTTTCCCAGAAGACCAAACTGGGCTAAAGATGTGGATAATGGGTGTGTGATTTTGGCCAGGGGAATCATTTTTTGCAGTAGCTGGGAGTGGGGCATGGCCAGGACCCCAGGGCAGTGACACTGGCACTGTGTCCCCTCTCACTTCCATGGACAAGGGCATTACTTCCAGGATAAAACGTGGTAGGGTGTTGCCAATCACAGGATTTCCATGTAAATCACTGCTTTGTCTTACACCTTTTCTAATTAATATTGCTGCAAATAATTGTTTGATTCCTTATCTCATGGCTGTTTACACTAAATTGTTTTTAACCCCTCATCTTTGCCTTTTGTGGAAGGGGAAGGAGCACGGGTTTGGTTTTAGGATCACTACACCGGAGAATTCCCTCCTAAACCCCCACCAGGGGCAACACAACTTTAAAACTTTAATCCAACGATGAAATCAATTGGAGGATCTGCGAGGTGGGCTCAGGGCAGGAACATGGGCAGGGCACAGCAGCCCTGGGCACCGGGGCTGGCTTGGCCCCGCAGCCACGGCCCCGGCTGGGGCTGCTGGAGATCCTCTGCAGCCAGAACTGGACCTGCTGCCCCTCCCCTCACCCTGTCCTGTGCTTCAGGAGCTCCAGCACCTCCTGCAGCTTCCTGAGGAATCGTTTCAGGGTGTGTTTTGGGAAGGAAATGTCCATGTCCGGTTCTGGCTCCAGTTCTGGCTCAGGTTCTGGCTCCGGTTCTGGTTCTGGTTCTGGCACTGGTACCAGTGGCCTCGGTTGTGTTGGCCTCGGTTCTGGTGGCCTGGGTTCTGATGGCTGCAGTCCTGGTGGCTCCAGCGAGTTCAGGGTGGCCTTTGGTGCCGGTGCCGGCCCTGTCGGGCTGGGGCCGGCGTGGGCATGGATCCAGGAGTGGAAGTGCTGGGTGGAGGTGAAGATGCCAGGCCTCCTGGCCCTGGCACAGCCCCTGCCCCAGCTGGCCAGGCCCACCAGCCAGAAGTTCTCCTGAACGTTGTCCTTGCAGACCAGGGGACCCCCGATGTCCCCCTGCACCAGGAGAGAGGGGTCAGGGGCTGTGCCAAGGTTGGATCCTCTCTCCCAGCCCCTGCCTGACCCACATTCCCAGCTCAGCTGGAGCCCCCAGACCCTCACTGGGAACAGCATGGGGCTGGCTCAGGGTGGGCTCTGCCCCAGCCCTGCACAGGGAGCAGGGACAGGCAGGGAATGGCAGCTCCGGGATATCCACACCTGGGGCTGCCAGTGGGCAGGTGGGCACAGTGCCAGCCTTGGGGACAATGGGACACGGGGCAGGGACATGGGGATGGGGAAAGGACGCTGTCAGTGGTGGGGACATGGGGCTGGCAGGGCACTGGGCTGGGCCCAGATGGGGCCAAGGCCATATTTAGGGCCTGGCTGGCTCTGGGGGGTTCCATGGGGCCATGTTGGGGCTCAGGGTCCCTATGCTGGCTCTGGGGGTTCCATGGAGCCCTGTGCTGGCTCTGGGGGTTCCATGGGGCCCAGGTTGGCTCAGGGTCCCTGTGCTGGCTCTGGGGGTTCCATGGGGCCCAGGTTGGCTCAGGGCCCTGTGCTGGCTCTGGGGGTTCCATGGGGCCCAGGTTGGCTCAGGGTCCCTGTGCTGGCTCTGAGGGTTCCATGGGGCCATGTTGGGGCTCAGGGTCCCTGTGCTGGCTCTGAGGGGATCCATGGGGCCATGTTGGGGCTCAGGGTCCCTGTGCTGGCTCTGGGGGGTTCCATGGGGCCATGTTGGGGCTCAGGGTCCCTATGCTGGCTCTGGGGGTTCCATGGAGCCCTGTGCTGGCTCTGGGGGTTCCATGGGGCCCAGGTTGGCTCAGGGTCCCTGTGCTGGCTCTGGGGGTTCCATGGGGCCCAGGTTGGCTCAGGGCCCTGTGCTGGCTCTGGGGGTTCCATGGGGCCCAGGTTGGCTCAGGGTCCCTGTGCCCAGCCCGGGCCCAGCCCCACCTGGCAGGTGTCGATGCCGCCCCGCGGGTACCCCGCACACAGGTCCTGGGGGTGCACGGCCCCCCCTGTACCAGCGGCTGCTGTTGCACAGCTGGACGTCGATGAGCCGCACCTTGGCCTCCTGCAGCACCAGGCGTGGGCTGGGGGCTGTGGGCACAGAGGGCACTGAGCGGCGGCCCCCGGGCAGAGCCCCACACTCGGGGCCCAGGCCCCGGGCCTGGCCCGGGCCGTGTCCCCGCAGAGCCCCCGGCCCGGGGCCGTGTGCCCGCGGCTCGGCCCGGCCCTGCCCCGGGCTGGCACTGACCGCTGTCCGGGGTGTTCCTCCAGCCCGCGATGTAGCAGGTTTTCAGCTTGGACACTGCCAGGGAGCTGTCGGGCACGCAGCCCAGCTGGATGTAGTCGCTGCACTCCACGGGCTGGTCCAGCTCCAGCAGGGCAATGTTGTTCCGGGCCGTGACCGGGTCGTAGTTCTGGTGCTTCAGGAGCTGCTTGATCTGGAACACCTCAGCCCCGGGGCCTGGCTGAGCCAGATCCGTGGCCCCAACCACCACCTTCCAGTTGAGGACATTCCTGGAAGCCATGGAGTGACAGAGAGCAGTGACAGGGAGCAGTGACAGAGAGCAATGACAGGGAGCAGTGACAGGGAGCAGTGACAGGGAGCAGTGACAGGGCTGGCACAGCCCAGCAGCTCCCAGCCCTCTGCTTCCCACAGCAGGGAATGGATACAACAATGGAGCAGCACATGGTGGTGCAGCCTGGGCACCTGGCCCTGCTGGGACATCCCTGACATTGCTGGGGGTACATCCTTGACCCTGCCAAGGGGACATCCATGCTGTGGGGACATCTCTGTCCCTGCTGTGGGCACATCCTTTTCCCTGCTGTAGGGACACCTGTAACCCTGCTGTGGAGACACCCCTGATCCCACTGTGGGGACATCCCTAATGCTGCTGAGGGCACATCCCTGTCCCTGCTGGGTCACATCCCAGTCCCTGCTCCCCCTTACCCGGCCCCGACGAAGCAGCTGGCGACTGTGAGGACCCAGCGGTGGCCGATGAGTGCCCCCGAGCATATGTGCCACATGCCATTCTCCAGGGTGACCTGGATGCTGGCGATGCCAGGCCAGGCCCCCTGGTTGACATCGAGGGTTGTGCCCTTGGCAGAGTGCGAGGTTCCGTACTCGGGAATCACCAAGGTCTCGTTCAAAACCATGGGCCAGAGCCCGCAGGTGCCTCTGGAAGCACAAAGCCATCACTGCCCTGCTCGGGGACAGCAGGGACAGGGACCCCCAGGGGCTCCTCTGTGCCCAGGCTGTGCCAGGGAAGCCCCGAGGGTCCCCGAGCCCCCCGGGGCCACTGACCTGCAGGTGTCCCAGGTGCCCCCCACGGGCCCGGCCAGGGCCAGCAGGATCAGCAGCCACAGCAAAGCCATCGGTGCCAGCACTGCAGGTGGCAGAGCCAGAGCTGAGCTGTCACCTCTGGTGACACCCAGGGCCCTGGCGGTGCCCGCAGTGCCACCAGGCCGGGGTGATGTCACAGAGGGGCCGGTTCCATGTGTGGGGCTCGGTGGCCTCGGGTGGGGGGAGGGCAGCACAGAGCTGTGAACCCGGGCATGGTTTGGGCTGGAGGGACCTTCGGGGTCCCTCTGGAGCAGAGGGAATGTCCCAGATCCAGGGATCCCAATGGGGACTGAGGGAACAGCAGGAGCAGTGGGATGGGTCCCAGCAGCCTCAGAGACACAAGCTGGGGACAGAGGGGACAGCCCTGGGTGGCAGCAGCAGCAGCTCAGGGTGGCACTTCCAGCACCTCCACAGGATTCCAGATGGCAGCTCCAGCTGTCCCCATTGCTGTCCCTCTCCAGGACTTTTCCCAGGAATGGCACACCTGAGGCTTTGCTGGAGAAGTTTCTCCCTCTCTCCTCCTCCAGGCTGTGCTGGTTTGGAGGAAAACCCCAGGAAGGAATTCACCCCACACAAACCCCACTCAGCAGGCAGGGGGTTTGGAAGTCAGAGTTGAAATTTGAAGGGAAGGATCCAATAAATGCACAGAATACAGAAAAATTGGCTTCAAACCATAAAGTCAGAGCACAACTGACACCCTGTGGGTGGCACAGACCAGACCAGCAGTGGTGGCAGCGCTGTTGAAGTGGCCCTGCTGGTCTGGTCCTCCTTCAGACATCCAGTGATGGTGGTTGTGTCCCAAATCCCCAAACCTTGGGATGATATCCCCTAAAATGCAGGCAGGAATGTCCAGTGGTGGTGGTTGTGTCCCAAATCCCCAAACCTTGGGATGACATCCCCTAAAGTGCAGGCAGGAATGTCCAGTACCTCCCCCAGGGTGAGGAGTTACAAACAGGGTGATGGAACCCCATGAGTTTTAGGGCATTTCTGGGATCCCTGAAGGTTGTTCTGCTGCACCCTTGAGTTCCTGGTGGCCCATGAGCAGGGATGACCCCTCAGGGTGGGAGTTTGACCCTGTCCCAGCCATCCTAAGAGCTCCTCAGAAGGTGATGGAGGTGGTGGAGGACCAGGCCCATCGTCCCCTCCCTCCCTCCCTCCCTGGCTGCCCCTCATCCCCCCCAAACCAGGAGCCAACCCCACCCTATTTTCCCCAGATTGTCCCATCCTTGTTGTGAGCAGAAGACTGAACTGGGCTGGAAATGAGGATAATTGGGAACAACTCTATTTCAAGAACAAACTGAAGTTCATCACCAGGGTGGGTGGGTGGAGGGGGGATAAAGAGCAGGGCAGAGCAGATCTGGGCATTGGGGGTGACTTTGGCACAGCCGTGGCTCCAGCAGGGAATTGCTGTGATCTCCCACAGCCAGAACTGGATCCGCTCCTCCTCCTGCTCAATCCAGTTTGTCCCGCAGGAACTCCAGGAATTCCTGCAGATTCGTGAAGAACCTCAGCAGGATGGCTTTAGGGAATGAAATCGTTATAAATTTAGGCGGTTGTGGTGTTGGCTCTGGTTCTTCTTCTTCCTCTTCTTCTGGTTCTGGTATGGGCTCCGGTTCTGGTATCGGTACCGGTATTAGTACCGGTTGTGGTTGTGGTTCTGGCTCTGGTTCAGGTTCTGGTTCTGGTTCCAGTTCTGGTGGCTCTATCTCAATGGTGGGGGTGGGTGGCTCAGGCGGAGGAGGCTGCATTTTGGATGGGACCATTCCCATCTGCTTCTGGATCCAGTTGTGGAAGTGCTGGGTGGATGTGAACACCCCGGGCCGCTTGTCACCAGCACAGCCCTTGCCCCAGCTGGCCAGGCCCACCAGCCAGAAGTAGTCACCGGTGTTGTCCTTGCAGACCAGGGGACCCCCTGTGTCTCCCTGCCACAGGAGAGAGGGGTCAGGGGCTGCTCCAGGGTCACAGCCACACCTCGGGGTTATGGGGACACTGGATGGGATTTGGGGGCAGAGCACCAGGCCTTGGGGACAGGGGGACACTGGGACAGGGGCCTAGGGATGGGGAGTGGCAGCCCTGGGACACGGGACAAGGATCCATGGATGGGAAAGGGAAGGGCCCCCCCGGGATAAAGGACAGGGTGGGACATGCTGGGCTCAGGGCCCTGTGCTGGCTCTGGGGGTTCCATGGGGCCCAGGTTGGCTCAGGGCCCTGTGCTGGCTCTGGGGATTCCATGGGGCCCAGGTTGGCTCAGGGCCCTGTGCTGGCTCTGGGGGTTCCATGCGGCCATGTTGGGGCTCAGGGTCCCTGTGCTGGCTCTGGGGGTTCCATGGGGGCCAGGTTGGCTCAGGGTCCCTGTGCTGGCTCTGGGGGTTCCATGGGGCCATGTTGGGGCTCAGGGTCCCTGTGCTGGCCATGAGGGGATCCATGGGGCCATGTTGGGGCTCAGGGTCCCTGTGCTGGCTCTGAGGGGATCCATGGGGCCATGTTGGGGCTCAGGGTCCCTGTGCTGGCTCTGGGGGTTCCATGGGGGCCAGGTTGGCTCAGGGTCCCTGTGCTGGCTCTGGGGGTTCCATGGGGCCATGTTGGGGCTCAGGGTCCCTGTGCTGGCCATGAGGGGATCCATGGGGCCATGTTGGGGCTCAGGGTCCCTGTGCTGGCTCTGAGGGGATCCATGGGGCCATGTTGGGGCTCAGGGTCCCTGTGCTGGCTCTGAGGGTTCCATGGGGCCCAGGTTGGCTCAGGGTCCCTGTGCCCAGCCCGGGCCCAGCCCCACCTGGCAGGTGTCGATGCCGCCCCGCGGGTACCCCGCACACAGGTCGTGGGGGTGCACGGCCCCCCCGTACCAGCGGCTGCTGTTGCACAGCTGGACGTCGATGAGCCGCACCTTGGCCTCCTGCAGCACCAGGCGTGGGCTGGGGGCTGTGGGCACAGAGGGCACTGAGCGGCGGCCCCCGGGCAGAGCCCCACACTCGGGGCCCAGCCCCTGGGCCTGGCCCGGGCCGTGTCCCCGCAGAGCCCCCGGCCCGGGGCCGTGTCCCTGCCCGGGCCGTGTGCCCGCGGCTCGGCCCGGCCCTGCCCCGGGCTGGCACTGACCGCTGTCCGGGGTGTTCCTCCAGCCCGCGATGTAGCAGGTTTTCAGCTCGGACACTGCCAGGGAGCTGTCGGGCACGCAGCCCAGCTGGATGTAGTCGCTGCACTCCACGGGCTGGTCCAGCTCCAGCAGGGCAATGTTGTTCCGGGCCGTGACCGGGTCGTAGTTCTGGTGCTTCAGGAGCTGCTTGATCTGGAACACCTCAGCCCCGGGGCCTGGCTGAGCCAGATCCGTGGCCCCAACCACCACCTTCCAGTTGAGGACATTCCTGGAAGCCATGGAGTGACAGAGAGCAGTGACAGGGAGCAGTGACAGAGAGCAATGACAGGGAGCAGTGACAGGGAGCAGTGACAGGGAGCAGTGACAGGGCTGGCACAGCCCAGCAGCTCCCAGCCCTCTGCTTCCCACAGCAGGGAATGGATACAACAATGGAGCAGCACATGGTGGTGCAGCCTGGGCACCTGGCCCTGCTGGGACATCCCTGACATTGCTGGGGGTACATCCTTGACCCTGCCAAGGGGACATCCATGCTGTGGGGACATCTCTGTCCCTGCTGTGGGCACATCCTTTTCCCTGCTGTAGGGACACCTGTAACCCTGCTGTGGAGACACCCCTGATCCCACTGTGGGGACATCCCTAATGCTGCTGAGGGCACATCCCTGTCCCTGCTGGGTCACATCCCAGTCCCTGCTCCCCCTTACCCGGCCCCGACGAAGCAGCTGGCGACTGTGAGGACCCAGCGGTGGCCGATGAGTGCCCCCGAGCATATGTGCCACATGCCATTCTCCAGGGTGACCTGGATGCTGGCGATGCCAGGCCAGGCCCCCTGGTTGACATCGAGGGTTGTGCCCTTGGCAGAGTGCGAGGTTCCGTACTCGGGAATCACCAAGGTCTCGTTCAAAACCATGGGCCAGAGCCCGCAGGTGCCTCTGGAAGCACAAAGCCATCACTGCCCTGCTCGGGGACAGCAGGGACAGGGACCCCCAGGGGCTCCTCTGTGCCCAGGCTGTGCCAGGGAAGCCCCGAGGGTCCCCGAGCCCCCCGGGGCCACTGACCTGCAGGTGTCCCAGGTGCCCCCCACGGGCCCGGCCAGGGCCAGCAGGATCAGCAGCCCCAGCAAAGCCATCGGCGCCAGCACTGCAGGTGGCAGAGCCAGAGCTGAGCTGTCACCTCTGGTGACACCCAGGGCCCTGGTGGTGCCTGCAGTGTCACCAGGCTGGGGTAATGTCACAGAGGGGCCTGTTCCATGTGTGGGGCTCGGTGGCCTCGGGTGGGGGGAGGGCAGCACAGAGCTGTGAACCCGGGCATGGTTTGGGCTGGAGGGACCTTCGGGGTCCCTCTGGAGCAGAGGGAATGTCCCAGATCCAAGGATCCCAATGGGGACTGAGGGAACAGCAGGAGCAGTGGGATGGGTCCCAGCAGCCTCAGAGACACAAGCTGGGGACAGAGGGGACAGCCCTGGGTGGCAGCAGCAGCAGCTCAGGGTGGCACTTCCAGCACCTCCACAGGATTCCAGATGGCAGCTCCAGCTGTCCCCATTGCTGTCCCTCTCCAGGACTTTTCCCAGCACTGGCACACCTGAGGCTTTGCTGGAGAAGTTTCTCCCTCTCTCCTCCTCCAGGCTGTGCTGGTTTGGAGGAAAACCCCAGGAAGGAATTCACCCCACACAAACCCCACTCAGCAGGCAGGGGGTTTGGAAGTCAGAGTTGAAATTTGAAGGGAAGGATCCAATAAATGCACAGAATACAGAAAAATTGGCTTCAAACCATAAAGTCAGAGCACAACTGACACACAGACCAGACCAGCAGTGGTGGCAGCGCTGTTGAAGTGGCCCTGCTGGTCTGGTCCTCCTTCAGACATCCAGTGATGGTGGTTGTGTCCCAAATCCCCAAACCTTGGGATGATATCCCCTAAAATGCAGGCAGGAATGTCCAGTGGTGGTGGTTGTGTCCCAAATCCCCAAACCTTGGGATGACATCCCCTAAAGTGCATGCAGGAATGTCCAGTGGTGGTGGTTGTGTCCCAAATCCCCAAACCTTGGGATGACATCCCCTAAAGTGCAGGCAGGAATGTCCAGTACCTCCCCCAGGGTGAGGAGTTACAAACAGGGTGATGGAACCCCATGAGTTTTAGGGCATTTCTGGGATCCCTGAAGGTTGTTCTGCTGCACCCTTGAGTTCCTGGTGGCCCATGAGCAGGGATGACCCCTCAGGGTGGGAGTTTGACCCTGTCCCAGCCATCCTAAGAGCTCCTCAGAAGGTGATGGAGGTGGTGGAGGACCAGGCCCATCCTCCCCTCCCTCCCTCCCTCCCTGGCTGCCCCTCATCCCCCCCAAACCAGGAGCCAACCCCACCCTATTTTCCCCAGATTGTCCCATCCTTGTTGTGAGCAGAAGACTGAACTGGGCTGGAAATGAGGATAATTGGGAACAACTCTATTTCAGGAACAAACTGAAGTTCATCACCAGGGTGGGTGGGTGGAGGGGGGATAAAGAGCAGGGCAGAGCAGATCTGGGCATTGGGGGTGGCTTTGGCACAGCCGTGGCTCCAGCAGGGAATTGCTGTGATCTCCCACAGCCAGAACTGGATCCGCTCCTCCTCCTGCTCAATCCAGTTTGTCCCGCAGGAACTCCAGGAATTCCTGCAGATTCGTGAAGAACCTCAGCAGGATGGCTTTAGGGAATGAAATCGTTATAAATTTAGGCGGTGGTGGTGTTGGCTCTGGTTCTTCTTCTTCCTCTTCTTCTGGTTCTGGTATGGGCTCCGGTTCTGGTATCGGTACCGGTATTGGTACCGGTTGTGGTTGTGGTTCTGGCTCTGGTTCAGGTTCTGGTTCTGGTTCCAGTTCTGGTGGCTCTATCTCAATGGTGGGGGTGGGTGGCTCAGGCGGAGGAGGCTGCATTTTGGATGGGACCATTCCCATCTGCTTCTGGATCCAGTTGTGGAAGTGCTGGGTGGATGTGAACACCCCGGGCCGCTTGTCACCAGCACAGCCCTTGCCCCAGCTGGCCAGGCCCACCAGCCAGAAGTAGTCACCGGTGTTGTCCTTGCAGACCAGGGGACCCCCTGTGTCTCCCTGCCACAGGAGAGAGGGGTCAGGGGCTGCTCCAGGGTCACAGCCACACCTCGGGGTTATGGGGACACTGGATGGGATTTGGGGGCAGAGCGCCAGGCCTTGGGGACAGGGGGACACTGGGACAGGGGCCTAGGGATGGGGAGTGGCAGCCCTGGGACACGGGACAAGGATCCATGGATGGGAAAGGGAAGGGCCCCCCCGGGATAAAGGACAGGGTGGGACATGCTGGGCTCAGGGCCCTGTGCTGGCTCTGGGGGTTCCATGGGGCCCAGGTTGGCTCAGGGCCCTGTGCTGGCTCTGGGGGTTCCATGCGGCCATGTTGGGGCTCAGGGTCCCTGTGCTGGCTCTGGGGGTTCCATGGGGCCCAGGTTGGCTCAGGGCCCTGTGCTGGCTCTGGGGGTTCCATGGGGCCATTTTGGGGCTCAGGGTCCCTGTGCTGGCTCTGAGGGTTCCATGGGGCCATGTTGGGGCTCAGGGTCCCTGTGCTGGCTCTGAGGGTTCCATGGGGCCCAGGTTGGCTCAGGGTCCCTGTGCTGGCTCTGGGGGTTCCATGGGGCCCAGGTTGGCTCAGGGTCCCTGTGCCCAGCCCGGGCCCAGCCCCACCTGGCAGGTGTCGATGCCGCCCCGCGGGTACCCCGCACACAGGTCCTGGGGGTGCACGGCCCCCCCGTACCAGTGGCTGCTGTTGCACAGCTGGACGTCGATGAGCCGCACCTTGGCCTCCTGCAGCACCAGGCGTGGGCTGGGGGCTGTGGGCACAGAGGGCACTGAGCGGCGGCCCCCGGGCAGAGCCCCACACTCGGGGCCCAGCCCCCGGGCCTGGCCCGGGCCGTGCCCCCGCAGAGCCCCCGGCCCGGGGCCGTGTCCCTGCCCGGGGCCGTGTGCCCGTGGCTCGGCCCGGCCCTGCCCCGGGCTGGCACTGACCGCTGTCCGGGGTGTTCCTCCAGCCCGCGATGTAGCAGGTTTTCAGCTCGGACACTGCCAGGGAGCTGTCAGGCACGCAGCCCAGCTGGATGTAGTCGCTGCACTCCACGGGCTGGTCCAGCTCCAGCAGGGCAATGTTGTTCATGGCTGTGGCAGCCACGTAGTTTTGGTGCTTCAGGAGCCTCTGGATGCGTCTCACTGCAGCCTCGGGGCCCGGCTGCGCCACATCCGTGGTCCCCATCACCACTTTGTAAGTGGAGATGTCCCTGGGGGGCAGGAGATGGACAGAGGGGTGACAGAGAGCAGGGTCATGGGATGTGGCAGCCCAACAGCTGACCCTGCTGTGGGGACACCCCTGTCCCTCCTGTGGGGACACTCCTGTCCCTGCTCGTCCTTACCCAGACATGAAGAAGCACTGGGCCACCGTCAGCACCCACTGGGGTCTGATGAGGGCCCCAGAGCACATGTGCCACGTGCCGTTCTCCAGGGTGGCCTGGACACTGACAATGCCAGGCCAGGCCCCTGAGGGGACGCCGGGGCTGTCCATGTCGAGGGAGGTGACATCAGAAAAACCCAAGGTAGCGTAGTCACCGTCAGAGTGGTCATAGTTGGCAGACACAGAGCTGTGGTCAAAATCCGAGGGCCGGAGCCCGCAGGTGCCTCTGGAAGCACAAAGCCATCACTGCCCTGCTCGGGGACAGCAGGGACAGGGACCCCCAGGGGCTCCTCTGTGCCCAGGCTGTGCCAGGGAAGCCCCGAGGGTCCCCGAGCCCCCCGGGGCCACTGACCTGCAGGTGTCCCAGGTGCCCCCCACGGGCCCGGCCAGGGCCAGCAGGATCAGCAGCCACAGCAAAGCCATCGCAGGTGCCAGTAGAGCAGGTGGCAGAGCCAGAGCTGAGCTGTCACCTCTGCTGCCAGCAGGCTGGAGTGATGTCACAGAGCGCTGGAACCTTGGAAGGGTGTGGGTGGAAGGGACCATAACGACAGCACGGTGCCACCCGAGCCAGGGCAGGGCCACCTCCTGTGCTGGGCCCAGGGAGCCCAGCAGGGTCTGGGCTGGTGGCGCCTCAAAATGGAACTCAGAGATCAATGCTCCCATAAATACTTAATCATTAGGGCTCTCGGTGCTTCATTAGATGTAATTTATAATGACTAATGGTAGTACAAATTTGTTTACCTCGGTGGTAACCTCGCTGTAGCATCACAGTGTTAATTGCCACTAATATTACTACAAATTTTTATTAATACATAAAATAATGCTTATTTGTAATGTAATGATATTAATATATACATTTTTAATAATTTGTTAATTATATAATGTAAATATATTTTATATATTGTTACATTAATTATATATAAATACATTATTAAATATCAATACATTAATATGTTATTATACACAAATACATTAATTATATATTAATAAATTACTATATTACTATATTTATATATTATTACGTTAATAGTGTATATTTATGGAAACAAAGGCACCAATCCTTGTAGTATGTGGAAAGAGACTTAATAGTGTTTTGTTCTATTTTAACACCATATTATTAATATAATATAATATATAATATATTATAATATATTATATATATATTATATACATAATGTATAATATATATTATAATATATTATAATATATTATATATTATATATATTATATATAATGTTATAATATATTATATATTATAACATAACATTATATATTATATTATATTATATTATATTATATTATATTATATTATATTATATTATATTATATTATATTATATTATTTTCCTATTTATATTATTTAATTCTTTATTATTATACCATATCATGTTAAGATCTATTTTCTGCATGACATCAATAGCCTATAATATAAAATGTGTAATTTCCCTACATCCTTTATACAATATAAATTTATTTGCTTGTATGATAAAATCCTACACACACTTTTAATCCATGAAAATAGAAACTTGAAAAAACCTAAATATAAAAAAACTTAATATGAACTTTAAAAACTTAGTAAATTGTATGGATATCTTGCATGGAATATATTATTAAAAATGGGATCGGATGTTTTGCTTTGTTTCTCTTCTGGGCGGGGATGGGCACAGCTGGGTGGGCAGGGGGAACATCTGGATGGGGCACAGCCCGGCAGGACACATCTGGGCTGGGCAGTGGCACAGCTGGCAGGGGGAACATCTGGATGAGAGGGGCACATCTGGATGACCGAGGCACATCTGGCGGGGAGGGGCCGGGGCGGGGCCGGGCGGCGGCGCCGGGGCGGGGCCGGGGCTGAGCGCGGCTCGGGCGGGCGGCAGCGGAGCCACGGTGAGGGGCCGGGGCCAGGGCCGGGGCCGGGGCTGTCCCCTCTCCCCGGGCGGGGCCGGGGCTCCCACCATCCCGGGGACCGGGGGCTGCTGCCCACCGCGCTGCCCTACACCCACCCCGCCCCCTGCCCAGCCCCCAGCCCCATAATCCCCTCGCCCATGCCCTATAACTGCCCAGACCCCTGCCCCATAGACCCCTACCCCCTGCCCTATAACTGCCCAGACCCCTGCCCCATAGACCCCTACCCCCTGCCCTATAACTGCCCAGACCCCAGCCCCATAATGCCCTCGCCCCCCGCCCTACAGCTGCCCCAGCCCCCAGCCCCATGAAACCCCCGCCCCCAGCCCCATAATCCCCTCGCCCATGCTCTATAACTGCCCATCCCCCAGCCTCGTTATCTCCCCGCCCCCTGCCCAGACCCCAGCCCCAAAAATCCCCGCCCCTGCTCACGGCGGGTGTGGGGGGTTGGATACCCCGGGGGTCCCTCCCCACAGCCCCATGGGGGGCTGTGTTTGGGGTGCCCCCAGGGTTTTGGGGTGCCCGCTGTTGAGGCTGCCGTGCCCCCAGGCGCTGCCCGCTCCGGATGCCGGCAGGATGGCGCTGCTCCCCGTCGTGGCGCTCTTGGCTCTGTGCCCCCTCCTCGCCCGGGCAGGTACCCACCCATGGGGTGGGGGGTCCGGGCAGAGCCCCCGCTCCTAGAGACCCCCTCCCCAACCCTCCTTTCCTCCCCTGCGCGGAGACCGCGGCGGGGACCCCGAGGGGAGGGCGGGGGAGCCGTTCCCGGCAGGGCGGTGACTCACGGGGCGGCTGCTTGGCTCCTCCGAGCCCTCGGTGCGGGCACCAGGCCCTGGCACCACCGAACACCCGGTCCTGGCTCCTCCGAGCCCTCGGTGCTGGCACCAGGCCCTGGCACCACGGAGTCCCCGGTCCTGGCACCACGGAACACCCGGTCCTGGCACCACCGAGCCCTCGGTCCTGGCACCACCGAGCCCCCGGTCCTGGCACCACCGAGCCCTCGGTCCTGGCACCACCGAGCCCCCGGTCCTGGCACCACCGAGCCCCAGGTCCTGGCGCCTCCAAGCCCCTGGTCCTGGCTCCACCGGCCGTGTCCCCACAGATGTCCCCTGTCCCCTTGTCTCGCGGGTGGCCCCTGTACCCCATCCCTGGTGTCCCAGCGCGCTGACCCCGCTGTGTCCCCTCCCAGACCAGCCTCCTGTCACCGTCACGGTGACAGCGGCCGTCGGCGAGGACGCCTGCCTGCCCTGCGGCTCGCAGCCCTGGGGTGACCTGCGCGGGGTCACCCTCAGCTGCACCCACCAGGCCGGCGGCCACCACGCTGTCCCCGTCCTCAGCCACCGCCTGGGCTGGCAGCCACCGCCCCCCGAGCCGGGCTGGCAGCCGCCCGTGCAGCCCGACAGCCGCTTCAGGGGCAGGGTGGCCTTCTGTGCCGCGGGGACAGGGGACAGCGGCGTGTCCCTGCTGCTGAGGAACCTCAGCGATCCCGATTTCGGGAATTATTCCTGCTACGCCACCCGCGCCGCTGCCCCGCAGCTCCTCTGCTCCCTGGTGCTGCAGCCCGCCGTGGCAGGTGAGCGGGGCAGGGGTGGCACTGTCCCTTTTGGGGTCCCTCTGCTCCCTGGTGTGTCCAGCCCTGGGTGGTGCCAGAATTTGGGGGTGTCTCCAATTCCCTGACCCATCTGTCACCTCCTCCAGCTCTGTTCCCATCTGGGTGATGCCAGGTGTCCCTCCTCTGTTCCCCTGTCCTGTTTGGGGTCCCCACAAGGTGTCTGTCCCTTGTCCCACCTTGGCAGTGCCAGATGTCCCTGCCCTGTTCTCCTGTCCTGTTTGGGGTCCCCACAAGGTGTCTGTCCCTTGTCCCATCTTGGCAGTGCCAGGTGTCCCTGTTCTGTCCCCCTGCTCTATTTGGGGTCCCCACAAAGTGTCTGTCCCTTGTCCCATCTTGGCAGTGCCAGGTGTCCCTGCTCTGTCCCCCTGCCATGTTTGGGGTCCCCGCATGCCCTGACGTGTCCCTTGTCTCTGGTGTGTCTGTCCCTAATGTGTCTGTCTGTCCCTGACTCTGCTCCCCGGGGACAGTTTAGGGTTCCCCCAGCCTGGCACAGCACAGGGAGTGGGGGCTGGCCCAGCTGGTGTCCCCACATGCCATTGTCACCCCGCAGAGGTCCCCAAGGCCGCAGAGCCGGACATGCTCATGGTGATTTGTGTCCTCACGGCCGCCTTCACCGCGGTGGCCATCGGGGTGCTGGTGTGTGCCCACTGCCAGGGCCACTGCTGGGGGCGCCCAGGTGGGTGGGGGGCACAATGGGGGTGCTGGGGGGCACAAAGGGGAGTGTGGGGGCACAAAAGGGGGTGCTGGGGGACATAGAGGGTGGTGTTTGGGGGGCACAGGGAAGTGTTGGGGGATGCTGGGGGTACAAAGGGGGGATGTTGTGGGATGGGGGCAGTTGGAGACCCTTTGGTCCACTGGGGATGGGATTCTGTGTGGGGAGGGGATTTGCAGCTCCCTTGTGGGGATAGGGCGAGATGGGATCTATGGGATGGAATGAGACGGGATCCATGGGATGGGATGGGATGGGATGCATGGGATGGAATGAGACGGGATCCATGGGATGGGATGGGATGGGATGCATGGGATGGGGTGGGATGGGATCCATGGGATGGATTGGGATGGGATAGGATCCATGGGATGGAATGAGACGGGATCCATGGGATGGGATGGGATCCGTGGGATGGGGTGGGATGGGATGGGATCCATGGGATGGAATGAGATGGGATCCATGGGATGGGATGGGATGGGATCCATGGGATGGAATGAGACGGGATCCATGGGATGGGATCCATGGGATGGGGTGGGATGGGATGGGATCCATGGGGTGGGATGAGATGGGTTCCTTTGGACAGGATCAATGGGATGGGATCCATGGGATAGGATCCATGGGATGGGGATGGGGATGAGGATGAGGAGGGAATGGGGTGGCGATGATGGTGGGGATGAAGACAGGGCAGGGATGAGGACGAGGGTGCAGATGGTGACGGGACAAGGATGGGGACAGGGATGGGGATGGGGACAGTGCTGTGTGGGGCCAGGCTTGTCCCATGTCCCCACTCTCTGTCCCCTCAGCACGGGGCCCAGCCCAGGATCCCACAGCTGTGGCTGCAGGGGAAGAAGGAGAGGTGGCCTTGGGTGACCTCAAGAGTGCCAACGCCTGAGGCCACCCCCAACGGGACTGGTCCTCGTGTGACACCGGGGCAGGACATGGCCCCGACTGCCCCAGTGGGGGGCACAGGGCTGGGGCGATGCTCTAGGGTGGGGGTGCAGGATGGGTTTGGGGGCTGCACGATGGTTTGGGGTGGGGGGCTCTGCTCGGACCCCCGGGGATGGGCAGGAGACAGCGCAGGGTCCCCCTGCCCTCCAGGGGACACCCAAACCCCGGGGTCCCATGGCTGGGGAGGGGACAAACCCGGCGACCCCAAATAAAGAGCATTGCTCCAGAGTGGGGGTGACCCCTCCTTCCCACCCACCAGGGGTCAGGGGGCTTGGGAGGGGGGATGTGGGGTATGGGGGGACCCTTTTAGGGCTGAGGTGTGGCGTCACATGGTGTCCCCATTTAGGGACGGGCTGTGGGGTCACGGGGGGTCTCCATTTAGGGGTGGCTGTGGGGTCCCGGGATGTCCCCATTTAGGGACAGGCTGTGGGGGTCTCACAGTGTCCCCATTTAGGGACAGGCTGTGGGGTCACGGGGGTGTCCCCATTTAGGGGTGGCTGTGGGGTCCCGGGATGTCCCCATTTAGGGACGGGCTGTGGGGGTCACACGGTGTCCCCATTTAGGGGTGGCTGTGGGGTCCCGGTGTCCCCAAGCGCGCTCGTTCTCTCATGGCCGCTGGGCGGCGCTGTTGGCAGAGGGGCAGAGCTGGCCCCGCCCATGGACACGCCCACCACGGACAGGTGCGGCAACGCACGGGGGCGGGACCCGCGGGGCTGAGTGACGGGGCAGTTGTCCAATGGAAAGGCAGAGTGAGGAAGATCCAGCCAATGAGTGGGCGGGAAGGGGAACGGGACCCGGGGGCGGGGCTCGGTGGCGCTCGCCGCGGGGCGAAGCGGGGACCGGTGCGGTTCGGCCCCGCTCGGCCCCGCTCGGCCCCGCTCGGCCCCGCTCGGCCCCGCTCGGCCATGGCGAAGCGAGCGGCGGTCCCCGCCGGGCCCCTCGGGGACGATTTCTCCTTCGTGAGCCCGGTGGCCAAGTACATGCTCTTCTTCTTCAACCTGCTCTTCTGGGTGAGTGCGAGGACACCGGGACACCGCGCTCCCGAAGGACGTCCGGACCCGCGGGCTGGCCCCATCCCTGGGACACCGCCATCCCCGGGACCCCCCATCCCTGAGATCCCACCAGGACCCCCAGTCCTTGGGAATGTCTCCATCCCTGAATCCTTTTGGGACCCCCCCATCTCCGGGACCCCCAGCCCCTGGGAATGTCTCCATCCCTGAACCCTATTAAGATCCTCCATCCCTGAGATCCCACTGAGACCCCCAGCCCTCGGGAGTGTCTCCATCCCTGAACCCTTTTGGGATCCCCCATACCCAGAGACCCCCAGCCCTTGGAATGTCTCCATCCCTGAACCCTTTTGGGATCCCCCATACCCAGGGACCCCTGGCCCTCTCTCCAGCCCAGGACCTATTTGGGATCCTGCATTCCCCCAGCCCACCTCCATCCGCAGGATCCCACCGGGAACCCCCTGGCTTTGGAGCTGTCCCCACCCCTGGTCCCCACTGCAATCCGCTCTCCTCGGGATCCCTGGAGCCCCCCAACCCCAGTGTTCCCCCATTCCTGATGGACTCCTGGCGCCTGGGAGTGTCCCCATCCCTGGACCCCATTGGGATCCCCCATTCCAGAACCTACAGAAGGGGTTGCCCCATTCCCCAAGGGTTTTTGGGGTCCTTTGGGTCCCCACCACCTCACTGGGACCCTTCCTGGCCCCTCACAGGTGACAACCCCCAGAGAGGGGGACAGAGGCCCCTCTTGTCCCCAGCCCTCCCCAGGGACATCTCCTGCAGGGAAGCCACAGTTTTCCACGTTTGGGGGCCTTTTTGATGGTTTTTTTTTTTATATATTTTGAGGAATTTTTATGGTTTTGGGAAGTTTTATGTCTTGAATAATTTTTAATGCTTCCAGGATTTTTTAAAAACGTTTTGGAGACTTTGGTACTGCTTGGGCGGTTCGGTGGGTTTTTTTTTATGTTTGGGGGTTTTTAATGCTTTTGGGAGGGTTTTTTTGCAGGGACTTTTGGTGGGTTATTTCCGTGTTTGCAATTCTATTTTTGAGGAAGTTCCGTACTTCCCATAAACCACATCGCTGTGTCCAGCCACCCGTAGAGGAACAGCGCTGGCTGGCAAGTCACCTCCAGGGAGGTGGGGACAGATGTCAGCTCCAGGGAGGTGGGGACAGATGTGACCGCCCAGTAGGAGGGGACACGGTGCACACCATGCGACAAGGGGAAGCTGAGGCAGCGGCTGCAGCTCGGGTGCATGCCTGGCTTTGGGGAGCTGCAGGTGGGGCCGTGGGTGTGGCACGGGGGTCACCTGTGTCCCTCTGCAGATGATCTCCATGGTGATGGTGGCCGTGGGGCTGTATGCCCGGCTGCTGAAGCACGCAGGTGAGCTCGGGGGCTCCCCAGCCCTGCTGGGTCCGAGCCACCAGCACGGTTGGGGTGGCACGTGGGGTCCTGGGAGTGCTGGCAGTGTGGTGACAGCTCGTCCATGGTGACAGAGGCGGCCATGGCGTGCCTGGCAGTGGACCCTGCCATCCTCCTCATCGTGGTGGGCGTCCTCACCTTCCTCATCACCTTCTGCGGCTGCGTGGGCTCGCTGCGGGAAAACATCTGCCTGCTGCAGGTGGTGAGTCCTGCCAGGGGTGGGGACCCTGCTGGGGACCCTGGTGGCATCTCGGTGCCCCCCTCACCATCACCTTCCTCTTCCCCTCACCATCACCTTCCTCTTCTCTCAGTTCTCCGTCTGCCTGACCATCATCTTCCTCCTGCAGCTGGCGGCCGGCGTGCTGGGCTTTGTGTTCTCTGATGAGGTACTGATAAGGGAGGGCAGTGGGGGTGCTGGGTGACCCCAGTCCTGTCCTGCTGGGTGGCAGCCTCGCTGCTGTCCCCCCATTTGTCCCCCAGGCCCGTGGGAAGGTCAGCGAGATCATCAACGGGGCCATCGTGCATTACCGGGACGACCTGGACCTGCAGAACCTCATCGATTTCGGGCAGAAGGAGGTGACAGGGGGGCCTGCAAGGGCGGGGTGTCCCTCCAGCGGATGGGGACATGTCCCCATTTCCATGTCAGGCTTACATCTGTGGGGTAGCACAGGCTGGGGATCTTGGATGGCTCTTCCAAGATGTTCACGGTGATGTCCTGCGTGGCAGGGGGAGGCTGGGGAGGGCTGGGGGCACAAAGAGCCCTGAGTGTCCTGTCCCCCTGCCGTGGGCTGGGGTCCCCTCCCCACTGAGCCCCGTGTCCTGCCCGCAGTTCAGCTGCTGCGGGGGTGTCTCCTACAAGGACTGGTCCCAGAACATGTACTTCAACTGCACGGCCACCAACCCCAGCCGCGAGCGCTGCTCCGTGCCCTTCTCCTGCTGCCTGCACGATGCTGACCAGGTCTGTGCTGGGGTGGCCTCAGGGGACCCTGCCCGTGCCTGTCCTCCCTGCCCCGGGGGCTGGGCTGGGCCTGGAGCCCTGCCCAAGGGAAGGGAACACTTATGGACCCCATCCCACCCTCTGGGTTTGGGTTCCCCCATCCCACCCTCTGGGTTTGGGTTCCCCCATCCCACCCTCTGGGTTTGGGTTCCCCCATTCCACCCTCTGGGTTTGGGTTCCCCCATCCCACCCTCTGGGCTTGGGTTCCCCCATCCCACCCTCTGGGCTTGGGTTCCCCCATCCCACCCTCTGGGCTTGGGTTCCCCCATCCCACCCTCTGGGCTTGGGTTCCCCCATCCCACCCTCTGGGCTTGGGTTCCCCCATCCCACCCTCTGGGTTTGGGTTCCCCCATTCCACCCTCTGGGTTTGGGTTCCCCCATCCCAGCCATTGGGTTTGGGGACTCCTGTGTGGAAATGCTGTGGTGAGGTGGGGGAGAATTCTCCCTCTCCAGAGCTGGGATTGGCTCTTTGGGGCCAGGTGGCTCTGGAGGGACAGCGTGGAGACACTGAGGAAGGGACACCCCACCAAGGCAGGGGTCTGGTCTCTCCAGCTGCCCCCCAAGAGCAGGGCGCCCAGTGTGTTCTGTCCCCAGCCCCTCTGTGTTCTGTCCCCTCTCCCAGGCTGTCATCAACACCATGTGTGGCCACGGGATGCAGGCCAGGGGCTACCTGGAGGCCAGTGCCTTCATCCACACCAACGGCTGCATCGACAAGCTGGTCAACTGGACCCACAGCAACCTCTTCCTGCTGGGAGGCATCGCCCTGGGGCTGGCCCTGCCCCAGGTACGGGGCTGGGGGACCAGGGGCTGCCCCAGAGCTCTGCTTTCTGGGGCTTTTTGGGAAGTTGCCTTAATGGTGGCTGGTTTTGAGATGGGGGAGCTGGGATGGGATTTGGGGTGGGGGAGTGATGCAAATGTCCGGCATGGGGGGCATGGGGTGACGTTGCCTGGTGTTGCTCAGTACCTCCTTCTCCCCCATCCCTCTTGCCCTTTCTCTTGCTTTTCTCTCCTTCTTCTTCCTCTCCCACTTCCCTCTTCCCTTTCCCTTCCTCTCCCTTTCTCTCCCTGCTTCCTCTTCCCTTTCCCCTTCCCGTCTCATTTCTTTCCCTGTTCCCCTTCCTCTTTCTCTTCCCTTCTCCCCCCTATTCCTCTCCCCTTCCTCTTCCCTTCTCCTTCCCCTTTGCCCTCCCTTTATCTCACTTGCCCTTTCTTCTCCTTCTCCTCCATCTCCCCCTCCCTCCTCTCCCCTTCCTCCTCTGCCCTCCCTCTCCTGATCTATCCCCCTTTCCTCTCCCCATCCCTCTCCCTTTCCCACTCCCTTCCTCTCTCATCTCCCTCCCCGTCCCTCTCCCCTCCAGGTGGTGGGCATCGTCCTGGCGCGGCTCCTCATCAACCAGATCCGCGACCAGATCAAGCTGCAGCTCTACAACCAGCAGCACCGGGCAGACCCCTGGTCCTGAGCCCGCACCCTCCGGGTGGCACGGCGGCGCTCCCGGGGCCATTCCGAGCCCCGGATCCGCGGGGACAGCCCGAGGGGCTCCGCTGGACGAGAGGGAATGCGGATCCGCGGTGGCCGCACAGGAGACTCCGTGCCTTCGGCAGCCGGTGCTGGGCTCGGCGTGGAGGTGCTGAGCTGAAGCAGCGCCGGGGAATCGCTGTCTGTCTGTCCGTCCGTCCTGCTGGGCACAAAGCTTCGCACTGGGATGTGCTTCCCCTCCCCGCGTGCGCTGGAGAAGGACGTTTGTCTGTCTGTCTGTCTGTCTGTCTGTCTGTCCGTCCGTCCGTGCACCGAGCTGCCTTCGCCCAGGCCGGGCTGCAGGGACGGGGATGTCCCCCCCCCGTGTCCGGGTGCCCGTCTCGGTGTCGCTGGTCGCGGGGACAGCCGAGGGCACAGCACGGCCGGCCGAGGGGGTGCCGGGCTGTGCCCATTGCTTGCCTTTCCCGGACAATAAACACACGAGGCCGGACGCTCCGGGCTGTGCCGGGCTGCAGGGGCCGGGGACGCCGCGGTGGCTCTGGGGACACACGAGGCCACGCCAGGCCGCGCCGCGGCCCTGTGCTGTTGTGAGACCCCAAAACGAGCGGGGAAAAGCGGCCGAGGGGCCTGGCCCGGCCCCTCGGAGCTGTCGCAAACCCGTGGGTGGAGTTTCTGGGGTTGGGTTTTTAGAGTTTTTTTCTTTTAATGTTCCCTTCGGCTCGGGCTGGGTGGTCCCTCCCGCGGAGGGAGCCGGGATGCGGCCCAGCGCCCGGCTCTTTGTGTGCGGCCGGGACGCTTCTCTCCCATAAAAAACCCTTTTTTTGGCTTTTTTCCCCCTCAAAACCCGCCTCATCCCCCCACCGAAATGGGATTTCTTCCCCCAAAAGTGATTGCTTCCCCGAGCAATGGCACCTCCCCGCAAAAAAAAAAGTGATTTTTCTCCCTCCGAAACTCACTTTTCTTCCCAAAACTTCCCCTCCGAAGAGCTACTTCTCACCCCGAAAAAGCAAGTTTACTCTAAGATGTAGCTGCTCTCAAAAAAAAAGGGCTTTTTCCCCTCAAAAACCCCCTCTTTCCTCCCCGAAAAGCAACTTTTCTTCCCCCAAAAGGGACTTGTCCCCAAAAACCAACTTTTCTTTACCCAAAAGTGTCTTTTGTCGCCCCAAACTGATTTCCCCCCCAAAAAAGTAACTTACCCCTAAAAAAGGGTCTTTCCTCCACAAAAATCAAGCTTTCTCCCCCAAAACTGATTTTTCCCCAAAAAGAGTACTCCCCCCAAAAAAGTAACTTTTTTCCCCCAGAAAAAGTGTATTTTGTCCCAGAAAAGTAACTTTTGCTCCCCAAAAAGTAACTTTTCCCGTTAAAAAGTAGCTTTTCTTCTCCCAAAAGCGGCTTCTTTTCCCCGCAAAGGCAACTTTTCACCTCCAAAAAGTAACTTTTTACTCACAAAGGCCTTTTCATCAGAGAGGCATTTTATTTCACAGGAAAAAAGAGATCTTTTCCTCACAAGAAGGAACTTTTCCCACACAAAATTTATATTTTCCTCATATATAGTGATGGTTTTGTCACAAAAGTGACTATTTCCTTCGAAAATTGGACCTTTTTGTGATAAAAATGTTTTTCCTCACAACAAGAGATTTTTTTCCTCATGCTGGAGTTTTTCTGCACAAAAGGGAACTTTTCCCCTCGGAAAAAGGAATATTTTCCCTACAAAATGTGTCTTTTTCTCACAAAAAGCCACTTTTTCCTCACAAAGGCCTTATGTGAGGGGGACTTTTTCCTCCCAAAATAAGACTTTCCCCTCACTTTTTAGCAACTTTTTCCCTCACAGAAAGTGACTTTTTCCTTATAGAAAGGAACTTTTCCTCATAAAAAGGAACTTTCCCTGACCAAAAGTGACTCTTGCGTCAAGAGAGGAACTTTTTCCCTCACAAGAAACTCTTTCCTCCCAAAAAAAAAATCATGGTCCCTCACTTTTTAGCGACTTTTTCCTCATAAAAAGGAACTTTTATTCATAAAAAGGAACTTTGCCTCACAAAAGAAGCTTTCCCTCAGAAAAAGGGAACTTTTCCTCAGAAAAATGAAACTTTTCCTGACCAAAAGTGACTCTTTCCTCGCGAGAGGAACTTTTTCCTTTACAGAGGGGGACTCTTTCCTCCCCAGAAAAAAGACTTTTCCCTCACTTTCCAGCGACTTTTCCCCTCACAAATCGCGTCTCTTACCCTCCGCAGCGCTTCCCCCGCGGTCCCTCCCTCAGCCCGCCCCGGCGGGGGGCGCGGGCCGGGCCGGGCCGCGGGCGGCGGCGGCGGCGGCGGAGGAGGAGGAGGAGGAGCAGCAGCAGCGGGGCCGCTCCGCTCGCTCCCGGCGAGCCCAACAAAGGCGGCGGGGCCATGGCGGGCCCCTCGCCCCGCTGCGAGCCGCCCTAAGCCCGCCGAGCACCGCCGCGATGTGGCCGGGCCGCGGCGGGCGGCGCTGGGCGCTGGCGCTGGCCCTGGCGCTGGCCCTGGGCGGGCGCTGCCCCGCCGCCCCCAACGCCTCGGCCGGGCCCCCGCGCTGCCGCCGCCCCGCGCCCTGCGAGCGGCTCCGCTTCGGCGCCTGCCTGGGCTCCGCGCTGCCCTACGCAGCCACCTCCACGCTGCTGGCCACCGACTCCGCCTCGCAGGAGGAGGCGCACGGGAAGCTGCTGCTCTGGTCCGGTACGGACGGGACGGCACCGGGAGCGGGGAGAGTGCGGGAGAGGCCCGGGATGGGGCTGGAGGGGGATGGGGAGCGGGGAAGGCGGGGAGAGCTTGGACGGGGGTTTGGGTGTAGTGTGGGGGGGCTGGGGATGGGTACAGTGTAGAAAACTTCATAGAGGGGGGGCTGGGGATGGGTAAAGTATAGAAAACTTCGTAGAGGGGGGGCTGAGGATGGGTAGAGTATAGAAAAGTGCCTAGCAGGAGGCTGGGGATGGGTAAAGTATAGAAAACTGCATCCAGGGGGCCTGGGAGTGAGTACAGTCTAGAAAACTGTGTCGAGGAGGGGATGAGGATGGGTACAGTATAGAAAACTCTATAGCACAGGGCTGGGGATGGGTAAGGTATAGAAAACTTCGTAGAGTGGGGGCTGAGGATGGGTAGAGTATAGAAAAGTGCCTAGCAGGAGGCTGGGGATGGGTAAAGTATAGAAAACTGCATCCAGGGGGCCTGGGAGTGAGTACAGTCTAGAAAACTGTGTCGAGGAGGGGATGAGGATGGGTACAGTATACAAAACTTGATAGAGAGGGGCTGGGGATGGGTGCAGTGTAGAAAACTTCATAGGGGGGGCTGGGGATGGATAAAGTATAGAAAACCTTATAGAGGGGGTTTGGGGATGGGTACAGTATACAAAAGTGCCTAGCAGAGGTCTGGAGATGGGTAGAGTATAGAAAACTTTATAGAGGGGGGCTGAGGATGGGTAAAGTACAAAAAACTGTATAGCAAAGTGCTGGGGATGGGTACAGTATAGAAAACTGTATAGCAAAGTGCTGGGGATGGGTACAGTATAGAAAACTGTATAGCAAAGTTCTGGGGATGGGTACAGTATAGAAAACTTCATAGAGAGGGGCTGGGAATGGGTAAAGTATAGAAAAGTGCCTAGCAGGGGGCTGGAGATGGGTAGAGTATAGAAAACTGTATAGAGGGAGGCTGGGGATGGGGACAGTATAGAAAACTTTATAGAGGGTGAGTGGGGATAGGTAAAGCATAGAAAACTGTATAACACTGGCCTGAGAATGAGTACAGTATAGAAAACTGCATAGAGGGGGGCTGGGGATGGGTGCACTGTAGAAAAGTGCCTAGCAGGGGGCTGGGGATGGGTACAGTATAGAAACCTGATTAAAATGGGACTGGAGATGGGTACAGTGTAGAAAACTAATTAAAAAGGGACTGGAGATGGGTACAGTGTAGCAAACTGACAAAAAAGGGACTGGAGATAGGAGCAGCATGGAGGGGAGCAGTACAGCGGGTGTCTGGGGATGGGCACAGTACAGCAAACTGTACAGCAAACAGGGAGTGGAGATCGTGTAATGTGGAGAGGAGCAGGAGATTGGGGTACAGGGAGGCTGTGGTGTCGAGGGGGAACAGGATAGAATGGCCTCAGAGATGGGTACAGCAGGAGGCTGGGGATGGGTGCAGTGTAGAGAATGGTTTATCAGGGGCTGAGGGTGGGCACAGTATGGAGGGGCAGCCCTGGTGATGGGCACAGTGGCCCTACAGAAGGGGTCCCAGCGCTGTGTGGGTACTGTGGGGATGGCAGGAGGGTCCCACAGAGGGGTCCCCAGTGCTGTGTGGGTACTGTGGGGACGGCAGGAGGGTCCCACAGAGGGGTCCCTGTGCTGTGTGGGTGCTGTGGGGGCAGCAGGAGGGTCCCACAGAGGGGTCCCAGTGCTGTGGGGACAGCAGGAGGGTCCCACAGAGGGGTCCCAGTGCTGTGTGGGTGCTGTGGGGACGGCAGGAGGGTCCCACAGAGGGGTCCCTGTGCTGTGTGGGTGCTGTGGGGGCAGCAGGAGGGTCCCACAGAGGGGTCCCTGTGCTGTGTGGGTGCTGTGGGGACGGCAGGAGGGTCCCACAGAGGGGTCCCAGTGCTGTGGGGACAGCAGGAGGGTCCCACAGAGGGGTCCCTGTGCTGTGTGGGTGCTGTGGGGACAGCAGGAGGGTCCCACAGAGGGGTCCCAGTGCTGTGTGGGTGCTGTGGGGACGGCAGGAGGGTCCCACAGAGGGGTCCCAGTGCTGTGTGGGTGCTGTGGGGACGGCAGGAGGGTCCCACAGAGGGGTCCCAGCGCTGTGGGGGCAGCAGGAGGGTCCCACAGAGGGGTCCCAGTGCTGTGGGGACGGCAGGAGGGTCCCACAGAGGGGTCCCAGCGCTGTGTGGGTGCTGTGGGGACGGCAGGAGGGTCCCACAGAGGGGTCCCAGCGCTGTGTGGGTGCTGTGGGGAAGGCAGGAGGGTCCCACAGAGGGGTCCCTGTGCTGTGTGGGTGCTGTGGGGACGGCAGGAGGGTCCCACAGAGGGGTCCCTGTGCTGTGTGGGTGCTGTGGGGATGGCAGGAGGTGGCCGTGCCAGGGGTGGTGACGGTGCTGTCCCTTCCCCGCAGGCCTGCGCAATGCCCCGCGCTGCTGGGACGTCATCCAGCCCCTGCTCTGCGCTGTCTACATGCCCAAGTGTGAGGATGGGCAGGTGGAGCTGCCCAGCCAGACCCTGTGCCAGGCCACGCGGGCACCCTGCACCATTGTGGAGCGCGAGCGCGGCTGGCCCGACTTCCTCAAGTGCACCACGGATCGCTTCCCCGAGGGCTGCCCGGTACGGCACGGGCACGGGGGAGTGGGGGGAAAGCCACTCTCTGGAGGAGAGAAGGGCTGGTGTTGGTCAGCCTGGGGAAGGGAAGGATCCAGGGAGAGCTTCCAGCACATTCCAGGGCCTGAAGGGGCTCCAGGAGAGCTGCAGAGGGGCTGGGGCCAAGGCCTGCAGGGACAGCACCCAGGGAATGGCTCCCAGTGCCAGAGGGCAGCCAGGGATGGGATCTTGGCAATGAGGAATTCCTGTCTGGGCTGGGATTGCCAGAGCAGCTGGGGCTGCCCCTGCATCCCTGCAGTGCCCCAGGCCAGGCTGGACACTGGGGCTGGAGCAGCCTGGGACAGTGGGAGGTGTCCCTGCCATGGCAGGGCTGGCACTGCAGGGGCTCTGGGGTCCCTGCCCACCCAACCCATTCCAGGATTCCCAGGTAATTCGATGGAACCCAGCTGTCCCCTGCCTTCCACAGGGGACTGATGTCCATCTTGGCCACGGGGGTGTCTCCTCCTACTCCTCCTCCTCCTCCTCCTCCTCCTCCTCCTCCTCCTCCTCCTCCTCCTCCTCCTCCTCCTCCTCCTCCTCCTCCTCCTCCTCCACCTCCTCCTCACTGGTTTCCCCTCTGGCAGAACGAGGTGCAGAACATCAAGTTCAACAGCTCGGGGCAGTGCGAGGCGCCGCTGGTGAGGACGGACAACCCCAAGAGCTGGTACGAGGACGTGGAGGGCTGCGGCATCCAGTGCCAGAACCCGCTGTTCACCGAGAAGGAGCACCGCGAGATGCACGTCTACATCGCCGCCTTCAGCTCCGTCACCATCTTCTGCACCTTCTTCACCCTGGTGAGGCACGAGCTCCTTCTGGGGCGCTGTCCCCAAAAGGGGAATGGCACCGAGCTGTCGCTTTCTCCACCCCTCCAGGCCACGTTTGTTGCTGACTGGAGGAACTCCAACCGCTACCCCGCCGTCATCCTGTTCTACGTCAACGCCTGCTTCTTTGTGGGCAGCATTGGTTGGCTGGCACAGTTCATGGACGGCGCCCGCGACGAGATCGTGTGCCGGGCTGATGGCACCATGCGGCTGGGCGAGCCCACGTAGGTGTCACCTCCATCCCCAGGGCTGTCCCCAACATCAAGGAGGGCTCTCAGGCTTTGCTGGCCTCCTGGGAGCATGGAGGGTGAGACCCCTTTGCTCCTGCGTGTCCCCCCACGGGGTTGGGTGACGCTCTCGCCTCACCTCTCCGCAGCTCCAACGAGACGCTGTCCTGCGTCATCATCTTCGTCATCGTGTACTACTCGCTGATGTCGGGTGTCATCTGGTTTGTCATGCTCACCTACGCCTGGCACACATCCTTCAAGGCCCTGGGTACCACCTACCAGCCGCTGCTGGGCAAGACCTCCTACTTCCACCTCATCACCTGGTCCATCCCCTTCGTGCTCACCGTGGCCATCCTGGCCGTGGCGCAGGTAACGGGGCCACCACCATCAGGGGATGGTGTCTCAGGGTGACACCGCAGCCAGCTGACCCTGCTGTCCCTGTCCCTGTCCCTGCCAGGTGGACGGTGACTCTGTCAGTGGCATCTGCTTCGTGGGCTACAAGAACTACCGCTACCGAGCCGGCTTCGTGCTGGCTCCCATCGGGCTCGTGCTCATCGTGGGGGGCTATTTCCTCATCCGGGGTAGGTGTGGCTCTGCTCTGGGAAGGGACGGGGTCACCGTGGGTGTCCCCACAGCCTGACCCCCTCGTCCTCCCCACAGGGGTCATGACGCTCTTCTCCATCAAGAGCAACCACCCCGGGCTGCTGAGCGAGAAGGCGGCCAGCAAGATCAACGAGACCATGCTGCGCCTGGGTGAGGGCTTCAATGGCACTGTTCCGCAGGGAATCAGGGTGGGAACGGGGACATTTTGTCCCCTGAAGTCACACAGCCCCTTCCTGGGGTGGCAACAGAGGGGGACAAAGCTGTGGTGGTGGTGGTGGCACGGCCCCAGTGTAGTGTCTTTGTCTCGGTGCCACTGGAGCTTGGCTGGAGTTTGTCCCTCTTCTCTTCCAGGCATTTTTGGCTTCTTGGCCTTTGGCTTTGTCTTCATCACCTTTGGCTGCCACTTCTATGACTTCTTCAACCAGGCCGAGTGGGAGCGCAGCTTCCGGGAATACGTCCTGTGAGTGGGACAGGCACAGGCCGATGGGGACACGCTGGCACTGCAGCGGACAGCCCCACGTCCCACCAGCGGTGCCACCACATCTCCACCCTGCAGGGCTCTGGGGGGCCGTGGGCTGTCCCTGCTCCTTAGGGCCACTGTCCCCGTGTGTCCCCGCAGGTGTGAGGCCAACGTGACCATCGCCACGCAGACCAACAAGCCCATCCCCGACTGCGAGATCAAGAACCGGCCGAGCCTGCTGGTGGAGAAGATCAACCTCTTCGCCATGTTCGGCACCGGCGTCTCCATGAGCACCTGGGTCTGGACCAAGGCCACCCTGCTCATCTGGAAGCGCACCTGGTGCAGGTGGGACCCCGAGGGCGTCGCCCCAGCTCCCTGGAGCCCTTCCTGCCCCATCCAGTGGGATGTTGGAGGACATTCCCAGAATGTTTGTCCCTCAGCTCAACGGGTTGTGGGCTCACAGCAGCTCAGGAACGGGGTGGCCTCTCCCATGTGGTGTTTGTGGGACACCTCCAGCCCCAAGCCCATTCCCCGGTCTGGTGTCCCCATGTGCAGGAGGGGGAGCTGGGGAGGGTCCCTGTTGCCCGGCTGTGACAGCTGTGCCCCCGTGTGTCCCCCGTGTCCCCAGGCTGACGGGGCAGAGCGATGACCAGCCCAAGAGGATCAAGAAGAGCAAGATGATTGCCAAGGCCTTCTCCAAGCGCAAGGAGCTGCTGCGTGACCCGGGCCAGGAGCTGTCCTTCAGCATGCACACCGTGTCCCACGACGGCCCCGTGGGTACGTGCCCAGGGCAGGGATGTCCCCAACAGCCCCCCGGGGTCCCCAAAGCCCCCCTTGACCAGATCCCCCTGTCCCCACAGCCGGCTTGGCGTTCAACATCAATGAGCCGTCAGCTGACGTGTCCTCGGCGTGGGCCCAGCACGTCACCAAGATGGTGGCCAGGAGAGGGGCCATCCTGCCCCAGGACATCTCCGTGACACCCGTGGCGACACCTGGCAAGTCCTTGGGGACCTCGTGGGGAATGTCTGGGGGATGAGCCGGGCTGGGGGTGTGCTGGGAGGGTGTACTCAGGTTGATGGGATATTCGGGATGGATCCCCGTGGGATCAGGTGGGTGGCGGGGGGTGTTGGGAGGTGGCAGGAGGCACAGGCAGGACGTGGCCACTCACAGCCACCTCACCCCACGTCCCCCAGTGCCACCAGAGGAGAGGGCCAACCTGTGGGTGGTGGAGGCCGACGTGTCCCCAGAGCTGCAGAAGCGCAGCGGCCGCAAGAAGAAGCGGAGGAAGAAGAAGAAGGAGGTGACCCCAGACCCTGAGCGCTGCCCGGGGCACTCCACCATGCCCAGCACCGTCCCTCGCCTGCCCCGCCTGCCCCCCCAGCCCTGCCTGGTGGCCTTTGCCCCCGATGTCCTTCCAGCTGTCCAGCCCGATGCCACCTTCCCCGGGGCCGCGTGGGACGGGTGCGGCCGCAGGGCCAACGTCCTGCACGTGATCAGCAGCCCCTTCTGCCCCGAGAGCGGCACCGCCGAGCCCCAGGGCTGGCACCACCACGGGGGCGCCCTGTGGCCCCCCCAGCCCGGGCCCCTGCCCCGCCCCGGAGCACCCAGGACTCAGGGCCACCGGGCAGGGCTGGCCCCCATCCACTCCCGGACCAACCTGGTGGACGCGGAGCTGCTGGAGCCCGACTCGGACTTCTGACCCCAGAGGGATGTGGGGAGGGCGTGGGGGCACCAGAACCCACCTGATCCCACAGGGATCCATCCCAAATGTTCCACCCACCTGACCACGTCCCGTTGCTCCCCTTGGAGGATTTGTCTCCGTGCACTTCGCAGCCTGGAGAGGTTTTGGGATTCCCTCCAGCATCACCGGGAGAAAGGAGCTGTCAGTGGGACAAGCCCCAGCTCCCACAGGGATTTAGGGACCAGGGGGACACCTGGGAACAGCCTAGATCAGGGTAGATTTGGGGCAGCTCTGCCCCACCCATGGCTAGAGGTACGTAGAGCTCACCCCCACTTGTGCCAATAGCAAATTTTTTTAAATTTCTGATTTTTTTTAATGTTTGTATCGTTGTGCCTCTGCTCGGGGTGAGCCCAGTCAGGGGCAGCAGCAGCAGCAGTAGCAGCATCCCTGGTGTGCACCCCTCTTTTGGGTTCACCCCAGTCCCTTCCGAGACCCCAAAGTGCCTTCCAGCTCCCCAGAGAGCTGAGCCAGACCCGAATCAGGATTAGTGGGGTGGCAGCACCAGGGAGATGGGACAGGAAGCACCTTGGGCTGCCTGGGTGCTCCTGAGCAAAAAAATAACCCCAAAAACCTCGGGGTGCTCGAAGTGAATCAGGGTCAGCAATCCCCAGAACAAAGCTTTCTTTATTATTTTTTTAGGATAAAAAAAAATAAAAATCGAGTCACAGCAAACCCAGCGGAGTCCTGAGGCAGGAGGGCTCCAGTCCCTGCTGGTGTTTGGATTTTTTTTATTAAGTCCTGGTAGGCTCTTGGCTTTTTTTTTTTTTTTTTTTTTTTTTTTTGCTATCCCAGTGACCTCCACGGGTTCATTTTTGCTGTGTAAAGGAAAAACCCTCCTGTATCAGTATTAAATTTACAGATTTTCAATCCCAGTGGCTGCTCTGGGCTCTTTTGGGGAGGGAAAACATTATGGGAGGGGTTGTCCTTTCTCCTAAAAACCCTCTTGCTTCAAAAACTGCTTTAAAGTGTTTCAAATGGCTTTAAAGCACCTTTAAAAGCGTTTCAAACTGCTTTAAAGCACATTTAAAAACTGCTTTAAAGTCCTTTGAGCCCCCTGTTCCACCTGCAGGAGGGAGCTCTGAGGGGCTGGAAATGCCCTCGGAGGCTGTGGGGACATTTTTGGGGACAACTGGGCGGTTTTGGTGACAGCTGGGCAGTTTTGGGGACAAATGGGGCCTTTGCCAGCAGGTGGCACCACGGGCTAAAATATCCCCCAAACCCCCAAAATTTGGGCAGCCCCAAATTTTGGGGTGCTCCTGGGTGGGGTCCCACTGAGGCATCTGAAGTTTCCCACGGTGCTGGTGCTTTTTTTGGGGGGAAAATGCTGCTTTTGGAAAAGATCCTTTTTTTATTTTGCTTGAGGGCCATGCAGCTGCAGGGTTTGGTTATCCTGCAAACCAGACCCTGAAATTTAGCTGGAATTGGTCAGTGAAAATTGCATTTTTCCAGGGTTTGTTATTTTTTTTTGGGCTGACCATGCTCCAGAGTCAAAGCTGGATTGTCCTGGATGAAACAAAATATTTCTCCTTATCTCCCTTTTTTTGCCCTTTTTCTTTTTGTATATTTTATTTTGTGGCTTACTTAGTTAAAACCCCAGTTCTAACAAAACTATTTGCCATTTTGAAACAGAAAAACCCACATTATTATAATTTTGGAAGCAGCAGGAGATGTGCTGACAAATCACATCCCCTCCCAAAAACCCCACCTTGATTTGGTGCAGAGGGAGAAAATTTTGAAGGAAGAAAACACCCCCAGTTTGCCAAAATCCAGCAAATTCCCCTGAAATATCCTTAGGGAAAAGCTCCAACATTCCCATGGGAGGTGCAGGAGAGCGAAGCACAGAGGGTCACACATCTCCCAGCACCCCCAGATGTTTCGCTGGGGAAAAACGGGGGAATTTCAGGAAATTTGAGTAATATTCCCTGTGGATTCACCGAACCACTGATCCCCAGGGAGAAATTGGCATTTTCCACCCATCAGGTGGAATTAAAAGGATGGAATCTCAGTTGGAACAGAAAACAACCTGGAAAATGCAGGTTTTTCCTCCTGTTCTACCTCAATTCTGTTTGTGGGAGAAACCAAACTCTGCTGTGGATCTGCACCAGCCACAGCTCTCAAGGAGAGGAATTTTGCTTTTCCAAGGCTGTTTTCTCCCAGACTTCCGGGCAAAGCCATCCCAGGCTCTGTCAGGAGCGAGGGAAGGAGCCAGGCCTGAGCTTTCTGCTTCTCACAGAGCCCCAATTGTTGGAGCCTCCCTCCCAAAGAGCCTCTCCCTCCTCTCCTGATACCCGTTGTTTTCCCAGATAAATCACCAGGCACGGCCTGGATCCCTGGGATAACCTCCCTGTGCTCTCCCTGCTGCCTCAGGGCTTGGCTTTTCTATTTTTCACATTCTGTGCTGCTTTGGTGTGTGGGTCTGAGCTCCATATTATGGGATGGTGAGCTCTGTGCACAGAGCAGGGAGACAAAACAATTCCTGCTCCAGCTGGGCACCAAGGACAAATGACCCAAATCTCAGCCCCAAAAGCACAAACCCCGTGGGCTGGAGAGAGAAAAACAAGCAGGGTGGGACTGCAGGGGCTGAAGCTGGAATGGGACAATGAACTGCAAGGTGCAAATGGAGCAGAACTGATCCCAGGGAGAGACCCCGGGAGCGCTGGTGCATTTTGGGGCCATTTTGGTTCATCTTGGGTGCAGCCCTGGCTGGGCTCTGGTGCTGCCCAAGGTGGATCCATGGAGGAGATCCTTGGAATGAATCCCTGCTTTATTCTGGGACTCTGCCCAGCCTCTGCTCTAGGACAGATTCTCAGGGCATCAGCCCTGGGATTGATGGACATTCAACACCAGGAGTTTTGGGGGTGCTGGCAGCAGCACAGGGCATTTTTTCCCAGGAAAATACCATCCCTGCCAGTCTCCTGATTTTGGGAATATCCCTTAAAAGGTGAGGAAGGTCCCACACTGAGCCAGGTGGGTTCACGGTCAGGGTTTTGCCCTGGTCAAGGACTTGCAAAACAACCTGGGATCTTTTTGTGGGATCTGAGATGATAAATTCCAGAGGATTTCTTTATTTCCAGGTTGGCTCAAGCTCCTCTCCTCAAGAGAGGAGGATCAGGGTTGGGATTTTGGTTTTGTGGGGGGTTTGCTAAACAATCTGGTGGGGTTTTTTGTAGGATCTGTGGCACCTGGAAATGATGAATTCTGGAGGGTTTCTCTATTTCCAGGGCAGCACAAGCTCCTCTCCTCAGCACAGGAGAACTCCGGGTCAGGATTTTGCCTTGGCTCAAATAACCTGGTGGGTTTTTTGTGGGGTCTGTGATGATAAATTCTGGAGGATTTCTCCATTTCAGGGCAGCACAAGCTCCTCTCCTCAGGAGAAGAGGATCAGGGTCAGGATTTTGCCTTGGTCAAGGGCATGCAAAACAACCTGGTGGGTTTTTCGTGGGACCTGTGGCACCAGGAAATGATAAAATCTGGAGGATTTCTCTATTTCCAGGTCGGCACAAGCTCCTCTCCTCAGCAGAGGAGGATCGGGGTCGGGATTTTACGTTATGTCAGGGGTTTGCAGAACACCCTGGTGGGGTTTTGGGTGCGATCTGAGATGATAAATCCCGGAGGATTTGCCCACCTCAGGTCAGCACCACCTCCTCCGCTCAGCAGAACCGCGGCGCTGCAGCAGCCGCGACCTTTCCTGCTCTCCATGGAAGGGGAGGGATTTTGCTCCAGCTTCAAATCCCTCCCACGGCGGCTCCCGAAGAGTTCCCGTTCCAAAGGGCGGTTCTGAGCCGGGATCAGCCCCGAGCCGGAGTTTTGTGATCCCGGAGAGAGGCAGGGACGAGCTGCGGGCTCGGATCCCGTTCAGCAGGAACCAGCTTTATCTGGAGAATTGTGCTCGTCGCACTCAGGGCTCACAGGGATGCGCCGCTTCTCCTTTAGCTCCGATCCGCTCTGGAATTCCTCCCCTCGCCCATGCCTCTTTCCTCCCTGAAATCCTCCTTCAGCTTCTCCGCTGCTTCCATCTCTCCCCTCCCTCCTGGTTTTTGGGGAGGTCTCTGTGGATTCCTTCCCTCCTCTCCTCCAGCTCATCCCAAACACCGAGGTCGCCCGGGCTTTGAGAGTTGGACACTTGAGGATTGGAACTGGCACTTGAGAATTGAGAATTAATTAAGCTCTTGCCCACCAACAGCTCCCCAAGTTCTTCTCTCAGGGCTGATCTCAATAAATAATAAGAGGATGGGTTTGCACTCCAGAAGAGGCACATTCCCAGAGAACCGGATTTAGAAAAGGTGGTAAAACTAAATCATTAAATGTTAATCATGTGGTGGTTTATTACTGATTTGTGCCTGCAGGCTGAGCTCAGTGCCTGGCAGGACAGCAAGTCCCAGGCTTTTAAATGGCACATTCCCCGTGCCAGGATGTTGTGGCTCCTCATTCCCATGGGTTTTTCAGGTGTTGGTTGGGATTGATGGTCTGGGAGGGCTTTTCCAGCCCCTTTGGCTCTGAAATTCCATAATTTTGGCCATTGGGATGTCCTTGGTGGGACGTCCATCCTTGCTGGTAGCACCTGGGGACATGGATCTGTGGTGACCTTGCAATGGTTGGATTTCATTATTTGGGAGGGTTTTTCCAGTCCCTTTGGCTCTGAAATTCCATAATTTTGGTCCAGGCCTGGGGGACTGCCTGGCCAGGCCATGGCACTGCAGGGACACCACGGCCTGTGACAGATTGAGTCCAGAGAAGGGACAAAGGAGCTGGGAAGGGGCGGCTGGAGCCCCAGGAGGGGCTGAGGGAGCTGGGCAGGGGCTGAGCCTGGAGCAAAGGAGGCTCAGGGGGCCCTGGTGGCTCTGCACAAGTCCCTGCCAGGAGGGCACAGCCGGGAACAGGGACAGGAGCAGAGGGAACGGCCTCAGGCTGGGCCAGGGCAGCTCAGGGGGGAATCAGCAGGAATTTCTCCATGAAAAGGGGCTCAGGCCTTGGAACTGCCCAGGGAGGTTTGGAGTGCCCATCCCTGGAGGTGTCAAGGAATCCCTGGATGTGGCACTCAGGGCTCTGGGCTGGTAACATGAGGTGGCGATCGGGCACAGCTTGGTCTCCATGGTCTCGAACGTCTTGTACAACCTCAGTGCTTCTGCGATTCCGTGCCGGGCGGCGGAAACACTGAAAATTCGCCAAAACGTGAAAAAAGAACCAAACGCCTTCACGGGGCTGGTGGCCGCGCGCGGACTACAATTCCCACCAACCCCCGCGCGGGGCCGCAGGGGGTGCCGGGAGCTGTAGTCGAGACGGGGCGAAGCCGGGGCGGGAGGACTCCATGTCCCGGCACGCCCTGCGGCAGCAAGGGCAGCGGGGCGGGGCGAGGCGGGGCCGGCGGCCCTGAAGGAGCCGGAGCGGACCCGGAGCGGAGCCGAAGCAGTCGGCGGCGATGTCGGTGCAGGTGGCGGTAGCCGCGCCCGCTGTGGAGCTGAAGGAGCTCGGTGGCCCCATGGACAAGGCGGCGGGGCCGCCGTGCGAGCCTGTGGGCGCTCACGCAGCGGGGCACGGCGTGGCGGCGGCGGCGCCCGCCTGCCCCGTGCCGGGCGCCGAGCGTGAGGCGGCCCCGGCCCCCTCCGCCGAGCGGCCTCCGGGGGGCTGCTGCCCCGGGCTGTCCTCGGCCGCCGCGATGTCCTCGGCCTCCGGGATGTCCTCGGCCGCCGGCAAGGTGCCGCAGGCTTCGGCCATGAAGAGGAGCGACCCGCACCACCCCCAGCAGCACCGGCACCGCGACGGCAGCGACAGCAGCGGCGGCGCGGCCGAGGCGCTCGTGAGCCCCGACGGCACCGTCACCGAGGCGCCGCGCACCGTCAAGAAGGTAACGGGGGCGACAGCGGCAGGGAGCCCTCCCGGCGGGGCCGTGCCAGGGGACATCCTCGCGGGCAGAGCCCCGCAGCGGGCACCGGGAGCCGGCCCGGGGCTCGGGGACGCGGCGCTGCCTCGGCCAGGCAGGGCCGGCCCGGTGTGCGGTCCCCGGTGCGCGGCGGGTGTCGGTGACCCCGAGCCGCTGCCGTGGCCGCGGGGGCGCTCCAGGGCTGGGGCTGCATTCTGGGGACGCGTTCTGCCGTGCCTGGGGGTCTGTCTGCGCCTTGTGCCCCGCCGTGTCTGTGCAGTGGGGACGTGTGAGGGGGACACCGGGTGCCTTTACACCCCGTTCCCTGCACCCCCGGGTGACACCGGGTGCCTTTGCACCCGAATTCTGCCCCGCCAGGTGTCTCTGGGTGCCTTTACACCCCACTCCTGCACCTCCAGGTGACACCGGGTGCCTTTACACCCCGTTCCCTGCGTCCCCAGGTGTCCCTGGGTGTCTCTACACCCCCAGGTGACACCAGGTGCCTTTACACCCCTGGGTTCCCACACCCCCAGGTGTCCCTGGGTGCCTTTACACCCCAATTCTGCACCCCCAGGTGTCCCTGGGTGCCTTTCCCCCCTGTTTCTGCACCCCCCAGGTGTCCCTGGGTGCCTTTCCCCCCTATTTCTGCACCCCCCAGGTGTCCCTGGGTGCCTTTACAGCCCAATTCTGCACCCCCAGGTGTCCCTGGATGCCTTTACAGCCCAATTCTGCACCCCCCAGGTGTCCCTGGGTGCCTTTCCCCCCCTCACCTGCCCCCCAGGTGCAGGGTGTGTGGGTTCACATCAGGTTCACGTTCCCAGGGTTATCTGGGGAATGTGGATAAGATAAAAATGTCCCGGGCGTCGCCGGTGATGTTGGCACCTGGGGCAGGCCCAGGTGTGCCCGTAGCTGGGTGTGGGGTTTGTCAGGGGGGGTTTGGGGGTGCCCCTCTCTCAGGGGTGCTGTGACCTGGCAGCTGCACCCCAGGAGAGTGTGGAACTGGGGATCCTGGTGAGTCCAATCCTGGTGAGTCCATCCACGTGTCTCCAGCTCCTCAGGTGGACGCAGGTGCTCCCTGGAGTAGGGGGTTGTGTGTACCCTGCTGTGCCTTCAGGGAAATCCACATTTTCCTTGGGTTTTGGCATCATTGCCGTTGGGAATCCCAGGAGAAGGAGTTGTCCCCTGTGAACCTTTTGGGGGTGTAGGGAAGGAAGTGTCCCTGTCCTAAGGGAGCCTCTCACCTCATAGAACTTTGGGGTGAAGACCTCACCTCCCCTGCTGATGGACTTGCAGCCTCTTTTGGGGCTGCTCTAGAATTTCCTCTCCCTTTGGAGGGCCCAGGCTGAGGGGGTTTGTCTCCATAACTGTGATTTCCTCCTGGGTGACTTCCCTGAAATTCCAGTTTCTCCTTGGAGGGAGCACATCCCTGCAGGGCAAGGTCTGGGTCTTGGTTTCTTCCTCCCCCTGAAATCCCTTCTCTAGGGTTGGGAGGGGGTTCAGCTGCTCAGTCAAGGACATTTTTCCTCTGAGATCCTGACTCCCACCCCAGTGTTTGGAGTTTGATATCTTAATCCCATCTCTATTTTTAGAGACCCTCAGGGCACCTGCATTTCTCCTCAAATGTGCTTAAACTCTTCATCCCACCCCTCTCCATTCTTTTCTGGGTTCAACCACAAAAAGGGATCTCACCCTTTTTTCAGAGGGTGGCTGGGAGCCTGGAGCAGCTTCAAACCTGCCTCGCTCCCTGGCTGCTCCTAATCCCGGGAGCAGAGCCACAGATCCAGGAGAAACCCGGAATTCCCAGCTGGCTCCTGCACCCCTCTGCTTGGGATGTGCTGCTGGAGAGGATTTGGGAGTACAAACTGTTCCTTCTCCTCCTTTTCTCAGCCGCTTCAGCAGGCTCCAGCCTCTCAAACCAGGCTCTTCATTCATCCAGGTCCTCTCCTCCTCAGGAGGAATAAATGACATTCAATATCCTGGTGTCATTGGAATAAAACCAGATTTGGGGGCCATCAAATTGTCCCCGGGCCCGTGGCTGTGAAACTGGGCACGTGGAGCTGAAGCATCTGCTGAAAGGAGCTTTAGAGCAAGAATAAGATACAAATTTCTTTACTCAGATCCAACAGAACCTTGCTGTAATAGAGGTAAAAGTCTGATTAAAATAGATGAAATTTGTAGTGGAACTGTGATTCTTATGAGTGTTTGATAGAAACAAAATCTCAGTATTTTTTTCTTGGCTGGTTTATAGAAATATATTTTTCTTGTTGTTTTTTTTTTTTTCCTTTCCTTGGAGTCCTAACACCTGTCCTTGAGATACCAATCCACAAAATTGTGATTTTGCAATTCTGAGACCAAAAGAGTTCCCAGAAAATTTCAGTGACTCTTTTCCTCTTTTAATTCTCATTTTAAGTCTTCTTTTCTGTCAGTTAGGCATTTTATTGATCTGTCTGCTTTTAGATGTTCTGATTTGTATTTTACCTTGATAGGGTGTAAAACAGGAAGGAATAGATGGAATAGATGATATTTTTATATATATTTATATGCAGACATTATAGATGGTGCTGGGCTTTTCTCTGCCAGCTTTAGAGATCAAATCTTGGGGAAAATCCCAGGAATTTATTGTTCCCTTTGAGTTCTTGCTGGAAATACTGGAATTCCTCATTCCTGAGGTGAAATTTTGCAGGTCTGACCCTCAGCCACCAGAAAAACTTAAATTTAATCAGATTCAGGTCTTGATTTAATGATTGTGAAGTGACAACTCCCTTTCTTCAGCTGGGAGAAGAATGGTGGAGTCATGGGATGGGCTGGGTTGGAGGGACCTTAAAGCCCATCCAACTCTGGGCCTCAGCCACAAGAAAAACTGAAATTTAAGCAGTTTCAGTCCTTGATTTAATGGTTGTGAGGTGACAACTCCGTGTCCCTTTCTTCAGCTGGGAGAAGAATCACGAGGTGGGATGGGTTGGGTTGGAGGGGACCTTAAAGCTCAGCCAGTTCTGACCCTCAGTCATGAGAAAATCTTACATTTAATCAGGTTCAGGTCTTGGTTTAATGATGGTGAAGTGACAACTCTGTGCCCTTTCTTCAGCTGGGAGAAGAATGGTGGAATCAGGGGATAGATTGGGCTGGCTTGGAAGGGACCTTAAAGCCCATCCAGTTCTGACCCCAGCCACAAGAAAACTTAAACAGATTCAGTCCTGGGTTTAATGGTTGTGAAGTGACAACTCTGTGTCCCTTTCTTCAGCTGGGAGAAGAATCACGAGGTGGGATGGGTTGGGTTGGAGGGGACCTTAAAGTTCTGACCCTCAGCCACAAGAAAAGTTTAAATTTAATCAGATTCAGGTCTTGATTTAATGATTCTGAAGTGACAGCTCTATGAAGAATGGTGGAATCACAGGATGGGTTGCGTTGGAAGGGACCTTAAAGCCCATCCAGACCCCTGCAACAAGAAAACTTAAATTTTATCAGATTCAGGTCTTGATTTAATTGAAGTGACAACTCTGCCATTTTCTTCACCTGAGAGAAGAATCACAGAGTGGGTTGCAAAGGACCTTAAAGCCCATCCAGTTCTGACCCTCAGCCACAAGAAAAGTTAAATTTTATCAAATTCAGGCCTTGATTTAATGGTTGTGAAGTGATGACTCTGTGCCCCTTTCTTCGGCTGGGAGAAGAATCACAGAGTGGGTTGGGTTGGGTTGGAGGGGACCTTAAAGCCCATCCAGATCTGACTCCTACCACAAGAAAAACTTAAATTTAATCAGATTCAGGTCTTGATTGATTGTGAAATGATAACTCTGTGAAGAATGGTGGAATCACAGGATGGGTTGGGTTGGAAGGGACCTTAAAGCCCATCCAGTTCTGACCCTCAGCCACAAGAAAAACTTGGATTTAAACAGATTAATTTCTTAATTTAGTGGTCGTGAGGTGCTCGGGACTCTGGGAGTTCCTGCACCCCGCACTGGGAAGGTTAAACCTCAGCAAGAGGCGAGTTTTACATGAAGCCAACACCGAGCTCCAAAGCAGAAGGTGATGATGATGATTATGATTATTATTATTTTTTCCCTGTCCCAGGCGCTGTGCAGCAAGCCCGGCTGCCCGCTCGCGTTTCCAGCTGTGCTCTGGAGCTCGGAGTGATGATTAAAGCCGCGTTTTTGTGCTGCCAGGGGAGGGATTGATTCTCCGGGGCTGTTGATTCATTCCGTGGGCTCCGTTCTCTCCGTGCCGCCGCCTCCGCAGCGCCGGGGGCTGCGGGGAGCGCTGCCTTTTGTCACCGTGTCCCCGTGCGCCGCTAACGAGGTGCCGCGGCCTCGCCTCGCGTCCCTGCCCGCGTCTGGCCCTCCGGAGAGCCCCGGCCGTGCCGAGCCCGGCGGGAAGGGAGCCCGGAACGGCCGGGAACGGCCGGGAACGGCCGGGAACGGCCGGGAACGGCCGGGAATGGCCGGGAATGGCCGGGAATGGCCGCTGCTCACTGGGCTGCCACATCACCTGACGGCCGCGGGAAATGACCCTCATGTGGCTCCGCTCGCTCAGCGCTGCCTCTGACCTTGCTTCCCAGCACATTTCACTGGCATCAAAGCCTGCCTGTTCCCGTGGAAATTCCCACTTTGTTCTCAGGCAGAGCCATGAGGGTTTTTCGGCTCCATTAAGGATTTTTTTTGGTTTTTTTTTTTTCCTCTGCTGTTTTTCCCTTCTAAGCCCCAGCCGTCGCTTCTGCCTGGTGATAAATGCTTCTTCCCCCGGGGCTGAATTCCCAGGAAATGCAGGGAATGAGGCGCCTGGAATGCTCTTTGGGAAAAGCTTCCCGCAGGGAGGTTTTTTGTATCAAATCCTTGAATTTGGTGGGATAACCTGATAACGTTGGAGCAGGTGCCTGCCTGGAACCCAGTGCAAGGATCAATCCATGGGGCTGAGGAGCGGGGAGATGAGAAAGGAGAGGGAAATAAAATCAGGATCAGGAGGGAACCTTGGAACTGGGAATGGCCAAGCTGCCCTTTGCCAGGGGCTGTGGCACCGGGATCTGTTCCTGTGCTGGGTCAGAATTCCAGAATCACACCAAAATCCCCGTGCTGGAGCTTTCCTTATTGTCTCTTGTTACTTCTTGGGGTACACTCAACAAAACAAAAGCTTGTAAAAATGTTGGCAAGTGTAGTGGTTTGTTAATTTAAGGGTTTTTTTTAATTTTAAGATTTTTTTTTTGGTTAATGTATTAAAGAATGTGGTATATTTTGGTGTTGGTTAATTATTAATGTATTTATTTTTTGTTGTGAGATAGGATTAGGAGAAAGGTAAAGTAGGTTTAAAACTCCAAAAGGGTATGAAGAAAATTTTATTAATAGTTTCCAGGTTTCTTTTCTCTGTGTGTTTTTCACAGAGGCCTGTCCAGTTTTTTAATGGTTGGAAGCTTTGTATCACTTTTTTAAACATCTCTCATGAAAAACACTGACAGCAAGTATGATTGATTGTTTCCCCTGTGAGTGCAGGAGTCAAAACTGGGCTTGAAGAAGCATCTACACACACATGAATATTTAAAAATTTTCTAAAAGATGGGTATTTGGTAATACCTGTTTGCCATGGTTGTAAACTTTGCAACCCTCAAGGGCTGACAGCTCCTGTAGAATCAGGAGGTTGTACAAGCTGACAGGGTAAGCACCAATAATGGCTTTTGTCTGACCTGCACAGAATTCACAGAATCCCTGGCTTGGGAGAGACCTTCAAGGCCATGGAGTCCAGCCCAGCCCCGGCACCCAGTGCCACATCCAGGCTGTCAAACACACCCAGGGCTGGGGACTGCACCACCTCCCCGGGCAGCCATTGCAGAACTTTATCCCCCTTGCTGGAAAAGCTTTTTCCTGCTCTCCAGCCTGAATTTCCCTTGGCACAGCTGCAGGCTGTGTGCTCTGGCTGTGTCAGTGCTGCTGGAGAAAGAGCCCAAGGGCAGCTGAGCACAGGCACCTTTCAGGAGCTGCAGAGAGCGATGGGGGCAGCCCTGAGTCTCCTTTGCTGCAGGCTGAGCACCCCCAGCTCCCTCAGGGGCTCCTCTCAGGGTTTGTGTTCCCAGCCCCTCGCCAGCCTCGCTGCCCCTCTGGCCCCGCTCAGGGTCCCCAGGCCCTTCCCAGGCTGAGGGGCCAGAGCTGGGCACAGCCCTGGAGCTGAGCCCTCCCCGTGCCCAGGGCAGGGCACAGTGACCTCCCTGCTGTGCTGCCCCTCACTCCTGGCACTGCCAGGGCACAGTGACCTCCCTGCTGTGCTGCCCCTCACTGCTGACACTGCCAGGGCACAGTGACCTCCCTGCTGTGCTGCCCCTCACTGCTGACACTGCCAGGGCACAGTGACCTCCCTGCTGTGCTGCCCCTCACTCCTGGCACTGCCAGGGCACAGTGACCTCCCTGCTGTGCTGCCCCTCACTCCTGGCACTGCCAGGGCACAGTGACCTCCCTGCTGTGCTGCCCCTCACTCCTGACACTGCCAGGGCACAGTGACCTCCCTGCTGTGCTGCCCCTCACTCCTGACACTGCCAGGGCACAGTGACCTCCCTGCTGTGCTGCCCCTCACTCCTGGCACTGCCAGGGCACAGTGACCTCCCTGCTGTGCTGCCCCTCACTCCTGACACTGCCAGGGCACAGTGACCTCCCTGCTGTGCTGCCCCTCACTCCTGACACTGCCAGGTGCCACTGGCTCCTTGGCCACCAGGGCACACCAGGGCTCCTGTCCTGCTGCCCACCAGGTCCCTCTGTGCCTGGCACTGCCCAGCCACACCAATTCCTGCTGCTGTCCACCCGGAGCCTCCCCTGGCCCAGCCTGAGCTGCTCCCTCTCCTGCTGTCGCTCTGAATTCCTGTAAAAACAGACTGAGAGAGCTTTAACATCCCTCTCAACCCAAGCCATTCCCTGATTTTATAATGATTCTGTGATTCACAGAGGAATAATGGGGGAGAAATCCTTAAATGTCACAGCTGGGTGGAAAAATTTGTCATGCAAATTTTGAGGAAAACCTTGGGAGTATCAAAGCTCTTGTCGTGCTGTGGGGCACTTTTAAAACCCAAAGCTTTTTTCCTGTTTTAGTTTTAGTTTAACCTGTTGTGTATGTGCATCTTGTGTTATTTTTGAGTGAAAAAATACCAGATTTCACGAATTCAGCAGCTCTGTTTTTAACTGCTCATTCTTCCTTTTTTTTGATGATATTCCTGGCAGGTGAATTTTGAAATGTCCTTCCATGTGTGGAACAGCTGCTTTGCAGATGATTTTTCAAACAGATCAATTGTTTTGGTCAACATCTGGAGGAAAAGAAAAAAGAGAGAGAAAAGAGAGGAGGGAAAAATAATTGGTTTGGTTTTTTTTTGTTTGTTTGTTTCTAATTGTCAAATAGGTTTGTGTGTTTCTCTTGGAATTTCTGTTCCTGGGGGACACAAAGAATCCATAAGGAGAGGGTAACAAAACCTCCACCCCTGGGAAAGGCTTCACACCCTTTATTTTGTAAATACCTTTCCTACAGACTGGAGCCCAGAATGTTTAAGCTGAACCTGGTCCAAACTGATGCAGCGTAGGAGGAAAAAGAAAAGGAGAGAAAAATTTAAAAAATCAGAACAAGTTTCACCTCTGGTTTAAAATTCTGATGTTGAGTGTCCACAGGAGGTAGAGGAGGGTTCAGGGAAGCCATGTGGGAAGGGAAGGCTGTTCCAGAGCGGTTTTGGGGTTGTGAGATGAGGAAAGGGTTTGGGATGGGGCTCAGCAGCGAGGATGTGGAACAGAGCACGGGGGGTTGTGCAGATGGATGTGTTTGTTTAATACAACCATGGGGTGGTTTGGGCTGGAAGTGACCTTAAAGATCTCTGATTCCAGCCCCTGCTGTGGGCAGGGGTGCCACCCGTGGTGCCAGGCTTTGTCCCCAGGGGTGCCAGGCTTTGTCCCCAGGGGTGCCAGGCTTTGTCCCCAGGGCGTCACCCGTGGTGCCAGGCTTTGTTCCCAGGGGTGCCAGGCTTTGTCCCAGGGGTGCCACCCGTGGTGCCAGGCTTTGTCCCAGGGGTGCCACCCGCGGTGCCAGGCTTTGTCCCTGGGGTGCCACCCGCGGTGCCAGGCTTTGTCCCAGGGGTGCCAGGCTTTGTCCCCAGGGCGTCACCCGTGGTGCCAGGCTTTGTTCCCAGGGGTGCCAGGCTTTGTCCCCGGGGCACCACCCCTGGTGCCAGGCTTTGTCCCTGGGGTGCCACCCGTGGTGCCAGGCTTTGTCCCCGGGGTGCCAGGCTTTGTCCCCGGGGTGCCAGGCTTTGTCCCTGGGGTGCCACCCCTGGTGCCAGGCTTTGTCCCTGGGGTGCCACCCCTGGTGCCAGGCTTTGTCCCCAGGGTGCCACCCGCGGTGCCAGGCTTTGTCCCCAGGGGTGCCAGGCTTTGTCCCTGGGGTGCCACCCGCGGTGCCAGGCTTTGTCCCCGCTGTCAGTGTCAGGGGTGCCAGCAGAGCTCAGTCTCAGGGTTAAATCAGAGCAGAGTTCTCCATGCTGCCATTGCCAGCGTTCCCCGTGGGAGTGTGGCACAGGCACCTCCTGGCACACAGGGTGAGCTGTGCCCGAGTGGCACCAGAGAGGGGCTGGGCAGCTCTGCCCTTGGAGCAGGAGGAAGGATCTGGAGAGGGGAGCACAGCCCTCACTGCAGCAGCCACCACGAGGAGCCAAAAGGCTCCTTGGAAATGCAAACAGAGCCCGGAGCTCCCAGGGCTGGGTGTCCACTGCTGCCTGGAATAGAGGCTGGACAGGGTTAAAGGAATTAAATAGGGATTTATTAAAGGCCTTCAATAGGTACAGAGGCTACCTAGAACAGAGGCTGGGCAGTGTCAAAGCAATAAAACAGGGATTTATTAAAAGCCTCAGAGGATACACCTTGGGCAGTGCAAGAGCCTGGCCATGGCTTCACCCAGGATGGACCCCTGGTCATGAGTTTTCACACTTTGATCAGTTCTGGTCCATTTCCATGTTGGGGTTCATTGTCCATTCCAGCTCCAGGTTCTGCAGTCCCAGGTTGCTCTCCTCCATTCGCTGCTGTTTGCACTTTTTGGGCCTGAAGCTGCCCAGAAACCAAGGGGCTGGAAAAGGATTGCTTTGTCTGACTGAGCTGTGAGGAGAACTTGCTGACACTTTATAGGAAGTTCAGAGTCACACATTAAGGCAGAGTACAGAATCTGGAAAACGTGAAATATAAAACTTGAGGCATCATGGGGAGCGTGTCTGCTGCAGGGTTTGGGGAGCTGTGTGTGGTTTGGGGAGCTGTGTCTGGTTCTGGGTTTGTGGAGCTGTGTCTGCTCTGGGGTTTTGGGGAGCTGTGTCTGCTCCTGGGTTTGGGGAACCGTGTGTGCTGTGGGATTTGGGGAGCCATGTCTGGTTTGGAGAGCCGTATCTGCCCCTGGAGTTTGGGGAGCTGTATCTGCCCCTGGAGTTTGGGGAGCTGTATCTGCCCCTGGAGTTTGGGGAGCTGTGTCTGCTCTGGGTTTTGGAGAGCTGTGTCTGGTTCTGGGTTTTGGGGAGCTGTATCTGCCCCTGGATTTTGGGGAGCTGTATCTGCCCCTGGAGTTTGGGGAGCTGTGTCTGCTCTGGGTTTTGGAGAGCTGTGTCTGGTTCTGGGTTTTGGGGAGCTGTGTCTGCTCTGGGTTTTGGAGAGCTGTATATGCCCCTGGATTTTGGGGAGCTGTGTCTGCTCTGGGTTTTGGAGAGCTGTGTCTGCTCTGGGTTTTGGGGAGCTGTATATGCCCCTGGATTTTGGGGAGCTGTGTCTGCTCTGGGTTTTGGGGAGCTGTGTCTGGTTCTGGGTTTTGGGGAGCTGTGTCTGCTCTGGGTTTTGGGGAGCTGTATATGCCCCTGGATTTTGGGGAGCTGTGTCTGCCCCTGGCTTTGGGGAGCTGCTCCTGTGGGTACAGAACAGGAGCAGACAAAGGCAGGACACTGAAGGGAGCCCCGAGGCGTTTTGGGGAGAAGGCCCAGCTGCAGATCGGGGCTTGCACGGGCACACGGGTTTGGAGAGCTCCAGGGGCCTCCAGATGGGCAGATAGGGATGAGCTGGGAGCTGGAGCTGGGAGCTGATCCCAGGAGAAGCAGCAAAGCAGAGCTGGTTGGTGCCTGTGTGAAGGGAGGTGTCTGGGATGGTTCATTCTTCAGCAGCAGCAGGCACAGAAGGGCTGCTTGTCAGTTCCTGACAGAAGGAGAAAAACACTTCAGTTCCTGCTTTCCTGGCTCATTCCTGGCCTCAAACACAGCACTGGAGGGTTTTTGTTGCTGTGGGTTTGGTGGGCTCGTGGCAAGCTGGAGCTGGTGTGGTCTGGGCTTCACCGTGGATGTGCCAGCCCAAATCTCACCCAAACACTGGAGGGAAAACCCAGGAGACACCAACTCTGATTGTTCAGGAAGGGTCTTGGATCCACTCCTCAGCATGGAAACCTCCCACGGGCTGGGTGGGTTCCCAGAGGGTTCTGGGCTCTGCATCCCTGGCAGTGCCCCAGGCCAGGCTGGGCACTGGGGCTGGAGCAGCCTGGGACACTGGGAGGTGGCCCTGCCATGGCGGGGGTGGCACTGCAGGGGCTCTGGGGTCCCTTCCAGCACAAGGATCCACTCATCTGTGGTGTGGAAGGGGCGTTAGAAGCAGGGAAATGAGGAACAGAAAATCCTCCTGTGCCTGGCTGGGGCTGGGTGTGGTTTTAGGGTGACCCGGGGCAAATCTCCCCAGCTCTGCCTGTGCCTTCCTCATTGCCAAGCCCAGGCAGTGCTGGTGCTGTGCTGTTTGAAGATCATTGCCACTCCAGGAGACATGAAATCACCATCCACTCCACGTTCCAGGAGAGCTTTTTGTCTGCCATCTCCCCCTTAACTCCCGAAACGCTCCCTGCCGGATCAGTCCCTGCTCCAGATTTGTTTCCTGCCTGGTTTCTCTGCCTGGACCCCAGCCAGCCATTCCCACACCCAAACTCTTCCAGCATCCCCTGTAAACCCTGCTCCAGTGCAATCCCAGCGATTCATTTCCGGACATCTGAAGGGGGAATGGATCCTGAGAGGATGGGAAGGAGCACTTGGGTGTGGAGGGAGTTTGCTCCCAGCTGTGCTCAATGCTGTTCCAGGATATCTTTTGAGCTTTTCAAAGGGAGCAGCCCCCAGATGAAAAAAGGGTTTTTAGTTCGTTCTAAACCAGTTATTTTTTTGTCTCAAATAAAATCGGCGATGACTCAAGCACCCATAAAAGTGTCTGGCAGAATTCTCGGGCTCTGAAGTTCCGCAGTGCATTGCTTGTAAATGTCATTTTTGTGGGAGCCTCTTCAAGTGGGGCCGGTTCTCTGAGGCAGGGCAGAGCCTCTCAGATCCACTTTGCAGCACTGACTGAAGAATTATTTTGGCTGATTTCAGGAAAAGATCCTGCACGGGGCTTGGGTTATCTGCTCACCACAGCAGAGAAGCTGTTGGGTAACTGTGAGTGCCAAGAACTTTCTGTGCTTTGCTTTTCTTTTTTTTTTTTTTTTTTAATTTTTAATATAAATAAGCTGAAACATTTTCTGGTTTCTCTGCAGCAGAATGACCACAGATGAGTCACGGGGCTGCCTGAACATGTAAAGCACTTTCAGTGCTCCTTGTGATACATTTTTGGGTGTCTCACCCCACTCTGATCTGCTGAGACAGTGATTCCAGAGCATGAGGAAGCTGCTGCTTGGGTCAGGCCCTGTGAAAAGTCCAACCAAAACCTGCTGTGGAGCTGGAGCTGGGATTGTGATGCTCTGCCTGATTCACTGAGTGATTTTGGGTGGGATTTTTTAGATTTCCCTAGCTTGGGTTGCTTGAGGAGAACCGAGTAGGTGTGTGCAAAGACCTGCGGAGCTTCCTGGCCGAAACCCAGCCCGGACAAAGCTCTCCTTGTTCCTGGGGCCTCCGAGCTGCTTTTTCTGCTGTTTGTTTGTTCTCGGTGTCCTGCCCTCTGTTGTGTCTGCGCAGCAGCGGGGAGGCAGCGCCGGGGGCTGCGGTTAAAGGGACCCTGCAGCTCTGCCCCAGCCCCCGGGACCTGCAGCTCAGCTGCTCCCCAGCAAGGTGGAAAATCCACAGCCCTTGGAAACACCGGGAATTTCGGCCTTTATCCAGCAGGTGGAAGGCGTTGGGGGGAGCACCCACCACAGATCATGGAATGGGTTGGGTGGGCAGGGACCCCAGAGCCCCTGCAGTGCCAGCCCTGCCATGGCAGGGACACCTCCCACTGTCCCAGGTGCTCCAGCCCCAGTGTCCAGCCTGGCCTGGGGCACTGCCAGGGATGCAGGGGCAGCCCCAGCTGCTCTGGCAATTCCATCCCCACCTTCCCAGCCAGGAATTCCTTCCCAAAATCCCACCCAAATCTCCCCTTTCCTCCAATCTGCAGCCATTCCCTGTGTCCTGCCCTTCCATCCCTTATCCCCGCTCCCTTTCCTGGAATTTTTCTGACCCAGTGCAGCTCTCCTCAAACAATTTGGCTTGGCTTTAATTTCACTTTAATTAAAAAGTCTGCTCAAGTTTTGGGTTTATTTGGAGTCTGTGGCATGGGACTGAAGCAGTTGGATGAATAATTCCTCAATAATTGACTTCGTGCTGGTATTTTTGTCTTGTCCCTGCTTGTTCCAGCTGTAATTCCCATTATTTTACAGTGAAACACTAAGGAAAATGTGGATGGAATTTTGGGATCCTGGACTCTGGATTGCCCCAGCCTCCATTTCCCATCGTTGTTCTTAATAATAATAATAATAATAATAATAATAATAATAATAATAATAATAATAATAATAACAACAACAACCTCTCCACATCCAAATTCTGTGAGAAATCTCATTCCTCACTCAGTAATTCGTGTGTGGCTGGGGTTTTTTTCCTTGTTTTGTTTTTTTTTGATTCCTGGCCAATTTATGGCAAATATCAACCAAATCATTCTCCAGCAAATTAATCACCCTCGTCAAGCGTGTCCTCGTTTTCCCTCTTGTGAGCACAGAGCAACACAAGAGTCGGTTTTGCTTTTTAATTACTTTTTTTTTCTCTGCTTGGCCTCTCTTGTTTTGGCCTTGTCAGGGAGGGCCGCAGAAGTAGAAAGTGGAAATTTGCGGTAGGAAATGGAATTTTGTCATGGGGGATGGGATTTTGTGGTGGAAAATGGAATTTCGTGGCGGGAAAAGAAATTTTGCTGTGGAAGACGGGATTTTTGTGGTGGAAGATGTAGTTCTGTGGTGGAAGATGGAATTTCATAGTGGAAAGTGGAAATCTGTCGTGAGAAATGGAATTTTGTGGTGGAAGACAGAATTTTGTCATGGAAGGTGGAACTTTTGTCATGGGAAATGAAATTTTGTGGTGAAAGATGGAATTTCATTGTGGAAAATGGAAATCTGTCATGAGAAATGGAACTTTGTCATGGAAGGTGGAACTTTGTCGTGGGATATGGAATTTTGTGGTGGAAGGTGGAATTTCATTGTGGAAAATGGAGTTTTATCGTGGGAGATGGAGTTTTGTTCGTGCATAATTTAATTTTGCTGTGGAAGATGGAATCTCATCATGGAAAATATAAATTTTTCATTACAAATGGAATTTCGTGGTTGATAGATGGAAATTTGTGATGGAAGATGGAATTTCGTTGTGGAAAATGGAAATCTGTTGTGAGAAATGGAACTTTGTCATGGAAGGTGGAACTTTGTTGTGGGATATGGAATTTTGTGGTGGAAGGTGGAAATTTGCAGTGGAAAATGGAGTTTTATCATGAGGGATGGAGTTTTGTTCGTGGATAATTGAAGTTTGGTGCGGAAGATGGAATTTCATCATGGAGAATGGAAATCTTTCGTGACAAATGGAATTTTGTGGTTGATAGATGGAAATCCATGATGGAAGATGGAATTTCATTGTGGAACATGGAAATTTGTCATGAGAAATGGAATTTTGCCGTGGAAGGTAGAACCTTTGTTGTGGGATTTGGAATTTTGTGGTGGAAGATGGAAATTCATGGTTGGAAATGGAATTTTGCTGTGGAAAATGGAATTTTGTGGTGGGAAATTGAATTTGGTTGTGGAAGATGGAATTTTTTGGTGGGAAATTGAATTTTGGCATGGAAGATGGAATTTTGTTGCGGGAAATGGAGTTTTATCATAAGAGATGGAATTTTGTCATAGAAAGTGGAATTTTGTCGCGAAAAACGGAGTTTTGTCTTGGAAGATGGAATTGTGCAGTGGGAAATGGAATTGTGCAGTGGGAAATGGAATTGTGCAGTGGGAAATGGAACTGTGCAGTGGAAAATGGAATTCTCCCATGGGAAATGGAACTGTGCAGTGGAAGATGGAATGGTGCAGTGGGAAATGGAATTGTGCAGTGGAAAATGGAATTGTGCAGTTGGAAATGGAATTGTGCAGTGGGAAATGGAATTCTCCCATGGGAAATGGAATTGTGCAGTGGGAAATGGAATTCTGCAGTGGGAAATGGAATTGTGCAGTGGGAAATGGAACTGTGCAGTGGAAAATGGAATTGTGCAGTGAGAAATGGAATTCTCCTATGGGAAATGGAATGGTGCAGTGGGAAATGGAATTCTCCCATGGGAAATGGAATTGTGCAGTGGAAAATGGAATTGTGCACAGCTCCCTCATCCAAAGGCTCCGAATGGCATTTGCCACCAAGCCTTGCTCTGAGCCCAGACCGTGATTTAAGCCCTGAAAACACTGGGAATGCCCCATTTCCTGCCATTCCAGCACTCATCTTTCCTGCTCCATCCATGCATCCCCTGGATTTCCACAGCTCCTGCTTGGGTTCATTTGCAATTCCGGGTCCTGCTCATCAATCACTGCCGGGTTTTGGCTGCAGGAGAGGCAGGAATGGCTCTGCTTCCCCTCGGAGGGGCCCTAAATCATTTTCCAATTAGGAAAGGAGCCTGCCCGTGCATCCCACGGGATTTTCCGGGCTGAGAAACACTCCTGCCACTCTGCACTTGCAGCACTTTCAGATAATAAGCCATAAAAAATGTGGTTGCAGCAGGATTTTTGCCCAATTGGATTTTTTAGGCTTAAAAAAAATATATATATATATATAGAAAATGTGGTGTTGTGGTAATTGAAGCCATCCAAACCTCCGGGGTAATTAAGATTTTATTAAAGCAACCAGGAGGAGCAAAGGGAATGTTTTATTTGGAAGGTCACACAAACTCTGCTTCCTCCTTTATTTATTGTGTGTTTATTCCAGTTTGGAGGGGTAAATCCTGGAAATTCCAGTGTCTGGAAATCTCCATATTTCCCAAAAAAAAACCAAACCACCTCAGGCCTGGTTTGTGCTCCTCAGGGAAGGGAAGTGGGTTTTCCACAGGTAAATTTGGGATAAAATCATTGAGGGGATGGAGGGAATGATGGTGTTGGAGGTGGACACAGAGAAGATGGGATTTGGGAAGGAATTCCTGGCTGGGATGGAATTCCCAGAGCAGCTGGAGCCCCTGGAGTGTCCCGTGATAAGCTGGGAAAGACTTGGGGCAGGCTGGGATAGTGGAAGGTGTCCCTGCCTGTGCTTTGAGGTCATTCCCACCCAAACTATTCCCAAATTTTCCCTCTTCCCTGAGCCTTCACACAGAGGTTGGGAACAGTCCCCTCAAACAGCTGTTGTCACCCCAAAACAGCCCATCCCAAGCTGGCAGTGAGGGAACAATGAAATCCATGGAGAATCCCCTCACAGCAGGCTGGATTCAGGAGAAAAGCAGAATTTCTGTATTTTTATTTTGGAATTGTTGTATTTTAGGTGATAAAATCCAAGCAGAACAAAGCCATGCCCTGGATTTCAGATCTTTGAGCCTGGAGATTTCCTTTCCCCTTTTCCCCTTTTCCCCTTTTCCCCTTTCCCGTTTCCCCTTTTCCCCTTTTCCCCTTTTCCCCTTTTCCCCTTTCCCCTTTTCCCCTTTTCCCCTTTTCCCCTTTCCCCTTTTCCCCTTTCCCCTTTTCCCCTTTCCCCTTTTCCCCTTTTCCCCTTTCCCCTTTCCCGTTTCCCCTTTTCCCCTTTTCCCCTTTCCCCTTTCTCCTTTTCCCCTTTCCCCTTTTCCCCTTTCCCCTTTTCCCCTTTTCCCCTTTCCTTTCCCACAACAAAGCTTTTAAACCAAATTTTTCCCTCAAAAAAAAAAAAATGCTGGGAAAGGTTTTGTGGGCATCAGAAAGTCTCATGTGGAAGGTGCAGTTTGTGCTGGGCAACACAAGCAAAGTTCAGCTCTGAAATTCCTCAAAGGTGCAGCCCAGTCCTCAGGTTAATTAGGCAGGAATCCATATTTTTAATGGGATTTTGCCCTTTTCTTTTTCTTTTTTCCCCAAAAGCACCGAAAGCCAAAATCTTTGGTCGTGCAGGGGAGTGAGGAGTCCCTGTGGGGTGAGACAGAAAGGTCAGCGAGGACTTTGGGTTTATTTTTTGTTTTTATCCGTCCTTTTAGGGACTGGTTCTCCCTAGATCCATCTCATGTGGAGCTCTGGGTGGTTTTCAGGTGTTCTTTTCTCTCCCCTGCATTCCCAGGAACATTTTTGCCCAGGGAAGTTGTGGGTTCTGCATCCCTGGAAGTATCCCTGGGATAGAGGAGGGTGTCCCTGCCCACGGCAGGAGTGGAACAAAACCCCAATTTTAAGGTTCCTAACCATCCAAAACATTCCATGATTCTCTGATGCAACAAAAATTTTGTCCTGGGATGGGGAAAACACAGAAAAGGACAGAAATTTGTTTTTCTTTGCAGAGTTATTTATCTACAGAGGAATTGCAGAACCCCGTGAGGACTCTGGGCTCTGCAAGGGAAGTTGTGGTGTGAGGGTCTTGCTGGAAGGGCTAAAATTGCCAAAGTTTCGCTGGACAAGCTTAGGAATGGGGTGATTTGCTTTCCACAGCACCCAAATTTCAGTTGGAGAAACCAGGGGAGGGAAGGCTTAAGCTGTGTGAGAAAAGCTGGTGTTTGGAATCCTTTAAATAAACAGAATAATCCCTAAACAAACACTGGCACCGTGGGCAGGGCTCAGCCAGGCAGGAAATCCCACAGGGATTCAGGGTCACCCTGAACTGTGCCCCGGGGCTGTGGCTGCAGCAGGGGAGGGAAAAACCTTCAGGAAGAGCTTTGATTTTGGTGAATCTGGGGTATTTTGGGATTTTTGGCGTGTTTTAAAGGCTGTAATTTCACTAATTTAAAGGCAGAGCTGCTGTGGGCAGGGGTGAGGGGTGAGGCTGCTTCAGGAGAGTGGGGAGAAGGTTTGGGAATGGTTTGGGGTCCCCAAAATTTCATGGGGAAGGAAGTTCCCTCAGGGAGGCTGGGAAAGAGCCAAGGATGGAGATTGGGAGATGCCAACAGCAGGATTGTCTGGAAATCGTGGAATTGCTGGGGTTGGGAAAGCCCTTGGAGCTCCCAGTGCCACCATCCCCAGCCCCAAGGCCACCACTGCCCGTGTCCCCAGGTGCCACATCCGGGTGCCTTGGAAAGCCCTCCAGGGCTGGGGGCTCCAGCCCTGCAGCTGTGCCAGCCCTTTCCATGGAAAATGGTCCCAAACCTGGGAGCTGGGCCTGCCCTGGCCCAGGCTGAGGCTGGCTCCCTCTTTTCCCAGGGCTCATTCCCTGGACAACCGGGATGTGCTGGGAATTCTCGTGGGGTGTGAGCACAGAATTCCCAGATTATTGAGGTTGGGAGAGCTTTGGGATGGAGGGAGAGTTTGGGATGCAGGGAGAGTTTGGGATGCAGGGAGAGCTTTGGGATGGACAGAGAGCTTTGGGATGCAGGGAGAGCTTTGGGATGCAGGGAGAGCTTTGGGATGAACAGAGAGCTTTGGGATGGAGGGAGAGCTTTGGGATGCAGGGAGAGCTTTGGGATGGAGGGAGAGCTTTGGGATGGACAGAGAGCTTTGGGATGCAGGGAGAGCTTTGGGATGAACAGTGAGCTTTGGGATGGACAGAGAGCTTTGGGATGGACAGAGAGCTTTGGGATGGAGGGAGAGCTTTGGGATGGAGGGAGAGCTTTGGGATGCAGGGAGAGTTTGGGATGCAGGGAGAGCTTTGGGATGCAGGGAGAGCTTTGGGATGAACAGAGAGCTTTGGAATGCAGGGAGAGTTTGGGATGGAGGGAGAGTTTGGGATGCAGGGAGAGTTTGGGATGCAGGGAGAGCTTTGGGATGCAGGGAGAGTTTGGGATGGAGGGAGAGTTTGGGATGGAGGGAGAGTTTGGGATGGACAGAGAGCTTTGGAATGCAGGGAGAGCTTTGGGATGGAGGGAGAGTTTGGGATGGACAGAGAGCTTTGGGATGGACAGAGAGCTTTGGGATGGACAGAAAGCTTTGGGATGGAGGGAGAGTTTGGGATGCAGGGAGAGCTTTGGGATGCAGGGAGAGCTTTGGGATGGACAGAGAGCTTTGGGATGGACAGAAAGCTTTGGGATGGACAGAAAGCTTTGGGATGGACAGAACGCTTTGGGATGGACAGAAAGCTTTGGGATGGACAGAGAGCTTTGGGATGCTTTCCCTCATGGCATTCCCTGTTTTCTGTGTCCTGTTAAGAATATTTTGTTCAATTCTCTTCAATTCAATACCTGCCCAGCCCGTGTTTCACCAGTCCAGCCAGTTTCTCTCTCTAAAACGAGTTTGATTTTAACTTTGCTATTAACTTAATGAAATTCACAGCAGTGATTGGATCATTTCAGCTGCCCCAAACACGTGGGGCCCTTTCCAGATCGCACTCGGACTGAGGACGTTGGCAAAGGGGAGGAACAGCAATGAGTTGGGGCTGCTCTAATCTCATTAACTGAAATGTTTTCTGACCTGCCTGAGTGACTCTCAGGGCACGAGGAAAGCAAAAATCAAAGGCTTGGATGGCTGAGAATGGAAAAATTGCCATTAATGTGATTTTGTTGCCTTGACCTTTCTCTTCTCCCCCAAATTAAATTGGGAGCTTGGATGCAAAGCCAACATCCTGCCTTTAAAACGGGTTCCCACTTTTTGCCAGGAGAACCTGAGGAATCTCCTTTTCCCTTGGCTCCCACTCCTTTGTCAGAGGGTTTGTTGGAATTTTATTTGTTTGTTGTGCATTGTGTAAGGATGCCTTGAAGCGAGTGCCCAGGGAAATAACCATAATTCTATATACACTTCTATATTTTAGATGCATTTAACAGCAAAAAATCTGCCTAAAAAAGAGATTTTTTTGTTGTTGTTGTTGTTCCAAAAAATTGCTTTTAGTCCCCAGAACCAAAACTGCTGGGGAATTTTGACCAAGCTCAAAATTCTCATTTTACCCTTCTTGGCAGAGATGTCCCAGCTCCTGATGCTGCTCCCAGTGCGCAGCTGAGCCCCTGGGAGCCTCGTGCTGGGGTGGGATGAGGGATCCCTGTGCCAAAACCATTCCTGCTGGAGCTGGAACAGCGTGCAGAGAGCCAGGAGTGCTGTTTAAATGAGATTTCATTTGATATAAAATCTCAGCGTGTCCCTGGACAGGGCTTGGAGCACCCTGGGGTGGTGGAGATTGTCCCTGGGTGTGGCACAGGGCTGGAACTGGATCCCTTTAGGGTCCCTTCCCACCCAAATTCCTGGCTGTGATTCCATAAAAACTCTTATTTACTGCTATTATCTGCGTGTCTGAAAAATCCTTCACCCTCTTTTTGCACCCTGATCCAGCCTGCAGGGCTTTGTGCCACACGTGAGCCTCACTCAGGTGAGCAAGCACCAGAGCTTTTCTCTTCCAGCTGGAAAACTGAGCTGTGATCCCACCTGGTGCAGCTTTTCCCTTCCTGTGCTTCTCTTCCCGCTCCTCCATCAGCCTGGCCTTTCCACCCTGCTTTTTAAAGCCCCCACGCTTTGGATTTCTCAGCCTTTTGCTGCCATTATCTCCGTGGGTTTCCTTGAAACGCCAGGACATTCTTCATTAAATCTGCTGCTCCTTAGAAATCCGTGGCTCTCAAATTGCTCCTTTCGGTTTTCCCTCCTGCCACACTCATTAAATCCCATTTTCTGAGCTCTTGGGAATGCTGCTGAGGACAGGCCCAGCTCTGGGGTTCAGCTGCAGTGAAAAGGAGCTGCAGCACCTTTTGTGGAGGGCTCAGATGCTCCTGCACATTCCAAAGGCTTTTCACTTCCTTGGGAATTATTTTATTGCCTCTGCACGGGGAAGCTGAAATGAAGAGAGAGGGGACATGGAGGAGGTGATGCTGCCTGTTGAGCCTTTGGGAGAATCCATTTGGATTTCTGAGGAGAAAATCCATTGGAATAGTTAAGAGGAAAGCTCTAAAAGTGCCATAAACTGAATAAAAATGCACTCTCAGCTGGGGAGGGGGGTCTGTGCAAACCTGCGAGGATCAGCAAGGCCAGGGGCAAATCCTGCGCCTGGGCTGGGCAATTCCAGATCCAGGCTGGGGATGGAGGGATGGGGAGCAGCACTGGGAGAGGGACCTGGAGCTGCTCCAGGGCTGGAGCCCCTCTGGAGCCAGGCTGGGAGAGCTGGGAATGTTCCCCTGGAGAAGGGAAGGATCCAGGGAGGCTTCCAGCACATTCCAGGGCCTGCAGGGGCTCCAGGAGAGCTGCAGAGGGGCTGGGGCCAAGGCCTGCAGGGACAGCACCCAGGGAATGGCTCCCAGTGCCAGAGGGCAGCCAGGGATGGGATCTTGGCAATGAGGAATTCCTGGCTGGGCTGGGATTGCCAGAGCAGCTGGGGCTGCCCCTGCATCCCTGCAGTGCCCCAGGCCAGGCTGGACACTGGGGCTGGAGCACCTGGGACAGTGGGAGGTGGCCCTGCCATGGCAGGGCTGGCACTGCAGGGGCTCTGGGGTCCCTTCCCACCCAAACCATTCCATGATCCCTCCCATCTCCATTTATCCCAAGCAGATCCTTTAAATTATTCTGCTGCTCCTGAGTCACCCATTTGGTGGATGACAAATCCCTGACTTCCAAAATCCTGCAAATGAAGCAGGTTTGGGCAACGTGCAAGTCCAGAAAAATCCTTTTATTTTTAAAGACAAGAACCCAGCCCGTAAAACCCTTTTCTTTTTAAAGACAAGACCCCAGAGGATTCCCAGGTAAACCAGCAGCTGGGATGGATTTTTCCAAGATATTCCCTCTATCAGCCCCTTCTCCAGCAGAATGTGACTAATGCTGTGTTAATTAATGCGTGTTAATTATCCCTGTTCATACGTGCTGTTCCCAACCCCTGCTTTTTATAAACCCTGCACATTCCACCGGGGGCTGGGGTTGTCTCCCAAAACTCCTCAGGGATCTCCAGATTCCTTCTGCCCCTGCAAGCCCAGCCTGGTCAGCACATAATGACTTTAGTTAATTTTGGGCTAAATCGGGTTGGGAACACCCAAAAATTCTTCACTGGGCAGACTGGAGGAGCTGGGAACTTCCCCTGGAGTCATTTGAGATGGTGGCATCAGCACTTTTGGCTGTTTGCATCCCAAAAAATGTAGATTTTAGCATCTTTTCCATAAATCCAAGGGAACGATGATAAGTTCAGTGTGTTACAGCGAGAAAAATGCTGAATTTAGCTTTGAGCGGTGATTTTGTGGTGGAGAACCGAAGGTGGAGCACCTGCTTGGTTTTCAGAGTGATTTTTTTTTTTCCCCTAATTATTGTCTATTCGTACACAAAGAGGGGGGTGGGTGAGCAGAGCAGATGGGAGGAAACCAGATTGGAGTGGGACCACGGGATCCAGGAAAGCTGGAAAAGGACACCAAGTACTGCTGGAAACCCTGGGTGCACACTCATTGTTATTGATCCCTGAAACTCCTGCTCCGGCGTTCCGGCAAGGCTGGGAACAGCTTCTGCCTGCAATAATTCCAATATAATTCACATAATTCAGTGCCTCTTTTGGAATCCTCAGCCCATAAAGAGCCAGTTTCACGTGTTCCACGCTCCCGTCACCCCCGTGGATCCCATCCCCAGGCGTGGGAGGGAATAACTCAGCTTTTCCTTGGGAGCTGTCAGGGCTTCCAGAGGGAGGCTCGTTAGTAATCCCTCATTAGTCTCATTTTAAGGCTCTCTCACGGATTTTAACGTCCTCCTTGATCTTTTAATACACATGAAAAAGCCTTAATTGATTCACCTGCCTCTCTCATTCCTTTTGGGTTTATCAGGCTGCGTTTATTAATCCCATTGGAGCCCTCCAGGATGGCTCCTGCATAATTCCAAGGATAAATTCCAAGGAATTTATCCTTTATCCTCGAGTTTCGGTGTGTCCCTGCTTGGGTTGGGTTAAAATAAGCGTGGCTTGCTCCGTGTTTTCCCAACTCAGCAGGAGAGGAGGTCGGAATGGGAATAAATCCCAGACTTTGCTGCCACAGGTGGGAGAGGGAGCAAGGAAATGGGATGGAAAATCCCTATAAATCCCTGTAAATGTATGGGAATGTGCTGCAGGCTTCCTTTCCCAGAGCAACGCAGCTGTCTCAGGAAGGAGAGGGGTTGTGGATTTTCCATCCCTGGAAGTGCCCAAGGCCAGGCTGGAATGGGTTTGGAGCACCCTGGGATAGGGGAATTTCCCCACCCCATGGCAGGGGGCAATGGGATGAGCTTTGGCCCCTTCCCACCCAAACCATTTTTGGATTAAAATGGAAAATCGCTCCAAATGTGGGTGAAAGCAGGGGCAGATTTGTCTTCCAGAGCAATCTAGCTGTTTGAAAATAAATCTGAATATTCATACAATTCACTTTTCCCAAAGTCCTGTTTTGAGACAGTCAAGGAAACTCAGTTTTGGGTGGATTTGGGCATCACCAGTGCTCAGTGCCAGCACTGGGGATAAGGAGAGGAGGAAACCAGCTGGAACATCCCTGACTTCGGGAATCCCTTGGAGCTCAGGAAAATGAACCTTCACAGCTTTTCCATGGCTCTCCGTGCTCCCAGGAGCATTTTGGGCTCTCCCAGCTCTGGGGTCTGGCACAGCCTCTGGGTGCTGAGTGATTAAAGCCCCCAAATTAACAGCTCTTAATTGCGCTTGTCAGACTCCATTCCGCTCAGGAATTAACCTGGGGAAAACTCAGGATTTCCAGCCATTCCCCCCCCTCCCTCTCTGTGCTTTGTTTTATTCCCCCTCAATAATTCCAAATTAATAACTGAGTTTGTATTTGATATTTTATCCCTGCTCCGTCCTTTTCCTCTTGGTGCAGGGGAAAGTCATGAGGATCTGTAAAATTCCATTATTCATTCCCAGGGCTGATTCCCATGCTGGAATATTTTGTCCTTAATGGCAGAAATACATCCCCAGTGTGTAAAAAACACCAGCCTAGGCCGGGTTTGAGCTTTGCTTCAGCACAGGAAGGGGGAGATAAATTGAATTATTTGTAATTTCTGCAAGCACCAACTGATACGGATCTTAAAAACAGAGATTTGTGTAAGTCACAAGGAATGGAAAGGATCCAATCCGGATTTAAATTGGTTTAAAATACAAAAATAAATTTTAAAACAGTGGATAAATTTCAGAGCAGTCCTGATTACAAGGCCTGCAGGGACAGGACACAGGGAATGGATTCCCACTGCCAGGGGCAGGGACGGATGGGATCTTGGGAATTGGGAATTCCTGGTTGGGTTGGAATTGCCAGAGCAGCTGGGGCTGCCCCTGCGTCCCTGCAATGTCCAAGGAAAGGTTGGAGCACCCTGGACTCCATGTCAGGGGGGTGAAACTTTTGGAATTTGGGGTTTAAAACCCAAAATAAGGCAGGGGATGCCAGAACGGGGACTCACAGAGGATAAAAAGGGCTGAGATTGGTCCAGTTGGGAGCTTTGACCTTGGGAAAGAAAAACCTCACATCCATCCCTCAGCTGGGAACATCCATGGACATCTCTGAGGGATGCAGGAACTCCTTGAAGGATTGGGGAAGGAGCTGGGGTGGGGGTTGGAGTAAAACCTGTGAGGAATTTTCCCAGGATTTGCCTGGGAAAAGTGCTCTGAGAACTCCTGGATGCACAGGGGCTGAACCCTTGGAATAAACTGGAGATGAACCCTTGGAATAAACTGGAGATGAACCCTTGGAATAAACTGGAGGTGAACCCTTGGAATAAACTGGAGACGAACCCTTGGAATAAACTGGAGATGAACCCTTGGAATAAACTGGAGGTGAACCCTTGGAATAAACTGGAGATGAACCCTTGGAATAAACTGGAGACGAACCCTTGGAATTTTGGGTGGGTTTGTTTTTATCTGCCATGCACTGGAGTTAAACCTGGCTTAACAAGGCCTGGCTTTGTGCAGATTGATGAGCAGTATTAATGAGATAATGGGTTTCTTCTCCGTGTTCCACCTGTTCTGATCCTTCCCTGAGATCTCCTCTGCTCCGGCGTTCCTGAATGGCAACAAACCCGAGGGAAAAGCTGGATTTGTGTCCTCAGTCCTTAATCTGGGATTTGGAGGGTTTTGCCCTCCCCTCTGAGACCCCATAACTTCACTCCCATGGGAAAGAGGCAGCTCAGGGAGTGCTGGGCTGTCATTCCCTGATCCAGGGGCTCCATTCCTCATTACACCAAGCTCCACTGATTAAAGCTCCGCTCATTAACTCCATTTCCCTTTAACTGGGAGCTGGAGCCACCCCCTTCCCTCTGGCTGTGGGGACAGTCCCCGGTGTCACCGAGCTGCTCAGGGAGAGGTTTGGCTTTTCCATCCCAAACACCCACGTCTGGGTTGGTGGTGGAGCAGGGCAGGGTTTTCTCATCAGCTTTTGGGTTTTGGAGAGGTTCCCTGGGATGAGACCTGTGGAGCCATGGAATGGTTTGGGTGGGAAGGGACCTTCAAGCCCGTCCCGTTCCAGCTCCTGGTGACTCCTTCCAGCTTCCAAACCCCGTCCTTGCCGTGACAGGGGTGGCACTGGGTGGGCTTTGAGGTCCCTTCCCACCCAAACCATTCCAAGATTCCATGGCCTTCCAGCAGAAATTCCACCTCCCACCAGACCAGGCTGCTAAACCACTCTCGCTGAGCTCTGTGCGTCCATTGTTTTTTCCAAGCATGGAATTCACCATTTCTGGCCACAACCTACTCCTCCTTAGCCAGGGACACTTAACCCAAAAGTCTTGATTTATAACTGAATTTCATTTTTTAGTTGTTCTCTTCCTCTTCCCATCACACATCAGAGCCCGAAGAAAGCTCCCAGCTCTCTCCTAAACTTCCATCTCTGATTCTTGTCCCAGAGATCCAATTGCATGGCTCTCTCCAAAGTTCTCCAGACCGTTCTCCTGGTGCTCCAGCCCAGCTCCATTCCCTGCCCTGGGCATGCTCCAGCCCCTCCAGGTCGTTTGGGAGCCCCAGGATTTGAGATGGGGCCTCCCCAGCGCTGGATTTTCTGGAATTCCAAGGGAAGGGGAGAGCTGGAGAGCTCCCAGCTGAGCTGTGGCTGGAACCCTTGGTGGGGACGTGCAGCTTGGGAACACCAGGACACCAAATGGGGACACCCCCCCACCTTCCATCCAGGGACAGGCTCTGAATCCCTTCCCAATCTTCCATTCCCCAGCAGCCCATGGCATTTGCAGGTGGAAGAAATCCCTGCAAATGCCCGATCATGGATACTCCTCAAAGCCTCTCTGGTTTCTGCCGTTTTCCTCCATCCATGAAAAGGTTGGGATTTTCCCGCAGGCTCTCGCTCCCCCTCGTGCCTGCGTGGGGCTCCTGCAGCCTCTGGGCTGGAATTCCTCCCATTCCCTCCTTCTTCCAGCAGCCCGGCTTTGATCCCACCCTTCTGTCGCGGAGTCGGGCCCGGCTTTCAGCAGGGATGGCAATCCCTGTATTTTTGAGGATTTGGGCAATAATTCCTAATTCTTGTTCTCCTGTCAGGGCTTTAATCCTGTTCAGCCTCTGGATACTGTGAATTTTATATTTGCTGAGGTTTTGGATTGTTCTTTGCTCTGAAACTCAACCCTAATTGATTTATCAGTCAAAGTAGGTTTAAAAGCTTTTCCTAATTGTTCTCCTTTTCCCGGAGCTGGGATGTGAAACAGCTTTTCCAGGCAGATCACTGCTGGTATTTCATCAATATTTTGATAATAAACCTTGGTTTGAGTCAGGGAATTGGAAATCATCATCCACAGGGAGTTAAATGTTGGGGAGCATCAGGATCCAGTGTGTTCAGGGATCATGGTAGGGAAGGAGGAAAATCCTGATTTCCTCATTCTGACCTAAAGCTGCAGCTCATCTAAAACTTCAAAGGAGCCTAAATACTCATCATCCACATTTTTTAGTTTTTGGGTTTTTTTTCCTGAAATAAGGTTGTAGAGAATGGGAAGAGATGGGAAGAGATGGGAACATACCACTTGTGCTGAAATTCCTGATCTGAGGGATTATCCCAGGCTGGAAAGATTTGCAGTGGAAAATGGAAACAACTTGGGGTTTAATCCATTGGAATGTTTGTTGGATCAAGCTTCCCAGGAAGGTCTCAGGGGATCAGGTCCAGCAGGGCCACTTGGGGCAGGTTGGCCAGGCCCAGATCCCATCAGGTGTTGGATTTCTCCAAGGATGGAGCCTCCCCAGGGTATCTCTGTGCCTGAGCAATGTCACCCTCCCAGGAAAACTGGGAATTTCTTGTGTACCCGTTTGTCCCTGCTGGCTCTTGCCCACTCTGGGCCACACTGAGGAGATCCTGGCTTTGTCCTCCCCTTTCCTCAGGTGCTGGCACCATCCAGGTCCTCTTGTGCCGAGGTGTCCTCGCTCCAGGCTGAGCATTCCCAGCTTCTCCAGGGATGCTCCTCTCCCTTGGCCACCACCATGGCCCTGCCCTGGGCTTGCTCCAGGTTCCTCTCCTGTCCTGGGATGCCCAGCACTGGACACAGAGATGGGAACAGGGAAGGGGACAGGGGTGGCTTCTGTGAGAAGCTTCCAGAAACTCCACGTTAGACCCACCCCTGTCTGGGGCTGGACCCATCAGGGGTGGTGGGAGCAGTTCCTGAAGGACTGAGCCCATGGAAAAGGGAGCAGTTCCTGAAGGACTGAGCCCATGGATAAAGGGAGCAGTTCCTGAAGGACTGAGCCCATGGATAAAGGGAGCAGTTCCTGAAGGATTGATCCAATGGAAAGGGAGCAGTTCCTGAAGGACTGAGCCCATGGAAAGGGAGCAGTTCCTGAAGGACTGAGCCCATGGATAAGGGAGCAGTTCCTGAAGGACTGAGCCCACGGATAAAGGGAGCAGTTCCTGAAGGACTGAGCCCATGGATAAAGGGAGCAGTTCCTGAAGGATTGAGCCCATGGAAAGGGACCCAGGCTGGAGCAGTTCCTGAAGGATTGACCCCATGGAAAAAAGGGATCAACACTGGAGCAGTTCCTGAAGGTCTGAGCACATGGGAAGGACACTGGAGAAGTTCCAGGGAAAGTTTAGGTTGGATATTGGGAAAACTCCTTCCTGGAAAGGGCTGTCTATCCCTGTCACAGCTGCCCAGGGCAGGGCTGGAGTCCCCATCCCTGCAGGAATTTCAAAGCCACCTGGATGTGGCACATGGGGACAGGGTCAATGGTGGCCTTGGAAGTGCTGGACTGGACTCCGTGGTCTCCAAAGGCTTTTCCAATCACCTCAATGATTCCATGTTTTCCATGGAGGAAAGAATGCCCAGTGTGCAAGGACAGCGAGAGCTCTGGGAATCCTTTGGCTCCCTGGGAATATCCATGCTGTGCAAATCCCACATTTCCTTTTTCCTGGCACAAATTAAACTTGGTGTTCTTGGAGATGGGAATGGGGCAGTCCCAAGGCAGCGGTGACCGGAAACTTCTTCCCATCTGCAAGGGGGAGCTGCCAGCAGTGGGAAAATACCACCCCAAATCTAACAAACTCCCAGATGTTCCCACCCCAAATCTAACAAGCTCCCAGATGTTCCCACCCCAAATCTAACAAACTCCCAGATGTTCCCACCCCAAATCTAACAAACTCCCAGATGTTCCCAGCAAAGAACGGGAATTCCAAAGGACACAAAGAAGGGGAAATGCTCCCAGCTCCACCTTCACCCTGGCATTTATGACAGTCCAAAGAGGGCTCAGAAAGCTTTTCCACATTGGAAATGTGGAATTTTGAGTGATTTTCAGTTAAGATGATACCTCAACTCAAGCCTTCATCCTGCAGAGGGGCAGGATTGTGTTTGTATCCCGGTCTGGATGTGGAATTGTGCAGGAGATCCCTTTCCTAATGTTCCTTCCTGTCCTGTCTGCTCAGCAGAGGGAGCTGCAGCCCTTCCAACAGCTCCGTGTGTGTTCCTGCACTTATCCTTTAAAAGCATTCACCACGGAAGGTGGAGCTCATTCCGAACCGGATCCATCCTTTAGAATAATTCCTCTTGGAATGTGGAGCTCATTCCGAACCGGATCCATCCTTTAGAAGAATCCCCCTTGGAATGTGGAGCTCATTTCGAACCGGATCCATCCTTTAGAAGAATTCCTCTTGGAATGTGGAGTTCATTCTGAACCGGATCCATCCTTTAGAAGAATTCCTCTTGGAATGTGGAGCTCATTCTGAACCAGGTGGAGCTGAGCTGGAGCTGGAGCTGGAGCTGAGCTTTGGTCAGGATTCGAGGCATCCCTGCTCTCTTTGGGTTGAGGCTGCAGGAATTTTGGTGGTGCCGAGTGAAATCCCCGGTGCTGGAAGCCTCCAGGTCTAAATCCCGGCGTGCCTGCAGGACATCACTTCCAGATTCATGGGAATGTTGGAATTTTGGGGACGCCGGGCTGGGATCGCCAGCGGGTGATGGATGGACACATCCTCCACACCACAGCCAGGCTGTTCCTGACTCAAACACCGAGCAGAGCTGGGCTCGGTGGGAAATCAGGGCCGTGAAAACGGGCTGGATCCGAGCCCTTCCCAGGTTTGGGATTTGGAGCAGGAATGAGGAACCCATCGCTGCCCTGAGCACGAGCCTGGATCCTGAAGGGGCCTCTCTGTGGGACGTCTGTCCCTGAGGGCTCTGTGAGCCGTGGGGCTGGGCTGGTGCATTCCCAGTGCATCCCAGTGCATCCCAGTGCATCCCAGTGCATTCCCAGATGTGAGTGTGGAGGGATTCGCCGCGGGAGATGTGGGACGGCGGCGCCGGCGCCTTCCAGCTGCCCGAGTGGATGGTGAGTTACTGACCTGCTGCCTTTAACCAGCACTGGCCAGCTGGATTCCTGGTGAGAACTTCAGGAGATTTATTTCCAGCATTCAGCTGGAATGAGGCTCGTTAAGGTGGGAGATTAACGAGCATCGTGCATGAATGAATTTCCCCGTTAATAAGGGCCAAGATTATCCCCCCCGGTCACCCCAAATCCGTTGCATTCACAACCAGTTCTTATAGGAATTTGGGACTGGCGGGGAGGAGGAGTGGGAGAACCCACAGCGTGTTCCAGAGATTTGGAATTTCATCCCAAGTCCACCTTTTCAGCTTAATTTTTACCAGCAGCTTACATTCTGCTGTCGGAATAAAACCTCTAAAACTTCCAGACACCCTCCAGGGCAACAAACACTCCCTATTTGAGTGGTTAAAGAGTTTAGAATGGATCCCAAATATTAAATCCACTTTTCCCTCCTTCTCTGGTGGAAAGAATTCCCGAAGCAGCTGAAAATAAAATGACACAGCTCCAAAAACCAGGCAGGGCTTGGAAGGCAGAATTCCCTCTCTGGGATTGTGTCCCCCGGGGTTTGTCAGTGTCCTGTGGCCCAAAAATGGACCAATAGTTGTTATTTCTTCCTATATTTCTGCTCACATCTCCAGTTTCTGGATTTGAAGTTGTCCTTCCTGGTAGTTCTTCTAAAAACACTTGGGCCAATGCAATAAAAAGTTGGAATTCTGGTGCTCCTGCAAGGGAATTTGATTTTATTTACAAATATTGTCCATGCATTGGATTCAGACGTCATTACTCCCCCTTATATCCAGCTTTATGTTCCCTGCTATCCCTTTTCTTAATGTTACGGATTTTGTTGTAAAATTCCTGGTTGTTCTGCCTCTCACTCATTTTTTTGCGACGCAGTTCTTTCAGCCTTCCCCCAAATTTAACATATTTTTATCAACAATCGGGAATGAATGTTGCATTTTAGGGGTGTCAGTGACAAACTTTGCATCATTCACAACTTCATTTATAGTCTCAAATGTGGATTTTTCTTTGTAAAAACTGCAGTTTTCCTTAAAAACAAAACCTCTCCCTGTGGGTTCTCTAATTTTTCCATTATGGATTCGGTGCTTCTGGGATCGGGGTCAGATGACAAAAACTTTATTTAAATAGACTTTTTTTCATTCTTGTTGCTTTAATAATTTCCTTTTCCAGCGCAGTTTTATGATTTCATGGATGGTTTAAAGCTGCTGTGGCATCAAATCCATCTCCAAAGGGCTCCAAAGGGTCATGTCCTGCAGCGCCGTTTTTAATCAGGATTTTAACTCGGCTCATTTGCATTTTATGGGGTTCCTCGGGTCAGCGTGGGAGGGAGCAGCCACATTTCGAGAAATAATTAGCTCAAGCTCTAAATTGCTCATTATCTTTAAGGTCATTATTTCAAAGAGTCTTTTAGGTCTTTATGTTCTTGCTGAGTCCCTGTTTTTACGTCCACCTCTTATTATTAACCAAATGTTGGAAAATTGTATTAGTAGTGAACAACAACAACAACAACAATAATAATAATATAATATAGAATATATAATAATAGTACAATAATAGAATATATATAATAGAATATAATTATATAGTATAGAATAATATAATATATAAATAATATATAATATAAATAATACACATTAATAATGATGATAATAATAATGATAGTGATAATGATAATAATAATAATAATAGTAATTCTTCCTTTGGATTGGTTCTTGGGAAAGCAGCTTAAAATGTGGGTTCTCCCATATTTTGGGACTCTGATGGAATCACAGAATCCCTGAGGCTGGAAAATCCCTCTGAGCCCATGGAGTCCAAGCATTCCCAGCCCTGCCCAGGCCACCACTGCCCCACATCCCCAAGTGCCACGTCCACAGGGCTTTGAAACCCCTCCGGGGATGGGGACTCAAACCTCCCTGGGCAGCCTTTTCCAGGGCTGGACAGCCTTTTCCATGACGGAGTTTTCCCCAGAATCCCAGCTGGGCCCCCTGAAGGCCCTCAGCAGTCATGGAAGGATTCCGTGTGCAGCTGTGGGAGGAACTATGGGATGCCTCAGGATGGGGTGTCCTGGCAGGCGGTGACTCCACAGGGATTTTCCAGCTCCAGCTACTGAGATCCCACATCTTCAAATTGTAAAACACCCATGGCTGTAAAACACACATGGTTCAGTGCAAGTTCAGGCAATGTGGAAATACCAATTTCCAGGTTTTCCTGCTTTTTGTGGGACTGTGCCCAACGGAGCTGGGATGGCCCAGGGCACCCATTCCGCTGCTGAGGGAGGAGATTTTTCTCTTCCTTGTCCTTCCTGTTGTCCCCACTGGAAGCGCCTGGGTTAGGGATTTGCTGTTTTCTTCTTTGAAGGATTTCTCCTCCCTGCTCCCACCAGTTCCAAGGGATTCTCTGTCAGATGTCCCTGGATCCCTGGCAGGGCCCAAGGCCAGGCAGGACATTGGAGTGCCCTGAGGGACAGTGGGAGGTGTCCCTGCATGGCAGAGGTGGCACTGAGGGGCTTTGAGGTCCCTCCCAACCAGAATTCCGCTATTCCATGATCCAGCACTGGGCTTGATGCCTTGTCAAAGCTGCCCTAGGACAGAGGCTGGGCAGAGTTCCAGAATAAAGCAGGGATTTATTGCAAGGATCTCCTCCATGGATGCACCTTGGGCAGCACCAGAGCCCAGCCAGGGCTGCACCCAAGATGAACCAAAATGGCCCCAAAATGCACCAGCGCTCCCGGGGTCTCTCCCTGGGATCAGTTCTGCTCCATTTGCATCTTGCAGTTCATTGTCCCATTCCAGCTTCAGCCCCTACAGTCCCACCCTGCTTGTTTTTCTCTCTCCAGCCCACGGGGTTTGTGCTCCTGGGCTGAGATTTGGATCATTTGTCCTTGGTGCACAGCTGGAGCAGGAATTGTTTTGTCTCCCTGCTCTGAGCACACAGCTCACCATCCCATAATATGGAGCTCAGACCCACACACCAAAGCAGCACAGAATGGGACAAATAGAAAAGCTGAACCTGAGGGATCAGGGTGATCCCTCCAAGGATCAATAGTTAGAATTCCCAACCCCCTTGGAAAAGTGCTTTGGCCCAGGTGGGCGACTCCTCATTCCCACCCTTTCTCAAATCCTCTGGCTAAAACCAGCTTTAACCTGCACGTTCCCTGGCTGCTTTCCACAAGGGTTAAACCTGTTTGTTAATCCTGGAGCCGAGCTCTGTGTGATGAATCTGAACACTCTGACCTGCAGCGAAATGTTTGGCTCAGGGGGGATCCCACATGGACTTAGGGGATGTGGAACTCCAGGATGAGCAGGTTAGGACAATCCCTGTCCTGGAATGGTGTGATCGAGGCTCGGGAGGTGGCTGAGGAGAGGTGAGGCTGAGGGTTGGAGCTCATTCCCAACATGGAGAGGGTTGGGAGCCAGGCTCCTGCTGGCACCGGTGTCCCCAGCACCTCTCAGGTGTCCCCAGGAGCAGGAGGTGAAGGATCCGCCTTGGCAGCTCCAGCGCTGCAGGAAAACAGCTTTTCCTTCGGGAACAGGGATGAGCTTTGGAGTGGGACGTCAGGAAAATCACCTCAGTCCCCTCACGTCACAGCACAAAAAATAATTTCTCACCCATTTTCACCCTCCTTTATTTAAAAAAAAAAAAAAAGTAAATTGATTTTATCTCTCTGCATCATCGATGGATGAGATGTTTTTCCACTGGGAAAAGACTTCCCAGGAAGTTTGACACTGAGCAGTGGCAGTTATTCAAGGCCACCACCTTGTCTCACTGTTCCATCCATAAAACGATGGATTTTAACTCATTCCATGCAGAAATTTAAATTCCCAGCTTCTTTGCAGTTGGATTTGGAAGATCCAGCAATGCTGGAGAGCTTGTGCTGCTTAATCCCTCTTGTTTTCTCCTTTTGTTCCCAAGAAAAAAATACATCCGTGGCCAAGAATCAATTAAAGACACTCAGAACAAAACAATTTACTGGGATTGAGCGTAGTTCTCTCTGGTTTTATTTGACTGACCCAGATTGACACAGAAATTACAGAAGATTCCTGAGCTCTGGGGTGGAGATGAAGCAAAAGTTTTTATTTTTAGCATTTTTATTGAATATTGGTTCTTAATTTTAATGTGTTGGACTTGATCTTCATTGAGGAAAAAAAGGAGGGTTTTTTTCCTAGGAAAAGCCTTTGGATTTAAGTAACTTGGTGTGAAAACCTGCTGGAAAAGAAGTTTGTGCTTTGATGGTACCATGAAATGAGTTTTTTACCCCCTTTAAAGGCTTTGAGTTGACTTACACTGAGCTGAAGTCATGTGTCCCTTAGGATTTTGCCGGAGAAGGTTCATGGATAATGTGGAAAATGAAAAATTTACCTGGAAAACACAACTAGGGCTGCAATATCAAGTGAGAAAAACAGTGCTGATCCCAGATTCTTATTCCCTGAGATAAATCCACACTGGAAATAGTTTATATTTCCATTTTTCACATTTTCAGTCATTGTACAACTCAGGAATTCTGGGGGGATTTCCTTCCTTTTTTGCCCCCCATCCATTCCTCCAGGAGCTGCTTTCATGTAGCTCAGGAATTTTTGCTCTTTTAGTGGATTCCTTGAAGTTTCCCCTGGAGATGGAAATGCCATGGAAGGAACATTTTGGGGAAGGAATTTTCCCTGGCAGTTTTCCATCTTCGGGACAACTGTTGAGGAGCAGGATCAGATCTGACCTGGTGTAAATCAGGTGTACAGAAAGAATCAGGGCTGGGGGAGCTTTTTATTCCATGTTCAGTCAGAATTGGTGCTGAGGACAGCCAGTGGTGCCCTGCTGCTTCCCAGATCCCTTTTCCTTGGAATTGCAGAATGGAATCATGGGATGGGTTGGGTTGGAGGAGACCTCAAAGCCCCACCAACCTCTGCCAGTGCCTCACCACCCCTGTTTTTCCCATTTTTTCTTCCTTGGATCATCTCTTCCCACCTAAAAGGCTGTGGAACGAGCAGACGCCGTGCAGGACAATCATTTTAATCCTCATTTAGCATCTGGCTTTGTTATCCAAGGAGTTTTATCCCTGATAATTTATTACCTGAGATAATTCCCATAAAAACCCCTCAACGTCCTGCCCAGAGAATCTGTGGTGCTCCATCGCTGGAAGTGTCCGAGGTTGGAGCAACCTGGGATGGTGGGAGGTGTGGGGTGGAACTGGATGGGATTTAAGGTCCCTTCCAACCCAAACCATTCCACGATTCCATAATTCCCAAAGGATTGGAACAACACAGGGATGGGTGTTGGAGTCTGGACCCTTCCAAGGACAAACTCTGCCCTGGTTGCTGTGGGGGACACAGCGAGGAGCGGGATAATTAAAATAATAATAATTAAAAACCACTTTGCCATCCGACAAACGCCCCCGTTGTTTTAGTTGCTCATTAGTTAATTTCCCTGTAACGAGGCTCCGTTAACGCAATCATCTGACATTGGGGGGAAAGAGAGAGAGCGGGAGGGCCCGAGTTAAAGGAGCTTAATTAGCGAGTTAATTATAGCGAGCAGGGAAATGTTCTGGTTACATAAATGAGGCATTGTTATGCGCACAGCAGCCAGGCCACGCTCAGAGCTGCCGCGGAGCTCCCAGGTCAGGGAACGCTGTAATTCCACACAAAACACAGGCAGGAATTGTTTGTCGGGACGCCTCATTAAGTCCCGGGGTCTGCCAAAAAAACCAAAAAACAACAACAAAAAGTCTGAAAATCCAACCGGTTCCCTTCGCCTCCCCCCGGTGAAACCGGAGCGGGCGGGATCGGGATGGGCTGAGGATATAAACGGGATCGGGGCATTCCCTGCTCCGTTTGGAGGGAGCCGCGCCCGGGGCAGCCGGCGAGGCCGCCATGCCCAACAAGAAGAAATACAACATCAACGGGGAGCCAACGGCGATGAAAGCCCAGGTGAGGGCACTCCCGGGGACCAGAATAATGGTTTTTCTACTCAAAAGCGCGATGGTTTCTCTGCTACCTCTCTCTTCTTCCTCCTCTCCTCGCTGTTTCCACCCAGTCACTTATTCCTGGAGCTCCTTGGTTGGAGGAAATCCCGATCTCTGGAGAGCTTCCCTTAATTTTCTCTTGGGAGCGATGAAGAGTCGAGGCCAACACGTTGCTCCGGGGTTGTTGTTCTGTCTGGAGGAGTTGGTGGGGTCGGCATGGGGAAGTTTTCCAGGAAAACCTTGGATAAGGAGACTTTTTTTGCACAGAGAAGTAGCTCAAGGTGGCTCTTTGTGATGGAAACCCCAGGTCAGATGAGCAGGGGCTCATTTGGAATGTAAAGGTGAAACCTCACCTGCATTAACCCCTTGTGCCCCTGCAGGTGAGGTTTTCCAGCAGGAATCATTTGTTCCTGCTGGAAGTCAAAAGCAGCAGCTCCTGTGTCACTTCAGAGCAGCTTGGGCCCCTAAAGCTGCAAGGAACTGCAGCTCTTCAAGGCTCCACAGTTTTTCCTTGAAGCTGTTGCCTTCAGAGGTGTTTTGGTGGGAGCTGACCGAGCCAAATCTCTCTTTTCATCCCATTTGGAGCATTCCCAGCCCGGCTGGAACATGGCTCTTGTGGGTTTGGCAGGTTTGGAGCAGTCTGGCACAGGAGAAGGTGTCCTGTGGAACTGGATGATCCTTAAGGTCCCTTCCAACCCAAATCATTCTGGGACCGTGTGAAATTCCCTTTTTGCCCCACTCTCTCTATTCCCTAAAGGATTCAACCCAAAGGACGTCGGCCAACGCAGAAAAGCAGATCCAAGCCTTGACCTGGCTCCTTCCAGAATTTCCCTTTCCTGGTGCTTCCTTCCACTTCCTGGCTATCTCAGCTAAAGCTGAACCCAGCCTGTGGCAGTGTTTAAGGGGTTTAAACCTTACAGGGTTTATTTAAGTCCAGTTCTAATTCTGCTGGAGTCGGTTCAGGACTTCTTTTGCTTCGTCGTTTACTTGGTTTTGGATGTGTGAGGGCTCAGGGAGCTCTGAATTACCAGGATCACTGCATTGTGTGAGAAGTGTGCTTGATGTCCTTGAAGAGGTGATGTGGGAAAGGAAAATGTGAATTTAACCCAAATTATTCCCCCTTTGTTAGAATCCCTGCGTGTCTCCAGCTCCGCTTCACGCCAGTAACCTCCTCCTGTGATGGAGCTGCTCAGCCGTGGAGGGATTTGTTCTAAATTAAGGGAAGAAAAAGGACAAAAAAGGGAAGTTATTTCAGGCCAGCATCTTCTTAGAGGAGGAACATAAACCCCGGTGTGTGTGCAAAGCCCCCGTCCCGCTGGGATCAGGGTGTTAATCCTGGCACAGCCCTGGCTGTAACTTGAGTTTGGTGAGGATTTTCCCTTCCTGTGGCTGCTCCTGATCCGGTGTCGTTCTGTTGTGTACTCCTAAAAACTTGTGTTCTCCAGCCATCTGTGCTCCCAAAATTCAACAGCCTGGAGTGACATCTCTAATCTTGGCTGGAAGGACTGAAAATTAAACAAAATGGGCAATTTACCATATCCAGTCCCCATTAAATAACAGGAATTGTGCTCTGGGCCACGACTGAGATGGTGCTGGTGTCTGCTCAAGGCTTTGGGTTCTTGGGATTGATCTGTTGTGTTTTTTACAGAAAATCCCTGATTTCTTTCCACAGATCCAGTTTGCTGACCAAAAGCAGGAGTTCAACAAGCGCCCGACCAAGATCGGCCGCCGGTCGCTGTCCCGCTCCATCTCGCAGTCCTCGACAGACAGCTACAGCTCAGGTGTGTACAGGCATCTCCCAGTCTGCTCTGGGCTCACAGGGCAGGGATGGAAATGGGGGTTTGCCTTTTTCCTCATTGTCCTGTACAGCTGGATGGAAAATTACATTATTCTGGTGCTCTCCTGCTCTCTCCTTATAACCCCGGTGTGCAGATGCTTCTGCCCTCCCTTCCACTCCCTCCTCTCCTCCCTGTCCTGATCCCCCCAGGAAAAGAGTGTTCCCACACTTTGTTCCTGCTTAAGCATCATCTTCCCTCCTGTTCCTGAACAAATCCATGGGGATCCCTCTGCAGGTTTGTTGCACATGAGGTTGGAGTCTCTGAGGACTTTGAAGGGCTCTTGGAAGGGGTTTCTCCTGCTGGAATGGATTTTTGGGATATTTGGCAGCTCACAGTGTATTTGGGGAGAATCTGGGTGGTTTCAGGGACCTTAGAGCTCACCTCATTCCACCCCCTTGCTGTCAAGGACACCTTCCACTAGTCCAGGTTGCTCCAGGCCTCATCCAGCCCAGCCTGCAAGGTTCAAAGCTCTGATTCATCTCTGGCAAGTTTGGAAAACCTCAGGAAACTCCAGCTCCAGCTGCTCCTGATGGCTCATGGCTGGTGGCCAGAAGTCCTCCTAACTGGGAACTCTCCTTGATGTTTCTCCACACATTCCCACGATGCCAAGGATGTTGGAGACGAGCTGGGACAGGACTGGGCTGTGAGGAGCCCTTGTCATTCCTCAGGAGGTTTGGAAGAGCAGAGCTGGAAAAGCCATGGTTATCTGGTCACTCAGCTCCTGGCAGAGCTGCTCTCTCCAGAAGATGGAGGTTCTGATCTGATCCTGGACACCACAGTCCCAGGCTGCATCCCAGGTTTTTGTGGGAATGCCAACTGTTCTTCGTCTCCTTTCCCAGCTCCCGGCTTGCTGCTTCCTCCGTGCTGCTTTGCAGGCTTGGAGCAACCTCCAAAGTCTCTTCCAGAGGTTGGGATGAGCCCCCCAGAGGCTGGGCACGCCTGGGTGACCCATCCTGTGGGCACTGACGGCGTTCCCATGGAAAAGGGAGAAACTCAGGAATGCTCATGCCACATTCTCTCCAGAGGCACATCAGCCCAGGCTCTGTTGGGAATCCACAACTCCATCTGATCCTGGAGCACCTGGGAATGTTTGGGGCTATTTCTGCAGACTCTGAGTCTGCTTTTCCTGGCTGACGTCACCGTGGTCGCTCCCAAGTCACAGCTGGAAGGACTTGGAGCAACTTTGCGGAATTCTGCTCCTCTCCTTGCAATTAACATCAGAATTGCAATTAATTATCTTGTGCAAATGTTCAATTTCCTGCTAATGAAAGGAGAGAGACTGGCATTCCTGATGGAGGACTTCGGTTCCATGAAGGCAGATGGATGATGGATGGATGGATGGATGGATGGATGGATGGATGGATGGATGGATGGATGATGGATGGATGGATGGATGGATGGATGGATGGATGGATGGATGGATGGATGGATGGATGGATGATGGATGATGGATGGATGGATGGATGGATGGATGGATGATGGATGATGGATGGATGGATGGATGGATGGATGGATGGATGGATGGATGGATGATGGATGGATAGATGGATGGATGGATGGATGGATGGATGGATGGATGGATGATGGATGGATAGATGGATGGATGGATGGATGGATGGATGGATGGATGGATGGATGATGGATGGATGGATGGATGGATGGATGGATGGATGGATGGATGATGGATGATGAATGGATGGATGATGGATGGATGGATGGATGGATGATGGATGGATGGATGGATGATGGATGGATGGATGGATGGATGGATGGATGATGGATGGATGGATGGATGGATGGATGGATGATGGATGATGAATGGATGGATGATGGATGGATGGATGGATGATGGATGGATGATGGATGGATGGATGGATGATGGATGGATGGATGGATGGATGGATGGATGGATGGATGGATGATGGATGGATAGATGGATGGATGGATGGATGGATGGATGGATGGATGGATGGATGGATGGATGGATTTTTTTAGGTCAGCCCAGCCTGGATGACCCAAGTGCTCAACGTAGTGTGTTACCCACCACAGGCACGTTCTGAGGGTGGGATTAGGACAGGAATATCTGGAATTCCAGGCCTCTGACTTCATCCTGGTGATGTTTCAAATTTTTGGAAGGTTTTACAGGGCATAAACCAGTTTTGTCCTTATTTGGGGCCTGTAAGAGGCTCAGGCTGCCCCTTTTTTGCCCTTTGTGATGCCAATTTAGGCAGCCATGAGTGGACCCTCACCTCAAATATCAGCAAAGCCAGACTTGGCTGAGTTTAGGCTCTGATCCGGGCTTTGCTGGGGCAGGACATGGATGGAGGTCGCCTGAGACCTGCTGCTTTTGGATAATGGAAATCATGGAATCCTGGAATGGTTTTGGTGGGAAGGGACCTCAGAGTCCACCCAGTGCCACCCCTGCCATGGCAGGAGCACCTCCCACTGTCCCAGGTGGCTCCAGGCCTTCTCCAGCCTTGGGACACATCCAGGGATTTGGAATCCTCAGCCTCTCTGGACGGAGATTCAAACATGCAACACAAATAATCCAGTTGATGTTTCAGTTTTCCGTAGCTCACAGAATGCCAAGCCCAGGGAGGAAGTTTTTTTTCATTACTCAGTTTTGGAGAATATTTTTATTAAACTGTCCCATCAATTAATGACAGGAATCCTTTCCTTTCAGTCCTTGTTTTTCATTTTACAGAAAAGCAAAGGAAAAATTGACTTTCAGAGATTTGGTTTGCTGTTATATTAACTATCAGCATTCATTTAATTACTGCAATTATATGTACACCTCTATATTTTAGATTTATTTAATAGTATAGAACCTCCTGCCTATGAAAATCTGGCTACTCCAGGCAGGATTTTTTCATTCAAAAAAATTACTTTTAACCCCCAGAACCAAAACTCCCTGGTTTTAAAGCAACCTCTACACAGATTAACTCTCTTCAAGGAACTAATCCTCCTCCAACTAATTAATCCTTTCTCCTGGGGCCCTTGACATAGAGTTTGGTTTTATACAAGGTGCCCTTTGTGGTTAATCCTGGCTCCTGGTCCCTGGGGATCTGCTGTGGGATTGGGATCAGAGCTGGAGCCCCGCTGCCCTCAGGGGTTGTTGGCAAGGTGGGGCTCAACACTCGGCAAGGATGGGGAGAAATTCCAGCAATGCCTAATTCCCTCCTAATTCCCTGGGATCGGGAGCTGGGCAGCTCTGGGGGAGCCTGGCACACCCACAGCACCCAGGCTGAGCTTTTTCCTTGGAATCCTGGAACCCTTCCCACGAGCCGGGAGGGAAAGCTTGAGCTTGTTGGGTCCTGCAGGAAGCACAACCCCATGGCCCCAAAAGTTTAACAACTTTTTGGGGGTTTTTATTGTGGAAATGTCACTGGAGCTGATCAGGGTAGAAGATTGTTGGATTTACTCTGAATGAATGAATGAATGAATGAATGAATGAATGAATGAATGAATGAATGAATGAATGAATGAATGAAGGGGCTGTTGGAACCCATCCCCACTCAAGGCCTGGATGCCACTGGAATGCTGTGGCTCTCTGGGAATGCTGCTGGGATCAGCACTGCGAGAACCTCCCCCAGTTCCTGCTGCCCCATTCCAGGGTGGAAAGAAACTGGGAATCTTGACATTGGCTGGAGCAGCTCCCATGGGTTCCAGAGGCCTGTGGGGATGTGGAAGGAGGAGTATCCATCACCGTGTCCATCATTCCCAGTGATCCAAAGTATCGGCCAGCTCCACCAGGGCCATTGTGGATGGAGCTGTTCCACCACAGAATTCCTCTGGGGTGGACACGAAATCATTGGATCGGATGCCAGGCCCCAGGTTCAGTTTACAAGCACCACAGGAGCTGGAGAGGAAGGACTTGGAGCAGAACAATTCCATGAGGAATGAGGGAATGGCCAGTTGTGTCCTGGAAGGGTCACCTGGAGAGGAAGGACTTGGAGCAGAACAATTCCTTAAGGAATGCAGGAATGGCCAGCTGGGTCCTGGAAGGGTCACGTGGAGAGGAAGGACTTGGAGCAGAACAGTTCCATGAGGGATGAGGGAATAGCTGTGTGAATGAGTTGGGTCCTGGAAGGTTCACCTGGAGAGGAAGGAGGAGCTGGGATTCGGAGCTCGTTGCATTTCTCTGGCTGCTGGTGCCAGTCCTGGAAGATGGAAGGAGAGGTTTGGTTTCCCACAGTGGGGAAGGATTCCAGAGAATCCAAAAATGTGGCACAATCCGAAATCCAAATTCCAGAAAGATGTGGCACAAAGGATTCCAAGCTGATCCAAAGTGGTGGTTGATCCATCGTTACTCCAATCAAAAATGGATGTGATTTTATTCAAGTACATGGGATTTTAGGAATCCGACAGGAAAGGGGATTTCTAACTCCATGAAGGGCTCTTCCATTGGTCTAATTCCATAATCAGAGGTTTGGAGCACTCTGATAAGGAAGGAAGACGATTATTGACAGCTCCTGGAGTGAATTCAGCACATCCACACCCTCTCTTCAGGCAGAGCCTCAATCCCATCCCATGGGGCTCAGGACAGGATCCGGTGATCCCCAGCTTTCCAAACAATTCCCAAATTCCCCTGAGGGTGGGGAGCCAGCAGCTCCCTGGACAGTCCACAGCAGGCTTGTGGATCATCTCCCAGTGGAGAAGTTCCTTCCAACCATCCCACATGAGCCTCCCAAGCAGCAGCAGCAGCTCATCCTCACCGTGAGGGAACACCAAAACGGAGCATTCCAAGGATTGGGAACCCCACAGAAATGGGATAATCATCAACTCACCCGACTGTTTGGGATGAAATAGGGTCTGAAATTACAATTCCTGCTGGTTTGGAAGTGCTCTAAACCTCAGCAGGCATTTTGTGGGATGTCTTGGAGCTGTGGAGGCCTGAATTTTGGGAGGAGAGGTGGGAGAAGGTTTGGGAAGAGAGGTGGGAGAACTTCTGGGGGATGAGGTGGGAGAACCTTGGGGAAGAGAGGTGGGAGAACTTTGGAGAGAAAGGTGGGAGAGCTTTGGGGAAGAGAGGTGGGAGAGCTTTGGGAAGAGAGGTGGGAGAACTTTGGGAAAAGAGGTGGGAGAACTTTGGAGAGAAAGGTGGGAGAGCTTTGGGGAAGAGAGGTGGGAGAGCTTTGGGGAGAGAGGTGGGAGAGCTTTGGGAAGAGAGGTGGGAGAGCTTTAGGAAGAGAGGTGGGAGAGCTTTGGGAAGAGAGGTAGGAGAACTTTGGGAAAAGAGGTGGGAGAACTTTGGAGAGAAAGGTGGGAGAGCTTTGGGGAAGAGAGGTGGGAGAGCTTTGGGGAAGAGAGGTGGGAGAACTTTGGGAAGAGAGGTGGGAGAGCTTTAGGAAGAGAGGTGGGAGAGCTTTGGGAAGAGAGGTGGGAGAACTTTGGAGAGAAAGGTGGGAGAGCTTTGGGGAAGAGAGGTGGGAGAACTTTGGAGAGAAAGGTGGGAGAGCTTTAGGAAGAGAGGTGGGAGAGCTTTAGGAAGAGAGGTGGGAGAGCTTTGGGAAGAGAGGTGGGAGAGCTTTGGGGAGAGAGGTGGGAGAAGGCTGTGGAGATGAGCCCCTGTGGGAACCAGGCAGTGCTCAATCCCATCGCCTCTGCTGTGGCGTTGAAGTAGAGGTTGATGAGCATTAAGAATTCATCCCAGGTGAATCCAGCTGGGAAAATTCCCCTTGCGAGGAGAAGGAGAGATCCCAGCTGGGGACGGAAGGAGCTGGGGTGGATGGGCACCCTCTGTGGGCCACCCACCCCCTTCCTTGTGGGTGCTGGGGGTTTCGGGAATGTTTTACCCCGTTCCTGACCCGCCCTGCTCCCTGCAGCTGCCTCCTACACGGACAGCTCCGACGATGAGACCTCGCCCAGGGACAAGCAGCAGAAGAACTCCAAGGGCAGCAGCGACTTCTGCGTCAAGAACATCAAACAGGCCGAGTTCGGGCGCCGCGAGATCGAGATCGCCGAGCAGGGTAGGGGCGCCCGCCTCTGCTCCTCGGGGCTCCTCCTGCCCCAGATTGTTGGGATGGGAAAGCTCCTGGGGGGTTTTGGGGAATGGGAAAGCCTCTGTGGGGTTTTAGGGGATGGGAAAGCTTCTGTGGGGTTTATGGGGATGGGAAAGCCTTTATTGGGTTTTGGGGGATGGGAAAGCTTCTGGGGGGTTTGGGAGATGGGAAAGCCTCTATGGGATTTTGGGCATTGGGAAAGCTTCTGTGGGGTTTTGGGGGTTGGGAAAGCCTCTATGGGATTTTGAGAGATGGGAAAGCTTCTGTGGGATTTTGGGCATTGGGAAAGCTTCTGTGGGGTTTTGGGGGTTGGGAAAGCCTCTATGGGATTTTGAGAGATGGGAAAGCTTCTGTGGGATTTTGGGGCATGGGAAAGCCTCTGTGGGGTTTATGGGGATGGGAAAGCCTTTATTGGGTTTTGGAAGATCGGAAAGCTTCTGTGGGATTTTGGGGCATGGGAAAGCCTCTATGGGGTTTGGAGGGATGGGAAAGCTCCTATGGGGTTTTGGGGGATGGGAAAGCTTCTGTGGGGTTTTGGGGGTTGGGAAAGCTTCTGTGGGATTCTGGGGGATGGGAAAGCCCCTATGGGGTTTGGAGGGATGGGAAAGCCTTTATTGGGTTTTGGGGGATGGGAAAGCTTCTGTGGGATTTTGGGAGATGGGAAAGCTTCTGGGGGATTTTGGGGCATGGGAAAGCCTCTATGGGGTTTGGAGGGATGGGAAAGCCTTTATTGGGTTTTGGGGGATGGGAAAGCTTCTGTGGGATTTTGGGACATGGGAAAGCCTCTGTGGGGTTTTGGGAGTTGGGAAAGCTCCTATGGGGTTTTGGGGGATGGGAAAGCTTCTGTGGGGTTTTGGAAGATGGGAAAGCTTCTGTGGTGTTTTAGGGGATGTGAAAGCCTCTATGGGATTTTGGGGGGTGTGAAAGCTTCTGTGGGATTCTGGGGGATGGGAAAGGAGTTACAGGGCTGTGCTGTGTGGTTCCAACTACAACCATTAAAGGACTATTCTATGGTTGAAGTTATTTTGTTAAATCAGGTGAAATCCATCCCATAAACATCACAATTTTGGTTTATCTTGATTACCTCCAAAAAATAAAAAAAGCAAGGGCCAGACAGGGTTTGGATATTGGAGAGGTGGAGCAAATCAGCAAATCTCAAATCTTCAGCCCAAAGCTGATTTTCCTGCTGCCTCAGCTGGGAGGCAAATATTTTAACAAAGCAGGGGAAAATCCAGTGGGATTTGGGGTCATTTTGATGGATTTGGGGTTTTCTCTCAAGGCTTTGGCTGTTTTGAAGCTGCCACAGCCATGCAAATTCATGGGCACACCAGGCAGGTGTTCTTGACCCCATTCCTATTGGGATGAGAAAGCTTCCATGGGATTTTGGGGATGGAAAAGGAGCTACAGGGTTAGGAGTACTCTGCAATCAAACTCATTTTGTTAAATCAGTAGAAAAGATGAAATCCATCCCATAAATGTCACAACTTTGGTTTAGCTTGTTTACCTCCAAAAAATAAAAAAAGCAAAGGCCGGGCAGGATTTAGGTGTTGGATGTAAGAGAGGTGGAGCAGCAAATCCCAAATCCTCAGCCCAAAGCAGATTTTCCTGCAGCCTCACCTGGAGGCAAAAATTGGAACATAACAGGGAAAACTCCAGAGGGATTTGGGGATTTTGATGTGTTTGGGATTTGGGGATTTTGATGTGTTTGGGATTTGGGGATTTTGATGTGTTTGCTCTGGAGGCTTTGGCTGTTTCGAAGCTGTGTGAGTTTATGGGGATGCCAGGTGTTCCTCCTGAGCTGTTCCCACCCCATCCCCATTTTCCTTTTCCCGTTTCCCCCGCAGAGATGCCGGCGCTGATGGCTCTGAGGAAGAGAGCTCAGGGGGAGAAGCCCCTGGCCGGGGCCAAGATCGTGGGCTGCACTCACATCACAGCACAGACAGCGGTGAGAGCCCCAAACCCAAACCCAAACTGGGCATTCCCACTGCTCATCCCCTAAACTGACCCCAAACAGGGCATTCCCACTGCTCATCCCCTAAACTGACCCCAAACTGGGCATTCCCACTGCTCATCCCCTAAACTGACCCCACACGGGGCATTCCCACTGCTCATCCCCTAAACTGACCCCAAATATGGCATTCCCACTGCTCATCCCCTAAACTGACCCCAAATATGGCATTCCCACTGCTCATCCCCTAAACTGACCCCAAACAGGGCATTCCCACTGCTCATCCCCTAAAACTGACCCCAAATATGGCATTCCCACTGCTCATACCCTAAACTGACCCCAAACTGGGCATTCCCACTGCTCATCCCCTAAACTGACCCCAAACTGGGCATTCCCACTGGTGTTTTTGCAGATAAACCCCGATGTTGCTGATTTCCGTGGTGTTTCTGTAAATAAAACCCCAATTTTTGCTGATTTCCATGGTGTTTTTGCAGACAACCCCCAATGTTGCTGATTTCCATGGTATTTTTGCAGCTAACCCCCAGTTTTTGCTGATTCCCGCTGGTGTTTTTGCAGACAACCCCCAATGTTGCTGATTTCCATGGTGTTTTTGCAGATAACCCCCAGTTTTTGCTGATTTCCATGGTATTTTTGCAGACAACCCCCAATGTTGCTGATTTCCATGATGTTATTACAGATAACCCCCAATGTTGTTGATTGCCATGGTGTTTCTGTAAATAAAACCCCAATTTTAGCTGATTTCCACGGTGTTTTTGCAGATAACCCCCAATGTTGCTGATTTTCCTGGTGTTTTTGCAGATAGACCCCAGTTTTTGCCAATTTCCATGGTGTTTCTGTAAATAAAACCCCAATTTTTGCTGATTTCCGTGGTGTTGTTGCAGATAAACCCCAATGCTGCTGATTTCTGTGGTGTTTCTATAAATAAAACCCCAATTTTTCTGATTTCCTGGTGTTTTTGCAGATAACTCCCAGTTTTTGCTGATTTCCATATTATTTTTGCAGATAACCCCCAATTTTTGCTGATTTCCGTGGTATTTTTGCAGATAACCCCCAATTTTTGCTGATTTCCATGGTATTTTTGCAGCTAACCCCCCTTTTTTGCCGATTTCCATGGTGTTATTGCAGATAACCCCCAATGTTGCTGATTTCCATGGTGTTTCTGTAAATAAACCCCCAGTTTTTGCCGATTTCCACGGTGTTTTTGCAGATAACCCCCAATGTTGCTGATTTCCGCTGGTGTTAGTGTAGATAACCCCCAATGTTGCCGATTTCCGTGGTATTTTTGCAGCTAACCCCCATTTTTTGCCGATTTCCATGGTATTTTTGCAGCTAACCCCCCTTTTTTGCCGATTTCCATATTATTTTTGCAGCTAACCCCCCTTTTTTGCCGATTTCCATATTATTTTTGCAGATAACCCCCAGTTTTTGCCGATTTCCATATTATTTTTGCAGCTAACCCCCAGGTTTTGCCGATTTCCTTGATGTTTTTGCAGATAACCCCCAGTTTTTGCTGATTTCCATGGTATTTTTGCAGATAACCCCCAATGTTGCTGATTTCCATGGTATTTTTGCAGATAACCCCCAATGTTGCTGATCTCCATGGTATTTTTGCAGCTAACCCCCAGTTTTTGCTGATTTCCACGGTGTTATTGCAGATAACCCCCAATGTTGCTGATTACCATGGTGTTTTTGCAGATAACCCCCAATGTTGCTGATTACCATGGTGTTTCTGTAAATAAAACCCCAATTTTTGCTGATTTCCACGGTGTTAGTCCAGATAACCCCCAATGTTGCTGATTCCCGCTGGTGTTTTTGCAGATAACCCCCAATGTTGCCGATTTCCTTGATGTTTTTGCAGCTAACCCCCATTTTTTGCCGATTTCCATATTATTTTTGCAGCTAACCCCCCGTTTTTGCCGATTTCCATGGTATTTTTGCAGCTAACCCCCAATGTTGCCGATTTCCATGGTGTTTTTGCAGCTAACCCCTAATTTTTGCTGATTTCCATGGTGTTTTTGCAGATAACCCCCAATGTTGCTGATTCCCGCTGGTGTTTTTGCAGATAACCCCCAATGTTGCCGATTTCCGTGGTATTTTTGCAGCTAACCCCCCTTTTTTGCCGATTTCCGTGGTATTTTTGCAGCTAACCCCCATTTTTTGCCGATTTCCATGGTATTTTTGCAGCTAACCCCCATTTTTTGCCGATTTCCATGGTGTTTTTGCAGCTAACCCCCATTTTTTGCGGATTTCCATGGTGTTTTTGCAGATAACCCCCAATGTTGCCGATTTCCGTGGTATTTTTGCAGCTAACCCCCAATGTTGCCGATTTCGCGGTGTTTGTGTGCAGGTGCTGATGGAGACGCTGGGAGCGCTGGGGGCTCAGTGCCGCTGGGCCGCCTGCAACATCTACTCCACCCTGAACGAGGTGGCGGCTGCGCTGGCCGAGAGCGGTACGGACCGGGCATTCCCTGCTCCGCCTTTGGGGCAATTCCGCCGGCATTCATGGGGAATTTCTTCCGGGATTCACGGGGAACTCCTCCTGGGATTTATAGGGAACTTCTGCTGGGCTTTATAGGGAATTCTTCCTGCATTTATAGGGAATTCCTCCTGGGATTTATAAAGAATTCCTCCTGCATTTATGGGAAATTCCTCCTACATTTTATGGGGAATTACTCCTGGGTTTTATAGGGAATTCCTCCTGGGATTTATAGGGAATTCCTCCTGGGATTTATAGGGAATTCCTCCTGGGATTTATGGGGAATTTCTACTGGGTTTTATAGAGAATTCCTCCTGCGTTTTATAGGGAATTTCTTCAGGGATTTGTAGGGAATAATTCCTGGGGTTTATAGGGAATTCCTCCTTAACTTAAAGGGAATTTCTACTGCATTGACTGGGAATTCCTCCTGCATTGACAGGGAATTTCTACTGGGTTTTATAAGGAATCCCTCCTGGGTTTTATAAGGAATTTCTCCTGGGTTTTATAGGGAATTCCTCCTGGGTTTTATAGGGAATTTCTACTGCATTTTATAGAGAATTCCTCCTGGGTTTTATACGGAATTTCTCCTGCGTTTTATAAGGAATTCATCCTGCATTTTATAAGGAATGTCTCCAGGATTTTATAAAGAATTCCTCCGGGATTTTATAGGGAATTACTCCTGCATTTTATAGGGAGTTCCTCCTGGGCTTTATAGGGAATTTCTACTGGGTTTTATAGAGAATTCCTCCTGGGTTTTATACAGAATTTCTTCAGGGATTTGTAGGGAATAATTCCTGGGATTTATAGAGAATTCCTCCTGGACTCAAAGGGAATTTCTACTGCATTGACAGGGAATTCCTCCTGCATTGACAGGGAATTTCTACTGGGTTTTATAAGGAATCCCTCCTGGGTTTTATAAGGAATTTCTCCTGGATTTTATAGGGAATTTCTATTGGGTTTTATAGGGAATTCCTCCTACATTTTATGGGGAATTCCTCCTGGGTTTTATAGGGAATTTCTACTGCATTTTATAGAGAATTCCTCCTGGGTTTTATACGGAATTTCTCCTGCATTTTATAAGGAATCTCTCCAGGATTTTATAAAGAATTCCTCCTGGATTTTATAGGGAATTTCTACTGGGATTTATAGGCAATTCCTCCTGGGTTTTATAAGGAATTTCTCCTGGATTTTATAGGGAATTTCTCCTGGATTTTATAGGGAATTCCTCCTGGGTTTTATAAGGAATGACAGGGATTTTACCTGGGCAAAACCAGGGATTTTACATGGAAAAGACCAAGAGTTTCACCTGGATAAGACCAGGGGTTTTACCTGGATAAATCCAAGAGTTTTACCTGGGTAAGACCAAGGGTTTTACCTAGGAAAGGCCAAGGATTTTGCCTGGATAAAGTCAGGGATTTAACTTGGCAAAGTCAGGAAATTTACCTGAGTAAGTCCAAGGGTTTTACCTGGGTCATGCCAAGGATTTTATCTGTATAAATCCAGGGATTTTACCTGGATAAGACCAAGTATTTTACCTGAGTGAGACCAAACATTTTACCTGGGTAAAGCCAAGGATTATACCTGGATGAGGCCAAGGATTTTATCTGTATAAGACCAAAGAATTTATGTGGATAAGACCAGGGATTTTACCTGAGTGAGGTCAAGGATTTTACCTGGGCAAGTCCAGGGATTTTACCTGGATAACTCCAGGGATTTTACCTGGATAATTCCAGGGGTTTTACCTGAGTAAGCCCAAGGATTTTACTGGATAAAGTCGGGGAATTCACCTGGCTGAAGCCACAGGTTTGACCCCGAGCTCTGGGACACCCAGAAGAAGCCAAACCCACCGTGGGTCTTGCTGGCTGGAGCTGAGTAATAATTGAATCTATTAAATTAACACATAAGCTAATAAATCAGTGTCCAGGAGCTGATTCCCACGGGATTTTCCTGCCCTTAACCCCCTGTTCCTCCCTGGCCAGGGTTCCCAGTGTTTGCCTGGAAGGGCGAATCCGAGGACGATTTCTGGTGGTGCATCGACCGCTGCGTCAACGTCGAGGGCTGGCAGCCCAACATGGTGAGTTGGGAAACACCTGGGGAACTCCCACCTGGAAAAATCCCACCTGGAGAGGGAGGGAAAGGCAGCTTAAATCTCCTGGATCTCACCAAGCGGGGTTTGGTTTCAGTGCTTCCAAAAGAAGCTGCGTTAATGCCGTTTTTGGGGTGTTTTGTTTGATTTCAGAGCATCTTGCTGCAGCTTAAGCTGCTAAAAATGGCTCCAAATCAGTATTTTTGAGAAGAGTTTTTCACCCTTTTCACCCTTAAATTCTCACCTTTGGCTGAGGTGATTTTTAGGAACAAAGCCCAGATTTTTCTGTGATTTCCACACTTTAAACCACACAAACCTCAGGTACCCAACTCCCTTTTTATCCTGCCCTGGTTTCCAGGGAAAACAGGAACCTGGAATTGGGTGAGCAGAATAATTTTCAGCTGTCAGATGTGCTGTTTTCATCACAGTTCCCCAAGGATTTTGAGCCCTGGAGCTCCTGATCTAAATATGGGAAGTGATCAAAGGTGGAAACGTGGATCTGAGTTGGGTTTTTACCAATATTGGCTCGTTTGAGGTGGGATTTTTGTCCCTTCCAGTCGCTGTCACCTTTAAAAAGAGCCAGGAACATCAAAAAAATCCACCCCCGAGGTATCAGACTGAGTCTAGACCTGAGAGCAGCTTTGTTCTGCTCTTTGAGGAATCATTTCCCATCCAAAATGTCACTTTTGGAGCAAGTCAGAGTCCCAGAAAATGCAGAATTTGCTTTCCCAGGATCTCTTCATTCTGGGACTGATTTCAGACCTGCTCCTGGAGCATGGAAATGGTGGAGGGAGCACCAGGATCTTGGAGCTGTTCCCAGAGATTTTGCTGGATTTTGGAGATCTGTGGCTTTAGAGATAAGAAATTTTTATAAATGGTTTAAGAGAGAAGAAATGGGACTCTGGGCGAGGAACAGGATGTGAGAAGGATCTTAAAGTCATGGAATTATGGAATGGTTTGGGTTCCACAGGGACACCTCCCACTGTCCCAGGCTGCTCCAAGCCCCATCCAGCCTGGCCCTCACATTCCATGGATCCAGGGGCAGCTCCAGCTGCTCTGGGAATTCTGTGCCTCTCTCAGTTTTCCCATCATTGCTCCCTGGACCTTGGACACGGGGCCAGTTTATGACCATTCCATTCTGGGGATCCTTCCTGGGAGGCTCTGGGGATTCTGACCTTCAGGGGAAGGCCCCTTCTGGACAGGAATAGTTCAGAAAAGGGATTTTTTTTTTTTTCCTGAAAAATATGGAAGCTGTGAGGTTTCCCTCATGGAAGAGCCTCTCCAGGGATTTTCTGCTGGAAGAAAATATTGGATGGAAGGGCTGAGGGAGGGAGTTGGTGACCTGCAGAAAAGCTCCAGGGCTGCCACGCCTGCTTTTCTCTAGGAAAAACAATTTCCATCTCAAATAAATTGGTTTTCCCCCAAAACTCCAACCCAAACCTGCTTGGAAGAACAGGAACGAGGCCAAAGCAGCAAAAAGCTGGGAATACTGCAGGAATGTGGGATGGGCTGTGGGGTGTTGGGGTGCCACACCAAGGTGGCCTCCCAGCCCCTCCAGGGATCCCCTCTGTGGGCTTTGCATCCCCTGCTCTCCCAGGAAAGGGGAGCCTGCCAGGGGCTGGATTCTCCCTTGGAAGAGGATTAAACATTGAACGGGGAGAGTCCTGGGAGCCAGGGAATTCCAGACTCTGGATTCCAAATTCCTCCCTGGCTGGCCCAGGAGAGCTCCCAGTTCCTCTTAACCCTTCCCAGGCTGCGGATGGGACACGGAGCCGGGGAGGGATTCCCTGGAGGACACCCTGCGCTCCCAGGAGCTCTGGAGGAGCAGCTGCTCCCTGGCCAGTGGAAATTCCGGCAATTCCAGAAAAGGCGGGAACGGAGCACGGCGTTCCCGAGGAGCTCTGTGTCCCGGGGGGCAGCGTGGTGGCCCCACCAAGCCACCAGCAGAGCTGGGCAGTGTCGCCTCTGTGCCAGGAGAGGGAGAGCTCCTTTTCCCTGGGAAGGCTCCGGAGGGTCCCTGCCGAGCTCCAGCTGCGGCAAACGGGCGGGGACGGGGATCTGGGACACCCCGAATTCCCCAAATCCCTGCAGGCCGCGTCCTTCAACTCCTGGCTGCTGTGGGATGGGGAAATTCTGGGAGACGCCTCAGGGCAGGGCCCTTTCCTGGCCTCAGGACAGCTTTCCCATATTCTGTGAGGATTTCCCAATTCTCACAGAATTCCCATATTCTTTTCATGGAATTGGGTGTCCCTGAACCCTCCTCAGCGTCCCTTGGGGAGGGATCGAGCAGCCTCTGGCCAGGGGATGATGATTGATGATGATGATGATGATGAAGTGAGAAATCCTGGAAGAGGAGGAGGTGGAGGAGGACAATGATGCAGGGAAAAGTCTTTGACATCAGGGCATGGAATATGGAAGGGTGATGATGAGGATGAGGATGATGATGCCGACAGAATTTCTTGTGTTGGAGTAGGGAACATGCAAAGAAGAGGATGAAGATGATGATGATGATGGTGATGATGGTGATGATGAAGTGAGAAGTCTTTGATCTCAGTGTGTGGAATATGGAAACAGGAGGAGGAGGAGGAGGAGGAGGAGGAGGAGGGTGCAGTGAGAAGTCTTTGGTGTAGGGAATGTGCAAAGAGTGGGATGATGATGATGATGATGATGATGATGATGATGATGATGATGATGATGGTGCAGTGAAAAGTCTTTGACATCAGTGTGAGGAATATGCAAGGATGATGATGATGATGATGATGGTGATGATGATGATGATGGTGCAGTGAAAAGTCTTTGACATCAGTGTGAGGAATATGCAAGGATGATGATGATGATGATGATGATGATGGTGATGGTGATGGTGATGATGATGATGGTGACTCTGAGGCTGATGGTGGCCGTGTTGCTGTCACCCTGTGCGGCCCCTGGACCCTTCTCCTGCCCTGGGTGACCTCTGCTCCCCGTTTTCCCTGGAATCCAGCAGGGTTCTCACACTTCCCACCTTGCCCAGGCCTCCTGGAGGCAGGAGGATGTGGCAAAATCCACGCTTGGGTTTTTTCCTTTTCTTGGACCTTTTCTTCTCCAGGGGACCCCTCTGAGCCCAGCACCTCCCCTGGGTGCCATTCCGGGTCTTTCCACACACATAAGACTGGCCAAGAGCTTGGAACTCTCTTTTCCCTGGAATTCTGAGGTTTCTGGGACTGAGTTGTTTTCCTGCCCGCCTTCCCAAGGCAGTTTGCCAGAGTTTCCCTCTCCTCACTCCTCTCCAGTGTGTTCCTTCCAGCAGTGGCTCCCTGGCCAGCCCCAGGTGACTCTGTGGCTGTTTTCATTCCAGATCCTGGACGATGGGGGAGATCTCACCCACTGGATCTACAAGAAATACCCCAACATGTTCAAGAAGATCAAGGGCATCGTGGAGGAGAGCGTCACCGGCGTGCACAGGTTTGGGACAGAGCTCAGCCCTGAGCCCCCTCCAGCAGCTGGGCTCTGCTTTTCCCCAGGCCTGGCTCTGCATGGAAACTGCTTCAATCTGAGCAGGACACCTGGAGCTGCTCTGAGCTCCCACGAGGAGCAGGAGCCCCTCCTGGGGTGGGAGGAGAGGCTCTCACCTGGTGTGGAGATGGAACGGGAGGGATGAGGAGCACAGCCCTGCCCTAAATCCGTGGGAAGAAGCGAGATTTGGGAAGAGGAACTGAGCTGTTTTTGGGGAAGGGAGAACATGAGGGATGAGTGAGTGAAACCCCTGAGTCCCTGGCAGGAGCAGAGCTGGGGTGGGAGCAGCTCTGGGGGTTGGGAGGCGTCACAGGAGGTTTTCCATGGAATTCATCCCATCACAGGTGCCAGGGAATGGGGAGCTGAGGAGAGCAGCACTGTTTGCTGAGCTCCTGCAGGGGGAGAGGCTTGGCTGCAGCTCTGAGCTGGATCAGAGCTTGGCCAGAGGTTCAGGCAGCTCCTGGAGCAGGGAATGAAATGTGTGAAACAGGGAAGTGGCTCCAGCTCTGCACCAGTGGGGTCAGGAGGAGGACTGGTGATATTTTTAGGATCTGAAATCCCAGTGTGGGAAGAAGAGATTTCCAAAGGCAGGTTCTCGTTCCCAAGGACTGGAGCAGGAACAGGATTTTCAGACTCTCTTGAAAAAAGAGCCACAGTGAGATGTTTAAATTCATTTTTAGTGATTTTCCTGCTATGAGGAGTTGAGTCTGTGCCCAGAGCTGAGAGCAGGGGGATGATGGAGAAGGGAAGGATCCAGGGAGAGCTTCCAGCACATTCCAGGGCCTGCAGGGGCTCCAGGAGAGCTGCAGAGGGACTGGGGCCAAGGCCTGCAGGGACAGCACCCAGGGAATGGCTCCCAGTGCCAGAGGGCAGCCAGGGATGGGATCTTGGCAATGAGGAATTCCTGGCTGGGCTGGGATTGCCAGAGCAGCTGGGGCTGCCCCTGCATCCCTGCAGTGCCCCAGGCCAGGCTGGACACTGGGACAGTGTCCAGGGCCCCTGCCATGGCCAGGCTGATCTTTAGGGTCCTTTCCATCCCAAAGCCCCTGAGAGCAGGGGTGAATTCCCTGGATAACCCCTGGCTCTGTGCCTGTGCCAGGCTGTACCAGCTCTCCAAGGCCGGGAAGCTCTGCGTGCCAGCCATGAACGTCAACGACTCGGTCACCAAGCAGAAGTTTGACAACCTCTACTGCTGCAGGGAGTCCATCCTGGATGGGTGAGAGGGATCCCAGGGGAATGGGGAGGGATCCCAGGGGAATGGGGAGGGATTCCCACGGGGAATGGGGAGGCATTACCACAAGGAATGGGAAGGAAATCCTGCAGGAAACAGGGAGGAATTCCCATGGGGAACAGAGAGGAATTCCCACAGAGAACAGAGAGGAATCACCACAGGGAACAGGGAGGAATTCCCATGGGGAACAGGAAGGAATTCCCATGGGGGAACGAGAGAACGGGGAGGAGTTCCCACAAGGAATGGGGAGGAATTCCCACAAGGAATGGGGAGGAATTCCCACAAGGAATGGGGAGGAATTCCCACAGGGCCCTGCTCTGCTGCCATTTGGATCATCTCAGCTCAATTCATGTGTCAGAGAATAAAATCCTTCCTTACCTCTGGTGCACATCAGAATTCCTGTCCTGTCCCTCTCCCCTTTGGATAAAATCTGCCTGTGTCCCATGTGTGTCCCTCTATCCCTTTTTTCTCTCCAGCTCTTTATTCCCTTTCTTTCCATGGAATTGGGTGTCTGTGTCCCTGCAGCCCCAAATTCCATCACGGCCAAGTGAGGCTGGGACAGGTTTTGTCCTTGTTGTGACATCGTTTGTGGCACAGTCCATGAGCAATCCGTGAATTTGGGATGTGCAAGGAACAGGGAATGGGAATAACGAGGGGGTGAAATATGGGAACAGAATTCCCAGAGCAGCTGGGGCTGCCCCTGCATCCCTGCAATGCCCGAGGCCAGGCTGGACACTGGGGCTGGAGCAGCCTGGGACGGTGGGAGGTGTCCCTGGGATGAGATGGGATGGGATTTAAGGTCCCTTCCAACCCAAAAACTCCTGGGATTCCATGCAAACACCTTGGGGGTAAATTGGGATTTGGGCTCAGCCTGGTGCAGGAATTTCAGGCGGGGTCAGGGCAGATGAGAGCACGGGTGCCTCAAAGCTGCTGTGTGTTTTAGCCGAATTCCCCTGGAAAAGGGAGGGAATTTCACCTTCCCTGCACTGCTAACCTATTTACTCCAGAGCTAAAAATAGCCTGGAATGTAGGACACGCTCAGGGAGGGAGCAGGAGGAAAGCAGAGGAAGGGGCAGCTTCATTTGGGAAAAGCTCTGGGATTCTGGCAAGGCGTTCCCACTGCCCTGCTGCTCCTGGGGCTCTTCCTTGGGGGGCACTTGGGGTTGGCCATAAAAATTCAGATTGAAGGATTTTTGGAGAGGATTTTCGATATTTTGGGAGTGTCAAAACAAAGGGCAAATGAATAAAAATCAACAAAAAAAGGGCTCCAAACCCAAATTCCATCCTCTTTGTTGGGAGAACAAAAGAACCCCAACCCTTCCAAAAGGAAAAGGGAATTTTTAGGTGTTTTTGGGGTTTTCTCTTCCCCTGGAATTTCAGGGATGGAGGGTCCAGCTGTGGCTCCATCCTTGGAGCAGCTCTTAGTGCTGGGCTGGAATTCTGACCTTTAATTGGGTTTTTTCCCCTTTTTCCTCAGCCTGAAGAGGACAACAGACATGATGTTTGGAGGGAAGCAGGTGGTGGTTTGTGGCTATGGGGAGGTAAGGGGCTCCATTTTCCCAGTTTTCCTCCTTTTCCCACTGGGAATTCCATGTGTAAACCCTCAGCACAGCTTCCTCCACCCTCAGGTCTTTGCTCTGCACCTGCAGGACCCTCCAAACCTCAGGAGTTTGCCAAAAACTGAAAGTTTTCTTCATTTCTTTATTATTAAAGAGGTGCCAAAGCTGAATGTTAAAAAAAAATACATTAAATATTCTGTGTATCTTTAATATCTGGATATTGGCATGCCCACATATTGATACAACACATATTTCTGTAATTTTAATATTATATTTTATCTGAATTTACTAAAATCAGAGGTTCTGCAGATGTTCTGGGCATTCCAGTGTGGTCAAGGGAGAATTAATCTTGATTTACCCCTTCACCCACCCTCTCTCCCCATGGGAATATTCCTCTTTTCCCAGTTTCTCTCAGGACCAGTTCACACCAGTTGCAGTGGGTGCTCTACTGGAATATTTTTAATGTCCAAGCAGCTGGAATGGTTTTTCCTGCTGTAATCCCATTTTTGGGAACATTTTAACCTGGATTCCCTGCACTGCCTATGCTGGGCAAAGGTTAAAACTCATTAACCCTCTGAGATTAATTACCCCTAAAGCTTCCTGAGTGGAGCAAAGGCTGCAGGAGGCTCTGGAACTTCCCTTGGGATCACTTGGGATGTTTTGGGGGAAAAGAATCCCTGGGACCAGACCCAGTGGGGCTTTTAGTGCCCATCTTCCCTAAGGCAGGCCTGGGTCTCAGCTTGCTCCAGCTCCAGGGCTTTGTGCCCCAGCAATGGGGTTGGTGCCCCAGCAGTGGGGTTGCTGCCCCAGGGATGGGGTTGGTGCCCCAGCAGTGGGGTTGGTGCCCCAGCAATGGGGTTGCTGCCCCAGGAGCGGGGTTTGTGCCCCAGCAATGGGGTTGGTGCCCCAGCAGCGGGGTTGGTGCCCCAGGGATGGGGTTTGTGCCCCAGCAGTGGGGTTTGTGCCCCAGGGATGGGGTTGCTGCCCCAGCAATGGGGGTTGCTGCCCCAGCAAGGGGGGTTGCTGCCCCAGCAAGGGGGGTTGCTGCCCCAGCAGTGGGGTTGCTGCCCCAGCAGTGGGGTTGCTGCCCCAGCAGTGGGGTTGCTGCCCCAGGAGCGGGGTTTGTGCCCCAGCAATGGGGTTGGTGCCCCAGGGATGGGGTTGGTGCCCCAGGGATGGGGTTGGTGCCCCAGCAGTGGGGTTTGTGCCCCAGCAGTGGGGTTGCTGCCCCAGCAGTGGGGTTGCTGCCCCAGCAGCGGGGTTGCTGCCCCAGCAGTGGGGTTGCTGCCCCAGCAGCGGGGTTGCTGCCCCAGCAATGGGGTTGCTGCCCCAGCAGTGGGGTTGCTGCCCCAGGGATGGGGTTGCTGCCCCAGGGATGGGGTTTCCCTGAGCCTGTCCCTGTTGCAGGTGGGGAAGGGCTGCTGTGCTGCCCTGAAGGCCATGGGCTCCATCGTCTACGTCACCGAGATCGACCCCATCTGCGCCCTGCAGGCCTGGTAGGGCTGGAACCCTCCCTGCCCTGGAAATCCCTTCCCAAAGGATCCCTGCAGCCCCAGCTCTGCCCTGGGGCCTGCCCTAGAGCTTCTCCTGCTTTATCCCGTCCCAGAAATGCCCTAAAGCCTCTCCTGGTTTATCCCATCTGCCCTAAAACATCTCCTGCTTTATCCCATCCCAGGAAAGCACCCTGCTCTAAAACATTTCCTGGTTTATCCCATCTGCCCTAAAGCACTTCCCAGTTTATCCCATCCCATGAAACAGGCCCTGCCCTAAAGCAGTTCCCAGTTTATCTCATCCCAGAAAGGAGCCCTTCCCTAAAGCATCTCCCACTCTGTCCCATCCCAGAGAAGGGACCCTGCCCTAAAACATCCCCCAGTTTATCCCATCCCATGAAACAGGCCCTGCCCTAAAACATCTCCTGGGTTTATCTCACCCCAGGAAAGGGCCCTGCCCTAAAGCATCTCCTGGTTTATCCCATCTGCCCTAAAGCATCTCCTGGGTTTATCCCATCTGCCCTAAAGCATCTCCTGGTTTATCCCATCTGCCCTAAAGCATCTCCAGTTTATCCCATCCCGCAGGTGCCAGGAGTTTGGGGTGTGGCTTGCAGGGATTTTGGGGATGAGCTGCTGCTCCCTGGCTCTCCCAGGGCTGTGCCCCCACCTCACCCTGGGGGTGTTTGGGGTCCTGTGAGCCCCCGAACCCCTCTGGGTTTGGATCCTCCTCGTGCATCCCCAGCTCTGGGATCCCAAAAACACCCAGAGCCCCCCATAACCCTCAGCCTGCTCCTCCCCAGGTTGTTGTGCTGAGGGGACTAATGAGTTCTAATTAGCAGAGCTGATGAACTTTTGGGCTGCTCTGTGACCTTCATCCATCCTCAGCTGGGAATTTCCAGCAATCTCTTCCCTGCCTGAGGCAGCAGCAGCAGCAGCAGCACGGGGCCCCTCTCAGGAGGAGCTTGCAGTGGGGAAAAGCTCAGGAAATGGGGACATGCAGCAGAAAAAAAAAATGACTTTTATTTTTTTAGTAACTACAATTTTGCAGCTTGTGAGAGGCACAGGAAGGAGCTCTGGGGAGGATTGTCAACAAATCCCAAAAAAACCCAGGCTGCCCTTGTTATCCCTGAGCTCACCTTGCTGGGGAGGGCAGGGCAGGCCTGCCAGGGCTCAGCACTCTGAGGGTTCTGCAGGTGCCTAAATAAGGATTTTGGGGTGGTGAGAGGCACCCACAGCTTTGGGGTGGTTTTTAGGATGCTCTAAATCCATCCCAGCCTGGATTCTGAGCGGATCCACAGCTCCTGGATGTTCCCTGCAGGAGGAACAGCTCTAAAAATCCCATCAGGGTCGAGAATTGAGGTTTGCAGATGAGGAGGCCTTGACAGGACATTGGAAAGCCCCAAAATCCCTTCTCACTTCTCCTCACAAATGTCCCAGACCCTCCAGGATGACCCCAGAGACTCCCAGTGGCTCATTGGGGGTCAAAATCAGGATCTGGGCTCACTTTGTCCCTGTTTTCCCTCCCAGCATGGACGGATTCCGGCTGGTGAAGCTCAATGAGGTCATCAGGCAGGTGGACATCGTCATCACCTGCACAGGTGCGGGGCCAGCAGGGCGGGAGAGGGGGTGCCCACCCCAAAAGGGATCCACGCCCCAAAATGGCCCCAGCCCAGCCTGGGCCTGAGGGAAAGCCCCAAAGGTGGAGCAGGACAGGGATTGATGCGGGGCTGTGGTGCTGGCAGGGAACAAGAACGTGGTGACCAGGGAACATCTGGACAGGATGAAGAACAGCTGCATTGTCTGCAACATGGGACACTCCAACACCGAGATCGACGTGGTGAGCACGGCCTGCGGGGCGTGGGGGCACAGCTTGGGGCTGCTGGGGTTTAGGGGCGTGGGGTTTGCAGTCATGGTGCTTTGAGGGGACTGTTTGACAGTGGTGGTGCTTTGAGGTCATGGTGTTTGCTTTGGGGTTACAGTGCTTTGGGGTGATGGTGCCTTTGGGCAGTGGTGTTTGCTTTGGGGTTACAGTGCTTTGGGGTGATGGTGCCTTTGGGCAGTGGTGTTTGGGGTGGTGGTGCTCTGAGTGATGTTTTGGGGTGATGGTGGTTTAGGGTGGTGGCTGGGGGTGACAGTGTTCAAATGATATTTTAGGATAACGATGTTTTGGGCTGAACGGTGTTTGGGGTGACTCTTTTGGGGTGATGGTGTTTGGGGTTACAGTGATTTAGGATTATGGTTCTTTCAGGGTCAGAGTGCCCAGTTTTGGGCTGACAGTGCTTTAGGATAATGGTGTTTTGAGGTGATGGTGCTTTGGGACAATGATGTTTGGGGTGGTTGTGCTTTGAGTGACACTCTTTGGGGTAATGGTGTTTTGGGGTGATGGAGTTTTGGGCTAACAGTGTTTGGACTGGTGGTATTTTGGGGAGATGGTGTTTGGGGTGACTGTTTTGGGGTGATGGTGTTTGGGGTGATGGTGTTTCAGACTGGTGGCATTTTCAGCTGTCACTGTTTTGGGTGATGGTGCTTTGGGATCGTGGTGTTTTAAGGTGATGGTGCTTTGGGGTTACAGTGCTTTAGGATGATGGTTCTTTGGGGCAGTGGTGTTTGGGATGATGGTGCTTTGGGGCAACTCTTTTAGGGCCAGAGTGCTTTGGGGTAATGGTGGTTTGGGTTGACAGTGCTTTAGGATGATGCCACTTTGGGGCAATGGTATTTGGGGTGGTTGTACTTAGAGTGACACTGTTTGGGGTGATGGAGGTTTGGGCTGACAGTGTTTGGACTGGTGGTATTTTGGGGAGATGGTGTTTGGGGCGATGGTGTTTCAGACTGGTGGCATTTTGGGCTCAGTGTTTTGGGTGATGGTGTTTTAGGGTGATGGTGCTTTAGGATCATGGTGTTTTAAGGTGATGGTGCTTTGGGGTTACAGTGTTTTAGGGTGATTGTTCTTAGGAGCAGTGGTGTTTGGGATGATGGTGCTTTGGGGCAACTCTTTTAGGGCCAGAGTGCTTTGGGCTGGCAGTGCTTTAGGGTGATGTGTTTTGAGGTGATGGTGTTTTGGGGCAATGGTGTTTGGGATGATGGTGCTTTGAGTGACACTGTTTGGGGTGAGGGTGTTTTGGGCTGACAGTGCTTTAGGGTGATGATGGTGTTTTGGGGCAGTGGTGTTTGGGATGATGGTGCTTTGGGGCGACTCTTTTAGGGTCAGAGTGCTCTGGGCTGACAGTGCTTCCCGTTTTCCAGGCCAGCCTGCGCACACCTGAGCTCACCTGGGAGCGGGTGAGGTCCCAGGTGGATCACGTCATCTGGCCCGATGGCAAGAGGATCGTGCTGCTGGCAGAGGTGAGGGAGCAGCTGCAGCTCAGGCTCCCTGTGCTTCGTGGGGTTTGGCCCAGGGAGTCCTGGAATCACAGAATGCTTTGGGTTGGAAAACACCTCTGAATCCATCAGGGCCAACCATTCCCAGCACTGCCAAAGCCGCCACATCCACAGGGCTTTAAATCCCTGCAGGGATGGGGACTCCACCCCTGCCCTGGGCAGCTGTGCCAGTGCCTGACCACCCTTTCCATGGAGAAATTCCCCCTAAAATCCAATCCTGCCCCTCCCCTGGCCCAGCCTGAGGCCGTTCCCTCTGTCCCTGTCCCTGGTCGGGCACCACAGCCCGACCCCCCCAGCTGTGCCCTCCTGGCAGGGACTTGTGCAGAGCCACCAGGGCCCCCCTGAGTTCCTGGGGTGAAGAAAAGCTCCCCTGTTTTAATTCATCCCACTCCAGGGTATCTCCCACTTCCTGGGGGCAGCCACACCTCGGGGCTCAGTGCAGGTGACACAGCAGGGACACATTGCTCCAGTGGCTCCTGTCCCTCCTGTGGGGTTGCAGACTGGGTTTGGGGCCCTGTTAACAGCCAGATTCTGCTTCCAGGGCCGCCTGCTGAACCTGAGCTGCTCCACCGTGCCCACCTTCGTCCTGTCCATCACCGCCACCACCCAGGTGAGGGGGCTTGGGCTGGGCTGGGGGCAGGCCCCGCTCTGAGGGACAGCAGCCCTGACCCCGGTGTCCTCTCTGCAGGCCCTGGCTCTGATAGAGCTCTACAACGCTCCCGAGGGCCGCTACAAGCAGGACGTGTACTTGCTGCCTAAAAAAATGGGTAACAATGTTCCCACTGCCTTCTGCTCGTGGGCGTTGGGCTGGGAGGTGGCCCTGGGCCAGGCTGGGCACTGTCACAGCTGGGAGATGCCACTGGGCCAGGCTGGGCACTGTCACAGCTGGGAGGTGACCCTGGGCCAGGCTGGGCACTGTCACAGCTGGGAGGTGGCCCTGGGCCAGGCTGGGCACTGTCACAGCTGGGAGGTGACCCTGGGCCAGGCTGGGCACTGTCACAGCTGAGAGGTGCCACTGGGCCAGGCTGGGCACTGTCACAGCTGGGAGGTGCCACTGGGCCAGGCTGGGCACTGTCACAGCTGGGAGATGCCACTGGGCCAGGCTGGGCACTGTCACAGCTGGGAGGTGGCCCTGGGCCAGGCTGGGCACTGTCACAGCTGGGAGGTGACCCTGGGCCAGGCTGGGCACTGTCACAGCTGGGAGGTGCCACTGGGCCAGGCTGGGCACTGTCACAGCTGGGAGGTGGCCCTGGGCCAGGCTGGGCACTGTCACAGCTGGGAGGTGCCACTGGGCCAGGCTGGGCACTGTCACAGCTGGGAGATGGCCCTGGGCCAGGCTGGGCACTGTCACATCTGGGAGGTGCCACTGGGCCAGGCTGGGCACTGTCACAGCTGGGAGGTGGCCCAGGGCCAGGCTGGGCACTGTCACATCTGAGAGGTGCCACTGGGCCAGGCTGGGCACTGTCAGAGCTGGGAGGTGGCCCTGGGCCCAGCTCAGGGGCTTCCAGCAGCTCCTTCCCTCTGGCCCTGGGCTGTTGCTGCTCTCCTGTGGCACCTGTGGGGAGCAGGGGGTGCCTCCCAGTGCAGGGGGTGTCCTGTGGGGTCTGCCAGGGATGGGGCCTCACCCCTGCCAGCAGCTCCCCCAGCAGAGCCCCCTCCTGAGCACACTTTGGGCACTTCCCCGGGCTTTTTGGTGGGAATTGGGAGGTTTTGAGGCAGGGCTGGCTTATCCTGATCTTGGGGCGGGGTGTCACCAACCAGAGGTGCCAGGTGGGTTGTGCCTCAGCCCGGGGCCCTCGCTGTGGCCTCCCTTGGCTGCTGTGACGAGGCCTGGCCTCTTTGCCCTCCCCCAGACGAGTACGTGGCCAGCCTGCACCTGCCCACGTTCGACGCGCACCTGACGGAGCTGACGGACGAGCAGGCCAAGTACCTGGGGCTCAACAAGAACGGACCCTTCAAACCCAACTACTACAGGTGCCCTCCCAGCCCTGTCCCCTCCCAGGCCTCTGCTCCTGCCCTGCTGTGGGGGACACCTGGGGTTTAACCCCACACAAACCCTGAGATGATTCCGAGGTCTCTCTGCTCAGTCCCGGCGCGGGCAGCAGGAAGGGGATGGTGCACTTGGAGCCCTGACAGGAGCTCTTGGCAGGACGGGAGCCCTTTGTGCGTGGCAGCAGCTGTCACCCAGACGTGGCAGATGCCAGCGCGATGCCACCGGCTCGGTGGCAGCTTTATTTTTAAAGTTTGACGGAGGATGAGGTGGCACAGAGCAGCCTTGGCCCCGGGGCTGCTCCCACAGGCTCAGCTCCAAGGCTCCTGCCTGAGCATGGGCTGGGCAGATCCCCAAAATAATAATAATTTTCAGTAGGAGCCCTGGATCACTTCCCTTTCCACATTTTTTAGCCAGCACTGCCATGAATTTCCACTGTGAAAATGAAATGGCTTTGCACAAAAGTGGATCTGCTGGGGAGGGTGAAGCCCAGATCCTTTTCCTGCAGGAAAAGGGATTTTCTTGGCAGGCAGAGAGCACCAGAAGACTCCCAGTTTGGGGATCACTGGGTTTTCCCAGATCCTCAGCTTTTTTCCTTGCAAAATCCTGGTGCTTCCCTGTAGCTGTGGAGGAATTCCCTCTGGTTCAGTTCTCTGTGCCTGGTTTTGGTGCCTGGCATGGCCCAACCTTGTTGGGAGTGAGGTTTGTCCCTGGTTTTGGTGCCTGGCATGGCCCAGCCTTGTTGGGAGCGAGGTTTGTTCTGGAGAGGTTGGGATCCATTGAGGGTCTCAGGGAATTCCCTGCCCTGAGGGGGAGCCACGACCCCTCCAACTTCCCATGGGCACCTGGGAGGCAGCGAGGACCGAGTCCCTTCCTCAGCCATTTCTGTCCTTGGCGTCTCCCCCTCCCAAAATCCACCGTGGTGGTGCCAGGACGGCTTCTCATCCCTTCCTCACTCACCAAAGCCTCTTTCTTCCTCCTTTTCCCAGATATTGAGTTCCTGCCGCCGCGTCCCGGAGAATCGCGAGGAACCGCAACAAGCACCCGAGTCTTTCTCAACTACTGTACAGGATGAAACCGCGCAAGCTTCCCACGCTAGAGCCGGGCTTGCTGCCATAGTCGACAGTGTGTTTTAGGTTATTTATTTATTAAATTAGAATACTGTTCATGTGGCCTCTGCCACTGGTGTTCGTCCTGCCGCGGGACTGGGAGACGCTGGATTTTCTTTCCGTTCCTTTCATTTTTCTCTTTGGGTTCGTTCTTTTTCGGGGCTGGGAGGACGGGGAAGGCGAGGAGGAAGCTGCTGGAATCGAGCTGTGGAATATTCCCTTACCCCTGCTCACCCCCCGCTCGGCGGGACCCGGCCTGGGAGTCGCTTTTGGTTTCCTCCGTGCCCCAGCGCTTCTCCGGCGGCGCCGGATCCTGGCAGCCGGGGGATGCCCGGCGCTTTGACAACAGAGCCGAGATCCTCCTCGGCTCCAGGCGCTGCCGCCCGGCCGGGAGCCACCTCGGGAATCTGGCTGGAGAAGCCTCTCCGTGTGCCCTGGAGGTGCCCGGGGCCATGCCCGGCCGGGGAACCTCGCCTTAGCACTGCCCGGAGCTGTGCCCAAGGGTTGGCGCTGGCCCGGGGAGAGCCCCGAGCGCGCGGAGGAGCCGGCGCCGCTCCCCTGGGCACAGCCCCGCGGCGTTTTCCTGCTGCTGTCGTTCCGAGTGCCAACCTCTCTGGATCAACCAAAGTCGTGTTCCCAGCGCTGCTGGAAGGGCCTCGCCCACCGATGCTGCTGCCGCGCCCGGCGGCTCCTGCCGCGCCAGGCAGAGCGCGCCGGCCGCCCGGCTGGGAGGACCCAGGTCCTTCTCCAGCTGAATTTCAGTCCTCATTGGAAACCTTCGGAGTTTTATTTTCTGGTCGTATTTGTATGAATCTGGAATTCCCCTTTGGAATGTATGAGATGTCCGCCGGAGCGGCCCCCACGGATTCTGTGTGAAGGGAGAGTTCAGCATCACTAAAACCCTTTGGTCACCTCGACGTGTCAGAGCTGATGGAGAATAAATTTGCCAGAGTTCCCTGTTTTATCCCAGGATGTCTCACCTGAGCACAGGACAGCGTGACCCTTAGCAAGGTGACTTCCCAAGTGTTTGAGCGGAGTCACTTCTGTCCCTCACGTGGAGAACGTGATCCTTCTGAAATGAAACTGCCCAGCCCCGTGAGCACAGAAGCCTCTGTCCTCCCTGTTGGTTCCCGAGTCTCTCATCAGCTGCAGATCCGTGTTTTGTCCTCCTGGGCTTCTTGGCCATCATGGAGAACTTTTTTGTGGCAGCTCGTTCACGCACAAGGAAGGGAAAATGGAGGAATTACGGCCTCAAGTCCTTCCCACGGCTCTCAGGAGATTTGGAGGCAGGTTGGCCACAAGTCGCTCATCTCCAGAGCAAACGTTCCCATGTGCCAGCTTATTCCAAGTTTCTCTTTGAAATCTCTCAAAATCAGGAAGGAAAACCTTGAGAAGAGCTTGAGGAAACCTTGAAGAGACCTTGGGAAGGCGTCAGGGCTTTGTGAAGGCCTTGAGGAGACCTTCAGGCCTTGAGAAGCTTCCAGTAGACTGATTGCTAAGCACAGACTTGAAATGACCTCTGCTCGTTCATTTTACCCAGATCCTGAGATTTTTTGGGAAGAATCCCCTGAGCAATTTGAAACATCCCACCCAGGTCTTTCTCCCCGGGCTGGATCCTGGTCTGTGTCAGCCCCTGCTGTTTTCTGGGAGCGTGGGAGCTGCTCCTGGCCCAGGTGAGATGTAGCTGTGGGGTCCCTGGGGCAGAGCAGCTTTGGGAAGAACAGGAATCCCATCCCAACCCAAGCACAGCCACTTCCCCCTGGAAAAGCCCCTTTTGGAAAAGCCCCTTTCATCCCGACCCCTCTCATCCCCAGAGCCGCGTCCCACCCCGTGCCTGCTCTGCACAGCCCCAGATCCCTCCGTGCCCAGTTTTAACCCCCTTTTATCTTCGAGGTAGATAGGAAGGGAAAAAAAAATATATATATTAATACTGAAATCCCAACTGGCTTTTCCCACCTCGATTTTTAAAGCTCTTCTCCATGTTCTGCTTCTCCTGTAAAAGCTTTTTGGCTCGCTTGGCTTTTTTCCTAATCAACCTGGAATCATATCTTATGATCATCTCTAAATTAAACGTGTAATGGGGTTTGGTTTCTTTCATCTTTTTTTTTTTTTTTTTTAATGTAACACATTTTTCAAGACTTAGGAAAAATGAGATTTTAGGTAACACCAGCAAAATCGCATAAAGGAAATTAATTCTGTTCTGAACTTTAGAGATAATAATAAGACAAAACTCGTCATCAGCAGTGAGGAAACAAAAACGTCACAACCGTAACATTTCAGAAGGATGTTTTAAATATTAATGTCTGAGTGATTGTATTAGATCAGCAATAAAGACTCTGTAATCTCAAACACAAATAAAACATTGGAAAACTCAAACTCTCCCGAGTGTCCTTGGGGTCAGGCGGGGTCAGGTGGGATTTTGGGGTGGAGGGGGGGACAAGGAGGGATCGGGGATGGCGGTGGGATGGGGGGGTTGTCCCCAGAGCCGGAGCCTTGAGCTCCTGCTGCTGCTTCCAGACAATTCCAGCTGGGGAAGCGGCTCCGGGGCCGCGTCCTTGGGGCAGCCGGAGCTGTTTGGGCTGCTGGGCCGGTGTGTCCTTGGGAGGTGCTGCGGGAACGATCCCGGTCCCGTTATCGCTTCCGGAGCAATCCCGTTATCTGCTCTGCTCCCGCCCTGCCAGCAGAGCCGCGCACGCTGAGGGAATTCTGACCCAAACCCTGGGCGTTTTCAGCCTTCCAGAGGCTCTGAAGGGATGTGGGACGTGAGGGGCACGGAGGTCGGGCACAAACCTGACCCGTAGTCACCCCAAAAACAACCGCCCCCCTCTTACTGGGTGTGGGAATGGAAACAAACCCTGCTCCAGGGCCCCGGGAGCTGCCTGGGACCAAAATGGGGACGGCGGGGTTTGGACAGCCCGACGGGCCGGGTGCTCCGGGGGTGCCTCGGGGACGGGAACCTTCGGCCCTGCCTGTGCTGGGGCGGCTGCAGCCCCACAGGTGCCCCCGGCCCCTCCATGGCCACCCCACCTCTGGCACCACCGGCTCCTGCCCTGCTGCCCCAGTTCAGCGCTCCAGGGACACCCCGTGACCCCATGGCAGCATTCTGTACCCCCAGCACCCCAGGGACACCCCATAAATCCTCCTTCCCCAGCATTCCGTCCTCCTGGCACCCCAGGGACACCCTATAAACCCCTTCCCCAGCATCCCCTGCTCCCACCGCCCCAGGGACCCCCATAACTCCCCAGCATTCCCTGTTCCCAGCACCCCAGGGACCCCCATAACTCCCCAGCATTCCCTGTTCCCAGCACCCCAGGGACCCCCATAACTCCCCAGCATTCCCTGTTCCCAGCACCCCAGGGATCCCACATAACTCCCCAGCATTCCCTGCTCCCAGCACCCCAGGGACCCCCATAACTCCCCAGCATCCCCTGCTCCCAGCACCCCAGGGACCCCCATAACTCCCCAGCATTCCCTGCTCCCAGCACCCCAGGGACCCCCATAACTCCCCAGCATTCCCTGTTCCCAGCACCCCAGGGACCCCCATAACTCCCCAGCATTCCCTGCTCCCAGCACCCCAAGGATCCCACATAACTCCCCAGCATTCCCAGTTCCCGACGCCCCCTGTCCCCTCAAGCCCGTCTCCCCCACCGTGTCCCCAGGCCCCCCCATCCCGAGGGACCCCCGCGCCCCCCCAACTCCCTCCACCCAGGTGTCCCCAGGCCCCGCCCCATCCCGCTCCGGACCAATGGCGATGCGGGGGTGTGTCCTTAGGCCACGCCCCCGATCCCGGCGGACCAATGGGCGTGGCGGGGCGTGGCGGGGCCCGGCCCCCACGTGCTGGCGGCGGCCGCGGGGCCGCGGGATGGAGGCGGCGGGAGGCGGCGGAGCCCCGGGCCCGGGCAGGGCCCGCCCGGGACAGCCCCAGCCACAACCACAGCCCCAACCACAGCCCAAGGGCCGGGAGCTCTTCAGGAGCCAGCGCAAGGAGTCCGAGGTGAGAGCGCGGAGCTCGGTGCTGGCTCCCCCCGGGCTCCGCCGGGACCTGCGGTGGCGTAGGGGGTCCCTGCTCCGGCGCTGGGGTCCCTGCGGAAGGAGCCTTATCCAGGACTGGGGGAGCTCCGGTCTTGGGGGTGCTCCCTACCCCAAACTGGACGCTTTAAGGGTCCTGCGATGCCCAGCCCGGAGCGGGGAGCCCCAGGGGCGCTCCGCGGCACTCCCAGACCCAGCTGCAGAGTTTTGGGGTGCTGGCTCAGCCCCAGCACTGGCACCTCCCAGCCCCACGCCCAGAGCCGGCAGCAGGGTTTTGGGGACCCACCTGGGCTCCCCTTTGCCCCTCACCAAGGGCCGGGTGCCGCTGTTCCCTTCAGCCCTCCTACCCCGATAACCCCCGGGCACGGGGGAACCACCAAACCCGCTGGGCTGCCTGCCCCAGCTGCGCCCGTGCGGCTTCGTGAGTGCCCGGCTGGGAGAGCAGGACCGGGATCGGGTCACCAGGATCCCACCGGGATCTGATGTCCCCGGCCACCCTAAAGGCATCTTTGGGGCTCCCTAACCGCAAAAGGGTCCCTGGGAACGGGGTCCAAGTGGTGCCCGACTGGTGAATTTGGGGTTTGCTTTGCTCTCCGGCTCGGTCTCCCAAAGCGGATTAGGGCTGCACGCGCTCCGCCGAATTCCTGCCCGGCTTTGAGCGCCCGAGCCGCGCCACGGCGGGGCTGCAGGAACGGGGCGAGACCCCGGCGCTCCTGAGCCCAGGGCTCATCCCGGGCTCATGCCTCATCAATATTAATCGCCACGATGCGCATCAGCTCCAGCCCGGCTGCCGAGCAGGGATGCGGAGACTCGGAATGGGGAATTATGTTAATTTCGTTGATTACCCATTCATGTGTTCCCTTCCCCGGGGCAGGGCGGCGCGGTGCCGGCCTTGGGTCGTCTGGCTCGGCTGCCTGCTCGCTGCCCCGCCGGAATCCTCCGGCCAAGTTTCATGCTCCAGTTCCTCATCCGCAGGGGAGGAGGGGGAGACCAGAAAGGCAAAGCGCGGCCCCGAGAGCTGTCAGATCTGCGGTGCTGGGCACGGAGCTCAGGGATCCGCAGCATCCTCCCGCGGGCTTTTGCTTTGAACCAGCCGCGGGGTTTGTTTTTAGGGCGTGCAGGGCTCTGAAATGCATCAAACATTCACCGGCATTTTGTGTCGTGCCTTTGCTTTCCCTGGGATTTGAGAAATGCTGGTTTTACACACGGCTTCCACATTTCCGCCGTGTTTTAAGCGGCCCCGCACGGACTCCCCGCTCCAGCCCGGGAGCTCCATCCCTGCGAGTCGCGGCTGGAGCAGCTTTGGCGCAAAGGCTGCGAGTGCTGGCAGCCATCCCGCATCCCAAAATATCCCCGGGGATGTGCCAGCCCCCTCCTAACCCCATCCCGCTCTCCGCAGGGCTCGGTGGATTGTCCCAACCTGGAATTCGAGTACGGGGATGCCGACGGCCACGGCGCTGAGCTGGCAGGTGAAGCAGGTTTTGGGTGCTGCATTGTTAATTCCAGGTGCCCGGCAGGCAGGGAAAAGGAAAATCCCGCCGGGATGGGGGATGGATACGGAGCGGTGCCGTCCCTGCAGTATCAGAGCAAGCAGGGTTATTATTAGAGAGCCGCTCGCTCCCTGGGGACGCGGAGGGACCGTGGGGACACGGGGATTGCCCCGCGATCCGCTGGGGTGGCAGCAGGGCGGCGTGTCCGGTGACAGAGCCCAGGCGGGAGGTGCCACCCACCCTTTATCGGGCGGGTCTGTCCTTGTCCCCATGTTCCTCCAGCTGCCTCTGCTCCCTAACCCCGCTCCCGAGCGTGTCCAGAGAAAATGGGGTTATTTTTAGCTCGGTGTATCTCAGCTGGCCTGGCAAAAACACATTTCCTCTGCAAGGGATCCTTCCTCCTTCCCTGCAGGATCACCTCAGTCCTCTGTGGTGCTGCTCAGCGCCTCGGGACTGTAGGGATTCTGTGGGGACAGGTAGGAGTCCTATAGGAACAGGTAGGAATCTTACAGGAACAGGCAGGAATTTACAAAGAGCAGGTGCAATGTCGTGTCCCTCCAAGTCCAGCCCCTATTTGCAGGACCCAGAATGTCCAAGCTGCTGGATGTGGGATCAGTGCAGGTCCTGCTTTGGTGTTCCTGCATTCCCTTCATTCCCAAACTGCTTAAGTGAGACTCAAAATGTCCCCTCAAAAACCCCAATGAAATTGGAAGTGCAGCTGGAGCAGGAAACAGCCCAGCCAGGACATGGGGATGAAGGGGATGAGTTTGGTGGCATTGGGTGGCCACAAGGTGCCCTTGGAGCTGCAGGAGGGCTCAGGGACCAGTTTAGATCTCTGTCCCATGTCTGCCTGGGTGCACAGAGATGCTTCCCAAGGAATTTGGGAATGAGGAGGAGGGTGAAGCCCCTCCATGTCCCTGCTGATCCCTGTCTCCATCAGAGCTGTACAGCTACACCGAGGAGCCTGAGCTGAGCCACAACAGGAGATGCTTCGAGGAGGATTTTCACACTCAAGGTACCAGCCCTGAGCTCAGCACCCCTGGCCTGGGGCAAGAGCAGCCCCCCAGGGAAGAACCTGGCTGGACTGGTGTCCCTTTTGCAGTGCCGGACAGGAGGTGGCTGGAGCTGGACAGGGCTCGGCAGAAGGCCTATGTCATGCACCTGCTGGATGGGCTGGAGGTGGTCAACAGGGACAAGAGGCTCAGAGTGGCACGGGCCATCCTGTACCTGGCACAGGGTAAGGACACGTCCCCCCTGGCTGGGTGTGGCCTCAGATCTGCTGCCATGGGGCTTTGGAGAAGCCTTTCTCAGGTTGTGCCAGGCTGGTGCAGTGAAGCTCCTGCCTGGGGTGGTCCTGTGGACTCCAGGGGTTCAAAGGCAGATCCTCCCTCACCACTGTTTCTCTCTGGGGCCTCTCCAGGTGTCTTTGGGGACTGTGATAATGAAGGTGATGTCCTGCACTGGTCTCGGCACAACAGCTTCCTCCTGTACCAGCTGGGAACCTTCTCTGCCTTTCTGGAGCTCCTCAACATGGAGATTGAGTGAGAGGACTGCGCTGCCCTTGTCCACCTCTCCCTCCTTGTTCTCTTCTTTACTTCATTCTTTCTTCTCACCCTTCCACCTCTTGGACTCGATGACCTTGGAAGTCTTTCCCAACCAAAATGATTCTGTGATTCTCTGATCTGCTTTCTCTCCTTCATCTCTTCTTCCATCCAATTTACTTTCCTCTTCAACTTCTTCCTCCCCACTTTCCTCGCCTTCTCCTTCCATCCTCCTCTTTCTCTTCATCCTGTCATCTTCCTCCTTTTCATCTTCTTTCTCATCCTCCTCAGCCTTTTCCTCTTCATCTTCTTTCTTTTCATCCTCCTCCTCCTCCTTTTCATCTTTCTCCTCATGCTTCCCACCTTCCTCCTTTTCATCTTCCTTCTCCCTATCTTCCTCACCCATTTCTCCTCATCCTCCTCCTCTTCATCCTCTTTCTCCCCATCCTCCTCCCCATCCTCCTCCCAGGGAGGTGCCACAGCCGTGTCACATGTCCCGGTGTGGCATTCCCAGGGGCTGGCTGGGTGGGATGAGGGGGCTGGCCCTGAGCTCACCCCTGTCCTGCAGGAACAGCCAGGCCTGCAGCAGTGCCCTGCGGAAGCCAGCCATCTCCCTGGCTGACAGCACGGAGCTCAGGTACCCTGGGTGCTGGCAGGGGTGGGGGACATCCTCTGGGGACACAGTGGCCTCACACCGGCCTGCTGTGCTGTCCTGGCAGGGTCCTGCTCAGCGTCATGTACCTGATGGTGGAGAACATCCGTGTGGAGCAGGAGACAGATCCCCCCGAGTGGAAAACCTGCCGGGAGACCTTCAGGATGGAGCTGAGTGAGCCCCAAAGTTCACTGTGCCCTCTGGAGGTCCCTCTGTGGTGCTGGACCAGCGGGGAGAGCTCAGGGATGGGGGATCAGCTCTGACCCACTCCTGGTCCCTTCTGCACAGGTTTCCCTGTGCACACTGAGGAGCCGTTTGCTCTGCTGCTCTTCACGATGGTCACCAAGTTCTGCAGCGGCCACGCTCCACACTTCCCCATGAAGAAGGTCCTGCTCCTGCTCTGGAAGGTGCTCCTGGTGAGTGCAAACCCTTCCTTTGATTCTGGAACAGCGCTGCTGCAGCCTGCATGTTCCCCACCATTCAACCCAGCCATGACGGGGTTATTTAGGACGGCACCGGGAGCTGACACCAGGAAACTTCCTTCTGGGATGGGGGTGGGCTGAGGATGTGGGGTGGGGGAGGAATCTGGAGAGGGAAGGAGTGCAGTGATGCCTTCCCCGCGGCTCTCGAGGTTGATGGCCCCCAGCTGGGAGCTGCCCGGGAGGGGTGTGCGCTCCGTGTGCGCTCCGTGTTCCCTCTGTGTCTGTCCGCAGTTCACGCTGGGCGGGTTCGAGGCGCTGCAGGCCATGAAGGTGCGGCGGCGGGAGGAGCTGGGGCTGCCGCCGCTGCCCGAGGACAGCATCCAGGTGGTGCGCGGGATGCGTGCGGCCTCCCCGCCCACCTGCGCCATCGAGCTCGTGGAGCAGCAGCAGCAGCAGCAGCCGCAGCAGCAGAAGCGGAGCCACCGCAGCCGCAGGGTGAGAGCGGGAGCGTCCTGCCGGGCCGGGAGGGGTTTCCAGCAGGCACCGGCAGGAGGAGCCCGGAGTGCTCTGGTTGCAAATTCCCTTTCCCCCCAGGTGCTCCGTTGTTTGCCAGTTTTAGGCTCACGGAAATGTTTGGGTTGGAAGGGACCTTAAGGACCATCCAGTTCTAAATGACACCTTCCATTAGATCAGGTTTCTCACAGCTCCAGCCAAGCTGGCCTTGGACACTGTCAGGGATCCAGGGACAGCCACAGCTGCTCTGGGAATTCTAGCCCAGCCCCTCCCCACCCTCCCAGCCCGGAATTCCTTCCCAAGATCCCATCCCTGGCTGCCCTCTGGCACTGGGAGCCATTCCCTGGGTGCTGTCCCTCCATCCCTTGTCCCCAGCCCCTCTGCAGCTCTCCTGGAGCCCCTGCAGGCCCTGCCAGGGGCTCTGAGCTCTCCCTGGATCCTTCTCCTCTCCAGGGGAGCACCCCCAGCTCTCCCAGCCTGGCTCCCTGGGAACTGAGGGGCTCCAGCCCTGCAGCAGCTCCGGGGCCTCCTCTGGGCTCTCTCCAGCAGCTCCAGGTGCTGCTGCTGTGTCCCCAGGGCTGGGGCAGCTCTGCAGGTGGGGTCTCACAAGGGCACAGGGGCAGGATCCCCCCTCCCCTGCTGCCCATGCTGGGGGGATTTCAGGCTCTCGGTACATGTGGTCAGAGCATGTCCAGTTTTTCATCCACCAATTTCAACTGCAACAGATCAGCCCCATGGGGTGTGTTTGATCCAGAGGAAGCCAGAGGACATCCTGACCTTATGGCAAAGGGCTGATAAGCACTAGGGAGCAAACTGCTCACAGCAAGTTCTTTTTTTAGCTCTGCTCTTGGAGTTGCTGTGTTGTGTTCTGAGGATGGAAATGCCTTTTGCTAAGGAAGAGATGTCAGATGGAAACCCCCAAAGTTAAGGTGGAAAACGGGGTCGCACCTCCTAGAGCAGCAAGGTTAGAGGTACAGAAGGAATTATTCTTGTGCAGGCTTTGGTGGCAAGATCTAGGAGGGAAATCCTTACCTGAGGAACATCTGAGAGCGTGATCCTTTCAGGATGGAGAGATCTGGTGCCAGCACCTGAGAGGGAGATAAAATCCTTGAAGTGACTTGAGTGTTTCCTTCCCCTTCTGCTGCAGCCCCTGATGAAGCAGGACAGTTTGGATATCTACAACGAGAGAGATCCCTTCAAGAACGACGAGGGAGGGGTTGATGAAGAGGAGAACGACGATGTGGACGGCGGGATGGAGGGCGAGCTGGAGCTGGTGGAGCGGGACGCGCTCATCCCCGCCATGCCGGCTCAGCGCCTGCCCCTTGAGAGGGTGTCCTTCCCCAAGGGGCTGCCCTGGGCCCCCAAAGTCAGGTAAAGCCACCCAGTGTCACCGCCCTCCTCCCCACACCTACCTGTCCTAGAGTTCACTGCAGATTTTTGGGAAGTTTTTTGGCCTCTGGCAGGTTGAGCTGAAGTGAATCCGCTTCTCTTTTCTGTTGGTCCTTTCTGGATTGGCCACTTGCCACGTTTGGTGTGTAAATTCTGGGGAAGAGCTCAGCTAAACCCAGCCCAAGCCAATAAATGGGCAAACCAACTTATTGCCCAATAAGTGGTGGTCCAGTTTGGATATCCCAGGCTGTACTGGGAAGGAGGCTGTGCTGGGGTGCTGTGGGAGCAGGGTCAGCTTTCCCAGCCAGGTCCCAGTGGATCTTGGTAGCACCAAGTCCTTGACTAATCATCCTGGGAGCTGGTCAATGACACCTTGTTGGGTGAGTAGGACCCCTGTGTTGCCAGGTGAAGCCTTTTTTGGTGGCAGAGAAAAACACCCAAGGATAAAGGAGTTGGTGCCTTTCCTTCCCAGCTATTCACACATGAAATGAGGGAATGTTAGGAAAAGAGGGTGAAAACCTCTGCCCCTTTCCCTCTGATCCATGTGAGGGTTTTTTTTGCTGTTTATCCCAAGCCTGGCTTTAATCCAGTATCTTTAAAACACAGGAGCAAATAGATATTTTTGAGATAGGAGCAGTGACAGGGTTAAGTCAGTCTGTCCAGAGCATTCCTAGCAGAAACAGCAGGAATTGGTTTCCCATATGGATCTCCATGGTGGTGCTGTGGTGCTCCACGTCACTTTAACACTCTCAGCTTTGAAATCCAACGGCTGCTGCTTTCCTTGGCTGCTGGCTGGAGATCCAGCTGGATTCCTTTCTGTCCAGGAGAGCCTTGGCTCACAGCTCATGTCCTGCTTGTAGTGCAGAGCTGCCCAGCAGTTCCCATGAAAGATGCCCAAGGTGGACAAGATGTCAGCTTGCTGTGGGAGCAGCGTGTGCTCTGACAGACCGTGGAGACAACATTTGTTCTCTCAGAGCCAGCAGATGCTCCTTGGAGATGCGTGTGAGGAGCACAGGAGGTGGATACAAAGGTGCTGGTTGCAGAAAACTCCTCTCTGTTTACTCCCATGTTCCCATGGAGTTGCACAGCAAATACAAATGGTTTAGGTTCATGGTGTCCCCAGCCAGTGAGGGCAAAGGTGGCTTTTGCCCACTGCTGTTGAGATCTCTAGGAATCCATCTGAGGTTGTGATCTTGTACGTGGCTGTTTTCCAACCTTCTCCTTCTTTTTGTCTCTCTGCTGCTCCATCAGACAGAAAGACATCGAGCATTTCCTGGAAGCAAGCAGGAACAAATTCATCGGATTCACGCTGGGACAGTGAGTGTTTCATCCACAAAATCTGCCCTGCAGCCTCCATCAGTGGGGGTTCAGCACAAAGCTCAGGTTTTCCCAGCTCAAGGCTTGCTCAGGATGAGGCAGTGCTGGCTTTTCCAGAGCTGCAGCAATGGAAGCAGTGCTAGAAAAGCATGTTCCTGGAGACACTGGTCCCCAGGGACCTCTTTCTATTAAAAATCAGACCTAGCCCAGAATAAGTGACCGCTGGCCCAAGCCAGGACCTGGTATGATGTGAAAGGCAGCTGAGACAGTTTGGTATCCACAGCAAATTACCCAGTTTGTGAATAAATCAAGCTGTGGGTGCAGAGTCATCCTGGGACAGGCCCAGCAGGGTACATTCATTTTTAGGTGCAGTGCTGGGCTCAGACTGGCTCCACCCCTATTTCTGATGTCATCTGATTTCACCCAAATTCTGATTCAGTCTGATTTCACCCCGGTTCTTCACCCCAGTGTCTCTCCTGCCTCGTGCAGGCATGATGGGGAGAAGGTGGAAGGGCAGCTGCTCAGGCCAACACCTCTCCCAGTTGCTGACCCATCTGGGATGCATTCAGCAGACTCCAGGCTCCCTCTTTTACCTGTTGGGACATGGGAATGTTTGAGCATGGATGTCCTTCCCAGTACTGACCTTCCTTCCTCTTCCCCAGGGACACCGAAACCCTGATAGGGCTCCCGCGGCCGATCCATGAAAGTGTGAAGACCCTGAAGCAGGTGAGGTGGTGGCTCCATGCATGGCATGGGATATCCACCATGTGGATCCTCCTGGCCACCCTCCCTGAAACACTGTTACTGCAGGGAGTAAAAAGTTGGGTGCCACAGGAAAAGCTTTTGGAGCTTCTTGCAGGACTTGAGGCAAAAAATTAAAAACGGAGTCCTCAAGTAGCCTCTCCAGCATTTTAACTTTCCCTTTATCCAAGGTGTAGCATTCCTGGTTCCTGGTGAATGTCTGTCATGTGTTTTGAAGGTGACAGACTTTCAGAGCTGGGTTTGGACATACATTCCCAAATGTGCTTTTCCCAGAGGGAAGCACAGCCAGACTCAGCTCCTGCAGTGCTCTGTGGGGAATGAGACCCCTCCAGAAGCCACCTGACCCTATCCAGGGTCTGGGATGTCTTTCGGAGATGATTGTCCCTCTAATTCCTTACAGAGAGCTCCTAGGAGGAGCAGGTGGAAGTAACCCAAGGCAGGAGGTGTGAGGGGCTTCAGGGATGTCCCAGTCAGGGATGAGCTGCCCGTGGCTGTGCTGTGACCTGCACACCTCACTGGGGGATTGCTGTGACCAGTTTCCTGTGACACTGTGACACTGCTCTGCCTCTGTCTGTGTGTTTTGCCAGCACAAGTACGTTTCCATCTCGGATGTCCAGATCAAGAACGAGGAGGAGCTGGAGAAGTGCCCCATGTCTCTGGTGAGGAGGAAGTTGTTTCACCCCATCACCAGAGAGAAGATGGGAGGCTTCCAAAGTGTCACATAAATCCATGCTTATTTTTAGTTCATTTTTCCTTGTTTTTAATGTTTCTCTGCCCTAGGGGGAAGAGGAAGTGCAAGAAACCCCTTGTGAGGTGTTGTATCGAGCAATGTTGTACAATCTCCCCCAGTACATGGTAAGCCCCCGTTCCTTAAAAGGAAGGAAGAGCTCTGGAGTAGGGAATGGTGCCAGTCCAGGAGCTGCAGAGCTCAGCACAGGAGGGTGTTCAGGACCTGGATTGTCAGATTTTGATGGAGATCCTGAGCAGAGTTAGGAGGAAGGTACAGTTCAAGAGGAGGGATTCAGAGGGTTCTGAGATGCTGGCTGGGTAACGTGGGCTCTGTAGGGAAAGACAGAATTTAAGTGCATTTAAACTCCAGGTGTTCCTTGTGCTGTTTTACTCTCCCTGCCAGAGCTCAGGCACATTTGATGCCTTAGGTTAAGGATCAAACAGAGCTGTTGGCTCCCCACACTTGTCCTGTCTGTCAGAGGCTGAGTGTGGTCTGGTGAAACCCTGTAGAGTTGGCTTGGAGTTATCCAGTTTCAGCAAGTGGAGAAGGAAGGAATTCCCTTTCCTGGCCATCCCCCACACCTGCCCTCTCCTGCAGATCGCTTTGCTGAAGATCCTCCTGGCTGCTGCACCCACCTCCAAGGCCAAGACTGACTCTATCAACATCCTGGCAGACGTGTTGCCTGAAGAGATGCCGTAAGTCCCTCACCAGGTGGCCACTGGCCATCCCAGCCTTGCCACCAAGCCTTGGACCAAGCAGGAGAGCCAATAGATTTGGGGGGCTCCAGATTTGGGGTATCTGTTTGGGTAGGTGTGAATTACAGTTGGCACCAGGGCAGAGCTGTGAAAGCCAGGGCAGTGATGCTGCCATGATTTGAGTGCAGCCACTCCAAGCTAAGTGGCACAAATGATAAAATCCTGCTAATTGACCCAAATCATAAAGATTTGTCAGCATACAAGAGGTGTCCTTCCTACTGCTCCACCACGATTCCTGGTGGAGGGCAATCCACCTTTTTTACCTCCTTTTTGAACACATTTTGGCACCACCCCGATACTTCACTCAGGGGGAGCAAGAGGTGCTTGGTTTTGTAGAGCTGATCCAGGTGAAGGAGAGCTCCAGGGTCCCTTGGGCTCCCTGCTGCCCCAGCACAGAGCTGTGTTCCCTCTGCCCAGGATCACCGTCCTGCAGAGCATGAAGCTGGGCATCGACGTGAACAGACACAAGGAGATCATCGTGAAGAGCATCTCGGCGCTGCTGCTGCTGCTCCTCAAGCACTTCAAGCTGAACCACATCTACCAGGTGGGCCTGGAGGAAGGGATGGCCATTGCCCAGCTGGGCTCCAAGGTCCTGATAAACCCTCTCCTGGAAGAGTTTCCATGAGGAGCTGTACTCACATTTCCATAGCTCCAGGATTTGTTCAGGGTTGCTCAGGTTGGGATGACCCCGCTGTGCTTTGGCAACACCTTTCCTACTTGTGTGGCAGGAGCTTTTAGGCTTCTGGGAATATCCATTCAGGTTAAGTTTAGGAAATAGCACCAGCCTCCCTGGCAGAAGGGGGAAGAGGAAGGGGATTAAGCAAGACTCTCTTTTGCTCTGTCATCTCCAGTGCCCAGAAATAGTGCTGGGAAGGACCTCACGAGGTCACCTAATCTGCTTTTGGCAGGATCGGGTTCTTGGGGCTCCAGTTTCAACAGAGGAGGAGATCTGGGTCATAGTTGCCATCTGATTTTTGTTCCCAATGTGATTTTTGTTCCATCTGCATGGCACCAATCAAACTGCACCCACTCCAGGGCTTTCCTTGGTTAAAAAAACCCAAGGACTAATATGAGCTGTGGCCCAGTTCTCCACTCGTTCTGCAAGTCAAACAATTAATGTTTTCTAATTTTTTCTGTTAAAGCTTTCAGCACGCTACAAATCCCTCTGCGTTATAAAACCCACTGATATTTAACTGAGGATAAATATAAATCCACGTCCTGGATTGGGTAAAATGAAACCAACTCCCACATTTTTACAATCCTACATTTGTTCTGCTCCCCCTCCCCACATCCCTTCATTAATTTTTCTCACTTCAAAGCAGCTCCTCTCCTTTCTTTCCCCCAGGCAGGAGGGCATTGCAGCCTGCTGCTGAGCCTGGAGAAAGCTGCAGGGTTTCCTGAATCCCCCTGATTCTGCTTTTCTTTGTGTCTGATCAGGCTGATTTTGTTCTTTCTGTGACAAAGGTGGTCTCAGGGAGCACCGTGAGAACTCCAGGAGGTCTGAAATGAAGGAACCACTGAACCACAGAATGGTTTGGGTTGGAAAGGTCCATTACTCACCAGCACTTCCCGGTGCTGTGTCATCTGTGGTGTTGTGTCATCTGTAGTGTGCCAATGCTGACAGCTGGCACCAGGCTGAGATGGGAACAAACTGTTCCTTCCCTCTCAAACTGGAGATCTGGATGGAGAGGCATGGGAAGGGCAGGATGGGATAGGACTGGGGTTTGCTGCAGTTTGTATCTTTAGAGGACAGGAGAGATTTGTTGTATTAATGAACTGTAGAGTGGTTTGGGTTGGAAGGGACCTTGAAGACCATTTAATGCTTTGAGGAAGAGAGGAATTAAAAGCAAGTAGGAAAATAGGGATATTGTTTCAGTCAAAATTACTGAGGGAACTGGGATTAGTGTGTGAGAGCAATAGGATTTATTGTATTTTCTCATGTAATAGCTACAGCCCCTTCCCTCTTCCCCGCACACTGTTTTGCCAGATTTAATTTTGAAAAGCCATGAGGTGCAGCTATTCCCAGAGCACTGCTGTGAAGTGTGCGTGTCCTCTCTATGGCAAATGGAATTTTCCAGCTGCCGTGTGTGACACAAACCTTACACAGCAAACTTCAGGGACAGAATGCTCTGTGAGGTGTCTGGGGCAAACCAAGTGCTCTGCTTTTGGCTGGGAAGAGGTTTCCATTCCCAGGTGGTGCTCCCAGCTCTCCCCTAAAGCTGACCTGTTTCCCTTCTCTCCCCCAGTTTGAGTACGTGTCCCAGCACCTGGTGTTTGCCAACTGCATCCCGCTGATCCTGAAATTCTTCAACCAGAACATCATGTCTTACATCACTGCCAAAAACAGGTACAGCCCCTGGTGGGGGACAGACAGGTGATGGGGCAGGAAGGCTTCATGCTTTGTCCCCCCCTGATGTCCTGGGGGGACCCAGGTGGCCTGACAAGGCTTTGGGGTGTCCTGTACACTACAGAAATATGGGGAGGGAGCAGATCCCTTTGGCATGATGAGGATGAGAGGATGCTGGGTTCCCAATCTCTGATTGGGCTGCTGAAATAGTACTAAAATAAAATAGGTTTCTTCTTTAAAATGAAGTAGTTTTCATCTTCACATGGACTCCTGGGGAGCCATCCAGTGCCACCGAGCATCTCTGGGCCACACTTCATCGAGGCCAGATGGGATAGGATCTTCCAGGTTGTTCCCACTTTTTGTAGCTGTAATTCAGCTTTCCTGACTCCTTCAGGTTTTCCATAGCTGTCACTGCCCTTTACTGCTGATCTGAGAGAGGCACCAGCCCTGGTTTGGGCACTGGCTGGACCACCATGGATCAGAGACCTGAGACAGCACAGATCTTTCACAGCTCACCAGGGCAGGATTTCTCTGTTTGGAGAGGAGCTCCACAGGGGTGTTGGGATGATAAAAAGATCCTTTTTCTTCCTTTTTGATGCTCTTTTTGTGGCTCTTCAGCTGCGTGTGTAGGCTGGTCTGTCTCCTGCACGGTATGGTTGTGTCTGTGCGAGGAGGCACGCATAGAAAAATAGGAAGTAATGTGTTGATCCTCCTGCTGTAAATATTTCCACTTTTGGTCCTGTGTTTTTTAAGTGAGGAGGAAACGTATCCCAGGAGCACTCAGCTCCCTCCTCTGCTCTGGGATGGAGGTTTCACAGGCAGGATATGCACCTGGGAGTCAGGTGGGATGTGCAGCTGGACGCTCTGACACAGGGAGGTGTAAATTCCGGTTCTGGGTGTATTTCATTGACTGCTTTTACAAACTCCACAGGCCTGGAAGCCTTTGAAAAACATGATACTCTAAATACACGCCATGAATTTTCTTGCTGCCAACCAGATGCCTCCCTGTGAACCTCAGATCTATTTTGTTTACTTTTTTCCCCTTTTTAAATATGCATATGAATAACTCATCTGTCATGTCTTAATGGATCCAAATCCTTTGTGTCCTTATTAATGGACTCAGGATGGAGCTTTGGAGCCAGGAGGCATCGATGTGCTCCATTAAGCTGGGGGCTGAGGCAGTGCTGAGGCTGGGATCCCCTTTGGATGCTGTCTGTGCCATCAGCATGGCTGCTTCACGTGCTGGAGATGGGATTGTTCCCCACCCAAACCACTTGTTGCATTTCCAGGCACAGAGCAGGAAGAATGTTACAGATTCCTGGGCATGATCATACAGATCACATTAAAAATTTCTCTTGTGTTAATTGGTAGTATAGAAGGGCTTGACAGCTGGCCTGCAAGCAAAGCTAAGTTAATAGAAGAAGTAACAATTGCTGATTTTCGAGTGTATCCATAGCAAAGAAGACAAGGCTGTCAGCATGGAAACAAATTAGAAAAGATCCATGAAAATTTTTGTAAGCTAGACTGTGTGCATAAGTAGATGCGTATACGTGCCTTATTAAATTTCTGTAAAACTTTTGCTAATTATATTGATGTTAATTGCTTTGCACCAATGAAAATAATAAGTTATTGTGATATAGTTAATGACTTAAGATCATGCTTTGTTAAAGAGTATATAAGCTAGAGAACACACAGAATAAAAAAACGTTTTTCTTCTTAGACCCTGATCACATGTGTATGTCACATCCAGCCTAACGGTGACATTTGGTGACATTTGGCTAACAAGGCCCTTCTTTCCTGTTTTCTGCAGCATCTCTGTCCTGGATTATCCGCATTGCACAGTCTGTGACTTGCCTGAGCTCACAGCAGAAAGTCTGGTAAGCAGCATAGGAAGGGTTTTAGTGGCCAGGATTGCTCTTTGTGACAGCATGAGAAAGGATTTGGGTTTTCTGTTCTCTGTCTTCTTTTTCTGTAGCCCCCAGCCTTGCCAAAATTGGACTTTTTTTCCCCTCCAGGCTTGAACATCACTCCCATCACTATTCTGAGTCACTGTCGGCTGTGGGGAAGTGGGGAAGAGACACTGCTGGTGTTGGGCACCCCATAAAAATAGCTGGGTTTAGGGGTTTTCCTTTGACAGAACAGAATCACAGAATCCCAAGATCATTGTGATTGGAAAAGACCTTCAAGACCATCAAGTCCAATCTTTGATCAAACACCACCTTGTCCCCAGCCCAGAGCCCTGAGTGTCACATCCAGGAATTCCTTGGACACCTCCAGGGATGGGAGCCCCAAACCTCCCTGGGCAGCCCCTGCCAAGGCCTGAGCCCCTTTCCATAAGGAATTCTTCCTGATGTCCAACCTGAGCCTCCCCTGGCACAAACTAAGGCTGTTTCCTCTTGTTCTGACAAGACTCTTGTGCTTTGAAAGAGAGTTTACCCAGAGGCTGTTGCCTGCCAGGTTTCAATTGCTCTGAGCACGCCTGTGCTATAGGATACCAGTTTAAGGAATGAACCAAATTCCCCACAGAGAGGAGCCTTAAGTATTCCAGAGACTGGCCAGAGGATGGGCTGGGCAAACACACAGACTGCAGATGGGATAATAACACTGGCAGTGTAATTATTGTTATAATTACAATAATTCAAGTGCAGAGGAGGTTGGACTTGGACAGCACAGGGGAAAGCTTTGGGGTTAACGGGAAATAATGGCCAGGGAATGGACACCCTAAATCATTGAGAAGGATCCTGAGCAAACCCACTCCAGGCAGGGATGATCTCATGGTGCTGCTGCAATCTGAGGCTTGTGTTGCTTTCCTTGAGTGTGTAAAGGTCAAAAACATCAGAGAGAGAGATTTTCCCCGGGTCCATGGGCTGCTGAAGGCTGGGTGTCCCCATCCAGCCCTGCCAGACTCCACCGTATCCTGGACCAATGGGGACATCTAGTGACACTTCAGGGAGGGTTTCATGGCTTGTGTAATCCTCACAGTCAGCCTTAAGGCTGTAGGGGAATACTGAATGTTTTTAGGGCAAATACTCCCAGTGGGGTCTGGACAGTTTGAGAGCTGTCACCTTCAAGGACAGCACCTTTCACTTTCCTCCAGCAGACATGGATGTTATCCTCAAGGGAGAGCAATTTAATTAGAAAATATGCAGAAACCACCTTGAATTTTACCATAGGGGTTCATCTTTGGGAGGATACCCATGGAAGTAAGGATTTAATAGGGATCAGACACACCCTGCTACTCAAGGCATACGTTTGTGCATGTATTTATATTTTTTCAGCCAGCACTTCATGCGTTGTTTTAGCCATTTTTGCCACTCTGATGAGTGATTTCAACACCCCAGTGTAACACATTTCTCAGAGGATGTCACAGATGATTCTGCTCTCAGTGGGTTGAGCACAGTGATGTGTGTTTGGTTATCCCAAGGAGAACCAGGATGAGTCCAGCACTGCTGTGTCCCAAGGGGGGGCCTGTGGGGTAACTGCTGTCCCCACCCGGTGTAAATCAGAGGTGGCTGAGGTGGTGGGGGATTCAAATCCTGGCCAGGCCCCATCTCCCCTCTCCTGTCCCTCCAGAGAGGTCTGCAAAGGGCCTAACCCACCCCTTAGAAGGGGGATTAAAGCCTGTTTGGCCCATTCCCTCCTCCTGTAAATCTGATGGAAAGACCCTCCCTCCTTGAATGTGTAGAGACAGCATCAGACTGGTGTCAAACAAATCCATCAGCCTAAGAAATGGATACTGGCTTATTCCACTGGGATCTTTGGGATAATTACTTGGTGTAGAGAGTGCAAGTTAGTCCTGGGCACGATGTGACACTGCAGGGGCAATGCAGTTTGGGACCCCCAAAGCACCAGACAGCATCCACGAGCACCTCAGTGACATCCTGGTGACATCCTGGTGACATTCCAGTGACATCCCACCTCTGGCTGCCTCTCAGGCATTGGCAGGAGCTGCCCAGGGAGCTTTGGAGTGCCCATCCTTGGAGGTGTCCAGGGAATCCTTGGAGGTGGCACTCAGGGCTCTGGGCTGGGGACAAGGTGGGAATCAGACACAGCTTGGACTCGGTGGCCTTGGAGATCTTCCTCCTCAGTGATTCCTTGATTCTGGCTGGCACTTGCCTTTAAAAGCCAAGGGCTTGTGCTGGTAGGATTTTCTTGGCTAAATCTCCTTTCAAACCCCTCCCCAGGGTGCCCAGATCCTGGAATGGGTTGAGTTTTTGCCCTGAGTTAAGAAGGCTGTAGCTGGCTGTGAGTGGTTTATAAATTCAGCAGCCCTTGCTGTGCATTAATCCCCAAAACAGGATTTTTGTGGGACATTTCTCCTGTGCTTGGAGCTGTTCAAACATGGAGCAAGTTACTGCAGTGGTGGAATTAAATCTCCAAGTGCCACGGGCAGTATTGCCACAAGCTGGAGCTGGGGGTGTTTACAGTTACCTAATATTTAAAACAATGTCTCAGCAGCACTTAAGCTGGAGGGGTTTTTGTTACAGAAAGGTCTCATCCTCCTGATACAAACGTTGCTATTTGTCATCCTGTGCTGATCTGTGATTTCCTTTTACTGGAAATGTGTGCCCTAAGCATGAATTAATTTATATAGTTACCAAAAGCAATGGTGATCACCAGGCTGAAATTTGCTCTCTGGCTGTAAACAAAGAATACAAATCTACCACCAAATATATTTCCCATGATGGAATAATGGGATTTATCCCATTATTAGCTCCTACTCTAAATTAAAAGCAGATTAAAATTGGAATGTTTCAGAAGTGTTATCATCAGCAGATTCTGGGGAAAACCAAAGTGAGGAGGAAGCTCTGCTGCTTGCCCTCCCTCACAAATAAGACTTGTGCAGACAATAAAAACAAAGATTTCTGCCTAAGGACATCTCTGTGGCGGTGCTGATGAACGCTGTGGTCAGGGTTGCACTTCTCCCCTTGCAGGAAGCTGGGGACAACAACCAGTTTTGCTGGAGGAATTTGTTCTCCTGCATTAACTTGCTGAGGATCCTCAACAAGCTGACCAAGTGGAAACACTCGAGGACAATGGTAAGGGGGTGTCCCCTCCCCTGAGACCCTCCAGCATTTCACCTGGAGCATCTCCCTGGCTCTACACAGCAGGTTCAGCCTGGCCTTGTGCTCAGGGTTCCTTGTGAAACTGCTGGAACTTCTGCTCTTCATCATCCTCCCTTTTTGCTTTCACAGATTGAGCCTTGAAGGCACAAATACTTTTTCTCCTGCAAATAACATTTATTTCTGTGACTCTCAAGCCTTGTGCAGAGTGTTGGTTGTGCTGAACGCTCCTGTTCTCCCTCCTGGGGGTTTGTGGTGTACAAGGCTGAGGTGTTGGTGCCCACATCAGCCCAGCCAGTGTTTGTTTCAGTGTTTGTTTGTGTGGCTCTCTGGGTGTTGGTGCCCACATCAGCCCAGCCAGTGTTTGTTTCAGTGTTTGTTTCAGTGTTTGTTTCAGTGTTTGTTTCAGTGTGTGTTTCAGTGTGTGTTTCAGTGTTTGTTTCAGTGTGTGTTTCAGTGTGTGTTTCAGTGTTTGTTTCAGTGTGTGTTTCAGTGTGTGTTTCAGTGTGTGTTTCAGTGTGTGTTTCAGTGTTTGTTTCAGTGTGTGTTTCAGTGTGTGTTTCAGTGTTTGTTTCAGTGTGTGTTTCAGTGCTTGTTTCAGTGTTTGTTTCAGTGTTTGTTTCAGTGTTTGTTTCAGTGTGTGTTTCAGTGTGTGTTTCAGTGTGTGTTTCAGTGTTTGTTTCAGTGTGTGTTTCAGTGTTTGTTTCAGTGTTTGTTTCAGTGCTTGTTTCCATGGCTCCCCGAGCACCCTGCCCTGATGGCTGCTGCTTTCCTGGCAGATGCTGGTGGTGTTTAAATCAGCCCCGATCCTGAAGCGGGCTCTGAAGGTGAAGCAGGCCATGATGCAGCTCTACGTGCTCAAGCTGCTGAAGATCCAGACCAAGTACCTGGGGCGCCAGTGGAGGAAGAGCAACATGAAGACCATGTCTGCCATCTACCAGAAGGTGCGGCACCGCATGAACGACGACTGGGCCTACGGCAACGGTGAGTGCTGCCCCGTCCCTCTGCCTGTGCCTTTGCAAGCTTCACTTTGCTCCACTTGCTTTGGCCCAAAACCTCTAAAATTCTTGTCACTGCTGGGCATTTCTTCCAGAAGTTTCATGGCACCGCTCTACACCATCAGATTTAGAGGTCATGGACATACTGGGATTCTTTTCATATTATAGGTTTATATCATATGACATAATGTCATGGTTATTGCAGCTTTTCAGTACCATTCATAGCTACATTTGCCCAAATTTTAAAATATTTGTGGTTAGGAGCTCATAATAAGCTCACCAGGTTTTAAATCTTCATCCCTGCTTCAGTGGTCAGTGGAGGTTTTCAGTAAAAGTGGTGGGGTCTTTGTGAAAAAATAATATTATAATTATAATATAATTATAGAGAGTCCTTAAAGCAGGAGTAATTATATTTTTATGGACTATCTTAAATAGTCCTTAATGCAGGAGTAATTATATTTTTATGGGACATCTTAAAGGAAAATGCCCACATAATGGGATTTAGTTAGGAATAACAATAATTAGGAGTGACTGGTTAATTCACGTGAAACCTTCAGCCTTTCTTTTGCTCAGACCTTGTCAGAGCGGTGTTTCCCCCACTATTTGGATGCTGTCCCTCCTCCCCTGCAGACATTGACGCCAGGCCGTGGGATTTCCAGGCTGAGGAGTGCACGCTGAGGGCCAACATCGAAGCCTTCAACAGCCGCAGGTACGACAAGCCGCAGGACTCGGAGTTCGCGCCGGTGGACAACTGCCTGCAGAGCGTGCTGGGCCAGCGCCTGGAGCTGCCCGAGGACTTCCACTACTCCTACGAGCTGTGGCTGGAGCGGGAGGTGTTTTCGCAGCCCATCCGCTGGGAAGAGCTGCTGCGCTGCCAGTGACAGCCCCGCTCCCGCCTCCGCCCGCCCCGCTCCCGCCGCCCTCAGGGCTGGGGTGGGTCTGGGGGGGTTTTAGCACAGCTGGGGAAAAAAATTAAACCTTTCCAAAGAGACCAGGTCTCTGTGTGCCCAGCAGACACCTCTTTTTGGAGGTCATCCCGTGACTCCTTGGAGAGCATAAAGCACGGGTTGCAGAGTGAGCTCGGAGCCCAGGTGTGTGTCCGTGTAGGGGAAGGTGAGGATTCCCAGCGGGAATTCCACCCCTCCCGCACGCCCCACGCTCCTTTGTTTGGGCCTGTTCTGGCTGCTGACGTGCTCCCAACACAGGAACACAGGCTGGCTTGGGATGGAGGCAGCACTCTGTGCTGTCCCTGGGCTGGCACTGCTGCTGCTGCTGGGATGGCACAGCCCAGCTCAGAGCCCTGTGCCACCAGGGCCAGGTCCTGCATGTCCCCCGGCCACCCACCCCTCACCTTTGCACCTCTGCCCTCCTCCACCTCCGCTCACCTTTATTGCAGCACCCCTGTGCTGTGCAGTTCCCAGCTGGGGTGCTTGGAGATCCCTTTTCTCTCCTCCCTGAGGGTCATTGGGATTCCACATCCTCTGCAGCCCCGAGGGCACAGCAAATACCACGTTAAACACCCCAAGTTTTACACAGATTTTTGCTTGTTTGGGGCAATGTCTGTGCCAGGTCTTGGGGTGGGGAGGGGAGCTGCTTTGGTGAACGATTTATGAGGAAAAGAGTGCATTATTCTGTGGTCCATAACTTTCAGGATGAATAGGATATGGAGCTGTAAACTTTCTGTCAATTTAATAACTTAATACTTAAATTAAATAATGAACAATACACTTGGGTAAAGCTGCATTGCATGAGGGTGGCATTTGTCAAAGCATTGTGTGTTCATATAGGGCAGGGAAGCCCTAAATAAACAAGTGTTTGTTATGGCAGGATTTGTGCTAATTGCTTAAATAATTAATGAGCCTGGGAATGTTTCCTTCACGGGGTTTGTCCAAGGCCTTGTTCATGGAAATGGCATTAAGCCTTTTAAAGCCTTTTAAAATATGCATTTGTTCAAAATAAACCAACTTTTAAAGGACACCTCTTTATTTAAGCATTTTCTTCCCGTGTCTTAATTTAAATGCTTCTTTTTTTATTATTTTTAAGGATAAGAACATCCCCCAAACTCAGCCCTCACCCCTGCCCATCTCCACTCAAGGAGAAATTGAATTAATTACTAAAATACTTAGAAAAGCCCTTAGTATTTGGCTCAAACCTTTTTTTTTTCCCCAAAGTCTTTTTTCTCCACAATATATTGAAAAAAAAAAAAAAAAACAGTGCATACCCAGTGTGCATTTTTTTATATTTTATATTTAAATTGTGCTTTTCAGTGCCTGTTATTTTTACTGAGAGAGATTAGAAGCACAAATTCTTACCTGAATGTCTGGGTGGTGGAGGATGTTACAAACTTATCCTGGATTACAATTTATTCACATCATCACCACCAAATTTTCTGCTTCCCAGAGAGAGATCTCCACAGAAAACCTGAACCTCTGCCTAAAAAGTGACTTAGGGAGAGGCTACACCTTTATTTGAAATATCTTTGTCCCATCCTGGCAAGCAAGCAGCAGTTTCAATTTTTTTTTTGCTTCACAATGAGGATCTTCTCCTGCTTGAAAATTCTCAGAAGAGCTGGGGGCCAGCAATTAAGGAATTCTCATTTTATACGTTCAGCATGGCACTTTCAGAAAGAAGTTTTGGGTGGTTTCTGCACAGCTGGATGAACATCTGTTATCTCACCCCAGCAGGACTGTTGGTTCCAGGAACCCTCCAGTGATCCCAGTTCCCGTTGTAATTGCAAGAAAGAACTTTTTTGTTGTTTTGTTTTCACCCCACAGGTGTTGCTTAAAGTTCTGCTGTGGGTAAGACCTTTTCTTCAGCACCTCAGCACAGGTTCTTCTGTTTTATTGTAGATTCTTGCCGTTTCCTGGGGATATAAAGCATACAGAATTGAGTTATTAATTTCTCTAAGCAACTCTGGAGCTGTTTGGTGACTTTAATGCAAATTTCAGTGAAGAATAAAAGGCTGCAAAGCTACAAAGTTCCTTTCAGAGCTGAGAAAAGAGTGATTAAAAAAGGGGGGTCATTTAGCCTTTATCCATTCAGTCTGGCAGTGTTAAAAAAATCCCTCCTTTGTCTCCTGTGAATATTTCCCTAAAAATAACAACACAGAGATGTCCTGGCTGACTCTGTATTTATCCACTTGTAACCACAGAAGTGACTGTATGAGGTCAGGCTTATTATACTCTGGAGTTTGAGAAGCTTCCCTCAATTATTTATCAAAGCCTTGCATGTGTAAACAGCAGTTTGTTCTGCAGCCAGGCCCAAGCTCTGCACAAAACACAACATTTGACTGCACAGGATGATTTCTGTCTCCTTGATTGAACATTTCAGTGCTCTGTGCCTTCCTTTTTGCCTCAATAATTATCATGTGGCCTCCTGACAGTTGTCTGTGTTGAAATTAGATAATTAGTGTAATTATGATTGTTTCTTTTATGTTGTTAATACACAGAATTTCCCTGAACAGGGTGGAAATTCATTTTTTTTTAAATTTTTTCTTTCATTATCCAAAGCTCATTCAAGAGAATTTACTCCCAAATCTGCAGACTTTTTCACTGAGCTACACTATCAAGACTTTTTATTAGGCAAGAAGGAAGGAAATTTACTTATGCACCATTAGAGAGGTTAATGTTAAAGGTAAAAATAAACCCATGATCCAGGCAGACTCACTGATGTGTTTGTTGGAGTTTGGCAATAATGCAATTATGAGCTGGTTTTTTTTCTATGAGGCAATTCAGCCCCTACCGATATTTTTCACTTGTACCTATTTTTTAGTGCTTTGCAAATGAAAATCTGGTGCTGAGGGATGCAGAGAGACTCCTCTCTCCCATATTTTTTCCCAAATTTAAAAATCACCCCACATTTAGAAGCATTACTACCCTTGGATAAAATTGCTGTGTCTAAAAAAGGTGCAGAGAACAAAATGAACCCTTCATGTCCCATCCCTCCCTCAGCCCTCTTCAACTCCTTCGATTCCCTGTGTCTCAGGCCTCAATTTATGGGGATTTCTTGGAAATATCCAACCTCAATTACACATCATTTTCAGGACCTGCTGTCCAGAACTGTGGCTCTGCAAGGATGCAAAGCAGAGTTTGTTTTTTAAATATTTTTATGGTGAAGGAGGCTGAGTCAGGTATTTAAAGAGACTCCCCCATGTCACGCAGCAATAACGTGAATATTCCACTAACTGTCCACCAAACGCCAATCTTTCCAAGACCTTTGGAAAGCACGACTTGCTCCCCTCCTCCTCTCAGCTCCAAGTTGTTTTGGTGGGGGTTTTCTGGCCTCCTCGTGACATTTCTGAGGTTTTTGGCTGAGGGCGGGACAGGGGCGGGGATAGCGGCGGCCGCTCCCCTCACGCCCCTCACAGCTTTTCCCGCCCTTTTCCCCCTGGCCACAGCAGTGGCGGGAAGGGCCCCCTGGCAGCTGATTGGGCGACGGGCGGGTCAGTCAGCAGCTGATTGGACGCGGGGCTGTCAATCAGCACCAGACCCCGCCCCGGGGTCGCTATGGCAACGGGACGCTGAGGGGAGGGTGGGGCGGCCATGGCGGCCGTGCGAGGGGAGGGGGGACGGGGTCTCTTCAGAGCTGCGGGGACAGGACGGTGAGAGTCTGCATTTTCTACACGGGGCGGTGATGGAGGGAGCTGGGGCTGGGGCTGAGGCAGAAAAGAAGGTTCCGGAGGGAGCTGCTCGCTCCCTACAACGCCCTGACAGGAGGGTGCAGCCAAGTGGGGGTCGGGCTCTGTCCCAGGGAACAGGGACAAAACAAGAGGAAACAGCCTCAAGTTGTGCCAGGGGTTTAGACCGAGTATCCTGAAAATTCCTTCCCTAAAGGAGTTGTCCAGTCCTCACACAGCTGCAGAGCTCATCCCTGGAGGGGTTTCAAAGCCCCGTGGATGTGGCACTTGGGGACACTTGGGGACACTTGGGGTCAGTGGAGGGCCTGGCAGTGCTGGGGATGGCTGGACTCGGTCTCAGAGGTCTTGTCCAGGATTCTGTGATTGTAAACCTCGAGGGCTTTGCTGAAAAGCTCAGAGTCCTGGAGTTTGACAATTAGCAGCTGATTTCACAGGTGACTATCAGCTTTTAGGGATGAGCCTAAAAGGGACTATTTTTTTTGCAAGGAACTATTTTATCCCTTTTTCTCTTCAAAGTTTGGTGGGGACCGACACAGACGCAGGTGCTTTGCACTGTGTAACTAACTGTGTAATTTTGTGTTGCAGGGTTCATCTGCAGAGCTTGATGTGAACTCCAGGCTGCTCCATAAAAAAACTCAGCCATGGTAAAATACCTTTGATCCTTCAGAAGTGTTGATAACACTTTTTTAAGGAAAAGGGTTTATATCCAAAAGGTTCCTTCCCACAGCTGCAGGATAGAACTGACCTGCTCAAATTCACTTTGTGTGCAAGTGTAAACCTAATTGTGATTTTTAGCTTTTTTTTTCTTCTTGGCTGCAGGCTGTAAAATTCTGTACATAGCATATAAAGCCTGTGAGCATCTTTTGTATTTGGAAAGATCAGCTACAGGCTGAATTCCTACCAGGAGCCTACAAGTGCTTGCAAAATCCACCAGAGACCCTGGGCAAACAAGGAATGAGATCCCATCCCTGGCTGCCCTCTGGCACTGGGAGCCATTCCCTGGGTGCTGTCCCTGCAGGCCTTGGCCCCAGTCCCTCTGCAGCTCTCCTGGAGCCCCTGCAGGCCCTGGAATGTGCTGGAAGCTCTCCCTGGATCCCTCCCTTCTCCAGGGGAACATTCCCAGCTCTGCCAGCCTGACATTGGATCCATCTCCTCTCCAAGACATTCATGGACCCAGGGGCTTCACTTGGAATCTCAGCAAACCATGAAGGGTCTCCCTTCCCTTTTCCTCTCTTTTCTCTCCCCATTTTCCATAAAAATCCCTCGGGATGGACTCTGAGTGTCCCAAATCCCAGAATCCCAGAGCAGTTTGGGTGGGAAGGGCCCTCCAAGCTCATTCCAGGGACACCTCCCCTACCCCAGGCTGCTCCAATCCTTCCTTGGGCACTGCAGGGATGCAGGGGCAGCCCCAGCTGCTCTGGCAATCCCAGCCCAGCCAGGAATTCCTCATTGCCAAGATCCCATCCCTGGCTGCCCTCTGGCACTGGGAGCCATTCCCTGGGTGCTGTCCCTGCAGGCCTTGGCCCCAGTCCCTCTGCAGCTCTCCTGGAGCCCCTGCAGGCCCTGCCAGGGGCTCTGAGCTCTCCCTGGAGCCCTCTCCTCTCCAGGTGAGCACCCCCAGCTCTCTTGGTCTCTCAGCCTGGAGTCCGAGAGAGACAAAGACCCAGAACTGAGTGGGTTTGTGGTCATTTTCTCTCTGCAGGCACGCAAAGCTAAAAAGGGTGGCAAAGACAAAAAAGGTGGTGGCAAAGGCAAAAAGGGTGGCAAAGGCAAAAGCTCCAAAAAGGGTGTAAAAAAGGAAGTGCAAGCAGTGGATCTGTTCAGCTCAGCTGCCATGCTCAACGCTTACTACATCTGTCACAACGCCGCCGCCTTCCTGGAGTTCCGGGGCCACCCCTGGCCTGGCTCCCTCAAAAAGAAGGGGAAGAAAAGGAAGTGAGAACCAAACTCTCTGGTGAAGACTCTGCTGCCATTAAACCCGCCCTGGCCTCAGCAGTGCCCAGCTCAAATCCCAGTGTCCCCTGCTGTTTTTCTTGGTCCCTGCTGTGTCCTACAAAAACACTTTGATTGCAGCTCGAGCACAGTGACAAGTGGCAGGGGACGAGTGCCATTGTCACTTCAGCCGTGGCCCTTCACCCTGTGGGTCTGTGTGGGATGGAGTGCTGTGCCTCCAGGGGCAGGGATGTGCTGGGGATGGATTCACCCACCCCGTGCCACTCCTTAGGGATGGGGAGTCCCTGGGACCTGCTGGAGTCAGGATGGACTGACAGAGGCAGTGGTGTGGGGAGGGGCTGGGGGAGCTGGGAAGGGTCTGGAGAACCAGGAGGGGCTGGGGGAGCTGGGAAGGGTCTGGAGAACCAGGAGGGGCTGAGGGAGCTGGGAAGGGTCTGGAGAACCAGGAGGGGCTGAGGGAGCTGGGCAGGGTCTGGAGAACCAGGAGGGGCTGAGGGAGCTGGGCAGGGTCTGGAGAACCAGGAGGGGCTGAGGGAGCTGGGAAGGGTCTGGAGAGCCAGGAGGGGCTGAGGAGCTGGGAAGGGGCTGAGGCTGGAGCAAAGGAGGCTCAGGGGGCCCTTGTGGCTCTGCACAAGTCCCTGCCAGGAGGGCACAGCCGGGGGGGCCAGGCTGTGCTCCAGGGAACAGGGACAGGAGCAGAGGGAACGGCCTCAGGCTGGGCCAGGGCAGCTCAGGGTAGAATCAGCAGGAATTTCCCCATGGAAAGGGGCTCAGGCCTTGGAACTGCCCAGGGAGCTTTGGAGTGGCCATCCCTGGAGGTGTCTGAGGAACTCCTGGATGTGACACTCAGAGCTCTGGGCTGGGGACAAGGTGGGCTCAGTCCCAGGTTGGACTGGATGATCCTGGAGGTCTTTTCCATCCCCAGTGATTCTGGGAATGTGACTTAGGCCTTGTCAGGGATTCTGTTACACCCAGCAGAGGTGGTGATGGCCCCCCAGCCCCAGGCTGTCACTCACTGTGACCATCCTCAGCCCAAACATCCTGGCTGGACACCACGAGCTCCGTGTCACGTTCAGAGCCCTCTTGCTGCATCTCCTCCAGGGGTGTTCAACACGGCCCTGGGGAAGCCATGAAGCACCACACTGAGAGGAGCTGTGCATCTCTCCCAGACCTTTCCACCCCTCTGACTTCCAGGTAACAGTCAATTATCATCAACCCAAGCCAATAAAGGCCTGGAAATCCTGGTGCTGTTTCTCCAGCCTGAAACATTTCCTCTCTGAGGAGGTTTTGACCAGGGAAAATCATAACTGGTGGCATTGCTGGTCAGCAAGCTGCTGTCATTTGCAGCTTGCTGCAAACTCCACTGGGTTTGTGTCCTCTATGTGTGGTACAACCCACCCTAGAAAGCCAAGGGTAAAATTGGTGTTAGGGGACAAAAAAATATATATGAAGGGTTTAAAAATTATATATGTAGGTAATATATGAAGGGTTTAATTTAGAGCAATTTGGTTGCAGAGGAAAACAGCCATGTAGCCATTTTGGCTGTTACTATCTATAGTAATATGACAATATGAAAACATAAAAGTAACACTTAAGAAAATGTGATATAAGGAAGAAGAGAGGGAAGGGATAAGAGGAGGATCTCACCACCCACAGGTCTTGTGATGAGACTTGGTGCTTGCAATCTCGGTGTCTGTTGGTGGTCACAGAGCGGATCCACCAGGGGATGAGGGGAAATCTCCAAGAAGTGGTGGGAGAAATGCACAGAACACAAAATGTGGGTTTGTGTTCGCTCAGGCTCAGTGGGGAGTCCCAGGTGCCTCCCCTGGAGGGGGGAGTTTCACCCTGGATGATGGAATGCTGTGGGTCATGGGACACTTGGGGACTCTGACACCTTCAAAGATGATGCAGCTGCTTTTGATACCAGCACAGTTCAGTCCATTATGGCCAAGGTCAACACCTTGGGGCCACCTGTGAATGTCCCCATATTCCAGGGCAGGGGAGTTGCCCTGTAAGTTCCCTTGGACAGGGACAAAGAGGCAGTGCCCTGTTCAGAGCTGATAAAGGCTCCCTTATCAGTTTGTAGCCTGCTCTGGGCTGTGCACATGGTGACTTGCTCCCTGAATGTGTGAGCTGGCAGCATCACAGCTCTCTCCCAACACCCCTGTGGATCCATCCTTCCTCCCAGACCTGGCAGAACTGGACAAAATTAAGCATTTGAACTGACAGGTTCAAAATCCAACATTCCAGTTAGTAGGGGCGTTTGGGGAGGGGTGGCTCTGGTGGCCACAGATGGACAGCAGCTCCTTTGCAGTTTGCTACCAAACTTTGTTTGTGGCCAAAGTGACTGATGATTGATTGATTGATTGATTGGTTGATTGATGATTTTAGCAATCTCTAAACCACAAAACTTGTCAGTCTCTCACAATACACCAAGAAAATAACCACAGGATGGAAGAGCTCCGAGCTGGAATGGATCACCAAGTGCAACCACCAGGCCAGGTCCTCAGGAGGGACAGCAGGCTGCTGGATTTCCTGTTTCCCTGCTCAGGAGCCTCAGCTGGCCTGCTCTGATGACGCAGGGATGTGGTTTCCACTCTGCTCTGAGCTGTGCACCTACACCTCCTCCTCAGCCTTCTCTGTGTTCTCACTTCCCCACCACCCACCAGGAAGTCTCTGGTCACAGCAGCTCCACTCATCAGCCTGCTAAAGCCAGACATCTCTTGCAACCTCTGTATTCAGCATCTCCAGCTAAGAAATTAATTAAAACCCAAAAATATTGGATTTTTGTATGATATTTTTACCACAGAGGGCTTTTAGGGACAGATGTTTCTGAGCACTCAAGTCTAACCACTGCTTAATGTGGTTAAGGATGGTTAAAAGTGAGCAAGGCCATTTTTACATCTCTGGTAAACTAGAGCTACAATGGTTTCAAAACTCCACGTTCCAGTATCCAAAATTTACTGGACTATTTATTAAATAATAATTTTGTTCTCTCTTTAACAAAAAATTCTGATTTTAGCGTGATGCCACTGAACTCAGGAGATGGTGAGCAGTGAAGTGCAGAGGACAAAGGCTCTGCTTTCCAGTGCATCTGAAAAGTTGCCATTCACTTCCTTGACAGCAGATGAAAAAACCCTCCCAAAAATCCCAAACTGAGTAATGAAACACTTTTCTTTTTCCCCCTCCTTTTTCCTTTTACCTCTCAGTCGAATTTTGCATGTAATTCCATCTCCCTGGTGGTTAATAAAGGCCAAAAGACATCTCTAAAGAAAAGTCTGGACCTCAGATGGCTGGATTTGCCTCAAAGTGCTGCAGGCTGTGCCACGACTTCTGTGGATGTGACAGGGTGACAGTGGCAGCCAACCCTGCTTCATCCCAACCTGGAAGAGTCTGGGGCTTTTCTGGGGTGCAGGATTTAAGCCGAGTTTAGGACGGATAAATCCTGCTCTGCCCAAATCCACGAGGAGGTTTGTGAGGGGAATCTGCAAGCTGGACGTGCCCTTTTTTTATGGCAGGGGGAACTTTGTGGTGTCCTGGCCTTGCAGGGAGTTAAGTTCTTGTAGTGTTGGGGTTTCCTGTGCTCTGCTGCCACTGTTTCCTGCAGGAAGTTGTGTACCAGAGCCCTGCTGTTAAAAACACAGGAGATGTTGGGGGGTGTGTGTGTGTTTGTGGGTGGGGAGAGTCACAGGGCTGCTCTGGGATGGGGGTGGTGGACATAAATAAATATAAAACTAAACATTAATGTAAATTTAAATTTAAACATAAATACAATTATAAATTATAACTATAACAAAATATAAATAAACTATAAATATTATACTATAATATAAATAATACAATATATAAAAATATATAACATAATATATATTTTTATAATTACATAGTTTATAATTATATAATATATAATAGGTATTATATATAATAGGTATTATATATAATTTATATATATATTTATATATAGTTATATTATTCATATTATATAAATATATAATATAAATATTATATAATATCTATATTATATATAAATATAAATATAAACATTATATATTTATATTATTTATATTATATAAATATATAATATGAATAATATAATATAGATACTATAACTTATATTTATAAATTATGAACATAAATTATAACTATGAGTATAAATTATAACCATAAATATACTTTAACAAAATCTGTTATTCACCACATTTGGCATGAGGGTGTTTCAAGCTGCAGGTGAGCAGCTTCTTGTCCTTTCCCTTCCCTCCAGCCAGCATTTCTGGGTTGCCAGGTTTCTCCTTCCACATTATTTCACCTGAGGAAGAGCACAGTGGATTTTTGGATGTGTGAGAAAGGCTTGAGAAGGGGCAGGGATCCTTTTGTCCCCGTTCTCATTTGAAGAGCTGCCCTGGCTGTTATTTCCCAGCTCCAGGGGAGGATGGGGAGCTGAGGACTCTTTTCCTCATAAAAGGTATCTCCATAACAAAGAGGCTCCCATGGAGAATTTTTAAAGAAAAACTTCCTTGCAAGAGGCTTTTTAAATGTTGGCACTAAATAGCGTCAGCAGAGGGAAATAAAATAAAGTTTTCAGTGGGTTAAGTCCTCTCTCCTTCATTAATCTTTCACTGTCCTCGCCTGGTGCCATTTCAAGAACAAAAACCTTAATTTTACAGTCTTTCTATAAAGCTCTGTTTTGCAAACTCTCTGTATATATTTTTTAAATGAAATAAGCTGGTTTTTCTCTCTTTTGCTTCCGTAACTGTCATACAAAGGAGCAAAAGGAATGGAATTTGAGAGCTCACAGGAATGGTTGTTGGCAGGTCCCAGGACACCTGCAGGGACTGAAGTGTCCCGGGTGGAGCATTGGGATGGCTTTGTTGCACCCTGGTGTGTTATCCACTCTGTAATCACCCAGTGCTTTTCTGGGGATGTTCAGGGAATTCAGGAGTGCTGCTTCTTTGGGTGTCCCCTCAGAGGAACCTTTTAGAGCCTTCCCACCTCAACAGCCTCAGACCATAAAAGGATCCTGGGAAAAAAACCCACCTTTTTCCTTTTTTTTTTTTCCCTCTCTTTTTTGGTTTGTTTGGTTGGTTTCCACATAATTTCATTTAAAAATATTTAGTTACTTTAAAATAAAGCCTTTAAAATTGCTGTGTTCCTTTTAGGTTATTGCCACAAGATTTCAGGAGAAAAAATCAAAAGGAATTTTTTAATTTTAAGTCTGATACATTCACAACTAAGCTAAAGTAAACCAAGTGTGAAATCTTCTTTATGCAAAAGAAAAGTGTCAGCATTTGTCCTCGAGCTGTAACTGGCACTAAAAGAGAGAAAAACGAGGGAAATATTTAATGGAACTCATGGCTGCAGCAGAATCCTGTGCCATGAAAGGAACAGTTTTCTCTTTGGTGGAAATTTTTGACATAAATGTCCAAAAGTTCACCTGCATCTACTGCTGAATGTTGGAGTATTTTTAATAGCTGAAAATACAAGGATAGGCCAAGTGCCCCCACAATCCTACAGGAAATGTCAGCAGGGAGACAGCACACAGATAATTGAAGAAAACAAAAATGCTTAAAGCTGTTTAGTACAAGCCAAAAATTGCATTGAAGTTCAGAATTTTTGTTTTCTCTCTCTCAGGATGATTCAAGTAGGTCATGCAAATCTTGGGGGCACTTTTCCCACATCATTTAATAGGAAGTGTCTGTTCTGTGAAGGATGGAGATAATCAGCCTGGAATAAGAGTTTTCTGTGCAGACTGAGATGTGAAATCAGAAGTCACAACACCAATGTTTGAGTAAAAGTTGTATCAGTGAAGCAATTAAATCACAATAATTATTGCAGTTGGGGTTTCCTGCAGTTTTCTCAGTGCTGACACGGCCAACACACCTGAAAGGGGCTTTAAATGTGGATTAGCTCACCCTGCTTTGCACAGCTGTGGGTGCTGAGCTGGTCATGCTGGGATCTCCGAGGGGTAAAAAGGAGATGGGAAACAGGCAGGTGAATTATGGCCACTTCCAAAAAACTCTGCTGTCTCTTTGTCACGATTGTGGTAAAATGCTCATTCCTTAAATTAAGTAATTCCTGAAAAAATTAATTTGCTTTTTAAGACTTTTTTTTTTTTTTTTTTTTATTTCTTTCAGTCTGAAAAAGGAGGTTTGTGGAATAAATTTGCCCTCATGTACTCAGCTGGATTGCTCCCACAGTGCAGGACATTGCACTCTGTGTGCTGAGGGCTTGGTGACAACAGTGACCACGGCTCAGATTGCCCAGGGGACACCAGGAATGATCTGGCTCCTTTGGTATTTACACAAAACCTGCTCTGGGACACTTCCTACGGGTTTCTTAGGGCAGTTCAAAATGTTACAGAGCCAGACCAACCTTGCTGGAGCTGTACCATTTCTGTCTGGAGGGAATTCCTGCTCTGTGAGGTTTGTTTGTGGGGGCTCTGTGTGTTTCCCAAACTGGGTTTGAGGTATCTGTACCATTTCTGTCTGGAGGAATTCCTGCTCTGTGAGGTTTGTTTGTGGGGGCTCTGTGTGTTTCCCAAACTGGGTTTGAGGTATCTGTACCATTTCTGTCTGGAGGGAATTCCTGCTCTATGAGGTTTGTTTGTGGTGGCTCTTTGAGTTTCCCACCCTGGGTTTGAGTATCCCTCACAAGAGGTGCTTGGGGAGGAGCAACTGGGAGCATTTTGCTTGTATAAAATGGAATTATTCTCAGCAGAGAAGGGCAGGGGCCTGCTGAGGATGATGATTTCCTGTCTGTGGGGTTTGATTGGGTTGTCAGCTGATTTCCTCAAGCCACTGAGGCAGGGAACACCCCAATCTTCTTCTGGGTTGTACTGGAGCTTTCCAAGCTCTTGGTCTTACTCCAGTTGTAACCATTGAGTTTGGCATGGGGTCCAGCCCCTCTCGAACCCCACCACGGCCTGAGATGGGTCCTTGAAAGCTTCTGTCACCTGTTGTTTTGGCTCCTGAGATGGTTCCTCAGGAAGAACTTCCTGAAATTAGGTACAATATTTGAGGGAGCACCTCATAATTATAGCTTGCCCTCTGGGAACTGTCCCAGGAGAGAGTTTTCAGTTTTTTTACATGGCTCTGTTTTGCAAACTTTCTCTATATTTTGACAGTTTCTGTATATATATGACAGTTTTCTTCTTAGAAATCTGCACACTTTTATCAACTCCTCGTCCTTTTCCACTGCCTTCCTCACATGCTTTGCAGAATTTCTGTTCCCACCACCAGAAAAGCCAACAGCAGAGTAGGAAACACTTCCAGCTCTTACACCGGCAGCTGATATTTTGCTTTTCTCCCCTAGAGCCACAGCTGGGGTCTCTCAGAATGCTTCAGCAGGTCTTGAAAGTTCTCTTCTAGAAGCTTCTTTAGGAGAGGAGATGGAAGGAGGTGTGTGTGGGCTTCACACTGGTGATGTCCTGGGAGCACCTCTGGTGATCTCCCCGGTGTCCCCTGGCACGTCCCAGGCTCTTCCAGCTCTCAGGTGGCTCCAGGACTGTCCCAATCCCCGTGGAATTCACGTGGCAGAACTCTGCTAATGCTGAGCTCACCGGAACCCACTGATCTTCCATGAAGTGAGTGTTGTTAAATCCCTTTTCTCTTAGCATCCTTCCTTTCATCTCTTAAAGCATCCTGCTTCCACCCTTTAATATTGTTACATATTCCAAACCTGTAATTCTTGTTGCTTTCCTCCCTTCCCCTCAAGGCTGCCCTTGCATCAGCACAAGGTGACAATTAACACCTCCAACCCACACTCTTCCTTCCACATGCTACTAAACTGGGACTCCTGGGACTGATCTTCCCAAACCTCAATGTCTGCATCAATGCTGGGACTCGTTATCTTGATTAACACAGGGACAGCAGCTCAGGATGGGATTCCTCTGATTAAATGGGTGCAGGGCCTTAGAGCAGCAGTCCTGGGTGTCTTTGTTTAGGTACAAATTTAGGTATAAATCTCCCATTTATAAGATTTTGCTGAGAAAGCAAACTAAAATTTAGCGTGGCTGCAGAAATGTGAGTTCCTCACAGGGGAAATCACCACAGCCACAGCTTAGCCCTCAGGAATCTGGGCTAAAGGCCACAGAAAGGGGTGCGAGAACTGGAAAAACTCTGTGACAAGGGTAAAACTGTGGGATATTCAGTGTCTGAAGGGAAACCAGGCAGCCTGTGCCTTTGGGGCACCTCAGAGGCCAAACCCGCGAGGGGCAGCGCAGCGGAGCTGGGGAAGGAATTCTCGGAGTTTATCTCTCCTGCCCAGGGGAGCTCACCCCGCTGCTCCCGCTGACAAAAACCAGGGCAGGGCTGGGCTGGGCTGGGCGAGGACCCGCCCGGCCACGGGGACACCACAAAACCAACCCAGGAGAACAAAACAGCGCATCCCGAACATCCCGCTCAGGGCATGATCTCCCCAAAACCCAGCAGAACAAAACAGCGCATCCCAAACATCCCGCTCAGGGCATGATCTTCCCAAAACCCAGGAGAACAAAACAGCGCACCCCGAACATCCCGCTCAGGGAATCATCTCCCCAAAGCCCAGGAGAACAAAACAGCGCACCCCGAACATCCCGCTCAGGGCGTGATCTCCCCAAAACCCAGCAGAACAAAACAGCGCATCCCGAACATCCCGCTCAGGGCATGATCTTCCCAAAACCCAGGAGAACAAAACAGCGCACCCTGAACATCCCGCTCAGGGAATCATCTCCCCAAAGCCCAGGAGAAGAAAACAGCACATCCCGAACATCCCGCTCAGGGCATGATCTCCCCAAAACCCAGCAGAACAAAACAGCGCACCCTGAACATCCCGCTCAGGGAATGATCTCCCCAAAACCCAGCAGAACAAAACAGTGCATCCCGAACATCCTGCTCAGGGAATCATCTCCCCAAAACCCAGCAGAACAAAACAGTGCATCCCAAACACCCCGCTCAGGGCATGATCTCCCCAAAACCCAGGAGAACAAAACAGTGCATCCCGAACATCCCGCTCAGGGCATGATCTCCCCAAAACCCAGGAGAACAAAACAGCGCATCCCGAACATCGCGTTTGGGGTGCTCAGGGAATCATCTCCACAAAACCCAGCAAAATCCCCCCCCCCCCCAAAAAAACCCATTCTTTTTTTAAAATCAGTTTGCTTAGTTTGCTTTTTTTTTTTTGCCATATTTTTGTTGACAGAATCCACTTTAAAATGCAAATTCCTGGAATATGCCTTTTAAAATAGACGTTTTGGGAAAATCTGTTTAAAATAGTTTGGTGGCAGGTTTTTTGCTATTTTTGTGAAAAAAAAAATTAAAACGAATTTTTCTTTCCTTGTTTTGGCGGAAAATACATTTTAAAGTGGAAATTGTGGGGGAAAGCCAGCTCAAAAAGGAAATGTTGTTTCCTTTTTTATTCCTTTTTTCCCTTTTTTTCCCTTTTTTTTCTTTTTTTCCTTTTTTTTTTTTTCCTTTTTTTCCCTTTTTTTCCTTTTTTTTCCTTTTTTTTTCCTTTTTTTTTTTCCTTTTTTCCCCATTTTTTTCCTTTTTTTTTGTGGAAAAAATACAGTTTAAAACAGGGGGGTTTTTTTGTTTGGTTTGGTTTTTTTGTTTTGTTTTATTTGGTTTTGTGTTTTGAATTTTTTCTAAGATACAGTACAAAAGGAAAATTATCAGGTGCTCCAGCAACCACTGCAGAAAAAAACAATTGAAAAAAAAAATCCTGGCCGTTGTGTGGGGATGGGAAGGCACTGCCTTCCTCCCAACAGGTTCCTGCCTCATTTCTCCTTTCTTCAGTCTGATCTTTGTCTCCTCATTAATGCTTTGAATGATGAGATGCTTTGAGTTCCTTCCCACTCAAACCATTCTGTGGTGAACTTGATCAAAGTATATCCACATTTATATATATATAAATAAATATATATATATATATAAATATATATATATATTTGAAAATAAGAAGTGAAAAGAAGCTGAAAATATCTGAGGAGTGCCTGCAAAAGGGGAGAACTTTAAGGATCTAAATTGAAGAGAGGGAATATTCCGATGAAAGAGCAGAAATGTGCATTTGCAGAGCCCTGCCAGGCGCTGGGAGATGCTGCAGGAATCCCAAATGCCCCCAGCAGCAGCTCCCCAGAACAATTCCAGATTTTGGGGGTTACAATCCCTAACAGAGGGATGGTTCCACGTTCAGCCTTGGTTTTGGCTGGCTCCAGAGAAGCCGTGGAAGGCAGAGCCCGGCCAAGGCTGGGCTTAAACTTAAACCCACTGCACCACCAAAATTCTCCCTGGATGTGGGGAAAACCATCCTGGCTCTTGATGAGCTGAGCAAAGAGAGCTCAGAGCACATTCCCGAGCAAGTCCTGCTGCAAGGACGCACTTTAGAGTGGGGAATGGATTTGTAGCTTTTAAAACACCTCTCAATTGCCCCATCTGTGGGTCAAGAGAAAGGTTATGTCCACCACCTTAAGGAAAGCAGTGGATGCTGTTTTCTTTTCAATCTGGCAAAGAGGGAGAGAAGAAGAAGGCCAAGGAGCTGCAGCTGTGTTCTGTCCCCTCCCATCTGTGAGAAATGTATTGTGAATGTCTGAAAAATGCTGTTTGTGGTCTCTCAGAGTCAGTGGTTTTTTCACTTTTTTCAGGTTGTCCAAGAGGTTGTGGACTCCACATCCCTGGAAGTGTCCAAAGCCAGGCTGGAGGAATCTGGGATAATGGGAAGTGTCTCTGCCCATGGCAGGGGGCGGAACTGGATGATCCTTAAATTCCCTTCCACAATTCTGTGCTTTTCACTTCCCAGACCCAGGAATGGGGACATTTAAACCCTTCCCATCATCACAGGACTCTGGAATAATGGGAAGTGTCTCTGTCCATGGCAGGGGTTGGAGCTGGATGATTCTTAAATTCCCTTCCAAGCAAGCCCCTTCCACAATTCTGTGATTTTCCTGTGCTTTTCCCTTCCCAGACCCAGGAATGGGGACATTTAAACCCTTCCCATCATCACAGGACTCTGGGATAATGGGAAGTGTCTCTGCCCATGGCAGGGGTTGGAGCTGGATCATCCTTAAATTCCCTTCCACATTTCTGTGATTTTCCCTTCCCAAACCCAGGAATGGGGACGTTTAAACCTTTCCCACAGTTATTTCTCCCCAGGCTTTCCCTGACCACGGAATTTGGCATTTCCTGACCAGGCTCCAGCATTCCCATGGCTCCCTTCCTTCTGCTGCCACATTTACATTCCCAGTTAAGTTCTTTTCCCACCTTCTAGACGTGGGATTATGGCCCACCACATCTTGGATTTCCAGAACTCAGACAGGTGTGTGCTGGTGCTCAGTTTTCCAAAGAGAAAGGGTTGGTTTGTTCCCAAGGAAATTTCCCTTTTGTACTGTATCTTAGAAAAAATATAATTTTTATTTTTTAATTCTGGTTTAAACTGTATTTTTTCCACCAAAAAAATAAGCGAAACATTTCCATTTTTAACTGGCTTTATCCCCCCACAATTTCCACTTTAAAATGGATATTTTTCTGCCAAAACAAGGAGAAAAATCAATTTTAAATATCATTTTTTTCCCCACAAAAAAAGAGACCACACGTGCCAGCACTCGGCAGGCACAGACTCGGGGCTTTTGGGCACTTTCACAATCCCATGTCTGCACGAGCCCATTCCAAAGCCATCAGCAACACCTTGGAAAGATGCCCTGGATGGGAGATCCCCACCCAGCCTGCTGCCCGAGGCAGGAGCAGCTGCACCTGCAGCATTCCCCAGCCTGCTGTGTCCAACCTGCTCCCAAAACCTCAAACGCGGGTCAGTTGTCACATCCTGCCCCTGGGCATTCTCCTGCTGCCTCACCTAAACCCGCATTTCTCCAGGACCTTCCTCCTACAGGGATCCCACATCCCATAGAATCTCTATTTATCCACCTAGAGATATAGATATAGAAATATATAGGTAGATATATAGAGGGATATAAATAAGTAGAGTATATAATAATATATTAATTATAATATTACATTATATATAACCATATATATCTATATAACCATACACATATATATGTGTATATATATATATAATATATATATATATACACACATATATATGTGTATATATATATATGTGTATATATATATGTGTATATATATATATGTGTATATATATATGTGTATATATAATATATATATATGTGGGTATATATATATATATATATATGTATATATATATATATATGTATATATATATAGGGTGATTAATTTAAATCCCAAGGAATTTTTTGACCCACCAGAGCACAGAGCATGGAATAAACACAAATTGTCTCTAAAAGAAGGGACATCCCTGAAAATATTTTGCTTCTCATGCTGCTCTTAAACAACTCCTGGGCACTCTTCTTGTGCCTGTCCCTGTCGTGTTTTCCATG